>NC_045787.1:52191350-52854604 GCF_009873245.2 Balaenoptera musculus
TATGGCATCATGTTACTTGGCATTCCTTAAATATGCCTGACTTAAATCATTGGGGAAAATGTAGATTATTAAAGCCAATAAATGGTCTTGAATCAGTTGATTAGCCATTTGGAAAAGAAGTAAACTGGACTGCTATATCTTACTCCTTAAATCATATAAATCCCATGTAGATACAGAAAAAATTTTTAATTAAAAAAAAACCCCATAAAACTACTAGAAGAAAATATGGTTGCATTTAGAAAATAATTTGGGAGTAGGGAAGGTCTTTCCAAACAAGGTACAAACCCTTGTAAGCCATAAAGGAAAATGGTTGATAAATTTGATTACATAAAATTTTCTCTGCAGATGAGTTACCATAAGCAACATTAAAAGATAAGCACAAATGGGAGAAACATCTTCAGTGTATTGACAGAATTGCCTCATTGTACAAAAAAAAAAAAACAAATTAATTTCAAAAAAAGACTTACATAACTCAGAGGAGTAAAGTATGAAGCAGGTGGTTAGTACAAAAAAGAACAAATGGTTAGTTAACATTTTAAAAGAGGCTCAGTTTCACTCATCCTAAAGAAACGCATATCAAAACGATACCACCAAAATATGAAAAAATTCTGTGTTGGCAAGACTGAGGGGAGATGGTGTTCCAGATGCCACTAGTGACAGTGTAAATTAGGGCAGTGTCTTTGGAGAGCAATTTAGTTATATGCACCAAAGTGAAAAGTGAACGCCCTTTTTTTTTTTTAAACATCTTTATTGGAGTCTAATTGCTTTACAATGGTATGTTAGTTTCTGCTTTATAACAAAGTGAATCAGCTATACATATATCCCCATATCCCCTCCCTCTTGCGTCTCCCTTCCACCCTCCCTATCCCACCCCTCTAGGTGGTCATAAAGCACCAAGCTGATCTCCCTGTGCTATGCGGCTGCTTCCTACTAGCTATCTATTTTACATTTGGTAGTGTATATTAGTCCATGCCACTCTCTCACTTTGTCCCAGCTTACCCTTCCCTCTCCCCGTGTCCTCAAGTCCATTCTCTACATCTGCATCTTTATTCCTGTCCTGCCCCTAGGTTCTTCATAACCATTTTTATTTATTTGTATTTATTTATTTATTTTTAGATTCCATATATGTGTGTTAGCATATGGTATTTGTTTTTCTCTTTCTGACTTAACTTCACTCTGTATGACAGACTCTAGGTCCATCCACCTCACTACAAATAACTCAATTTCGTTTCTGTTTATGTCTGAGTAATATTCCATTGTATATATGTGCCACATCATCTTTATCCATTCATCTGTCGATGGACACTTAGGTTGCTTCCATGTCCTGGCTATTGTAAATAGAGCTGCAATGAACATTGTGGTACATGACCCTTTTTGAATTATGGTTTTCTCAGGGTATATGCCCAGTAGTGGGATTGCTGGGTCATATGGTAGTTCTATTTTTAGTTTTGTAAGGAACCTCCATACTGTTCTCCATAGTGGCTGTATCAGTTTACATTCCCACCAACAGTACAAGAGGATTCCCTTTTCTCCACACCCTCTCCAGCATTTATTGTTTGTAGATTTTTTGATGATGGCCATTCTGACTGGTGTGAGGTGATACCTCATTGTAGTTTTGATTTGCATTTCTGTAATGATTAGTGATGTTGAGCATTCTTTCATGTGTTTGTTGGCTATCTGTCTGTCTTCTTTGGAGAAATGTCTATTTAGTTCTTCTGCCCATTTTGGATTGG
Organism: Balaenoptera musculus; assembly: GCF_009873245.2. NCBI lineage: Eukaryota > Metazoa > Chordata > Mammalia > Artiodactyla > Balaenopteridae > Balaenoptera > Balaenoptera musculus. The sequence continues at coordinate 52,193,084 of NC_045787.1, forward strand.
GTTGTTTGTTTTTTTGATATTGAGCTGCATGAGCTGCTTGTAAATTTTGGAGATTAATCCTTTGTCAGTTGCTTCATTTGCAAATATTTTCTCCCATTCTGAGGGTTGTCTTTTGGTCTTGTTTATGGTTTCCTTTGCTGTGCAAAAGCTTTGAAGTTTCATTAGGTCCCATTTGTTTATTTGTGTTTTTATTTCCATTTCTCTAGGAGGTGGGTCAAAAAGGACCTTGCTGTGATTTATGTCATAGAGTGTTCTGCCTATGTTTTCCTCAAAGAGTTTGATAGTGTCTGGCCTTACATTTAGGTCTTTAATCCATTTTGAGTTTATTTTTGTGTATGGTGTTAGGGAGTGTTCTAATTTCATACTTTTACATGTAGCTGTCCAGTTTTCCCAGCACCACTTATTGAAGAGGCTGTCTTTTCTCCATTGTATATTCTTGCCTCCTTTATCAAAAATAAGGTGACCATATTTGCGTGGGCTTATCTCTGGGCTTTCTATCCTGTTCCATTGATCTATATTTCTGTTTTTGTGCCAGTACCGTACTGCCTTGATTACTGTAGCTTTGTAGTATAGTCTGAAGTCTGGGAGCCTGATTCCTCCAGCTCCGTTTTTCTTTCTCAAGATTGCTTTGGCTATTCGGGGTCTTTTGTGTTTCCATACAAATTGTGAAATTTTTTGTTCTAGTTCTGTGAAAATGCTGTTGGTAGTTTGATAGGGATTGCATTGAATTTATAGATTGCTTTCGGTAGTATAGTCATTTTCACAGTGTTGATTCTTCCAATCCAAGAACTTGGTATATCTCTCCATCTGTTTGTATCATCTTCAATTTCCTTCCTTCATCAGTGTCTTATAGTTTTCTGCATACAGGTCTTTTGTCTCCTTAGGTAGGTTTATTCCTAGGTATTTTATTCTTTTTGTGGCAGTGGTAAATAGGAGTGTTTCCTTAATTTCTCTTTCAGATTTTTCATCATTAGTGTATAGGAATGCAAGAGATTTCTGAAATCACTTTTGGGGCCAGTAGTTCTGCTTCCAGGAATTTAGCTCTTGGATATAATCACTTAAATATTCAGAAGATATTCATTGGATAATCAAAGCACTGAAATCAGTCTAAATATCCATTAATAGAAGACTGAGTAAATTATGGTACAAGATATATTGGAATTTTATTTGATTCTAAAGATGACAGAGATTTATTTAGATGAACTGATATAGAAAGTTGTAGCTAGATTATTAACAAAAAACAGCAATTATAGAATATATATATAGTTGACAGGATATAAATAGTTGACAGGGGTTATGGGTACCCGCCCTCTGTGCAGTTGAAAATCTCAGTATAACTTCGAGTCGTCCCTCTGTACCTGAGGTTCCTCTGATTCACAATTCCTCTGCATTTGCAGTCCATATCCGCACATTCAGTCACCTGCTGAACACATGTGGTACTGTAGGATTTACTATTGAAAAAATCTGCATATATGTGGACCCGCACACTTCAAATCTGTGTTGTTCAAGGCTCAACTGTATATATAAGTGTGTGCATATGTATAAATATATATATATATGGCATGGTATTATTTGGGGAATTTTTAAATATACCTAATATATACTTATATATCTACATGTATTTCTAGATAAATCCATACATCTGAAGAGTAGAACTGGGGGTGAGGAGGCAGCATGTGGCCCATAGCTTGTTGCGGTGCCTGGCCCATAATGAGTTCATATTAAGTGTTTGAAAGAATCAATGAGTGAGAGTCAGAGGCTAGGAGAGATTTTCAGTCTTTATTTTATACCTCCTTGAACTATTTGAATTTTTTTTTACAATGTATATAATTGCTTTTGTAATAAAATTAAGACATGTAAAAATGTGCTGTTCACTTTTGAGACTCTGTCCCTTTGTTTGTTCAGTTTCCTCTGCTTCAAAAGGCTCCTTTCCTTTCAGTTACCACTTTCCTTCAGGGTTCAGATGAAAGGTTGCCTCTCTGCAGCCATCCATTCTTCTGTCTTCTGAATTTGTGGCTTCCTCACTTTATGTATACATATCACCATGAGTGCAGTATCCCATTATGTTCTGTTGGGTCTTTCTTTCTTGCCTGGTGGGTGAGAGCATTGTCAGAGATGGTGTGATTCATCTAACTTCCTCCAAAGGCTACCAAGGGTCTGCCACGTGGTAGCCAAAAAGGAGGGAAATATGGCAGGGCTTTCCTGTCCAACTGCTAAGCACTGGTCTGCGTTACATTCACACTGACCTGACACCCAAAGTGATTGTTTATTTTTGACCCTTTGAGTGTTCTCAGGATACAGAGCTCTAGCTTAAACAGTCTCCAGAATGACAGTATTCCATTTCATCCAGCATCACTGCCAACATCACTTGAAGGAAGCCCCCCCATATCAATTACCTTTGACTTAATAGGTCTAGCAAGGTACCCAGCATATATCGACTCTCCCCCAAGCTTTACTGAGATATTGATGACATATAACGTATGCAAGTTTAAGGCATATGACGTGTTGATTTGATACATGTATGTGTTATGAAATCATTACCACAATAAGGTTAGTTAACTTCTACATCCCCTCACATAATTACGATTTTTGTGTGTATGGTGTTAATGTTAAACATTGACTCTCTTAACAACTTTTAATATATAATACAATACTGTTAATTATAGTCCCCATGCTATACGTTAAATCCTCAGAACTTATTCATCTTATAACTAGAAATTTGTACCCTTTAACAATCTCCCCATTTCTCCCACCCCAAGTAACTGGCAACCAGATTTCTACTGTCTATTTCTGAGTTTGAGTTTTTTAGACTCCACATATAAGTGAGAACATACAGTATTTGTCTTTCTCTGTCTTATTTCACTTAGCATAATGCCATTAAGGTCCATCCATGTTGTCACAATAGGCAAGATCTCCTTTTTTTAATGAACAAATAACATTCCACTGTGTGTGTGTGTGTGTGTGTGTGTGTATCCTTTCATCCGTCAAGGGACATTTAGGTGATTACCATGTCTTGGCTGTTGTAAATAATGCTGCAGTGAACGTGGGAGTACAGATGTCTTTTTGAGATAGTGATGCCATTTTCTTCAGATAAACGTGCAGAAGTGGAATTGCTGGACCATATGGTAGTTCCATTGTTAATTTTTTGAGGAGACTCTATAGTGTCTGCACCAGTTTACATTCCCAACAACAGTGAACCAGGGTTTTCTTTTCTCCATATCTTCACTGTTTGTTATCTCTTGTTTTTTTGATAATAGCCATTCTGACAGTTGTGACGTGAAATCTCATTGTGGTTTTGATTTGCATTTCCCTGATGCCTAGTCATGGTGAGCACCTTTTAATGTACCCATTGGCCATTTGTATATCTTCTTTGAGAAAATGTCTATTCAAGTTATTTGCCCATTTTTAATCAGATTGTTTGGTTTTTTGCTATTGAATTGTATTATTTTTTTGGATATCAGTCCCTTGTCAGAGACATGGTTTGCATATATTTTCTCTCGTTCAGTAGGTTGCGTTTTCATTTCACTGATTGTTTCTTTTTTTTTTTTTAATTTGTTTGTTTTATTTATTTTTGGCTGCGCTGGGTCTTCATTGCTGTGCGGGGACTTTCTCTAGTTGTGGCGAGCGGGGGCTACTCTTCTTTGCGGTGTGTGGGCTTCTCATTGCAGTGACTTCTCTTGTTGCAGAACACAGGCTCTAGGGGCACAGGCTTCAGTAGTTGCGGCACATGCGCTCAGTAGTTGTGGCTCACGGGCTCTAGAGCGCAGGCGAGTAGTTGTGGCGCACGGGCTTAGTTGCTCCACGACATGTGGGATCTTCCCGGCCCAGGGATCGAACCCATGTCCCCTGCATTGGCAGGCTGATTCTTAACCACTGCACCACCAGGGAAACCCTGATTGTTTCTTTTGCTGCATAGAAGCTTTTTAGTTTGATGTAGTCCCATTTGTCTATTTTTGCTTTTGTTGTTTGCCCTTTTGCTGTCATATCCAAAAAATTGTTTCCAAAACCAATGTCAAGGAATTTTTTTTAAGTTTTTTTTTTATATATAAATTTATTTATTTATTTATTTTTGGCTGCATTGGGTCTTCATTGCTGAGTGCGGACTTTCTCTAGTTGCGGCAAGCGGAGGCTACTCTTCGTTGGGGTGTGTGAGCTTCTCTTCGTTGCGGTGCCTGGGCTTCTCATTGCAGTAGCTTCTCTTGTTACAGAGCACGGGCTCTAGGCACGCAGGCTACAGTAGTTGTGACGCATGAGCTTAGCTGCTCCGTGGCGTGTGGGAAATTCCCCAACCAGGGCTTGAACGCATGTCCCCTGCATTGGCAGGTGGATTCTTAACCACTGCACCACCAGGGAAGTTTTTTTTCCGTTTCCTTCTAGTAGTTTTATAGTATCAGGTCTTATATTTAGTAAGATAAATAAGTATTTATTAAATGATTTAATATGCCAAATTATGTACCTGCTATGTACCTAATTTTTCATTCAGAGGACCTTGAGGACCCTGTTGTGCTTTTTAAGAGAGTAATTACAACTTGTTTCCCTGCCTCAATACACCCCAACATACCTGAAGGGTTCAACACGTTATAATTAATATCTGTGGCTCCTTAGGGTAGTGAGTCCCTGAAGGTTGATATTTGTGTATACAGAATCTCAGGGTTGCATGTGGTTTGAAACAAGCTCCCCTCACCCCACCCATCAGTTACTTAGGATTGTATGCTAAAAATATGGATACCTGTATAGACCATAAATAGAATAAGGCCCTGAATGGACACATCCCTATTATGGATAAGGGCAAATCATGCTTTCTGCAAGGAGGAATGATTAGGATAATTAGAATGATTTTAGTTTTGCTTCTGATAGTCACTGGTTGAATTGAGCCCCCCATGTCTTGATTTTAACGTTTCTAATAATTTTACATGTTCTGATATTACCTGGGCCAAATATTAGGCATTCTGCTTATTACAAAGATGAAAGAATGAGATGTACAGTTTTAAGGCAAATATCTCGTTCGTATACTGTTAGATACTGATTATAACGATAGCTGGTGTTTCAGCTTTGAGCAATCAAATGATTAAAGTTGATAGTAAAAGTATAAACAGGGTTATGGTTTATGAGTGTTTTCTTCCCTATGATTTCCTTATACAGAGACTTTTAATCTTAACCCAGGAACATAGGAATGATACACAGCTTAGCTTGGGGGATGTTCCTGTTTTAGAGGAAAGGAGAAATTGTGGAAATAATTGAGTTTAGAGGAGAATAGCAATAGAACTCGGGTAGAAGAAGTGTAATAACTTACTTGATTAACCTAAGAGGACACCTGCAGGCAGGTGGGATTTCTGGAGTGTTGACATGGTGGGATACTCTTTGTTTGGGCTGATAGAGAAGGAATTTCCAGTCTGAGTCCTGTTTTGAGACTACTTGGAGGTCAGAGTGAGGTAAATGTATAATAGGGACATTAAATTAGTATAGCTGAGACAAGAAGGCGGGGAAAGTTGAGTTATAGAAGGAAAGGGGGGGGAGTGTAAAAAAATCCAAGACTTCCTGGTTGAGAACTCTAAATGGCTAATGAAGTCTTGGGTATGATTTACGGAGTACAAGGAAATTCTAAGGCCGTAGTTCTCAGCCCTGGCAGCTGACTAGAGTCACTTCATTTAAAAGGGGTAGACTAGGGCCGGGGCATCAGCATTTTTAAAGCTTTCCAAGTAATCCACCTGTGCACCTCATATTGAGAACTGTTTATTAATCTAAAGGTATGGAAGAGGAGAGTGGGAGAAAAATATTAGAGGAGAGTCTTGGGGCCAGGGAATTTCTAAGATCTTGTATAGAATGGTTTATGAGAACTGAAAGTCAGCATTCTGATTTATTAGATACTTGGCACATTACATATTATTTTATTATGAAACAATAGAACTGAATGTCTTCAATTCTTTTAACTCTCAAGATATTTCTGGAGTTAGAAACCAAACATAATTAACTGTTAAAAAAATACGTAACAGTTATTTTGCTTCTTTCAGATGGAATGAATGCCTTTTTATCAAAAGCCAAAGGAACATTTACCATTTTGTTAAGTAGGACCACCTTAAATTTAGTATTTATATTTTTAAGGGGAGCTGAAAGGAGGAGATTTATAATAGAGAATACATTCAGATTACTTTCAGCAAGTTATATGGATGTGCAGCGTTTCACTTAAATACTGTCTCTTTGACTAGAAATTACTCAGCAACTGAAGCAAACAGTCTGAGAGGAACCAATTTCCTGATATTGTCCATCCCTCTTCTAGGTAAAAATGGAAATTCTTTGTATCTAATTATGTTAAAGAATTGAAATCCCTTCATGTAAGATAGAAAAAAAAATATGCACACCTTAGATTACATTCTTTAACTCAGTCTTTTATCCACATTCAGAGACTAATTAATTATCTAAGATTAATAGAATACATCACATTTCATAAAACTGCATGAAACTTAGGAATATCTGTTACAGTAGCTATGTTCTTACCTCCCCTACCTTGACCTTACAGACGCTTCTCAGTAAATTTAAACAAAGGCTAAAAGTAATCTCTTCTCTATTGCTGGGAAGATGAATTACTGTAGATGGGAGGAAAACATACAACTAAAAATCAACTTTCTTCATCACTCTTGACATTCACCAGTCTTTACTTGGGATCACCTTGAGATATGACATCAATTCAGAGTAATAAGGAGGGGTCAATGAAAAGCTAAAACATTCCCAAGAACTCATTATAACACATCTCCAAGAGATTCGTGTCAATGACACAGCATTTCAAATACACTACACAAATTTCAGAGGAATGGCTTCATGAAATGGAGGCAATAGGCATCTGTGAGAGTCTTATGACATAGAAATTGACCTGTTATTGGATATCTCTCTTACTCCCTACATGTTTTCCACCCTATAAACTCATCAGTCATTCCTTAGAAAGCAGGGCGTGTCCATTTTTTAAGTGTCTGTGGTGACATAGTGCATTCTGTGTGGTATCATCATTGAGAGTTTGTTTTTAGTGAGTAATTTTGACACATTTAAGGGCTTTGATCTAAGAAAATTTCTTTTTCACATGAATAAGGATCCAGAATTGGTTTCACAAGATGAGTCTAGAGTTGGTGATGTACAGATCTTCTGTCAGTAGATTTTTAGCTCTTTGGGTCTTGTTTACCTATTTAATCTATTCTAGCAGGTAACTCAAAGCTCTGTATATAAAAAGAACTTAATGCATAATTGATGAATTAGAAAAAAATACATTTCTAGTTTACAGTGTAACAGGGACTAGCTTAGGCACTGAGAATTCAAAATACGCTTTTTGTGTGTCTACATGTATAACCAAAATTTATCCCTCACCAGCATTTAGAATTATAAGTTAGTGAGAAGAAGAGAGAAATGAAATACAGTATACCTGTCATTACACGTCATTCTGTTTTACCTATGGTGACATGATATAGAATGATTGAAATTATCATTCCTCAAACTTCACTAGTTAGCCTATAGAATTTTCCTTCTCTGCAAACCTTTAACTAGCACTGTTTTCTAGTTTGGCTATATCAAACAGATAGGGCTATTAAATCTGTTAGGTACTGAATAATGTGAGCTGGAAAAATGTTATTTGCTCTCAAGTACAATAAAAAACTATAATAGAACTTTTCAATGTTTAATTGAGTAATATAAATGCTACATCTAAGAAGTGTAACATTGTTACATGTGATTGCATATAATATGGAACATAAGTACATTTTAATATATTTAAAATTATTTGAGGTGGTGCCTCCGTAAATAAAAGAGCATAAATCTCACCCAGATTTTCCAGGGCTTTTCGCATTTTTTAAATTAAGTATAGTTGATTTACAAGATTGTGTTTCAGGCATATGGCATAGTGCTTTGGTTTTTTTGTTTGTTTGCTTGTTTGTTTTTACAGATTATATTACATTATAGGCTATTACAAGATACTGGGTATAATCCTCTGTGTTATACAGTAAATCCTTTGTTACTTATCTATTTTATATATAGTAGTTTGTTAATCTCATACACCAAATTTGTCCCTCCTCCCCTCCCTCTCCCCTTGGGTAACCATAAGTTTGTCTTGTATATCTGTGAGTCTGTTTCGTTTCGTATATAGATTCATTTGTATTACTTTTTAGAATCCACATATAAGTGGTATCATATAGTATTTGTCTGACTTACTTCACTCAGCATAATACCCTCCAGGTCCATCCATGTTGTTGCAAATGGCAATATTTTGTTCTTTCCCCCATACTTCCACTCAGTCCAGTTTTTCAGTAAATCCTGTTGGCTCTACAACCAGAACATACCTGAGATCTACTCCCATCCTGTCCAAACCACCATCATCTCTTACCTTGTCTATGCTGGTAGCCTCCTTACTGATCTCCCTGCTTCCATTTGTGCCTGCTGAGAGCCCGTTGGCCACAGAACAGCTAGAAGGCTCTTTCTAAAATGCAAATCAAATCACACCATTTACTTATTGATAAATATTTGTTGAATGAATTAATCAGATGACAGTGAATAGTGGTGCTGGATAAGAAGGATCAATGTGGCAGGGATGGGAAAACCAAAAGAGGTTCAGAGAGGCCAGATTTTAAGAAAGGCTTGATTTATTGTGCATAATTCTCTCTTTACTTGAAAACCCAGGCATAAAAGTCTATTTATTGGCCTGCTGTGAACACTTCACAGCTTACCCTGAGAGAATGCCACCGAAGGCCAATCAAGGTTTCTCTCCGTCCACTTAGAGTCTAAACAGCTGCCCAGGTTTAATTAATATTCTGCAGTTATATCTGGAGAGGAGCCAGTTTCTGAGACAGCTAAGTGAAAGGAGGATTTCTAACTCTCCTCTGGCGTCCGCTGGATCTGGTAGCATAGACTTAAAGTTCTCACTTGAAATTGAACTGTTATTTTTCAAAGTCCACTCAGCTTGAGGTCCCTGCATAACTGTTCCATTGCCCCCTTTATCTGCTGCCATAACATCTTGTGAGGGGGTCCTAGGTTTGGTCCTGTGAAGTTTGGACTTAAGGTTTTTCAGCAGTGTCAATTCGTCGCTGAGAATCTCCTACAGAACGACTAAGAAACACAGCGCTGGTTGTTACGGTGTAAAGAAGTCACAGCTCATTTAAGCCGATCACCAAGTAATGATAACAAGGATTCAAGTGGGGGCTTGCTCTTTTGATCTACCAAGAGTTTCAAATGGCAATTATCATTAATTCTTGGATCCCTCAAGTCCTGATAGAAAATCAAGGCAACCAGAAACTATCATTTTGTGAACAGACAGCTATTAAAAGCACATTAATAATCTATAGTGGGTATAGCATATGCCTTCTAAAAAGATTTGCAGCTTGTTTCTCTGTGGTAAAGACACAGGACTTCTCCAACCTAATTACAAAGCAATCAAACAATTTAATTAATCTGGAAATCACTTTCTTAACAATAACTGCCTCTAAAATGAGGCACCCTGTGTAGCTCCGTTAGGTAAAGTACTGTTTTGATGTACTGCCTGTGTATTAGCAACGCTAGTTGCCCCTGGGGATCCTGGAGTTAATTACCTATTCAACGCCTGACCACTACTAAGGTTTCCTTTACCAGGTCAGAAACAGTAGTCTATAAAGTGTCACGGCACTCAAACATCCGAGAGCCAGCAAATCCCTGGGAACAGCTGGATTTGAGTTATAAGCGAGTGCTGCACATATGGGCAGAGAATTAACTGGCACCAGTTTTCGTTTGAGCGTCTCTCAGGTATTGCTTTGCAGATGGGTGGATGAATTCAGAGAGCAGCGCTGTGAGCAGTGAAGGTCAAGTATAGGACTCTGGTTTCAATCCATCTTACTTTCTTGTCCTGGGGAAGTGCTGTGCGTGTCCACAACAGTCCGGTCCTCATCTCTAAGTTAAGACTATATAAGGTGTGCTTTATAATTCAATCTGTTCTAAATTAGTGTTGTTTTGTATAACAAAATAGTACCCCTAAGACTTAAGAGACAACATAGAAATCAATTTTTATTTCAAATGAGAACAAAGACCTCAAAGATTGACTTCTGCCTATTTAATCTGCTAATCTTCTAATTTCTCCCTAAGGAAAATAGAGGAATTTTCTGTAACAAATGACAAAAATGTCTAGAATACTCATCTACCCTTTTCTTCTACAATTACTACCGCCCCAATTCTCTCTGAAAGTTCCCTGTTAATGGGACAGTCTACTCACATTGGAAGCCTCAGTCACTTTTAGTCTGTAATCTTTTTCATGACTTATTTCTAATCCATCACCAATTACCCTTGGTTTGCTCACCAGAATATCCTTTCTATTGGCTTTCCATGCCCTAATCTAGCTCCTTCTCCTCGGCAACACATCTGTCCACTCGGCATACTCATGCCAGCTTAAAATCTCTAGCATCTCTCTTGCATCCAAACATCTCTTAAGGCCTTCCACTAGGTAGTACCAATACATGTAGTTCACAACTCATTGGCCTTACCAGTCTGAATTCCCTGCTTGTAGAGAGCCTGTCTCCACTGCATTGCCCCGCTGTGTTTGGGTTGATTCTGTCCCCTTCCTGAAGTCCTTCCATTCCTTCTCTTTATCTCCAGCTTGCTGAACTGACCTCACATTAAGCTATAGTCTCTTGTCCTTAAGGAATTATCAGTCTAGTTCAGGCCACCTTCATTTTCTCCAATATCCCATTGCACTTAAGGGCCTTTGTGATAATGTGGGGGTGTGTATTTGCATTTCAACTAGCTCTTCAGTGGGACATGAAACAAGAAGAAAGATCTGTGGTTAGTAAGATAATAGGAATGGCTCTATAGCTTGGAGTTGAGGAACATTGTTAATGGAAGTGCCTGGAAAGGCAGCATAGAATAGGAAGGCAAAACCCCAAGATGAGAAATGGTTAATGGTAGCCCTGGGTTTTTTGTTTGTTTGTTTGTTTAAAAAGCAGAGTAAAATTAACCTACCTCTCTATCTCTATCTCTGCCCATTCATCCTCAAAGTGATGGTCCGCCATGTATTATAAGATGTTACACAGCTTCCTGGGGGACCACTCCTTAAAATCTCTAAAAGTGAAAAGGTTTTTAAGATAATTCCTTGTCTCTCCCTCCTTCAGAGTCTTAAAAACATTTAACAAGTTCTCTCTAGTTCTGGTTGATCTCATAAAATCTCCAGATATAGTGTTCTCTTTACAAAGAACACAGGGCTAAGAATTTGGTGCCAAGTTTCACTGGCCTTATTATTTATTCTCAGTGAATAGGGTAGCAGGGATTGTTCTCAAAATGCCTTGGCTTCAATCAATTGTTTTGTTTCTCCTCATAATTTACTGGTAGTTTGCTCTATGTGGGGTGTGAGCAAAGCGAACGTTTTTTTCCCAAATAAAAACAAAATCGACATGGAGATTTCTGGCATTTGATTTGTTTCCCTTTAGAAACAAGATTTCTAGCCATCTTGAAATCAAGACCTTTTAAGGAATATGAAGAGTGATGCACAAACTAAATTGGGGAGGGGGGCAGGGGGAATGAAGGCTGTTGGGAAAAGTTCAAAGAACTTAATTTAGCTGTGTAGATAAATGGACAAAAAGAGTCCTGGATTACTGGATGGCAAATGCAGAATCCATTTCTCCGGGGGCCCAAGGAACAACAGATGCAAAGGCATGATAAATTTCATTGCTGCAGGGGGAAAATGCTTCCTGATTCTCTGTCCTTAAAGAAATGGGCTTTTCAGCGCTTCCCAGTTAAATGGCTTTAATTGTGCTGTCTGTCATAAACTTAATGGCATCTGTTGATGCCATCACTATAAAATCTGCGACTTTAATTGAAAAATTTCGGTAGAGGTGTAGCCAGTCCAGAAGTCCTCAAGGTAACACTGAAATTATCCACTTTAATGCGTTAATCTATTCTTTTTGCACACAGGTAATAAATTGTTTACCTTTATAGCTAGGTACTGACTTGAAGGTGCCGTCTTGTATTCCTTACCCCTAATTACAATTGTCACTTCCGGTAAGAAATCAGTAATGTGGCAACTGGCTTGTTGTTAAGGATTAAACATGTCTTCTTGATTTATTTTCTGCGTTTCAAGAACATACAGGATTAGTTTGCCGCCTTTCCTAACCTCCTTATTTACACCAGCTACAGTCCCATCCGGTCCTCAGGAAATTCTGCCAACCTAATTAAACATGCAGAGGGAGGTAGGGTGGTCTGGAGTGCCCTGAACCTCCCCTCACCTGCTGCCTGCCAAGCTTTCTCAGTGATCAGTAGCAGGTTACAGGTTCTGATGGGGAAAGTAGCGAGTCCCCCAGGAGCTGCCACTTTACAGTAAGCAACCCGTGCTCCACCTGCCTCCAGAGGACTTGGGGGGGACACCCTCTGCCAGCCTCTGTGTGACTGTGGCTTTTAAAGGCTGCCTGGCCAGTCACCACCCAGCTGCTTAGGAGCAGAGAGACTATTGAAGAAAATACTGATAAGGGTTAGTCCTGCTGGGCCACTAGGCCATGCTGAGACAGAGCTGGATCATTTGAGGAATAGGTCTGAACTGTTGGGTTCTCCCCAGTATTTTATGACTTGTTCTGACATTTCTCCCTTTAAAATATGTACTTTGAAATATGAGGATTCATTTTTGAGAGCTCAGAATTTTATTTCGGTTTCTGTAAATAAAAATATCAAGACTGCCTCCTTAAAATGGAAAGCCTCGCCCTCCCAATTGAAGCATATACTTCTCCATCCATCCTGCTGTTGGAAATGTTAACATCTGGAAGAGTAGGAACCAGGACATTTGTATATTCATTATTCTGTAGGACTGAAATATTTAGATTGTTAAATATATGGAAAACTGCTGATTGGTGATGTAGGTTTGTTTATTCGTATATTACACACTTGGAAAGCTGCGCTGGAACTCAAGCCGACCCCCTGTTTCTGCTCCAGGTAAAAGTAAAACATTTTTTGAGGAGATGGACATTTTACGAAGGTGTACAGAAACTTACTACTAAAGAGAAGAAGGTTTTGGATGTAGATAAAGATACAAAAACAAAGTCATGGTGTCAAGTTTTTTTCTTCTTTCTCTCTACAGGAAATAGCCCTCAAGATAGTCCAAGAAACTTCTCCCCCAGTGCCTCTGCCCATTTTTCATTTGCACGGAGGTAAGGACTTCTTGTGAGTAGAATAATGAAGTGTTACGTGGAGAATCCCATCCCCCCACCCGACTCCCTCCACTACCCTTTAGAGCTATATGTACCTCTCTTGCTCCTTCCTAGATGGTGGGCTCTCACTGAGGGCAGGAGAAAACCATTTCCACCTTTTCTCCCATCCCCAGTGCAGTGTCTCATACATGCTTTTGATGATCAACAGATTTTTACTGAATTATCTGAGCTTATATTATAAGGACTTGATTCACCTATATGTCTTGGTGCAATTGTTTTTGTTGTTGTTGAAATACCTTTTTTTTTTTTTTTAATAAAAATGACGTTACGGGCTTCCCTGGTGGCGCAGTGGTTGAGAATCTGCCTGCTAATGCAGGGGACACGGGTTCGAGCCCTGGTCTGGGAAGATCCCACATGCCACGGAGCGGCTGGGCCCGTGAGCCACAACTACTGAGCCTGCGCGTCTGGAGCCTGTGCCCCGCAACGGGAGGGGCCGCGATAGTGAAAGGCCCGCGCACCGCGATGAAGAGCGGTCCCCGCACCGCGATGAAGAGTGGCCCCCACTTGCCTCAACTAGAGAAAGCCCTCGCATGAACCGAAGACCCAACACAGCCAAAAATAAAATAAAATAAATAAATAAAGTAGCTATAAAAAAGAAAAGTGCTTTTAAAAAAAAAAAAAAAAAAAAAAAAAAAAAAAAAAAAAAAAAAAAAAAAAAAAAAAAATGACGTTACTTGGCATCACAAGGTATAAACTCTAAGACGCCTTTCCTTGAGGGCACCAAGCCAGCAATTTAGTGATCCCCCTGAGGTAAAGCCATGAGGATGTTTTATGTTTTCTCTTCCTATCTTAGTTAGAATTGGACACCAAATATCAAAGTTATATGTCTCATATCTGGGTCAGTGAGTCATGAGAAAGTATTGTTGCTCAGAGGACAGTGGGCATATGATCTATTATCAAACCTTTTCAGTTCTGGATCTTCTACTGTGATTTCTCCCAGTCAGAGGAGTCTACACAGCCACCTCTTCTGCGTTCTGTGTGTGGAATTAGTGTACTTCACCCTGTCACATTCAAATCTTCACCTTCCTGGGTTCCATCATCCCTCTCAACATGTATATACCCTGCCTTCTTCCACCCAGGAAAAACACACGGAAAACAAAATTGCCCCTTTAGCTAGGTTTCTGCATATTCAGAATGAATTCATTTTATGGTCTGCATGTCATAGATATTTGTTTATATATATATATGTCTGTGTATATACATATATTTTTTCGGCTGCGTTGGGTCTTCGTTGCTGCGCGTGGGCTTTTCTCTAGTTGTGGCGAGCGGGGGCTACTCTTCATTGCGGTGTGCGGGCTTCTCATTGCGGTGGCTTCTCTTGTTGTGGAGCACGGGCTCTAGGCGCGCAGGCTTCAGTAGTTGTGGCATGTGGGCTCAGTAGTGGTGGCTCACGGGCTCTAGAGCTCAGGCTCAGTAGTTGTGGCACATGGGCTTAGTTGCTCCGTGGCATGTGGGATCTTCCTGGCCAGGAATCGAACCCGTGTCTCCTGCACTGGCAGGTGTATTCTTAACCACTGCGCCACCAGGGAAGTCCCTGTCCTAGATATTTGTTAAATTTTCTTCAGAGACCTAATCGTACCTTGAAATGAATAAAAGTAGCGTTTAATTAAGACACATAGGTAGGTTAAAAAAATAGATTTAACACGTGTTACTAACGAGCAAAACCTGTAGCGTCTTCACTGTCATTTGTCAGCATTCAATGCATTTTATATAACTAAATCCAGAGAAAAGGACCTGCTTGCAGCATTTTCGGAATTCCTGATAATTAAGATTCTCTTGTAAAATCACACATTCCCCACCATATGGTAAATGCCTATGTGTACCAGGCCTCCACCATAGGGAGGACACAGAGTAATTAAGATGTGATCTCCAAGGGACTTCCTGAGACCGATACCCCGATTTTCCCCAATTCCAACTTTTGATACTTTCGGTGCTCATTTTAAGCACCATAAAGAAAATGTGACAATTAACTGGTCCCACAAAGCCTGTGTTTGTTTGCCCAATGAATATTAATTCACTGTGGTGGTACCATTCTAAGTGAAAAGGGAAATCTTATAAAAACTGATTAAAAGAAAATAGTCTTTAAAATACATTTCTCTTAAAAAGGGAATGCCTTTAATTACAAGTAGAAAGAAAATGCAAATCTCATTATAGCCCGCATTTAAACGTGACTGAAATCAGTCTTTTAATCCTGCCAGATTTATAAAAATGAAGATAATCTAATAATTAAGTGGCTGACTGGAGGACAGATGAATCTGGTTTCTATGCTATAAAAAAAAAAAATACACAAACCCCTAGGCATGTTAATTTTCAACAAATAAACCATAAACCGTAACAGAAGATTATCACAGGAGACCTCTGGTTCATTTTGCAGGAATTTCCAGATGGAACTCCCTCCACACTCTTCAAAAAGCATTAATTTAGATTAGGACATGAGTGATCATCTTTTTGAACTTTTATTCACGTAAATAGAACCCTGTGTTTGCTATGCAAACTCAAATTGGCCTATTTTTATTTGACATCAGGCATCTTTCTCTTCCATTTTAAAGTTGATTTTTCATTCAAGAAACATGGAAATTCCATGGGTCTCCATTCCCTACCATTTGGCATGCATTTCTGAGCCTTTAGGAAGTAATGCCATTTGGGGAGTCCCACATTTTATCATTTTGTATATTCAGTCCAACAGAGGGGAGAGATTGTCCTATTTTAAAAATTATTCTTGGGTGACAGGATAAAGGTCAGACTTATTAATCTTTTCTGATCTTACTTATAACGTGATAATTTACCCCCCAGTAGACATCCCCTGTAAAGTTGAATTTCAGACTGGGAAATAGGATGACACACACTGCTTTCCATATTATCTAATAGGTGTTTGAGAGCAAAATTATCAAGTTAGTTTTTTAGTATTGAGTTAAAATAAAAGGATGAAAATGAGCATCATAGTGTAGTAGATTTTGTCTGGAGCAAGGAAACATATTGTGTAATTTGCTAATCACTGTGATGATGCTGGTTTACAATCCATCTGATTGTGGAGTTACTTAATGTTTTATTCCTTGGTGGTGGTAAGATGGAGGTAATGACATTGTTCTGCCTTCCCCAGAAGTTGTAGAGGTTTAGGTAACATAAGTTGCTTTCACTTTCATTAGAAATGTAGAGAGAGGCACTTCCCTGGTGGCGCAGTGGTTAAGAATCTGCCTGCCAATGCAGGGGACACGGGTTCGAGCCCTGGTCCGGGAAGATCCCACACGCTGCATAGCAGCTAAGTGCATGCACCACAACTACTGAGCCTGCACTCTAGAGCCCGCAAGCCACAACTACTGAGCCCATGTGCACAATTACTGAAGCCCATGTGCCTAGAGCCCGTGCTCTGCAACAAGAGACGCCACTGCAATGAGAAGCCTGTGCACAGCAACAAAGACCCAATGCAGCCAAAAATAAATAAATAAATTTTAAAAAATTTTTAAAAATAAAAAAAAAGAAATATAGAGAGAGCCCTGAATAAATGTTGTAGATGTCTCCTAGCTGTCTAGCTGTTATTTATCAGGTTAAATCTCAGAATATATTTCCATAAGCAAATTACTGGAACAGACCTGCCTGCTGAGAGGTCAGGTCATGAGGCACTTGTTGAGCACTGGTGGGCAGAGTTACTCTGGTTGCATTATACTGGCGTAGTTCATCTTGCTCCAATATCAGCTAGACCATAAAATGTTTCACACCAGATGACTGTAACAAACAAACAAAGAATCTTCTTCCTCTTCATACAGTTGTAATAGGGACTTTTCTTTCTTCCTTTGTTATATACCATATTAATCTAACTTTTTGTGGTTAGTGTTGAAATAATGTGGGTTTTTTGGGTTTGGGGGGTTTTGTTTTTTTTTTTTGTTTGCCAGTCTCTTTGTATCCTGTGTTCCCATCAGATGTTTTTCCCTTCTTACTTTTTCATTTAGTGTAAAATTAAGGTTTCCACCCACAAAGAAGGCACTCTTTTCAAAAAAGCCTTGTTGCTTTGGCAAGAATATACTCTTGTTTTCAGGTAACATTTTACTGGTAGCTGCTGCAAAGAAAAGAGAACATTGTTAGTAGGATCCAAATTATACTTGTGTGATAGCTTTCTTCAGAAAAGGGCATGCTGTCTCTTAAGCACTGTATATAGCATATATAGGAATTTCTGACGTGCGGTTGTCATGGTAATGAAAATGCAATGGTCCTTTGTGCTCCGTTTGAGTAAATAGACACGGACAACTTAGGGAACTTTATGAAACATAACTTATTTCTGGTCCGTGGCTGAACAGAGTACTGAGCATATTCTTGTTTAAACATCTTTCTAGTTGTGTGTTTTCCAGAGTAAGCAAATGTAATTTATGCTTCAGAACTAATAAGAACATGTCTCCTCTTGGAGTTGTTCATTCATCTGAAATATGTTCATTGATACCTGAGGGAAAGGAGAGTTAAGGAATCACAAAGCAAGATCATGGTGGGGGAAATTGTGTCCCTCACTCTTTCCAGAGATTAGTTTCTGATAATTGCTATTAAACGGACTGAACAAGTCCATTTAAAAATTGGAGGTGTTTAAAATAGAAAGTCCAGGAATGGGTTAAGTCTTTAATAATTAGGCAAATAAACTAGAACCAACCTGTGTCCATTTAATTGATGGTCAGATGTCTTTATAAGCATGTTTTTAGAATTATTTTCTTTTAACATTTTCAATAGTATAAAATTATTTCTAGAGAACATGTGATTTACTTCTTTTCATTCCTTTTATCTGGTATATTTACAAACATCTTATTTTGCTTCTTTTTTTAAAAAAAAAACATACTTGATTCAATTGTACTCCAATCGTGGTCACAGAAACGACAGGTAAATTTTACTAAAATCTTAACATTGTACTACTTCTGTGATTTGTCCACCTGAATTTCTCCATTTTGTCTTTGTGGACCATTTGCATTTATTGGAGGCAACATCCCTGGTGGCCTATGATTGTATTCTCCCTTGACTATAATTTAGGCTAAAATGTCAGTTTTTTATATAAACATCTGATTGTGACATTTCTCAAAGTCAAGTCGAATGCTGATGAATTCCCTGACTTCAACTTACTGTGAATGTGTCTGTGGTAAATTTGGTCTACTCTTGTCTCTCATTTGGTAAATTAATCAAATCATGTGTTACAAAAAGTCTACATATGATCCTGCACCTAAGAAAGCAGTATAGCTCTTGAGAAAAGTATGTGTTTCCTGTATTCCTCGTGGCAAATGTGTGTATATTTGTTTTCACACTGTTATGTGATTTTGAAGACATAGTCCACTCAAAATTGCTAGTAAATTAATGGTTCTGGAATGCCAGAGATTTCAGAAAATTGACCTTCTGGTGTCCCCTTGCCTTAGCAACAGTGTTGTCTTTACTACTTCAGCAACTCATCTGAGACCCTTGTAATGACTATAATTCATAGCCAGAGTTCAACCCAGAAGCTATCCATCCTGTTACGACTCGGAGATAAAAACCATACTCTGTTAAGACTCCTGACAGCTTTGCCTCTATGATTAGGGCAGGTAACCCTACTCTTTGCATTAGGTTCTATCACTAGTGGCGAATTTTCATTCTTCACTCCCTGTCACTAGCTAGAGCTGGGCTGCATGCTCATAAACCCTGCAAGAGGCTTTTGCTGCAACACTTTATAAAGCCAGGTCGTGTCAGAAGGTATAATAACTCTTAAGAGATTCTGTGCACAAGGTCAGTCACTTTCTTAGTGCTAAAATTATTTGCCACTTAAGGTTTGAGCCGGTCTTGAGCCCCCTGATCCCTTCTCCCCTCGGTGTGATGAGTAGGACTGCTCCCCGGAAAATAATAAGCAGAAGTCCTGAGGATGCAGTGGAAGTCCCCACAGGCTCTTGTACCATGCTGGAATTCAGGCCCTTCCAAAGATCATGGCCCCGGTTATCAGTTTCCAGATAAGAGTGTTTTTCCTCTTCCCTTTCTGTTTTTAGTCATCTGAATCTGCTGAGTCTGACTGATGTAATTATCCCTGGTATTCATTTTGTCAAAGTGTATTAGTGAGAGATCAATAATATGGACCACCCCATTCACTTTCTACTTGTTTGGGTGTATTGATTCACTTTAAATAAAAGTCAACCTACTGTATAATGTTTGTTTACTCTGGCCCTTGCTGAACATTTCCACATCCTCACTGACTGTGTTTGTGTCATTTGTTCAACTAAAAATACTCGGTTTCCCTGGGGTTCCCATGTAACCGTACTCCAGTGTTGGCCTAAGCTAATCTCACTTTCTCACCAGGACTGATGGACGCCGCTGGTCCTTGGCTTCTCTTCCCTCCTCTGGCTATGGGACAAACACGCCCAGCTCCACGGTCTCTGTAAGTGCCCGACTTTTCCTCTCTCACACCCCAGAGCTCTTACATAGGCAGTGCTTTCTCTGGGTGCTTCCTGATAGGAAGGAGAGGATAAATTCTGCATGTCTGCCCTTCAGAGTAGGCAACACATCAAATGATGAGCTGACAAACATTAAAAGGACATACTTTTTGCTGCAGGCTTTTAAACTATGATGCACAAGTTGAGTGAGTCCCCGGACCACCAGTTGGGAGGAGACTGGGAGCTTTCTTTTTCATACCATTTGGTGTTTTGGGTGGGAGGAGGAAGCACAATCTGGTTTCATTGCTTTGGTTCCACACCAGTGATATTAGTACTGAAAATGCCATTAAACTTTGATGGCCTGGGTCGTTTTTTTCTTGTGTGGCTTAGATGCGGAGTTTTGTTTTGTTTTTTTAGTTTTTCTCATTCAAAGGAAAAAAAATGGCAAGCCTTAAATCTGTGCCTTCTGGATAAGAACTTTCTTTTAAGGAGAGATTAAAAGAACTTAGTAGTAGATTAAGATCAATAAAGAGACAAGATGAAACCATGAAAATAGGATAGAGGAAGAAGGATACTCTTGCCGCAAACTACAACATTTCAACAGGAGCCCTAGCAATTACTAGAAGTGATTCAGTGGGTCAGATACATGCTTTCTCAGTTTAAATTAGTGATGTTGTGGGATATTTGTCTCCACAGAGCTTTATTTATTTATTTATTTTACTTTTTTAAAATTGAAGTATAGTTGATTTACAATGTTGTTAATTTCTGCTGTACAGCAAAGTGACTCAGTTATACACATATTTTAGATGTTGAAAGCATGGGCCGCCACAGTGTGAAAATGAATGCTGAAATTGATTGACCAAAAAGCAAAAAAATAATTTTCAAATTTTAAGTGGTGTTCTTCCCTAGACTCCTAAGTGTCTCCGATTAGAACCCAACCACCAGTAAACAGAGTACTTGTCTCTTTGGTCTGTGGCTTACTCGTACATACTCTCATTGAATCCTCCCCATGCCCCAAACGTGTATCATGTTCCTTGACTCTAAATCCTTTTTATTTTTACTGTATCACCTTGCTTTGCCCTTCAGTCAAGTTTTATTATAGTTTGGATACAGAAATTTCTCTTTTGCAAGAAAAATAGGGGAGAGCACAGGATCTTTCTTCTTTCCATCTCTAGTAAATCATACGTTATTTTAAAAAGTGATTCTAAAAAGCAAAGGTGAGCTACATAGAATTGGACCCCATTTGGTACAAATTACTTTGGAAATTATATTTTTATAAATACTTATTATGTGTTAGGTCCTAGTCTCACTACTTACAACACATTGGCTTGTTTAATTGTAGAAACATACCTCATAATGTGGTTGTCATAATTGTCATCATTTTATGGATCAAAACTGAGGCACAGAGAATGAACCGAAGGGCTGTCTACTAACCCCTTGTCGTAGCAATAAGAATACAAGTAAGGGTTCTAGGCGCTTGGCTTTTTTTTAAGGAATTTACAAGGTATTTCTTAAAACAAACCTGATAATTAATAAATCTGACCTGGCCATCTGTCATAATGGAATCACTGTTGTACCTGACTTGCATATAGGCCTAAAGAGAAAGCTTCCTGAGACAATTTTTAGTCACACACATGTATTCTGTGTTTCTAACAGCTTCTGCCCAGAGGTAGGGCAGCTTTTCTCTTAAGTGTTTATTTTATTGAAGAAGGTAGTATCGTATAATCGTTGATCTCTTATTCCTATTTTTCCCTTCAAACTCGAATTTTCTTTCAAAATTAACCTTTTTACCAAAAGACCAAAGGAACTGTTAAATTTGTGGAGTGTAGGTTCTGTTGCCCAGAAGTTCAGCTATTTTTTCTCCTTATTGGTTATTGATAAAAATGCTAATTGAAAATCTAAAATGCTGCTTCTCATTTCCCCCAGTTTCTTTATGTTCTTGCCCTTCAAATATTAGGGCGAACATTGTGCAAAACTGCTTAGGAGTTGCATTTTCTTCTTTTCTAAATCTAACCTGAATCACTCTTAGAGTCTCATTTTCTGGGTTAACTGGTTGTGATTTAGCTAATTAGAAATGCATTTTAGTTGTTTCTTAAGATGAAAACACAGAATATGTACAAATAAGTTACAAACACTTTGAAAATGCAGCTTAAGTTTTACAGATAATTGTTGTTAGCTGAATTCCAGAATTGCTAACACTGAAAAGTAAACGCCATGTCTTGATCCCTTGGATATTATGGAAACTGCAAAATTCGCAAGTGTTAAAATGCTCTATTCTGAAATTGGAAAGATTTGGCTATGTGAAGTTAATCAGTCCTTCCACAGAATATTTACGATTGCAGCTTCTCTTAACTTCAAATTTTGTAGTTAAAATTAATTTGCGGAGCTTTTCCAAGATAATATTCAGAACATAATTTTTAATTTGAATATAAGTAATATGGAATTGAAGCAGTAGGAGGACATCTCCCATGTATTTCTTACCAGATGAATTATTTTCTGCTGAGGGGAAGAATGGAAATACGAAAATAAATACCTATAAATATGAGGTATGACTATAAAATAATATTACTTTTAATAAATAACAAGTGGAAAATTACACATGCATATGGATACTGTCCCTTGCAAAGTGGTTATCTTGAGAGACTAAATGTTTATTTGAATGATACCATTACTCAGAACATTTTGGGGGAACTCTTCTAATTGCCTTGAGAACTAGAAGCACAGTTTTCTTCTGTAAATCTTCACTCTTTGAAAGTGGATTTGATTTTTGATGTAGTCAGAAGTCATATGCAAACTAGTTGGATGATGAGACTCACTGGCACCACACTTAGAGAACATACTAGAAATATAAAGTCATGGGACTCAGTTTATTAGGAAATTCCCAAACTAATTCTTGAAACTCTAGTAAAAGTGCTGTTCCAAGGATGCGTTGACCAGCGGAAGTATCTTTTCAGTAAGTATATGAGGTCCTGAGGATGACACCTGCAGCCTCTGTTGGACTCACAAGTTCTCCTCTGAGTTCTTGACCTCTGCTGAAACTGACCCCTGGACTTCTCTGTTGTCCGTTATTGACTCACTTTTGGGGCCCTGTTTGGTACCTTTTGAACCCCCGGGCCATTTGGAGAGCCTACAGTTGTTCCCAGTTCCATAAACTCATCTCGGCGTCGCTTGGGTTCAGTGTCACCCTTTTCCCATTTACACCTTGTTTGTTCCAACTGAAAGGAGAGAAGCTCTCTCCCCAGAGAAGCCCCTTGCCTCTCACTTCTCTAATACTTACTTATCCCACCTCCTCATTCATTTTAACATGTCCCCATCAGTAAGCCCAGAGCACATTCCCTATGGAGTTCAGTTATATGGTATAACCACAAAATTTTCGTCTTAGAGTTAGCACGTATTAATATTTTGTTATATTTGCTACAGCTTTTTGTTAAACTTTTAAAATAAATTAAACATTAAAATACAGCTAAAGTCCCTCGCACCCATTCCCTTTCTCTTCCCTCACTCCACAGAGGGAACCACCCTCCTGAAGTAGCTTGTGTCCTTGCCCTGCAAGCAAGGGTCTGTAGTACCTTATGTGAAACTCTTGAGCCTGGTGTGTTTTTGGAATTAACTTTCACATTTTAGAAAGGTAACATGATCCTCCCTGTACTGTACATCACAGCCCAGCAGCAACTGGGTCAGCAGCTCAGAATCAACTACATTAATATTTCTACAGCAACCTGAATCAACATTCATACTAAGTGGATTAAATACATATTTTAAATAGCTTTCCATCAGTTCAATTAATGCTTTGCCACCAAAAGGGATTACTGTATACTTATGAACAAACTTCTGGGTTTTGGGGTTTTGAATTCTTGGATTCAGAATTGTGGACATTGCTTTACCTTTGAGACATATGTACAAATCCTTAATTCTGTTTTTCTATTTGCTCATTTCATCATCTTTGCTTTTATCGCTGCTGCTTCTCTTCTGCTGGCATTGATTTTCTTATTCTTTTACTGATCTCTTGAGTTGACTTAGTTTATGTGTGTTTTATTTCTTTCTTTGTAGTGACAGTATTTAAGACTATACCTGTACTTTGTGAATAGAGCTTTGGTTTACCTCATAAGTCTTTCTAGTAGTGTTCTCATTTTTATAGTTTATAAAGTAATCTCATTACACTGTAAAAAGTCCTGTTTATCTCAGTATGTACTTAGAAGGTGTTTTATAATTTCAAGGTATAAGGATACTTTTAAGCTTTAGTCATTAATTTCTAGTTACTGCATTGTGGTGCTACAGTGTTTATGAAGTGTGCTCTTAGTGTGGCAGGTTTGTTTGTTTTTTTAAAATAAAAAAACCCTGCTAGAATGGAATATTCAAATGAGGGATATCTTTCAAAATATGCTTATTCTACCTGTGTTTCCATTACTCAGACATTTCTCATCTCTTTTGTTAGAATGCTAAAAGAGTTCACCTCTCAATAAAAACAAACAAAAAAAGCAATCACTTTGCTTTATAGTTATATTTCTCAGATTGATTAAAAACAGCGTTATTTAGCCATTCACCTTTTCTACCTTACTTTGCTCCAAGTGGTGAGTGACAGTTTTCAAAGAGCAAATCTATATTCAAGGGATAAAAAACTCACCACCATTGAAGGTTTTTGTTTTTTTTAACATAAAGAAGCCTAAGCCAAAGAAGACAGAAAGAGAAAATCCCAATTTTTAAAACAATGGCATTAGTAAGACAAGTATCTTCTTTATCCCCTCCCCTTTTTACCCAGGACACATACTGATGGAAATTGCATCAAAGGATAGCATGATTTGTAAAGAGAGATCCCATTACCTATTTATGACCATACATCACAGAATTCATTTTATGTTACTTACCTAAAAGTCTCAGTGTTTGTGGCGAGTGGTAGAAGCAAGGGTACCATGTGAACTCATCTGTCATTTAATGAACCTAAATTCTTACTCCAATTGTCACTTTCTTGCTGTGGCTTTGACTGGGTCCTATCCATTTTCGGAGCCTGGGTTTTCTCCAGAGAGTAAGCTTTGTTTTGGGAAATTATCTTATAGACAAATGAGATGAAATATGGAAGCCATTTTGACCTCCCAGAGACAACATCAAGGTATACATTGAGGCACTAGCTATTGTAATTATAACATGGAAAGGATGTAGTATAAAATGGTGATATAACAAAATTTAACGCTGCGATCTCATATTCATTTAAAGAATTTCTTTTTGAGATAGTCGTAAAACCTCACTTTGGTTTGTTTCAGTCATCCTGCTCCTCCCAGGAGAAGTTGCATCAGTTACCATATCAACCAACACCAGATGAATTGCACTTCTTATCGAAACATTTCTGTACCACCGAAAGCATCGCCGCAGAGAGCAGAGGCAGGAATACACCCATGCGCCCCCGTTCCCGAAGTCTGAGGTTTGTAGCCCTGATTGAAAAATTTCAATGAGCTGGATAATCTCTTTTCAACCATTTCAAGGGAAGACTTTTGGTCCTGTAATTCATATATGTGTTAATTAATTTATGAACTACTGTATATAGTTTTCCATCTACACGTGATATTGTGAATTACCATTGAAAGGCATCTTAGTATTTTTCTTTTAAATTCTTACAATTTGCTAATTGCTCTGGTAGCAGTAACCATGATGGACTGCAGGGACCACCTAGAGAAACTTCGAGCCATTGGAAATTTCAAGACCATCTAATTATGGTGCTACATCAATTAATATTTTACGAGGAAGAGGCTTGGCTGAAAAGGAAGGACAGCACGTTCAGGTTCACATGTGGAATTCAGATTCCACTTTACGAAAAGCCACCCAGATCTTTCATTCTTTCTTCCCATCACAAGTCTTACTTTCTCCAGGATTATGAGCAAATTGTTAGGAGTTTGTATCCCTTGTATTTTGTGGGTACCATATGTAGTCCATTTGACATTGAGCAGAGCCAGTTTTGTTTTGGCCTTGTCTCAAAAAATTACGTATATCACAGTTTGGCTCTTCAGGAAGCAGACTCTAACACAGAAACCAGGATGTTTATTAGGGAGTGCTTGGGAAGTACATCTGTGGGAGGTGGGGAGGAAGCAGGGTTGGGCAGAGGGAGAAATCTAGCTGCAGTGCAGACCTGACAGCCGCAGCCAACCACACAGGAAGCTCTAGGGATGACACGACCCATCAGAGCCGTCCCTCTGGGCCAAATGGCCCTTCCTTTATATCCCTGCCTCAGTCCTGGAATGTGGTACCCTGGGTAGGACATGGCCTTGGGGGAGGGGGCTCTGTAGCTGAGGCCATCCCTGAAGGAACTGGCAGCTGAAGCCTTCTGCAATCCCAGCAGCTGGACAACAGGCCCTTCTCTGCAAGGGAAGCAAGGTAGTCCTTCTTCAGGTCCTCCACAGTATGAGATCTTCATGCTGTAGAACTGGTCCGCTTTGACATATTAAGGTTTATTGTAAAACATAGTTTGTCAGGTGTTCAGTTGAGCATCAAAGTTTTCTCAGAAGGGTTTTTTTCCCTTTGTACCCTTCTTATTTAGTGTCATATAGTAAGTGCAGCTACATGGCATAACTGTGTTAGATTATTTTGAGATATGGAATAAAAGACCAATTTTATGAATTCATTTAGAGCTGTATTCATTCAACACATATTCATTCATCGTATTTTACCACAAAATGGGTGCCATTTTTGGTTTTATGAAAGGAGTTCCTAGGATATCTACTGCAAGCAGCTATGTCCTCTGAGGAATATATAAACTCACACTGAAATTGCCTGACTGTATACCACTAGGAAGGAGCAGGCACCTACTGTTGGAATAGGGAAAACACAGAGTTGTATGCCTGTGTCTTGTACTGTACGCAATGCCTTCCTCAGCATCCCAAATAAATATTTGCCAGGCCAGAAAATGGATTTCAGTGGTGACACCTGTGCCGTGGAAAACTCTTAAACCTCTTCAGTGGTACGTGGCAGAGCGCAGGTGTATGATGAAAGTGTGAAATTATACAGTTCAGCGTGCCCTAGATGTTGCTGTTTGTGGCTACCCTGTCTTCTTTTATATTGCAGTTCATTAATTGGTTTCTAGAACCACGCAAACGCATGCTACATACAAAATATAATCGCAATTTAAGAACGTTTTCTGAACCTTTATATTGTAGCTATAATTAATTTGCAGCATTCCACTTCTGGAGCTTTCTTTATGAACACTATTCGGGGTTTCTGTGCGTTCGTGAGTATGTATGCGTGCGTGTGTGCTAATGACTGATTTTGTAGTTTATTACCTAATATACTTTTCTTACAAAGACTGCATAGTACTTTTGATGCAACCAATTGTTTATAAATGAAAAGCTTATTTTCATTTCATGCTGTGGCAAGTTTAAAATGGTAATTTGCTTTGCTTGCAGCCCTGGACGCTCTCCCGCCTGCTGTGACCATGAAATAATTATGATGAACCATGTCTACAAGGAAAGATTCCCAAAGGTAATGAGTTGAATTGAAGATGCCTACCATCTAAACAAACAGGCAACCTAGGTTTAGCGTCTGTAAGGTGTTTGTCGTGGGGAGTAATGGTCCAGTCCATTCATGACTCTCTTTATAAAATAGCACCATAGCCTTCTTTAGAAAGATAAAATCACTAAACATTTTTAAAAGCTGCCGAGAACTAGCCACACAGTCCGTGGGCTGAACTGGCTGTAACGTGAATCCCGCTGGTTGTCCTACCCACTGGGTGAGTCTGGTGAGGTACTCCAGAGAGCGTCAGCTTTGAAAGGCCTCTGGACCCTGGTTCTCCTTCTGCCTGTGTTCTAGGCCTGCTGCTGTATGGTCAAGCAGAAATTGTTTTTCTTCCTCAGAAGCCTGTAAATTGGTATGTGTCATGAAAGTCTTTTACTTTTTTCGCCTGATTTTTCTTTTCTGTGGCTTCCAATCTCTTTAGCAATCATACGTCTAATCCTCTCAACTTAGAAGGAAAGGTCCAGTTGCAGTGTTCCCTGTTAGACCAGCAATTTGGACTGAGCCAGAGAGGCCTTGGCGAAGGGTTGTTGCCGGATGCCCTGGCTGCAAGGAGCTCCCGTCACCTCGTCTCCACAGCTTTTCCACCAGCGTGTTCCTACACGTGTGGGAGAAGTAATTTCTCCATTCTGTTCCTGTCCCTCCCCCATCACCTTTGTAACCCTAGGCAATAGAGCAAAAGGAAATCTTTGGCTTCATAAATCAGGAGTAGAGTACTTATTATTTGTAATGAACCCAACATTGATGTCATTGATTACAGCCATTTTAGCCATTTATCACATGTCACTTGTTCACCAGGGAAATAGATCCTGACTATACTAGTTAATACTGGTTAGGATTTTAGAAGGGAACAGGAGGCAGAAGGAGTCTCCCAGCATATACAATTAATGCAGGCAAGGAACATTGATTAGGCAGTCGGGGATCCCAGAGAATGAAATAAAAGTTGGGAAGGAAATTTTAGATTTATGTTACCAAGGGGATCCCCTTGGCCATTTGCCCATGATGTAGCTTTTTGAGGTGTGAGTAAAGATGGTAGAGGATGCTTGTTCCTAGTACATTAAAACACAGCCAAAGGAACAAACTCTTGGCCCACCCTGTGGAACTCCAGCAACGATCCTGATTTTTGAATAGGTAAAAACAGAGCTACAGTATTTGATATTTTTGGCAATCTATCTGAAAGAGCCCAGGATCTGAAATGAGAGCACAGTGATTCACAGATACTGAGTTATTTGGAGAAGCTTACATGTACCACTTTACATTTGATAGGGCAGAGGAAAAAAGTAATTATCACCCTGGGAGATTCAGTTTCTCCTATATACCTCAGATCTTTTTCCCACATGATGAGGCTGCTGCTGCTTCTTCTTCTTCTTTCTTTTTTTTTTCCAAATAGACTTTATTTTTTAGGTTCATGGCAAAATTGAACAGAAAGTACTGAGTTCCCAAATGCTCCCTGACGCTACCCATGCACAACTCCCTCCCATCAACATCCCCCCCCCCAAGCCCAAGAGCGGTCTATTTGTTATAATCGATGAACCTATACTGACACATCGTAATCACCCAAAGTCCATCCTTTACATTAGGGTTCTCTGTTGTGTGGTATATTCTGTGGGTTTTGACAAAGGTATAATGATATATGTGTACCATTATAGTATCTTACAGAAGGGAGGCTTCTTTTAAATTTAATTTCTAGAATTCTATTTAATAACTTGTGGAGGTCTCTGTAAATGCTAGATAAATGTGACTATTGAGTTGTTTACATATATGTTTCCTTGTATTACATCCGTGTGTGCCTGTCATCTCGAAATAGGCTACAGCTCAGATGGAAGAGCGCCTAAAGGAAATAATCACCAACTACTCTCCGGACCACGTCCTCCCCCTCGCAGATGGAGTGCTTAGTTTCACTCACCATCAGATTATTGAACTGGCTCGTGATTGCTTGGATAAATCCCACCAGGGTCTCATCACCTCACGATACTTCGTTGAATTACAGCACAAATTAGATAAGTTGCTACAGGAGGTATAGACCCTACACCTTATAACGTTTTCTGATTTGTTTTGCTTTTCCCCTGAAACAAGAAAAATTTTATGAGAGCATTTGCTCAGCAAGTTTTAGCCATGAGACAGAGTTCATATTCCAGGGAAGCGAAGAGGAAGAAGAAAAAAAAAAAATTGATCGCTACTTGCTGTGAATTGATTCTGGTCAACATTTAGAGTAATAGAAAGTTAATGTTAATAACCTTTACAGGAACCTTGGGTCCCAACAATCTATGGCTCTAGGATAAGTGGATTGTGAAGGATTTTGAAGCAGTGATTTTTTTTTCCCTCCTTAACCATAAAGTTAGAAATTGCCTGAGTGTATGTACATTATTTGATGATGCTATCTAGTTCTAATATCTGGAAAAGCTAAATGGAAAATTGCTGGTTTCTTCCAGGCCATGTATCCTGTTAATTAACCTGCAGGTGGTGTTGGGTAGTAAACGGCAACTTGTATTTTCATTAGTGTCAGTTTTTCTTCTAACAAAATATCCAATTTCTGAAATGACAGATAAACACAGGCCCCTTCCAGGCCTAACACTTGCAGCCCTAGCTCCTGATAACACCCAGGACAGGAAGGGAGTGTGTATAGTGGAATGCAATTAATGCATAATATTGCTGTCCTGACTGAAATTGATCAGCCACAGCCTATAAGTAAAACCTATTTAGCCAATATATTTGGATATATTGTATTTCTGTATCCCATCGGCGTACATTATGCCCATGTAAATAAAATCGTAGGTGGTTTTCTCTAAGCATGACTGTGTAAATAATTGCATGGAACTGAAGGAAAATATTGGCATCCTAATTTTCTAGAAATCCATCTGTCCTTGCGCACCCTGAATTTAGTTGTGGCAAGATGAGGTGATCCCTCTCTCACTAGCAGCCCCCATTCTTCCTCCCTTTCCCATTCTAAACCTCCCAACAGTTTTCTATGCTCCGTTCCCATTTCTCACATTTCAGCCTCTTGCAGCTCACTAAGGGAATGTTTCTCAGGCTGTCTTTGGATGAACACATTGTCTTCAGGTTTTGTTGTCAATTTCCAATTTGTCATGGACCAATTCTACTATAAATTATGATGAAAATTAATTTACCTCTGTGAGATACTTCTTCCTTAATTCCATAGTTCAGTCCCAGGCAATTACCATAATTACTGGTTAAGTTCTGTGGTTCATTCCTTCACAGGCATTCCCTGAAAAGGGTAGAACCCAAAGCTGAAGCTATTTACATTGAAATCCCCCACTTAATTTTGTTTCTGTATGATAGACGTGGCAGGTTTTTTCATGGCAACTAAAAAAACTTAGGGTTTCAAAAATCATCTGAATGCACCATGTAATAGATTAACATTGTTGACTTTTAGAGAAATTTCTCTCTTGGGCAGAGAAGCATGTATACGTGTGTAACATAAAGAGCATTGTCAGGTTTGAATAAGGATGTTTTCTTGTTTATTTTCACAGATAGACATTTTCCTTCAGTCCTTTTGTGAAAATTAAAACTGTCTTCAGAATCACATTCACAATGTCCTTCCAGAGTTTGGAGCTAACAGGTCGCAGGGGAACTTGCTCCTTTGGATAGAATCACATTGTGAGGCCTGGCTTTGCCTTCCCGTCGATGCAATTATTGTCAGTTCCCAGCCATGACATTGTGTGCCTGTCTAGCCTGCCTCCCCGCCACTGTTCCCATTGTCAATCCTTTGCACACTCAGGCCAAGTCCCCCTGAGGTTGAGTAGCTTGATTTAACTGATGCCTTTTTAAAGTCCTGAGGTCTAGGTCAATTCCAGAGGAAAGCTTTTATGTCTCCATTCTTTTCTTCACTTAGGTGTATTTAGCCAAAGAAAATAAAATGCACAGGAAGCTATAACCTACTCTCAAATCTTAGTCTCAGTATTTTTTATACTGGCCAACACTTAAAGTACAAACACAGGGAATCCAGGAATGCTGGAGCTTGCTGCCGGCAGCCACTAAACTATTTCTCTTCTCATGCTGAGTGTGTGGTTTTGTTTGGTGTTGTTTTAACAAAGTTCCCATCTCCCCTATTGATAGTAGACAAAATAGTATTTGTGTTAGTATAACTCATTGTATATTTTGGCCTTGGTTGCAGCTGATAATTCTCAGAAGTAAGAAGTTGGAATGAACTGATTATTTTTACAATTTCTGAAATGGAATTTGTATAATCTGAGCTATTTTTAATTTTTTAAGATATAAAGATCTTGTTTCTCCTTGAAGAGACCACCAAAACATGTTTAGGCTTTTTAGATTTTCTTTATATGCCTTAATTTATAAAGCAGTAATTATTATAGTAAGAGGATTATCAATCCAGAAGTTAGGTGGGGTTTTTTTGCTGCATCTTTAAGGTTTTCTGTTTAGTTTTGATTAAGGATAAACTATAAAAAAGACATATAACCTTATTTCTTGGCATTCACTGTATCTTCCTAAATCCGTTTTTGTTACAAAACAAAAAATGAAAAGAAAACTTAAAGACAGTTCAAGTATTATGTATGTCTCCTCGTATGTGTCCTGACATCCTTACTGGTTACTAGAACCTATAGTTATAGTTAACAGTTGGTTATCTTTAAACACATTCTATTGTACAGTTATTCACCAGTGGTCATCTTCTCTGTGTTTTTTCTTTTAAATGTTAGCTTTTTGGCTTTTCCTGTATATGGTTTCTCTGCCTACATTTTGGAAAGTTGCCTTTGATTTAATGACTTAAATTTAGTAAACATACTACTTCTAAGTATAATCATTTTTCATAGATTTGGTCTGACACTTTTTATGGGCAGGCTAGTTCTTGGCAGAATAAAGCACCTTCAAGAATGACTTTAAATGTTTATTACCATATCTATGAAATTATATTCTATTGCACCAACATCACCTTGATACTTTTTTTTAATCCTTGAAGGAAAGCAAATCATAAAAATTAAGAAAGCCTGAAAGTGAGCATGTGTAGAAGTTTATATTTAAACTTTTAAACCTTTGGTTTTATATCTGTCTTGATACAGATTTACCTCATTTCTTCAAAAAATATTGAAAATTAAAATGACTGTTAATAAACTAAGTTCTGTCCTCAGGATATCTTTTGTGCTTAGATTTCACATGTTAGGCAACACGTAAAATAAAATTTTAGAAGATTTTGAGTCAGTTAAATTTTACTGAGTTGAGTATCTAGGTATTATTTATTCATTATGTGAAATCAAATTCATATGTATGTATCCAAGTATAAACAGTATTCACCTAACATTTGAAATAAGCAGTGTACAACTTCTTACATATTATGAAATAACTAACTTACAGGCTAATAGTGTTGTATATATAAAACATATTTCATGAATGTGTTAAATGCCCAGGTTAACAAAATCAGTCCTTCACTATGTTAGCCATTTCATACATTTAAGAAGTTACGTCTGGAAAATCAAGGTTCCTCATCAGCTGCCCACTCTACTTGTACCATGTACTCAATGTATCATGAACTTTTAATGTCTACTTCACTCATGGTTCACATTGAGAGCCCTAATATTTGATTTTTAACACAGAGAATAAATCAAAGTTTTGCAATTAAAATTTAGCTGATAGACCTGTTTGTAGATAGATATAGACGTTTAATAGTGTCCATTTATGTAGAGATAATGTCTGCTTATCAATCTTTTAAAAGTATTTTCTAAGTCACTTAATTTTTGGATATTTGCAGTTATCTGATTAGCATGCTTTGCTGATTTTCTTTCCCATTTAGGGGAGCAACTCTGTCTCATCATTCTTTTCACTGCTTCCTCGTAGGCTCATGATCGTTCAGAAAGTGGAGAATTGGCGTTTATTAAACAGCTAGTTCGAAAGATCCTAATTGTTATTGCCCGTCCTGCTCGGTTATTAGAGTGCCTGGTGAGTTGCCCCTCGAGGTGATTTTGTTATTTATTGTTAACTGTGGGAAAGCAGGGTCCACCAGAAAGCTCCAATTGCATTTGGCTCCAAAGACAGAGCTAAATAGAAAGAGTCAAGAGAAACAGCAACACGTGAAGGTTGATGACAACAGCCGTGTGTGCTTTTCCTTGTCTGGTTTTCAGTAAAAGTTCTAGGACTTGTGTTGTGTTAAGAGATAGTTGTATCACAGTCTGGTCAAACCTACAAAATGATCATGGAGTAATGTGCTTGACTTTATCTCAGCATAATTTCTATGTTGTAGCTCATTTAGAACACTCGCTGTACCCCACTTTTTTGGAGGTGCCAAGATGCAGAGAGGGAAATCAGAGATACGATATACGGTGACCTGTGGTTATAATTGTTACTTTTAAAATGTGGCATGTTCGAAATAAGTGCTAGTCAGCAGTCCATTTGGAGAATACAGTATGGCCTTATCCAGACCTAAAGGAATGAGACTTTCCAAGATTAGTTTGTTTTATCAATTATACTTTCTTTAGTCAGTGACCATTTTCCTGTTTTAAAATCTTTGCTTTATTTTACGTAATTTTGATTGAGATTTCAGTCAACACTGAACAAAGACGAAGCTTCGAACATAAGAATAGTTTTATGGGGCTTAATGTAGTGTCAAAACTCACTTTTAAGTTTCGCTAATAGTTATGTATAACACTACTGAGTACAGTACAGCTTTTCAGAATTTTACGTACACATATGTACAGACATGGTGATATTGCTTTGGTTTTGCTCTTATTTTAATTAAAATTCATAGTTTTCTATAACAGTGAAATGTTCACGGCCCTGTAAACATATACCTGTGCAGAGTGAGATGTGGTGGAAGGTGAGTCTGGAGGAGAAAGGCAGGTGTGTGGTGGAGGAAGGCTTTCCATCAATGGCCAGGACCCTTGCGATCACAGAATCAAAAGCATCATTCAGCACTAAGTGTCTCCGGAAGGATAAAGGGAAAGAAAAATACTCAGGATGCCTCTGGGAGGGGGAGAACTGTGTGACTGGCAGATGCAGGCAGAAGACTGAGTTTTTCCTGCTCTTCCTGTTGTACCTTTTGAATTATGCACCACAGACTTGTACTTCCCTGCAGTTGTTCAGTTTGGGGGAAAATACCATTGAGCATCAAAACTTGCTTCTCTGGACGGCAGAAGACATGCTAAGAGAGATGTTGCCTTAAAAGGGGAAATGACTTTTTTTTTAACGGTAATCACTCTTAATCAGAAGAGAAACAGTAAAAGTACATGTAGCCTATCAAAGATAGAAACAAGTGAGCTTAGAAGTAGATTTGAAGATGTTGCTGCTTTCCATGATGTTTAAAGCTCAAATGAAACTGGAGTTTGAGAGTTTTAGGGAATGTTTCCCCCAACCAGTCATCTTAGGCCTGTAGTCCCAGGCTTGCCTTGTCTCTGGCTGTAGGTTTATATAAAGGGTACTGAGCGTGGACATTGGTTTGGCTTTACTCCCTTTGTAGCATGCTTTTTCATATGGCCTTTAGAAATACTTGAGTAATTCTCAGGTGAAATACTGAGATTTCAGTATATGGGGCACTAATCAAAATGAGAAAAATTCTGGGAATGGGAGGATCTAGGAAATATAACTGAAAACGGTACCTGTGCTTTAAATCTACAATTGTTTACAACACATAAATCCGCGGCATCCGGCTACAGTGATGTGATCCTAAGATTTTTATTGCATACTAGAAGCAACAGACAGCAAAATAAAGTAACATGCTTAGGAAAAACGTGTTCCCAAATTTTTACTGAGGACAGAGGTAACTGGAAGTACTAATGTCATATTT
Source organism: Balaenoptera musculus (assembly GCF_009873245.2). Taxonomy (NCBI): domain Eukaryota; kingdom Metazoa; phylum Chordata; class Mammalia; order Artiodactyla; family Balaenopteridae; genus Balaenoptera; species Balaenoptera musculus. The sequence continues at coordinate 52,227,877 of NC_045787.1, forward strand.
TTCTTTCTTAATGTTCACATTATGTGAATATTAATAACTTAATTTTAGAGCTCGGTGATAAAATTTGGGGATTTTTCTTTCTAATATTTTTGGACACCTCTGTACCAAGGGAGTTCCCTACAAAACCTTTGAGAAAAATGCATCCTAACATTACTTCTTTTGTGGCTATTTGTATAGAGAGAGAAACTGAATCTTCTGGATGAGATTCACAGATTTTTAAAACTTTACTAAAAAGGCACAATCAAAAATTCCGACCTGTTCATTTTCAATAAGATAGATATCTTAAGTGGAGCCTAGTACCTTCAAAGTCACTTTACAAGGAAGTTGGAAATGGAAATTATCTTTGGGTTACCAAGTATTTAAATGTATTGTCTTAGAATATGATTAGGCTTTGAATATGAACTGAAAATTGTATGCTTTTTAAATGAAGTAATCCATCTGCCTTCTTTCTGTATAAATAACTTATTACCATGTATATCCAGCAATTTTACTGTGAATGGGGTTTATGTAATAAAACCGCAGACAATTTTGGCTCGAAGAAGTATCCACCTCTGTTTGTCTTCTGCTAGGAATTTGATCCTGAAGAATTTTACTACCTATTGGAAGCAGCAGAAGGCCATGCAAAAGAAGGACAGGGTATTAAAACTGACATTCCCAGGTACATCATTAGCCAGCTGGGTCTCAATAAGGATCCTCTGGAAGGTGAGTACCGTGGTTGGGCTAAACTTTTACTTGCTTAGGCACCATGACCTCATGGAAAAACTTAGTGGCAAATCTTTATTTTTTCCTCATGTTTTGGCTCTATCTATTGAAAAGGCCAAATTTGGGGACCAATTGTGATTTAAAGGAAAGAACTATGTGTTGAATTTTGTGTTTAACTAGAGTAGGGAAGAGACCTCGAAATCCTAGAGTCTTATCAGCCTAACAATGCCAGAGCATCCAAGAAGGGTTTAGATTTCCATCTTCTCTGGAGGTATTTTTTCTCTTGCAGAGCTCCTTTGGATTCTTCTCAAGGGTGCACATTTTGAAAATGTTGGTAAATCAATTAATTACATTTGATCTAAAAGTGACATTTAAATGTAATTTGGGAGTCAGGTAACTGATAACTGATGATTAACTTTAAATCAGGTTCAGTGTTTGTAAATCTGTTTTTACTTACTTGTCTCAAAAAGGTATGAAAAATAGTAATATACTGGAGAGCCAGTCGGGGGGAAATGCTTTTCAGAACTTATACAAGGCTTTCTGGTTGATTCAAAAAAAAAAAAAAATAGGTCTAATGCTATTAAATGCAGAGAAGAGGAAGCACCCTGTTAGTGATTTTTTTTCAAATGTGATATTGGGAAACCACTCCTTCCACCACCTTTTCCTGTTCATTATTGTTTGGGATTGTCATTTAAAACACTTAGGTTATATACTGCCTGAAAAGACTCAAAAACAATCATAGACTCCTCTATTCAAAACTGTCTTCCTGGTTCATTAAGTTGAATTTGCAAAGTGTTATATGCTAAATTGTTTGTGGTGAGGCTAACTGTTGGCAGATATTTTCCCATCTACAGCCAGGGAACCTGCTGTTCTCTGCCTGCTCTCCTATTTCCCCTGCTTTATTTGCTCTTATGGCCATCAAATCTTTGCTTCCAGTGAAATGATGCATGCCTTACTGGGAGATAATGCCGGATAAATTTATACTGTACTGAAAGCAATACCACAGCAGATTCATCACTTATCAGAGTCTGGTGGCTGCTTTTCTGAAAAGTTCCCTGGGGAGAGATTTTTTCCCCATAGCTTTTAAATTACCATCTTTACCTTTTTGAATCATGAGTCTTCAGAAATGGTTTAAATCACTGAAATAAAAAGGGCAGATGTTTAATGGTATTTAGATGAGTTTTAAAAATCTCTTCAGGCATTACAAAATGATGCCTTAGCTTCCTGCTTCAAAAGCTGACTCTCGGTTCCATTCCATTACTACCCACTGCTTACAAATAATATGTATTTCCCAGATAATAGTTATTTAGCAGAAACTCTATTTAAAACAGAACCATCTTTTAATTTGTTTTTTTATGGAAGTAATTGGAGTGGGGGAGACCGTCAAAGTATATTACGGTGACTCTTCACGCCGGCAGAGTTAGTTGTGTCAGCCTTTGAATTGTAGACTGAGTGAGCTCTTCACAGTTTTCTTACCTGGTAGTAAATATCACTGTAGGCTGAACCTTTGGTAGGTGAATAATCTGAGGCCCATTTATATGCCTTTATTGTCTTTAAAACATTTTAATAGTGATTTTTGACAAGTTTCATGTTTAATTATACAAATCTATCACTGGGAGTTGTTTTTAACTTTGAACACTTAATTTTCTTGATTCAGATCTGAGGGTAATTTTTAATCTGTTTGCTATAATCACTTAAAATGTGATTATTACAAACTCTGATCTACATTTGTTTGCCTTCTTGTCATCATGGACACCAGCAGACCTAAAGCCTGACCTTTGAAAGGTTAAGAGTGAAAGTCTAGAATGGGACTACCCAGAGTGTCAGTGCAGACTGTGTGACCTTGATCACACTGTGATGAGCTACTTTGTGCCTCAGTGTTCTTCATAAAAACTGGATAATGGTCCCTATTCATAGGGTTGTTTTTAGGATTATATGAGTTCACCTCTGCACCTAAGATGTAATAATGCTTAATAAATAAATATTAGTAAAATTGCCCCTTTGAGCCCCTCCAACTGAATACATTATAGTCTACCTCCTAGTCTATAAATCTAAAGTGCTAGTCACATAGGACGTTGAGGTCATTTGAATGACACCAAGAAAGCACACAGTTTGTACTGAGCTCATTTTTAATTCCTGAACTTCTTCTGTAAGTAAATTGGGATAGTGTCAATCTCCAGTTGTTTTAGTTTCTGGAGTTAATTTTTCTCTAAAGACAGCACTCCATTGTTGCTTTGCTTCATGTGTTTTATGTGTAATCTCTCCCAAAAAAGGATGATTATATTTATAAGAACATGAATACATAAAATTCTGAGAGCCTAAGAAATAATATTAGATGCACACAAAAATATGTAACTAAAAACTATAACTTTTTATTATACACGTTCGATTTTCAAAAATTAGAAAATTCAAATTACCTGTGATCCTGCCACTTAGTGATAACCCCCTTTTAAAGTTTTGGAGAAAATTTTTTCATGTTCTTTTTTTTAATAAAACATGTTTTGTTTTTTCTTAAGTGTGCATTGTTTGATAAAAATCAAAATGAACAGTAAAATAATTAGGTTTTCTCATTTACTTATATAGACTTAAGGATGCATTCCAATGTAGGTTGAGCAATGAAATGCTTTGTCTCTTAACTAGACCACTAGGGTAGAATTTAGGCTGGTGTCAAGCATGTGGCATCCAGCCTAGGACTGACTACTTTACATGATATAATTGTAATAAATAACAATCAACATTCAGCGAGCACTTAATTTTTGTTAGTCAACATGCTAAGAGCTTTACATGCATTATCACATGTGATACTCATAAAAAACTCCAAGAGATAAACAATATTGTTCCCATCTTACAGAGGAAGAACCCAAGGTTAAAAAGCCACTAGTAAGTGCTCTTAGTGGTGGCAACTCGAGTCTTTTCAACTCCAAACTCCTCTTAACAACTACTATTGCTTCCTTTCTGACAAGTTGCAGATTCTTATGTACTAGGAGGGCTAGCTCTCAGTGGATGTGAAGGAATGGGGCAAGGTATGCTCATGACAACTTGAGACTCATCTCTGAGCTGTAGTCAGTGCATCTCTGATGCCTGTCAGAGCCTGGGAAACTTACCTCTCTTGAGTATCTGATTACAAGCATAATCACTGAGCCCCCAAACCCTTTCCAAGCTGTGGTGATTGTGTCAGCCAGTGATTCCTGCTAACATGAGCAGAGGCCCAGCTCTAAGTAGCTGTGTCTATGTGTTCATAAGAAACGGAGTTCTAGGAAAAAGGGCATGAAATGAACGATTTCAAAATATCAATATCAGTTGTTGGTTCTTGCCATTTTGGATTTAAGATTTTCTCATGTGTACATTGGAGTATAGAGTAAATTCTTCTTTTTTTAATATTGGAGAAATTGTGCTTCTTTTGTTTCAGCATAGTACTCTAGTAACAATTGTCCTATTTCTCTTAAACTTAGCTTTTTTTTTTTTTTTTAATTTAGAAATGGCTCAGCTGGGAAACTATGATAGTGGGACAGCAGAAACACCAGAAACAGACGAATCAGTGAATGTAAGTATCTTTCTCGATGAAATGTGATGTTGGTTTTTCTGTTTATTAGCATCTGGAGATTTTGGCTGTGTTAATTACTTTATTTGTTCAACACTTATTTATTGTGCTTCTATATGCAAGGCACCAGGCATACAGTTTTAGCCCCTCTCTTCAAAGAGAAACAAATTAATAAAGACAAATCATGCACAAAAAAATCAAAATGAGAAACGTGAATAAGATCTATTAAGAAAAAGGGCCATGTGCTCCTGGAACATAACATTAAAGAGATTTACCTTCATAATATAAAGAGATTTACCAGTCCAGAAAGATCTCCTAAGGAAAGGACGCTCGAGATGTGAGAAGTTACTAGGATCAGAAGGGGCAGAGGGAACATTCCATGATGGTGTCCACCATCATGTGACACAAGGGAGAGAGTATATCTGAAGGCTTAAGAGTGAGGGAGACCGTGCAGCCTAGAGAGCTCGGGTAAAAACTGGACACAGACGTGCTTGCTGTTCATCTTTGTCAAATTGTTTCTTTCAAAGAACAGTGGGAAGCTGTTGAACTGTGGAGGAAATGTATGTGTGTGGAGGATGAGGAGGAGTAGATAGGGAGATGACCCAAACAGAGTAACGACGTGAAAAAAAATCACACTGATTGCAGTGTAGGAAGTAGATGGGGTGAGGAAAGCCAGCTGGAGTGACCCTGGGGAGGCCATTTGAAAGTCTGCAGCAGTGACACAGATGAGAGGTCCTGGATGCTGGTGCCATTCTTCCTAATTGTGAATAGCAGAAGAGGAACCAGGATGGACCACCCCCAGCATCGGGGGTGGTCAGGAAAGAGGGGCAGCTGTGTAGCCTGGGGGCTTAAAAACCCAAGCTCTGGCGTCAGGTTTCCAGATTTCAGAGCTGGCTTCACTTCTTACTAGCTTGGGGAAAAAAAAAAAAATCTCTCTGTGCCTCAGTTTCCTCAACTGTAAAATAGATATAGAAGATTAAGTAAGGTAGTCTGTGTAAAATGGTTAGGACAGCTTCACATATGCTAAGTAAAGGATAGCTGTTTTTGTTAGTTTCATCATAACTGCCATAATTTTGAATGAGCTGAAGCTGAGGTTCCTTTGAGACATCCAAGGAGAGCCATCAAGCAGTCAATTGTACATAAGGTGTGGGATCTTCCGGCCCTCAGAGGGAGAGTTTTTGGTGGATGGTCTAGGTGACTTAGGGGTCATCCATAGGCATAGGTGAGGTCACTCGGGTGAGGAAGAGTTAATGAGACAAGAGGGCTGGTTCAGGGCCTTGTAGCTGGAGCTGTGGAGAGCAGTCAGAGTGGGGTGGCTGAAGAAGTAAGGGGGCCCAGTCTTGGATTATGTTTTCTGAGGTGGGGTGTTGGCAGGTGATGAGTAGACCCAGGTCCTATGGCCAGAGGCCAAGGAGAAACAGAGAAAGGAGCTGGTTGAATTGAGGAGGTCAGGTAGCCCAGAGGCCAGGTTGTTGGCTGAGTTATCTGTGTAGACACTGAAGTCACTCAGGATGGTGAGAGAATGCAGGCACTGAGGACAGTGGGAAGCTCGGTCTAAATCTTCCAAAGGTGGTGGGGCAGCCGAGTGGGCAGGTGCCAGCACTGAGTGGGGGAGAATGGCACATACCTCAGAGTCATGGGGTTTCTTCCAAAATTATGGGAAGGGGATTCTGGTCTCTGCAGAGGGAGCAAAATGACTGTTAACTCCCCTCTCAGTGCTAAGATACATGGGGCGTGAGAAAATTTTGTAAAAAAAAAAAAGAAAAAATTTTGTTTATTCGTGTCCTTTGAACTAAACTTTTTAAAGAGCTATCGTTTTGAAAATTGGTGTCTAAACCACGGTAAGTAAGACTTACGGTGGATGGAAGTAAAGAAAGACAGGCATGCTCTGCCTGGCTGTCTCATTTGTTGCCAGCTGCCTTTTCCAAACGGGAAAGGTTGCCACAGGAATGAAATAGACACGCTCTGGTCAGTGGCAGAGAAGCCACATGATCCACCAACCCGTATAGAGCCACTCCAGCCCATTCTTTTCTGATTGACTGAAACTAGAATTAAGGTTTGGCATTTTGGACTTAAATCTTAAAACTTTAAAAGACTGGGGTGAGGCTCACCTGAATAGTTTACGGAGGTAAATTAAAAATCAGGAATTTTCAAAAACGTGGTGCCTCTATCTCCTGGAAATGATGTTCACTTAAATGAAACTGAGCCAGTCATGAGGAGTAGTTTATCAGCACTGCTGTGGAAAATTGAGCTTTAAAGCTGTCCCCCAGGTTCCTTTGACTAGAATACTGCACTTTAACATATTAAACAATAGAGCATGCAATTCAAATATTAGTTATTTTGCTGCTAAAATCATTTTCTTAAATTCTGAGCTATTTTTTAACATCCATATTTTGTCTCCAAGAGCTCTAATGCTTCCCTGAAACTTCGAAGGAAACCTCGGGAAAGTGATTTTGAGACGATTAAATTGATTAGCAATGGAGCCTATGGGTGAGTAATTCAGGAAAACTCTCTATTATATTTTAACACACCTGAGAAATATATTCTTCACATTGATCTTATGCCAAATAGATGTTGTTGGGGACTTGAGTTTTCAGGTCACTGCTCCTTCATTGGTGGGTATCAGGTGAAGCCCAAATCATTTTTCATTGGATACCCAATCAGAAAACATTTCAAGTGACCTGGGGGTTGTTTTAGAGCGTGGGAGAGGAAGAATTTAGAAAGTAAAAATTTCTAAAGTAAGGGAAAATTTTTGTATATGCCTGTTTTTATGTAGATACACATACACATCTGGATATATATATCTGAATATATATAAATTCATTTATAGCATTTCTACTTGAGAATTAGCCAGTACTTCCTGTCTGACCAGCAGTCAACCTTGGGAGAGTAGTACTTTAATAAGAAGGCTGATTGAAAATTTAAAGCAATACACTTCTTTTAGTCTTTATATAACACCAGGATTTTTTTTTTCAGTTGAACTCTATGCTATAGTCCGACCACGTTAGTGGTGCCCCTTCCTTGATTCATTTTTATAGATTCACGGTTTCCCTCTCAGGGCATAAGGTCAATACTGACAAGATCCCTCTGAGTTACTAATAGTTTGGAAGAGTAATTAATACACAAACTATGTCCTGATCCATTTTAGACAGCCCAGAACTCTAGTTTAATTAAGTATTAATCCCAATTCCATCTGTAGGTGGAGAGCAATAAACAATCCCATAGACATTTATTGCCATTTATAACACACACAGCAGATGAGATAGAATCGATTTTTGTTACGCCACAAGGGATGTTTCTCCTTATGCTGTTTTTTTCACCTCTAATATTTTCCACACCATTAACTTAGTGAAGAACTTAAATATTTGTGAGTGCTTTCTATGCTTCACTGATTTGTTTTCAGGATTATGTCAAATGGCATATTTCCTGATGTGGCTTATAAATGCTTTCTGATGTTTTATTTTTACAACATTTTATTTCTTTTGAGGACCTCACTGAAACTCTTCTACCTAAGAAGATTGTTTTAGCATGCAGTTGTTTGTGGGTTTTGTTTATATATTATTGGCTTTTAGTCCTTTTTAGTTCTGGAAATCATCTGAGGATTTCTTGTTTGATTAGGGAAAAGACTGAACTTTGATTTAAGGGGTCTGTGGGTTTGAGCACTGCTGAATTTTATTGCCGGTGGAATTCTGGCATAGGATTGTCTATGAAGCACCACTTTTATAAAATTTGGGCATATATCTTAGCAGTATTTGGAGTTCTAATTGGTTGAGTAAACTCATTTGTAGTGCAATTAAACCACTGTATAGTAGATGAGGTATATCACACTTTGGGGAATGGTTGGGAATATACAAGAAGTTAAACAAGCTGTGAATCAGTAAACACCCAGGATGCAGGCCAAGTCATTAATGGGCTTACAAGCTGCCTGTGGGAGCCTCTGCCGATCAGCCAAAACTTTTTTTTTTCTCTTTTGCTCTTCTCCAAGTTAATCTCTCATTACATTTCTGACAGATTTCCTCTACGATTTAATTATTTTTAACTTAAAATTTGAATGGAGCTACGCCCATTGGCCCACCTGATGAGGATGCTGATAGTGGGCTCATGTGAATTGGCTGAACAGATGGATCACGTAGGTCCATGAATTGGAGCCGTTCGAGGCTTTCTTGGGCATCCCTGTAACCGAGTCCCTCGCTCACATCAGTGACTTATAGTGATAACCGTTCTGTGACTTTTCAAATACTGATTATGCTGGAAACTAACCCTTTCATTCGAGAGAGCTAACACGTCATGCTTTTCTCAACATCCTACTTAGTGGCAATTCATGGTATAAAGCCAATTTGCCAATTTGAGAAGCACCCAATTTCCTTCTCTGTTTAACAGGTTTCAGATTCTGACGGGAAGTTGCACCTCCCTTCATGCCAACTTAGCACTTTGTAGAAAGCGAACACCTACTGTGTGCCAGGCACTGGACTAGTCTCTTTATTCTCTTTATTTGTTCTCTTCTCACAAGCCCTTGTGAGGTGTTGATGTCACTTCCACTTAGATGTGGAGAAAGAGGCTCCCAAGCCTGGTCACACATACCCTGACTGCAAGCAGAGCTCTTTTCTCCCTCTGAATATCATTTATAACTTTTAGCCGTCTTAATCGGGGTATAGAAATCCTTCTTCCACTGAGCGCTTCCACCTAGATTTTTAAATAACAATTTCAAATGTTTTCGAAGTAGAAGAATAAGATTGACCTAAAATTTTTTAAAGTAAGAAAGCTAAATTTGAGAGGCACAACGCTTCTTCCCCACTTCACGTTGCTTTCTAGCCTTGCTGCCCTTTCTGCTTTTTTTAACCCTCAAAGGACAGGGTCATTTACCTGAGAGACGGATGAGGTGTGCAAGTTGACGGATGCTCCTTCTTGATAGCCTTTCCCCTCAGCTTCCCCCTAACACTTGCACTCTCCTTCCCACATGCGGATCTGCTCACAGGGGTTCGTGTATCAGGCTCTCAGATTCATGCATAATTTTATATGCATGAGACGTTAACACTCCCAACAGGACTGATTCATTCTGCTCTAGATCCTGCCTGCCTGCGGTTCCATTTCTCCCTTCCCCCGCCTCAGTTCTGCATGAGTGGAGTGATGCTTGGCTCCACTGGCTGCCTCCCCCCACGCATCACCTCCCACCCTTGGGTCTTCCTATTTCACACGGCCGGCCAGCGTAGGAAAAGAGACACAGAAGCCTTTTCAAAGAAAACAACCCTTGAGGCCAGAAAACAGAGAAATGGGGGCCAAATCAGTTCAGTCTAGTTTTATAACCTTGGGCAGTTTGCAGCTCTGCTTAGCAGTGTTAGATGTCTGTCTGTCCCGCTCTGTTTGTCTCTCTCTCTTGTTCAGCCTCTCCCTCCCCCTCTCTCTCTCTCTCCCTCTGCCTCACTCTCTGCTGACTTGAGTAGATTTAGAACAGCAATTTATAAGAAGGGAGGACAGGAGTATGTGAGAGACAACACGTATTACTAAATAAACACATCTCAGCATTAGAAATAATATTTCCAAAGCAGTACAGAAATGTAAAAACATAACATAAACGAAACAAACAAAAATGCAGCTACAGGGAATTCTAATTAAGTCTAGTTGACTTTTGCAACTTGATCGAGGTATGTTTCTCCTGAGGAAATGGTATCCCAAGCTACCTATAGGATTAATTTCAACTGGTTTAGGTAAATTTCCCTAAGGATTACCTGATTATTTTAAGTACAATAGCAAGGGAAAACAGAAAGTCAAATCAAATTTTATGAATTGAAAATCTAAGAATAAAGATTGAAGGCCTTTTTACACAGTACCTAATGTAGGTACTGGTCAAATTGGGTCTGAGGTATCTTTCTCTTTTGTTCTTTCATAAAATCATGTACAACCCTATTCTTTTTCTTTCACTTCCTGTTGTTCTCAGACATATTGAGGAGCAGTTATTTATGTAAGAAATGGTGCAGCTTGGTTGAAAATCAAAATGGCAGCCTACTGATAGTCTAAAAGTGAAGTTCACAATATCATATGTCTGGAGGTCCTCAGCCCTAAACTTACTCAATATTAAATATTGAAAGAAGTGATAGAAAGTGAGCTGTATTCCAGTTGACTCTCAAGAATAGGCAAGTGCTTATATAAAGATTCTGGCTTTTTCCTTTTAACATTTTCGATTCTAAAGTTCATTTTAAAAAACAGATTCTGTATCTCAAGAATCCCTCTTCATGACAATATCTGCCAATGCTTGTCTCATATATGTAAGGGGAGGCCAAGTTCTTTTCTGTGCTCCCTTTGAATCTCTCTGTCCTGCTATCAGCTTCTGATTAGGAGAAGCTCAAGTGTCTTTGGATCTTGATTTTATCCAATCAGTAATTGGAAAAAGAAAAAAATTGTTGTAGCCTTTAATCTGATTCAGAAAGAATGAGTAGTTGGTAAATGAAAAAGTTGAAGTAGGAAATCACCAAAAAATGATATGTACTCTAAACATTTTAATTTAACTTAAATGTATGTAAATTGACTAGCCTTTCGATGTAAGCCCTTTATAAGACAGCCAGTATAAACAATACTTATACAGTCATTCCTTGATATCCGAGGGGTATTGGTTCCAGGACCCCCCTCAGATACCGAAATCCACAGATACTCATGTCCCTTATATAAAATGGCATCCTCTCATATATTTTAAATCATCTCTAGATTACTTATAATATCTAATACAATGTAAATGCTGTGTAAATATCAGTAGTTGCCAGTGTGGCAAATTCAAGTTTTGCTTCATGCAGTTTTCTGGATTTTTTTTTTAATATTTTTCAATCCTCAGTTGATTGAATCTGAGGGTGCAGAAGCCGTGGCTATGTAGGGCTGACTGTAGTATGTTGTTTGTTTCCCACTTTTAGCTTTTTTACAGGTGAAGCAAGAACTGGAAGCAGTCTGCTTAGATTTTTATTATTTTCTCAACGTTTGGAATCTTCTCACTCATACTAAATCAATAGGAATTTTATTTAGTAACTCACATTTATCAGTGCTTTCCCAAGCATTCCACTCAGTTTTCTTATAAACAACAGTGCTTTCTCTTTTCACACTCGTGTTTCATCAGTTTAAATATTTGTTTAAATTAGTCAGTCATGATATCAAGCCTAGCCAGAAGAACAGGTGTAGAAATTAACCCAGCTGGTGGGAGCCCAAGTGTCTGGGAATCCTGAAGAGGATGTCCAGCCTCTGCAGAAAGCAGTAAGCATCCAGCCAGCCAGCTCCCTTGTCAGTTTGTTGTACAGTGGGAATAAGAGTACCAGGTTATTCCTCGAGTTGGTTATGTGGAGTGTGGCTAAGACAGCTTTTTACTATACAGGGAAGGAAGAACTAGAAGGCCAGAGAAAAGAGGAGAGAGAAAAAGGAGTAAAGATTTAAAAAAAAAGAATGTTTAACCAGAGACCCCACAAATGTGTGATTTTGTGAGTGAAGGGAAAAGATGGATACAGTGAGAAGACAAAGACGTACACACTTCAAAGAAAGATGAATTCCTAGTTGAACGCTTAAGAGGAAAATGTGAATATTGGTTAAACTGAGATTGAATATACTTAAGATTTATGTAAGTGGATCACTCTGACATATTGGTCCAGCAGGAATATAGGGTGTCCTAGTCCCCTTCGAGTTCATTTTTTGGAGACAGTGAAAATCACTAGTGAAAAATGCATCTCAGATAACCCCTTGTTTAGGAAACAGACTACTGGATGTACTTTACTATGACTGATAGCTTTTCAGGTAAATTATTACTTAGTTGATCATTGCGTTTGTTTCAGGACAGCCTCGTATAACCTGTTACACACTTCTAATGATGATGGCTCTTTAGGTAAATTATTAATTATTTGAGAATTGTCTAACCTGAGAGTTCAAACCTGTTGTCCCTTAATAATGAGATAAGTGAGGAGTAACTTATGAGAAAAGGAGCCCGTCCAAGACATTTTCCTTCTTGCTCATCATTTCCAGGTGGGGTTTGAAGGATCCTCCTCCGAATTACTTCTTTTTTCTACATCATTTGAAGCTTCAGGGAGTCCATTGTCTTTACCCAGACAGAATTGGTTCTGTAGAGTATTTGGGTGAGGCTTTTGGCAGAAATTCCATGCGGCCTGCTCATTTTACAGTACAGTTGCCAGACACCTCAGCTGTGGGTCACATGGACCAGAAATGCAGTGTACTCTGGACCCCCTTTTAGGTTGGGAAATGCATTTCCTGTTGAAACAGGCATAGGTGTAACTCATGCCGAGGTCTGTAGTGAAGAAATATGCTACTCTTTGTAGCAGGGACGGCAGCCTCATATGACCTATTACATACTTCTTATTTATCTAGAAAGTTCATGGGGAGTAAGTTACTCTCAAGTTGGAAGCCAGCTACTTTAAGAAGCTATAGTCTATGGTCCCTTTTTGTAGATCCCATGAGTATCATATAGAAAATTATTGCTTTAGTCAGTTGGGAAAAAATGCCTAATAGATATCTAATGCTAGAAAGAATCTAGCTCAGAATATGTTATGTACTTTTGTTCATTGTTTTCCTGTTTTAACTTATATATCAGATTTTGTTCTGTTATAGAAAAACTGAAAACAACAGCTAGCTACTGGAAAGTAGCTCACTCTGGAGACTGTCCATTTTCTTCCGTGAAATGAAGCAATGAAATGAATTTGCCTTATGTGTGACCTGTAACTTTTATTGAAAGAATTTTAAAAAAAAATCAATTAGCCAAAGGACTTTGGCCTGGAATGGAATGTTTGTAGTTGCCAGCATAGCTTATGTGGGCTGGATCCCGGCTATCACGTGAACGTAAAAAAAAAAAAGTGGTGTACTGTACCCAGAAACATCCCCTCTTCCTTTGAACCCCAACTCTTGTGCTCCTTTTCAGGGCAGTCTATTTTGTTCGGCATAAGGAGTCGCGGCAGAGGTTTGCCATGAAGAAGATTAATAAACAGAACCTCATCCTCCGAAACCAGATCCAGCAGGCCTTTGTGGAACGGGATATCCTGACTTTTGCAGAAAACCCTTTTGTTGTCAGCATGTATTGCTCCTTTGAGACCAGGCGCCACTTGTGCATGGTCATGGAATATGTCGAAGGTGAGTCACTCTGACACAGAGAACATGACACCTGTACCCAGAAACCACTGGCTCATTTGTGCGGCTGACGCTTTCTGTACTTGTGCCATACGATGGTTGTATCCACGTAGGATCCAAGGCCAGGCAATTAGATGGCTGTATTCCCAGTCATTATCTTCTCATAATTGCTTGCAAAGTGCCAGCTCTACTATAACAAAGGGAAAATTAGTGCTATTTGGAAAAAGGTTGTTTTCCCTTTTTAATAGCTTTTCATCCTAAGTACCTCCTCTCAATCGGTCATTAAAGTTAGAATATAGGTGATGGGCTTTTTCCTACTTATTTTTATCACATATCATGAAAACATTCATTACAATGGATCTTCTTAAGGAAAGTATGAAAAATATATCCTTTTTGGTGTATGGTGTGAAATTAAAGGTGAGTTAGGAGAAAGATACATTCAAGAAAATCTAACTTCTAATCTAAAAAAATAATATAAATCAACTTATTTACAAAAGAGAAATAGATTCACAGACATAGAAACCAAACTTATGGTTATCAAAGGGGAAAGGGAGGAGGATAAATTAGGACTATGGGATTAACAGATAGACACCACTATGTATAAAATAGATGAACAACAGGGATTTAGTGTACAGCACATGGAACTATATTCAGTATCTTGTAATAACCTATAATGGGAAAGAGTCTGAAACTGTACATCTGAAACTAACACAATATTATAAATCAACTATAGTTTAATTTTTAAAAACTAACTTGTTTTCTTTTGGAAGTTTGTGGTCTACCTTTTAAATGCTCCAAGTAATCTTATTTCCATCAGTTTTACATGAAATTGTTGAGTGTTTCCATAGCCATGACTTATTGACATAAATAAAGCTAATAAAATGAATAGATAAGCAAGGGCCAAAACAATTTTCTTTTTTTAAAAAATTTTATTTTATTTATTTTTTTATATAGCAGGTTCTTATTAGTTATCTCTTTTACACATATTAGTGTATATATGTCAATCTCAGTCTCCAAAACAATTTTCAAAGCATCTAGTTTAAGCCCTTGTGATTGTTTGAACAGAATCCCAAAACTTATAACTTGAAGAACCGTTAAATATCGTTTTCATTTTGCAGATGAATGAACTGAAACCCAAGAAGGGGTTTCACTAGATATTTAGTGGTAGGTACAAGACAAAAACACAACTTGCCTGATTTCCACCCATTGTTCTTTTCACCACACCAGTACTTTGCTTTATTAACTTTTGTTATGGTTATTTTAACAACAATAACTAACGTTTATCACATGTTTAATATGTGTTGACAGCATCCTGAATTCTTTACACAGATTACCTCATTTAATCCTCACAATAAAAGGGATGACACTATTCATATCCTGATATTACAGCTGAAAGAACCAAGACCAGCTTGCCTAAGATGTCCCCACCTGTAAGAGTCAGAGCTGGAATTTGAACTCAGGCAGCCTGATTCCAGAATCCATGTTTTAAAATGGTTTATTTTAAATCGTCACACTGTTCCTAAAACACATCATCAGTTCTTCAACATTTAGTTTCACTTCAGGCCACATCTGCTCTCTCATGAGCAGCGCTTCTTAAATAAAAGTCTATATTTTCTCCACACCACATCATAAGTAGAAACATGATTACCTAACACAGTCTCCACTTATGAACACGATCGACTATGTCTATGGATAGATACCATTCTACTTAGAAATTCTGCAGTCTAAACTGGCGGTCTTTAATCCTAGCTGATACTATACCTGCTAAGTCTTTTTCTTGTGTTTTATAGGAGGTGACTGTGCTACCTTAATGAAGAACATGGGTCCTCTCCCTGTTGATATGGCCAGGATGTACTTTGCTGAGACAGTCCTGGCCTTGGAATATCTACATAATTATGGAATTGTACATAGGGATTTGAAACCAGACAAGTATGTACACTGATAAAATACATCTTTTTATCACACAATACAAAAATTTTTATGTCTATAAAAATGTTTTCTTTTAATGCTGCTTTGTACATTTTAAAATTCTCCCATAATGTTCCCAAATGAGTTATTTTTAGCAGTATACATGATGATTTTTGTATAATCTTTTTAAAGGCTATGGTGTTTACAGTAGCAGCTTATAAGAAACAAACAAACAGAAAAAGAGTATTAAGCCAGGGTTAGTTAATTATTTTTTAGGTTTTTTTATTATGTAAATAATAGGTACATAGAATGCTATGAGTTGTTTTCTGGATAGTTTCTGCATTTAGAATCATACTTAGATAATTTTTTCTCCCCCAAGATGATATCCTTTATATTCTATTCTATTTTATTCACAATTTAATTTTTTATTTAATTTTTAGTCTATGTGGAGTTCATTTTGGTGTCTGATTTGAGATACGGATAGACTATTTCTCCCCAAATGACTAGGTATTCATCTTGACACCATTTATTAAATGTTCCATGCTTTCTCCACTAATCTGAGACACCTCTAGAAGTATTTCTTATTAATATGTAAAGATTTTAAGTGTGCCAAAATTTTATAAAATTAACTTATGCTCATTACAGAAAATTTGGGAAGTACAAAAAGAAAAAACTTCATTCACAACATTCCCAAACGAAGACAACTATTAGAATTTTGGCATGTATCCTTCCAATAGCTTTATTTTTTTTAACTCCTCCACTCCTTTAATTTTTAAAATAATTAAAATTTTCTTTGCCACTTAAAATGAAAAAAATTTAACTGTAAATTCATAAAGCTTTCAAATGTGAATTCTTTGCATGTATAAGACGTGTAGGTCTTGTGCTTAGTGAGTAGACACTTAAGTTCGAGCCAGAAGTTGAAATCTGGAACAATGCTACATTTTTCTTCCAAGTTCTTTATCTTTTGTCTCATTTGAATCACAGATTGGTTGCTTATGTTAGTTGCTGATGTGTGACGTGGGATTATCAGTAGCCCTTTCTCAGCTCTTTTCTTATTCTGGAAATGGAAAGGTGTCAGAGTCCCATACTTGAATTTTTCTGAGAGCTTCAAGTTGTAAATGATGTTGTATGTGACTGCTCCAAGGAAGATGGGCTGAGCCCGGTCTCTGGTCCTCCCTTGTGGATTACTCTCGGCCGCCAGATACACATATTTAACATCTTTGTGTGACTTCACCTCTTTGCAGGCTGGGTTTTGTGATAAGATTGATACCTATATATTCCATAGTCTTATCAATTCACAGTGGGAGGGAGAAAAGTAAAAACAAGAAATGAGCTTCAAAGTGAGTGTTGTAATATATGTCCTTCTGCTTCACAGTTTGTTGGTCACCTCCATGGGGCACATAAAGCTGACAGATTTTGGATTATCCAAGGTGGGACTAATGAGCATGACTACCAATCTTTATGAGGGTCATATTGAGAAGGATGCTCGAGAGTTCCTGGACAAACAGGTAAGCTTGCGTGCTGTTTGGTTCCAGAGAGAAATACAAAGTGCAAGGTTGACAGTGGAATTCAGAATCAGCTCGCCTAGGCCATCTTGACATTAGTGCTGGGGCTTTAGATGTCTGTATAAGCCTTAAAGTTTAATAAAGCGCAAATTGCTTCCATTTTTCTCTCTGGGCCTCTTTGAAATGTCGGTCCCTCCACATTCCTCCCTCGACATTATGGTCTATTAGTAAGATGAACGATCTAATTGCACACAAGTGAGAGTGTGAGAGAGACAAATGGAAAAACTGGTTTTGTAAGGAATTCGGGAGTCTCAGTAGAGCCTTCATGAAACTCATGATGCGTTGTACAATCACAGGTGCCAAACTCCGAGCCATGGCCCATTTCCCTTTAAGCATGCCTCATTACCCTGTGCCCACAATCTGTTCATTGTACAGTTACTTAAGGTGAACACATCTCAACTGTCAGGCTTTTATGAAGTAACCAGGCTGTGAATATATTTCAGTCATATAAATACTAAAACTCTCTCTGATAGTGACAGACGAAAAAATGCAGTATTATTTTAAATCCAAGGATTACAAATGTTTTTGTAAAGTAAGTAAAACTACTTAAATTTGAAATTAGACATTACACACAGTTTCATATTAGAGCAGCATTTTAAACTTTGCTTTTTTTGGTTATTTTTAAGAGTAATTCATTGCTTTTGGTTTACGATACGATTACCCGACTTAGGAATCACTGTTCTTAAGTTCTTTGTCCATGTGGTTCCATGTGGTTGAGCAGGTGCACTCTAGGCAAAATAATTGATATTTAGCCATCTTGCTCATTTTAATTCATGTCTACTCTTCTAATTATTCTAATATTGCAATCATCTTTAGGTCTGTGGCACACTGAATACATTGCACCAGAAGTGATTCTGAGGGCAGGGCTATGGGAAGCCGGGTATAGACGGTAGACTGGTGGGCCATGGGGATTATCCTCTATGAATTTCTGGTTGGATGCGTTGCCATTCTTGGGGACACTCCAGAAGAGCTATTGGACAAGTCTCAGTGGTAAATATTGTCAGCAGTTATCTCTAAGCCACTGTTGGGAAGCAGCTATTAATGTACTTCGGGGGAGTATCCCTGTTTTTACTAAAGTGTAACCTTATCAGAGGGTTTAGCAACAAATTAAAAGAACTCACTCATCACTAGCACATAACTGACTTTCAACAATCTCAAGAGAGCAATTTGTGTTGGGAATTGATCTGAGGGAAGTTTTTGTTAACATGGAATTTGGAAATGTACTAGCAATGTGACCAATTTTATGGTGTACTTTTCTGCAGAAGAAATGGTGTGGGATTTGCAAATGATTTCACTGCTGTCCAGTCTTCCTTTCCACAGTAGGAAAGTTGCACCAGGGAAGAAAAGGTAACATGGGTAACATTTACACAATGGGAAAAAATGGCTATTGGCACGGTGACGAAAATTAACAAAAATGTAATAAACCCTAAAACAAATGTCTACCAAATCATAAATAATGAGACATGGGAGGAGGGAAGCAAATATCCACAGATTGTTAAGATTTCATTGGTAGTTGTTATGGTGTAATGTTATTTCTTAACAGCTGTTCATCTTTCATTTAAATTCAGTAACCTTTAGATCTTAACCTGCAAGCTGACCCTAGCTATTGTTATGTGGCTTGTGGCAAAACGAAATGATAATTAAATAGGCATTATTACTACCCTACCTGCTGTTTTTATAAATTTCTCTGGAGCAGAGATCAAAAAGGCCTCTCTTCCTCAAAGTTTGTCAGTCATCACTCACATCTTCATCACCTACCTCTGGTCCATTCTGGACTGTGCTTAGAGTGTCCAACAGTGGAAATAGGGGGACAATTCCTTTTGGTATGAGGAGCCTCTTAATCACAGCATTATTTTCCATCATTGACTTTGCAAGCCAGGCATATTTGTAAACTTTAACAAAGTAGATTTGTGAGTTGCCTGCAGTGTATAACCCTTTTATACAATATCTGAGCTCTTTATGGATTTATAACTAGGCTGTTTTCTGATATACCAGGGATGAATGGCAAAAGGAATCAACTGTTTAATTAACACAAGCAGCAAATGCTGGCTTTGTTCTGTCGATGCCTTATGGCTCAGATGCATATTCATGTTTTATTTTCCAAATCAGATTTAAACTGCAGCAGAGGAAGCTAGAGGCAGGCACATGCAGAAATAACTCTTGTTTTTATTGCATTCCCATGCACACAAGCATGCACACCTATCTTCAGGCAAACTCCTTTAGAATGTAGAACATATTCTAATATTTATGACAGATTTTAAGTACTTCCATTACTACAATTCCTTGGGGTTTTTTTTTTTCTTCTTCTTCTTCTTCTTCTTCAGTCTTAGCATTTTGACCTTTCCTTTGTCTCTGGAAATGTTATTTTACAAAATTTTTTTTTGCTTCTGGAGCTGAAGAACTCTGGGGCTGTAGCCAGATTCTCAGTTGAGGATGATGGTAGAGAGAAACCCTGACTCCCCACGATCCCTGGATGGGCGATCGCCTAAAACACAGAAGTTTAGAGTTTCCGCTATATTGAGCCCTCTTAATCACTAGAGGACCAATTAGTAGTGACCCAGTTCTACCAAAGAAAAGTGAATCAAAAAGGCAGATGAGAGGTACTGCTCGTTGAAGTGTTCTCTCCCTGCCTTGTTGACAGCTGTGCTATTCATATCTTGTGCAATAGTGCTTCTCAGACTTGACTGGGCCTAGGATTCAACTGAAGGTCTTGTTAAAAATGCAGATTCTGAGTCAGCAGGTCTGGGGTGGGGCCTGAAATTCTGCATTTCTAACAAACTCCCGGGTGATGTCCATGCTGTTGGGATGTGGACCAGCCTTTCAGCAGTGAAGTCGTAAACTACTTTTCTTCCTTTTAGATGAGATCAACTGGCCTGAAAAGGATGAGGCGCCACCACCTGATGCCCAGGATCTGATTACCTTGCTTCTCAGGCAGAATCCCCTGGAGAGACTGGGAACAGGTTAGAGCACATACGTTTTAATTTTGCTAATATGCAGGAAATAATGTCAATGTGGAGCACTCAGAGGTTTGTGTTTTTGTTTTGCTTTTTTTCTTCATAGGAAACATCTGTGGTTGAGTAGAATATGACTGCCAATATGTTTATAACAATAATATTTTGGATTTTTTTTTCCTGATTCAGAGTAGTATGTATGCTAGGAGGGTTGGTGGCTGTTGTTTGTCTTTTTTGGTTGTTGTTTTTCTTCTGTTTTGCAAAGCAGAAATTATTCTTAATTTGTTTCAGTAAATAAAATTTCTCTGGAAGAAAACCTCAAGGGCACATGTAACTCTTCTGTCCTGAAAAGCATGAATCTTAACAATTTGAAACAGAGGATTAGGGATGTGGAGGTTTTTTTGTTTGTTTGTTTGGGGTTGTAAAATATATATATATTCCTAGAAGGATCTGACCCAGCAGTTACTATCTGCAGGCTTTGAAACAGGTTATCAGTACTTGAACTAATTATTGGAAATGAGTGCCTGGGGTTGATCAGCACCATGGCCCAAGAAAGAGGATTAAAAAACACTGACTTTCAAGGTTACGGAGATAGTAGATTTATTTCTGCTGATTATTTTCCTGACTGTTCTGCTACCAGTTTTTGTTTTGCCAGCTCTTTTCCTTTTCTTCCTTATATTCTGAATAGACAGACTTAGAGATCCCAATACAGAGTCCTAGCCAACCCCAGTATGTGAATTTATCTAGACGAGACTAAATAATAAACACATATAACATACACGCATGCACACACACATACAGCACACACCACACACGCACACCGTGTCGATACAAATTTTCATCCGTGAAAATTGTTGACTTGATGGGTTGTTTACTCTGAGCTGTTTCATTCTACCTCATTTTGCTAGAAAAATCAGAAAATACTGACGAGATCATTCTCTCACCCAGTTTTTCCAAGGCCAAAATCATTTGCAACAGCTCCAAATATATATCTTATATTGTTCTCCACTTCTGCTCACAGCTTCCCCAGTTGGAGAGCCCAGTTCTTGCTTAAGTATGGAATGCTGTGCTACCTAGAGGTTATGATGATGCATTAAAACCCCTGGGCCCAACCTTTATTTTGTAAATAAAGTTTTATTGAAACACAGCGATGCTGTTCAGTCACATATTGTCTATGGCTACCTTCGTGCTACTCTGGCAGAGTCGAATAGTCATGAACAACTGCATGGCCCACAAGGCCTAAAACATTTACTTTGTGGCTCTTGACAGAACACTCTTGAAGACCCTGCATTAGAGAATCCAAGAAGTTTGGGGGTTTTTTTTTTTTTTGGCCGTGCTGTGCAGCTTGTGGTCTCTTTAGTTCCCCAATGAGGGATTGGACCCGGGTCCACAACAGTGAAAGCTCATATCCTAACCACTGGACCGCTAGGTAATTCCCAAGAAGTTTTAAAATCAGGACTCAGTTGGCAAAACTGCTTTGAGTTTCATACTGGAATACCATGTGTTTTTTGCCTTTTTCAGTGGATGAGTGGGCCTTTAACTAGGAAAGGCAATATAATGGGACTTAAAGGGATAAACTCCGGAGTCAGATTGCCTGAGTTTAAATCTCAGCTGTGTGACCATGAGCAGGTTGTTTTCCCTTGTGTGCCTCACTTCCTCATCTATAAAATGGAGCTGACAGTAGCACTATATCCCAGAACTTTTGTGAGGATAAAAGATCATCGACTCTGGCTCTTAGGACCAGATGTGACACTGCTGCGGTATTATCATTTTTATTTTTCTGCGTATATAATCTCTTGCTTTCCCCTTTGGACATGTGAGATTGAGAAATTGTGGTGGTGCCCCTACTTTTGGGCTGACTGAACTCTTTGAACAGAATCCTTTATATTTCTTGTCGCCCTATTTGGTTTTCCTTTTGTCTGAAGTGACTAGCAAACTGGTTATTTCCCACCATCTGTGACCTGCAGTTAGATTTGCTTTATAGTTCAAGCGATAAGAGTAGCTGTCCCAGAATGGGTGTCAAGGCTCTGTGTGGGGCAGAGTTTTGAGGGGTGATTTTACTCACTTGAGCCAAATATGAGAAACAGTGGCATTTTAAGATTGTCCTACAACAATACAAGTACCTATTTGTATATCCTAATCAGCTGTCCCAGGGGAGTGTTATCCTAAGGTAGGGCTAAAAATATATTGGAATCAGCACACCCCCTAAAGAGTTCCCTTCAGTGTTTGTGTGTCACTTTGGAGAGTTTTCCTCCTTAGTATTCTGCCCATTTCTGTCCTCTTTAAGAATATGTGGGGCTTCCCTGGTGGCGCAGTGGTTGAGAATCTGCCTGCCAATGCAGAGGACACGGGTTCGAGCCCTGGTCTGGGAGGATCCCACATGCCGCGGAGCGACTAGGCCCGTGAGCCACAACTACTGAGCCTGCGCGTCTGGAGCCAGTGCTCCGCCACAAGAGAGACCGCGATAGTGAGAGGCCCGCGCACCGCGATGAAGAGTGGCACCCACTCCCCGCAACTGGAGAAAGCCCTCGCGCAGAAACGAAGACCCAACACAGCCAAAAATAAATAAATAAATTAATTAATTAAAAAAAAAAAAGAATATGTGGACACTGGATTCGGCTTCACTTAACAAGACAGGGCTATGATGGTGGTCAGTACATCCATGTTTATATATCATACGCTGCAAGTTATCTCCGCACATTTTCTCCTTGACCGCTGCTTTTGGTCTTTTCAGGGTTTGACAGATTGAGAAACAAATCTTCTAGCAGAAGCTCAAAAGAGACATTTAAAAGACCCTGCCCAAGCTCTTAGCATTGTCGAGGAGAGCTTGTCAAACAGGCAGGTCCAACGTGACAGGTCCCAGTAGGGCCCGGAGAATGAGGCTGAGAATCTCGCAGGCTTGCCATGCTGCTTCCAGTGACAGCATTTTGGATTTAATGCATATTTAGCGGGCAAAATAATGCACCGTGAAAATGTGCAAGTGCGCATTTGCCCGAGAGACTAGAGAGACAGAGAAAAGGAGTGTGAAGAACATAATGGATGTTTAAGAAGCTTCTATGAAGGGAGAGGAAAGCTCAAAGGAGAACATTAGTGCCAAAGCATAATTTGCAATTTGGGACCTTGTCGTACTTGAACTCGACTGTTGAACTTGCAGAGTATTGAGTGGCAGCCAGGCTCACTGGACTTGAGAGCTGCTCAGATGTGACTGACTCCCACCCATGAGCCAGCTCGGAGGTCGTGAGTCATTTCTTCATTGCCCGGAGTCTCAGTTTCCTAATCTATGGAAATGGGCATGTTACACACCTCGAGGGATTATTGTGAGGATTGAGTGCAGGCATGTTTATGAAGGTATCTGGTACATTAACCTAGTGCATAATAGGAGCTCAAGAAATAGTCACTTTCCCTTCCCTTCCTGGTGAATTCTTACAGTGAGAGCTGACATTTGCATGAGTTCCTGTGTCTGATGATTTGTATTTGGCTCGTAAAGCCATCATCTATATTATACCAACGGTTTAGCCCAGAGTTAATTTTTCCCCAATGTGTCCATTTGATTCTTTTGTTCCCCATCTCTCCAAAAGTGCATGAGAAACATGACCCAGTGAGAAGCAACTGCTTCGCAGTGGGGCACAAAGGCCAAAGGGTGAGAACTGTGCACTGGGTCGGCAGTGGGCTGGGGCTCCTTGGGTAGAACCCATTTGGCACTCATCACAGAGAGGAAGCGAACGCTCTCACCGACGTGGGTGGGTCCCAAAGGTTAGCAGGTCGGGGAGCTAAAACTCCAGATATTGTCTGGAAGTGTCTTTCGAGCCTTTGAGTCTAGAGAACTATGCTTTTCTGGGTAAAGTTGAACGACCTGGGCGTGTCAGAGCTGTCCTCTGCTGTGGCAGCTGAAGTCATAGTCATCGCTGGATAGTGCATGGTGGGCCACTAAGTAGGGCTTGACCCTTTGGACCTCAGTGTCACTGGCACAGTGAGGGAGTTGGATAGATAAATACTTAAGCCCTTTTAACTTCTCCAAGAAAAGACCACTGGAAGAAAATGTCCCTGGCAGCTGTGTTTGAGGATGTTGATTGGGATAGAAGAGAACCAGGATACATGGAGGACTGGGGTCGGACTGGGCAGAGGTGCTGGGAATTGGCTGTTTGGCTGTGTTCCCCAGGATCGGCAGTCGAGAATCCGGTTGTAAACTGATGCGAGAAAGATGGCAGGGTAGAATCCAAACTGAAACGTGCCTCCCCCTTATATAGCCTGTGGCGCTGTGGCACTGAGGTTGGACCTGGGTGTTTTTAGACAGACCTCGGCTCAGCCCCTCTAACCCTTACTCACCTAGTAATCATGGTCCAGTATGCTTTACTGCTTATTTACTTTCCCCATCCACAAATGGGGTTGACAATACCTACTTCGTGGGGTTACTTTCAATGGTTTAATTAAAAGAAGCAACTTCCTCTAGCATCTAGTGTAATACTAGTCAAAGTTGGCCCTCAAATCACAGCTGCTAATGCTTTTGCTGTTGGGATCAACATCAGACTTGAGTATTGTGCTATAAACGTGGAAAAAGCCTGGCTGGAATTCTATATGAAGATTCTAATCAAATGCTTTGTAAAGAGCCCATTCTCCCTTTTTGGGGGGTGATTTTTCCACTTTGTTTTTTTCTCTCTGTTCCATTGTCTTCAGAACACTGGTTTCCCCTGGCTGGGTTTAGAGCTCTAGCCAGCCTGCCCCTTGTGCTCAAGGGACCCACTGGGGACAGAGCCACGTCTTTGAAGCTTACAGACAGTTCCCCAGCCCCAAGATCCAAGCCCATTTTTCATTCAGCTTGCATTTCTCATCCTATTCCTTTTGTACCCCACTGAGGACAGGGTGAGAAGCATGAGTGACAACTGTATTAAAGAGGCATTTGCAACACACATCGAGGGGCATCTCCTGGTAGGGAGGCTGATTAGACCCTGGCACTAGTCTTGCGAGAAATCTCTCTTCCTGGAATTGTTTGAAGATTGATTCTTCCTTATCTCCCCCATCAATAGTGTGCATGTTGGTGGCGGGGCGGGGGTCTGATTTTCATGCTGGGATTTAATAAAATGTGTACCTTCTTCTCTTTACATGAGGGATAGTGTAATATTTTGATGGGGCCTGCCCTTCCAAAATCTCTCTTTAAAATCATGAACTGAATTAAAAATATTGTTTCACTGAATTGTGCTGTAATGCTAACTTGGCAAAAAGAAGCCTAAAACTTAGGGATTGTGATTGATGTTCATCACATGCATTATAAATCTATCAAACAGGTTTGCCAGTTTCTTTTTTTTTTCTCCTTTTTAAAATTTATTTTTATTTATTTATTTTTAACATCTTTATTGGAGTATAATTGCTTTACAATGGTATGTTAGTTTCTGCTTTATAACAAAGTGAATCAGCTATACATATACATATATCCCGATATCTCCTCCCTCTTGTGTCTTCCTCCCACCCTCCCTATCCCACCCCTCTACGTGGTCACAAAGCACCAAGCTGATCTCCCTGTGCTATGCGGCTGCTTCCCACTAGCTACCTATTTTACATTTGGTAGTGTATATATGTCCATGCAACTCTCTCACTTCGTCCCAGCTTACCCTTCCCCCTCCCCGTGTCCTCAGGTCCATTCTCTACATCTGTGTCTTTATTTTTGTCCTGCCCCTAGGTTCTTCAGAACCATTTTGTTTTTTTTTGTTTTTTTTTTTTAGATTCCATATATATGTGTTAGCATACGGTATTTGTTTTTCTCTTTCTGACTTACTTCACTCTGTATGCCAGTCTCTAGGTCCATCCACCTCACTACACATAACTCAATTTCATTTCTTATTCTGGCTGAGTAATATTCTTACTTAAGAATCTGTAATCCACAGAATATAATTGCTACCAATGTTAATGAGCAATCCAATAAAATCAAATGTTAACCATTATATACAATTTAGGGAAAATTCATCTTTATTAAAACCTTACCTCCAGAGGAAATATTGCTGTGAACACATTTTGCACCTTCTTAGGTTTTTGGGGGGTTTGTAATGAGCAAGTCTGCTTTGGGCCAGCGTGTGTCCGCATCCCCAGGTTCAGCACAATGGGATTTTCAGTGGCCGCATCATTAACCTTTGAAAAATGGAGGAAGTCATGGAAGAATTAACGAAGAAAAACTGTGCTGTAACAACTGCTGTTAGCAAAATCAGATCTCCTGCTGATAAATTATGGAAGAATTTTTGGAGGTTTTGGTTGTAGAATGAAAAAGATTTCTCTGACTTCTTTAGTTGTCTGTTGATAGAACTTTTTTTTTGTTTTTCTTTTTTTTGGTTGTTCTTTGAAACTGATTCTTACCTTTGCTGGGAGGATCATTTAACACATTTCCCTCTGTCCTTCCCCTCCACTCCCTACCCCAAGGTGGTGCGTATGAAGTCAAACAGCATCGATTCTTCCGTTCCTTAGACTGGAACAGTTTGCTGAGACAGAAGGCAGAATTCATTCCCCAACTGGAATCTGAAGATGACACAAGTTATTTTGATAGTACGTGCATTATCTGACATAAAACATTATTTGGCCTTTACTTTGTAGAAAATCAGCTCTACTTTTGATAGTACCTTCCAGTCTTGAGCGCATGGGTTCTGAAACATAATGCTGCTTTGATATAAAAACTCATAATTAAAATATCTAAATTTAAAGCTGAAATTCTGAATAATTGGAACTGTTTCCAAACATTTCCCTGCAGCGCGGTCAGAGAAGTACCATCATATGGAGACTGAGGAAGAAGATGACACAAATGACGAAGACTTTAATGTGGAAATAAGGCAGTTTTCCTCATGTTCACATAGGTTTTCTAAAGTAAGTAAAATATGGCATAAACATAGAAGGTCTCTGGGAGAATTTCCTACTGGTCAGATAGTTGGTGCCTTAAACAGCTGCACAGAGTTGTAACAACCCCATGCAGTGTTTTGGGGCTTGAGATTTTTTTGGGGGGGTGGGTAATGACCCCACCATCTTGATAATCCAGAGTCCCTACCGCCCTGCAGGGGTATATTTCTCTGTTTCATGATCCAAAGATGAGTATCTTTTTTCTTGGAGGCAGAGACTTGCATTCATAGTCATTATTGGAGTACCTGATACCATTTACATGCTGACCCTGGTCTAGCTCAGTGCTGCCGGGCCCTGGAGGCGTCCTTCCATTTCTTTCATCTTATAGTGAAGGACGTTGAGCTCATTGTGTGCAGAGCCCTCTTCTAGTATCCCACGGAATACAACACAAAGGAGAAAGCTTGGTCCTTGACATAAGCCCAGACACTTGGGGACAGTTGATTGCGGAATGAGAAAGTCTCTTAACCGATGATAGAAAGTGTAAGTTATTATATTAAAGGGGCAGTAGGAAGCCAAGCTAGAATTTTGGAAACGGTAGAAGATAAAATCGACATTGGAGAAAGATGCTTTTTCACTGGTAGTGGTAAGATTTAAAAGACAAACAAAACAAAGACACACCTGATAGTCCTGAGATGGGGGCAGGGCCCTAGGAAGATAGACATGAACCTAGAGGGCATCCTGCCTTCCTTTTGCTATTTTCAGTAGCGATGTATTTTCTGTTGCCATGGCATTTTGCATGATTAGTGTGTAGCTTTTCTATAGCATTGAGTGACTTTAAAGTGTTCCGTATCTTTTTCTGAGTGACTGCCCAGGGTGCATCTGCAAATTGGCTGGCTCTGCCCTCCCCATTCATAGGAAGGACATGGAGAGCTAGGGATTTCCCTGGAGGGGAGGCGCAGGTCTGGCCCAGAGACGGGACAGAAGCTTTGATAACACAGAGTGTGGGCTTTCCCAGTACTTGTTCTCTGGCCCATCAAAGCCAGCCCCTAAACTGTTCCCTGCCCACTGTCTCCTGTTCTTTAGCCACCTTCCTCCAAATCCCAGGAGATTATAGGAGGTCTAAGGTCCATTCCCATGAGAGCAGCAAGTGGCTGGGTTGGGCAGTAGTGAGCGCTTCCTGGGCTGGGCTCTCAGCTCCCTATTTTAGCTTCCATCTTCCCTGTGGTACAGCAGAGATCTGAGTTTGCCTAAGCTATGTTCCCCTTCAGTAATCCTGGTACCAACATATGAAACTGCCTGTCTGTATATGAGATTTATAAGCCAAACAAGTACCTCTGACTCCTAACCAAATATGCACTGCATCTCCCCCCAACATGTCTTGAAACAGGTAATTTATTCTTCTCTTCGCCCTCAATTCCAATTCATTTTTCTCCTTCCCGCCCCTGACTGGGGGCCATTAAATCTTTTTCTCTGTGATTTTCTTTTTCTGATTGACTTCATGGTTAAAAAGTAATCTAACATGTGCATCGATCCCAGGCCTAGAAACCGCAATGCATCTATGGATTTTGTTTGCAGATACAAAGTCCATAGTGAGATACGGTGAGAGGGTGATGAATTCATAGCTTCCCACTCCAAAAGGAAAAAATTGTACATTGACCACTCACCTCAGGACTCAAGTAAACAGCATTGGAAAGTACCTTTTGAATACAGTCCCAATTCAAACTTCGGTCATAGTCTCAGGTTGTTCTGCCAGGATTTGTTTGTTTTTTTATTCTGACAATCCCTTTCAAGAAGGTATTAATAAGCACTGGCTATTTGCCTTGCAGGTTTTCAGCAGTATAGATCGAGGTACTCAGAATCCAGGAGAAGAGAAGGAAGACCCTGGGGACAAAACCAAAAGCACAACTTTGCCATCCACGGAAACATTAAGCTGGAGTTCAGAGTATTCTGAAATGTATGTGAAATTCTTGTAAACAAATATCATGAAAAGCAGCTACTAGGACAGTGGCTCTTAAACATGAGTGTGCATCCGAATCTTCTGGAGGGCCTGTACAAGCAGATTGCTGACTCAGGAGATCCGGGATAGGGGCTTAGAATGTGCATTTCTAACAAGTTCCGTGGGATGCTGATTCCGTTGGTCTGGGCACCACACTGTAAGAATCACTGCCCTCGACGTGTCTTGGTTAGGCTACCTCAGTTCCATTTTTACCTGGTTTCTTCCAAAATTCACCTTGAACACAGTTTCATAGCATGTATAGATGCGTGACTTTGTTTTTGTTTTTAATTAAGGCAACAGTTATCCACATCCAACTCTTCGGATACTGAAAGCAACAGACATAAACTCGGTTCTGGCCTGCTTCCCAAGCTGGCTATTTCGGCAGAGGCAGAACAAGATGAGGCTGCCCCCCACCCCAGAGAGCTGCATGAGGAGCCGGGAAAGGCAGCCCTCCCCGCTGCAGACAGTGCTCAGGAGGAGCCCGAGGTCAGCACTCCGGCCAGCACCATCAGCAGCTCCACCTTGTCAGGTAAGGCCCTGGGCGTGGCCCCTGCCATCCAGGCATCGCCCACCACGTTGAGAAGTGACCGCTGGCGCTCGGAGCCCCAGGCCTGGCCCAGCCAGGCAGCGACGATGGGCATTTTGTGCCACTAGACTCTCTCCACAGCCCCACTCCTTGAGCTTGGGCGACGGGCTCCTCAGAACTGAGATCACATGTCTCAGACCCCTCCTTAGTGCATGGCTGTACGGCAGATCCTTCTTGCTTCACCTGTAGCCTTCACATCCTCTGCTGGGTTTCAGTGGCGTCCTTTGATGGCTGTCAGAACACAATAAGGGAGCATGTTCTCTGTTGTGGATACAAAGGCATGCCTCGTGGACTTGCATCTAACTCAAAGTTACTAGTAAGCGACCCTGTTAAATAGTCAAATGGTCAAAATTACCCTCAACAGTGTCTTAAATCACCACCCATAAGGTACCGTGTAAGCCAGTTTTCCTTCTACTGTTGAGACGGGTGGGTGTTTCTTTGGAGGAGTTGGGTTTTGTTATGGGACCACTTATACCCAATAACCAAGCAGTCTGCACGTGAGACCCTCAGTCAGTGCAGCAAGATGCTTATTCTGTTTGCACAGCTGGCTAGAAACAGAGGCTGTTGAGAATCTCAGGGACATATAAGAAAGAAGACAAGCAAGAAATTAGGTGGGCAAATATCTTGTATCTTTGATGGTAAAAAAAAAAAAAATACCTCATACCTCGATCTATACTTTTGAAGTGTTTTACTTCAAAAGTAACTTGGATATAAAGTTTCTTTAAGGGGGAAAAAAAAAGATGCTTATTCTTTGAGGTTCACGGATGGAGCGGGGAGAGGGGAGTCAGAAATACCGACACAGTCTCCGCTGCACACAAGCTGCCTTCCCAGCCTCTGGATAACTGATGCAGATAACCCTAAGACATCTTTGGGTGTGTGAGAAACAGTGGGGCTTGGGCCTTTCCTAGGGGGCGCTTTATGGTGTCACTTTTGTGTGAAGTAAACCTTCCTGACACCAGGAGCAGTATCTCCACAGGTTTTTAAAATGCTTACTGTATCATGGATACTTGGGGCCTTTAATCACGGAGGTGTCCTCATTAGATGATTGGCCTCGTGCTTCCCTCAGAGCAAGTCCTTGAAGTGCATTTCAAATATTATTCGGTGTATACAAATTTTATGCACAGCATGTCCTTCTACAGAGCAATGTGTATTTATGCTTAAAAAATAAAAACATGGATATGGATTAAGGTTGCTATGATAAATGTTTTCATTAAGCCATATCCAGTATGCTATATTGATAACCATGAGTGATTCCAAGAATTTTCATGAACATTTTTTTAACTAACTGAATATTCGTGGTGTAATGTTTTCATCTTGTTTTGAATCATTTCAAAATTACAAGTTTTACAGGCTGGGTTTATTTCCGCCTCACTAAAAAGTCTGGTTCTGTGGAGCTTCACATGAGCTTACAGTTGATCGTGGGGAAGAATGCTATTGGGTTTTTTCCTTCTCTCTCTTCACCTCAGTTCTGTTTCCATGTAGGGTAATTCCACTTGTCCTAAATCTAGAGAGCCAAGAGAACAGCAATGAAGAAGTATTGTAGAAACAAGCTGGTAGTCTAAGATGCCTGACCATTTTTAGTTCATCTTGGTAGTCAGATCAAATGTAGATATGTCAAGTGTTTTATATTTCTGGTTACTAAGTTCTCATCTGTTTCTTAGTTATTATTTACTCTGAATAGAGTTACCTCTACTTCACATTTATTCTTAATATGATGAATTGTTTATGATCTCTTGGTCTCTTCTGCCTACTCACTATCAGAAAGGTAGGAGGTAAAAGGAGGGGAATGGTGTCTAAGCATTTGATTGATTACTTTCACAATTTAAAAAAAAATCTGTCTATATCCTGCTATGCATTATGATTAATAGATTCAAACCACCTTTCTCTCTGTCTCCCCCATACACACACTAAAAATAATCAAAGACCTTGGGGGCCGTACAGAATAGAGAGATGAGCTGATTTGCTCACAGCCAAGGGTAATTAGGGAATCTGAAAACCGTGACTGTAGTAAAATTAAATTTGTTGATTTTTATATTGCTCCACCATCAAAAAGAAAGAATCCTTGACATTTATAGAACATTAAGGTGACATTATCTACCACTGGCAGAAAAGAAACACACGTTTATATACAGTGCTATGAAATGAGATGGCGGGATGAAATGGCGGAGGCAAGAGGGAGGGATGATAAAAGAGAACATTGAATATTCACACTCTGGCATTTAGGGAAGTGCAGCTTTATACCTGTTTCTTTTTTCATGGCTACGATGTATTTGAATCAGTGAAAAGTAAGTCTTGAAGTTTTAGGTGTGGTGCTTGAATGCATCCAACAAATTATTCATTGTGAAGAGATTCAGCTTTTCAGTTCATGCTTGTCAGTGATCCCATCCAAGCCAAATTAGAAAGGAGAAGGGAGTGTGTAACTTACCCCAAAGTAAACTAAATGTTTCTGAGATAAGATTTTTTTGATTTGTGAAGCAGTTTTTGTCAAGTCCCTCAGCAGCTGATTTCTTCATTTAGAGTGAATAGAATAGATATGCTGTTATGTGGGACTGAGTTTGGCATATAGAAGTAGAAAGGTTGTTGATATCTGCCTTAAGATCGTCTTCCTTAGTAGGTCAGATGGGTGTCACATGGAAGTTTGTGAATCTTACCCTGTACCTACAGCACAGTAGGTGGCCATGAGCTGTGCTATGCCCAAGCCCACTGTCCCAAGTCCCAGGCTTCCCTTAGCTTGGACCCCACCTGTGGGTCTGTGCCACCTCTGTGAACTAGGACCAAACCTGCTGTGCAATTGAGTGATGTGTATATAGCACTGTAACAGAAATGTTAGTTAAGTCTGATTAAGCCTCTTCTCTAGGCAA
This sequence comes from Balaenoptera musculus, assembly GCF_009873245.2. Taxonomy (NCBI): domain Eukaryota; kingdom Metazoa; phylum Chordata; class Mammalia; order Artiodactyla; family Balaenopteridae; genus Balaenoptera; species Balaenoptera musculus. The sequence goes on from NC_045787.1 coordinate 52,259,902, forward strand.
AGAATGTCATGGTCAGCACTTTAAAATGTGCTGGTTGGTCTTTCAAAGGATCATTTATAATGGTATTAAATTCTCTGTGTGGATTGTATATCTTAATGTGGTGATAGTGTTGATGATTTTTAAAGCACAGGGGGCTTATAATATAGCATTTAGAAGGAAAAAGGAGATAAGCATTGTTTTTTTCTGGACAAAGATGTATTATCAGTGATTAAAAAAAGAAAGAAAAAGAACCCAGAAAACTGATAGCCTGTGAAAGAAAGAATAGGAGAAACCAAAAGGGATGGTCACTTGACTTTTTTCAACATGTCACTTCTGACAAGAGTAAAGAACTTTCTTTACTCTGGGCGTGTGCAATTACCAGACTGGTATCAGTGATTTTCCATTTCTGCATCCTTCTACGTGGTTACATGTTCTCTTATGTTCCTCTGCTGAGGGAAGTCCTAATTTTTTAACTTAAAAAAAAAACAAAACTCTCCAGTGTATACTGAGGATTAATAAAATTAAAAATAAAGAAGGTGTGATGGCTGGCTTAGAGGGGGACGGATCTTTTCACTTCCAGTAACTTCAGGGCAGATCAGCATTTGGCACTGTCTAGACTAAAGGCAAGAAGATGTAGGGAACCATTGGGTACCATAGTGAAGCATACCCTTTGTCTTGTCCTGTGAAATTTACAAGGAGGTCAGAGTGAAAGCAGGTGTGGGAAGTCAAAGGCGACACTTTAGGCACTTTTCCATAAGTTACAAACCTGAGCCTAAGTGTGAGGTGTGTCCTAGAAAGATGGTAGGAGATGACATGGGCATAAATGTCCATGAAGTGACTAAATGATGTCCACATAGCAAAAAACAATATTAACAGCATTGCTAATGATGATCATTTGTGTCACAGGATGATCATACTATACGGTGGGCGTTGTGTGGTCCATAAGCTGATGTTTGGTTCGTGGCCTTTCATGGCGGGGTCGGGGGGAAGAGTTGTCTCTACTAGGGTTGTAAAAGACAGATTCTAAAAAGTAATTATTCTCCTAGTTAAATGGAGTCAACTGAGAGTTAGTGGACTTGTGTACAAGTAGAACGAAATCTGAATGGACACCTCTTTCATTCTTCCTCCTCCACGTCACTTTTCTCAAACCGGTCACATGATTTTCATGTTTGCCTGACACCACATGGACTCATGAACCACATGGGCATCTGTTTCCCAGCGTTTGTCCTTCCCTCTCTCTCTCTCTCTCTCTCTCTCTCTCTCTCTCTCTCTCCCCCTCTCCCCACCTCTCCTATCCCAGATTTTCCTGAACATGTTTATCCCTTCTTCTTTGTACAGTTGGCAGTTTTTCAGAGCACTTGGATCAGATAAATGGACGAAGCGAGTGTGTGGACAGTACAGATAATTCCTCAAAGCCCTCCAGTGAACCCGCTTCTCACATGGCTCGGCAGCGATTAGAAAGCACAGAGAAAAAGAAAATCTCGGGGAAAGTCACCAAGTCCCTTTCTGCCAGTGCTCTGTCCCTCATGATCCCAGGAGGTAGAGAGACATCTACTTGCATGAAATTGTGTGATTTGTGCATGTTCACCCCCCGCCCCCAGGTTGCAATGCTGATTGACATACAAGATGGCTTGAAACAGTAGCGGGGGGTGTCCTGGCACAGCCCTCCAGAGTGTCTCCCCGCAAGACCTCCAGAGCCCCCAGGGGCATATGTGGTTTATTCCTTCTCGCTTCTTTCTGCAGCAGGAGATGAGGCAGGCTCCCTTCCCACAAAGGCTTATTTCTTTTATTTGTTTTCTTTCCTTGTCTCCCACTCCCCCCAAGTTAAGTGATAAATTTCCCTCTTCTGAATAATTTTCCTTCCCTAGACTATGCATCATTTGTATCCTTTACAGAGCTGTTTACAGCACCTGTGTTGGAAAGCTAAGTATAGTTCTTCTCATCTAATTAACGAGGAAATCGACACAGAGAACATAAGTTTTTCCTTTCTGGGGATGCAGAGTCACAGACAGCACTGAAATTACAAGGTTTACCAGCCCTGTCTGTTGGGTTATGCTTCCTCCTACTGGTATTATTTTCTACCCTATATTAAAAAACTGGGCTTAATTATGGTTTTGTTCAATTGCAGTATGTTTCCACAACCTAGTTTTGCCTCTACTAATCACAAAGTCTACAGTAATTTCACTGGCTGTGATGAAAATATATACCCTGGTGGTTATGACTTATCACTCAAATGACAGTAAGACAGTGGAAGTGGCAGTCGAATTATATTGCAGATGGCTTGCAGTTGGAAGAATACAGACCATGTATAAAAGGGATTGTTTACATTGTTGAAATTTCAAATTCGTGCAGAAAGAAATTGGGTAAAAACAAAAGCTCCCTGGCGGGTAATGCTCACTGTAGCATATTCTGTTTTCTGGGAAATGTCTGTGTAGCACCATAAAACAAACACCTATCTCCCTAGTTTGAGTGACTATTCATAACCAGCAGGCAATGGCCCCAGTGCAGCTGCAGTCAGGAAGGTAAGTGGGATGTGGTCCAGTCCGCTTTGAGAGCTGATGAGAAAGCGCACATCTTGGTGAATGTAGGTCAGTTATTCAATTTGAGGAGACAAGGTAAAATGTACTGAGGTAAAGGGTCGGGGGCCTGGCTCTTTTAGCAGTTTGGATCTGTGTATCCACTCTATCTTCTTCCTGCCTCTGCATGTGTTGAAGTTCCCTGCCCACCAGTGTGCATCTGTTCGCCTGGCCTTTGGATGAGACAGAGGTAGCCAGGAAGAAAGGGTCAGGATGCCACATGAAGTCAGAAAGTGAAGGAGCTTGGATAGTGATACATTTAGCTAATTGTTTTCCTTTGGACAGACATAAGAATTAGAGCAAAAGATAGTCTGGATACTTTCAGTTTGCTGTGGCCACGCTGTTACTCACTGCACCCCAGGAGCCTTCAGTTGCGCTGGGCCTTTGTAGCCTGGCCCTGACTGAGCTCACATTTAAACCTCAGCATCTTTTTGTAGGTTATTCTTTTTCACACTCACACACACACACACACACACACACACACACACACACATGCAATTTCACATGACCAGTTAGGATCTGTTTAGATTCACATAGGTGAAACAGTGATAAGAACTATAAATTAAAAGCGTGTTTGTTCATAAAACAAGGAAAACAGAATAGTATTGGTGTTGAAGAATATGAAGTGAGTTTTTCTTAAAATTTCTCTATCCACCTGCATTATCCTCTCAGAAACCTTGCTAGAATTACAGGTAATATATGAAGAGAATCAGTTCTAATCATAGTAATAAGGAATGATTCTTTTATAGAGAAGTTAACATTGCAGTGTTTTCTTGATCAAAATTGTTTAATCAGTACTAGTTCAGTAATATTATAAAAAAGCAGAGGTAAATTGATGAATTGCTTTCCGGGCCAGGTTTTTTCGAAAAGAACCACGTTAAAGTTATTTAGGGCAAGATTTGGAGCCTGAGTGTCTTTTACTATAGTCCATACAGCCTTCTCTGCGTGAGGGTATACCTGAAATTTGTGCACCTATGATTTGTTTATTTACTTATTTATTTATTTATTTTGGGGGCTGCGTTGGGTCTTCGCTGCTGCATGCGAGCTTTCTATAGTTGCAGCGAGTAGGGGCTACTCTTAATTGTGGTGCATGGGCTTCTCATCGTGGTGGCTTTTCTCGTTGCGGAGCACGGGCTTCTAGGCGTGTGGGCTTCAGTAGTTGCAGCATGCGGGCTCAGTAGTTGTGGCTCACGGGCTTAGTTGCTCCGCGGCATGTGCGATCTTCCCGAACCAGGGATCAAACCCTTGTCCCCTGCATTGGCAGGCAGATTCTTAACCACTGCGCCACCAGGGAAGTTCCTGTTTCTTTAATTAAAAGAGAATGTATTAAAAGATCACAGTCAGATAGCAGTGAAGTTCTGTGTGTTTTTTAATTTGTGTAGAGAACTAAGGAGTTGTAACTTCAGAATGTGAGTTTAAAAGTTAGTTTAAAAAGAGACACTTCTGAAATTTCCTTGACAGGCTTCTGTTTTGAAATCCATGCTAGTTACCAGTATAAATATTTTTATGTTATTTCTTCTTTATTAGAAAGGAATGGATTTGTTTTGTGACTGTGCTCCCAATCCCAGCAGGGCTACCTAGTGAGGGCTACCTGCGAGCAGGTTGTGGGACCAGAATGAGCTGTGATGACTGGCTTCTTTGTTGCAGATATGTTTGCTGTTTCTCCACTGGGAAGCCCAATGTCTCCGCATTCTCTGTCCTCGGACCCTTCTTCCTCGAGGGATTCCTCTCCCAGCCGAGATTCCTCAGGCGCTTCTGCCAATCTGCACCAGCCTGTCGTGATCCACAGTTCAGGGAAGAACTATGGTTTCACCATCCGAGCCATCCGGGTGTATGTGGGAGACAGCGACATTTACACAGTGCATCATATCGTTTGGGTAAGACCGACAGTCTCTCTTTCTGGTTAGTTTTTGCTCCCAGCCAAACTGGAAAATAAATATGTCAGCTGAGGCGTAGTTAACAGCAAATGATTTTTTCTGTTAAGCTGGCATTTGGGACCTGTTTCATACTCTTGCCCTTTATCTATGTGGTGGGATTGAATTTAGCAAAAGTTAATTCTTTCTCGTAATTCTGTTAGCCTTCGTATCTGATTATCCACTCTGCATACCAAGCTGGTAGAAATAGTCAAAGATAGTCCTGTTTTTATCCTCTTTCATTCTTCTTTTCTTAGTTTTTTTTCCCTGGTCTTCCTTTTTTTTTTTTTTTTTTTTAAGTACTTTCTCAGATCACTGGAAATTGTTTAAGGAACCATAGGAATTACCCTATTTTAGGATGATGACAGAAAAAGAATAGCAAACCATGTCTTACTGGCTTCCTCTTAGGAGCTCAGGATCATGTGCTGATTAACTCAGAACACTGAGCCACAAGAAACAGTAGGTGTCAGGGTTGTCATTTGTTTGCTTACTAATATATACTCTCCTCTTGGACTTTAGAACGTAGAAGAAGGAAGTCCAGCTTGCCAGGCAGGACTGAAGGCTGGGGATCTGATCACACACGTCAATGGAGAGCCAGTGCATGGACTCGTCCACACAGAAGTTATAGAGCTCCTGCTAAAGGTACTATCTTTTTGATGTCACGGCCATCCAGATGAAGGAGGTAGCCAGAAAGAACTAGTACCAAGAGTTCTTTACTCAAGGTCTAGGGTTCTTCTTGACACATGGCACATCTTGACACATGGCACTTCTTGACACATGGCACTTCTATGGCACATCCGTACACACTCAGTCTCGTCGCTGAGAGAATATTCAGTAGTCTGTTTAATGTAAAGGCAAAAATAACATGAATTTTTTGGTTTTATATCATGACATACACGTTCGTATATCTGCACAGTCACTTCTTAATTTAATTTTGCTTCTTATCCGAAATTACAAATAGAGTTCTCTTTGTTTATATACTACACATAGTAAAATCTGTTTGGAAATCGTCCATCCTAAAGGTGATTTTCTTCAGTAAATTTTATTCTATATAGCAGAAGACAAAGTAGTATTAAACTGTGAGGTCAGATCTGAAGGTTGAGTCTGAGACTTGGGTTTTCTTTTGAAAGGTAGAACTGTGAATATATCACATACACTATAAATGATAGAAATAGGTGGTAATGGAAGAAGGGATTCTAGCGACCATTAGGCCTTTTCCCATTCATACGTACAAATGAATTTGAATGTAGATCAGTTTCTACTTGGAATGTAAGCTGATTCAAGCCAATGGAGTACGAAGATCACAAGAAGCATGAGTATGATAGAGAGAGACAGTCTATACTGATCCTCTCATTTCTTTTGGGTTATTTGCTCTGCCACCTGCTGACTACAGAATATAAAGTTATAGCTCCAGATATGGATCTGGTTAAAACAAAGATAAATTTGAGTTTGATTTTAAGTTTTTTCAAGGAAAGAAGACTATCTGTGATCAAACATACAGTCTTTAATTGTAGGATTATCTTACAAGTCAACAGATGTTTACGGATGGCCTCTGGCTGTGTGAGCACTGGGAGGGGCTGGGCTATAAGGGGCTATCAGAGAGGCGTGAGCCATGACCTCAGATCACCTGCAGCCTATTGAGAGGCACAATATAAACACATATGTGTCATTTAAACAAGGTACATTCAGACTGTTTCTAGAGCACTCGCTCTGAGGCAGGTACCATGGTAGATGTTGGCAACATAGGAATTCAGGTATGGTCCTTGCCCTCGAGGACTATGGGAGATATAGAAGAGGTATGCAAGCAGATAAAGTTCAACTTGATTAGCCAGGGCCATAGCAGGGGGAGGAATCCCGTACTTTTGGAGAGAAGATTCTGTGAACGAGGAGAGCCATCACAGAGAAGTGACACTGAACTGGAACTTGAAAGAAAATTAGGATTTGGAAGGTAGTGCAGGTAGGTGGGTGTACAAAGCCTTTGAAAAGTAAGTGCAGTTAAATGACTTTTCTTCTTCCTTCTCTCATCCCCCAGCCAACACAAGTGTATTCTTCAAATGATTCAGTGTGTGGCCTAGGTTCCAGGAAGAGTAATAGCATGCATATTCAAAGGTCCATTGTGAAGTGGCAGATTGTAGGAAAGTTATTGCCGTTGATCAGTTCACAGCATTAATGAAACTTTGGTCTTGGCCTTAGGCCCCACTGGAGTTGAGGCCGGGCTTTGCTATCCTCCATACCTACAGGTGGTTCCCCTAACTCTAGTCAACTTTCTCACAAATGCATACTATACTATTGGGCTCCCTGATGGCTTCGTCACTGGCGGACCATCGGGGTAGCAGCTATATTTTGGTATTCTCAGATGCTTTTTACACGATGTTTTATACTTGCAAACTACTTCACAAAATCTCACGGCATCCTTAGAAAAAGGTGGAAGAGCCATTCCGTAGGGCTGTATGTATATTTAGAGATACATGTGCAATACTTATTTATCTTTCGGATTGTGAACCTAATCAGCGTATCGCGTGTTTCATGGCTGCAGCTTTGGTCTCACTTACCCTCACAACTTCAAAATGAGCCTGCTATGGAAGCACTGACTTACACGCACAAGGAAATAGAAAGTCACGGTCATCCGGTTCAGTTCCCCAGAGCTCTGTGAATCCCTGTAAATGTGCTCCTTCGGCGTCGCCTTAAACCTCTCCTGCCACAAGGAGTTCATCACCTCCATCCAGCTTGCAAGTAGCTTGTTAAAAAAGAACTTTGTCAAAGCACTGAAATCTCTCTCCAGCCACTGTAGTGAGGGGTGGAGGCCACATGGACCCAGTCATATCCCCTGCTCACATAATTACCTGCCCAGTGTAGCCTCCCTAATCCAGAAAACTCTCTGTTCAACCAGGTTGCTTTCTTAGGACAGCGTTAGTTTAAATCCCCAATTGTAAGAGAAGCCCTAAAATATCACCAGCCCCTGCCTCAAAATTTCCTTTCCCTGAACTCTGGAGAACCTCTGGAAACTAAAATGGGGACCATCAAATAGCATCATTATTACCATCTTCACATATTAGCTGGGCCCCCAAAATGTGCAAAAGTGTGCGAGGTACCGAAGAGTCACACAACAAATGACACATATGAATAATAGGTAATCGAGAGCCTTTACATGAATAAACTCAGGTAATCCTCATACCTTGTGCATAGGTGCTATAAATATAGATGTCCCCATTTTACAGATAAAGAAATTAAAGCAGGGAGAAGTTAGCAAAGCAGCCAAGGTTATCTGCTAGGAAAGAGCAGACGAGGATTTGCATCTCGGCAATGCAGCTCCAGAGCCTGTGCTTTCAACCAGCACACCACTGTGCTCTGTACATGAAGCCTTCTGATTGCCAGTAACTTACAGTCCAGCGTTCACAGGGGAAACAGTGGCAACACTAGGCTATAATCAGAGTGTCAGACAAAAGGAACAAACTGTAAATATGGCCCAAGTTCTAAAGGAGAGAGAGCTTTCCGCCAGGGTGGGCAGGGGTGAAGAGTTGGGGGTTTTCTGTGCAGGGCTGTGAAGGATGGGTGGACATTTAGCGTATGGGAAGGGAGCGCAGGCCCTTCTAGGCAAAATAAAGAAGATGCTTAAAACCACAAGGACAGGAAGCTCAGAGTGCTTGAGGTGCATGAGTAAACCAGTGTGGCTGGAGCCTGAGTTCATAGCACCTGGGATGAAGTGTGCAGGATGGCTGGAGCTGGATCATGGAGGGTTGAGTCAGGGCAAGGACGCACGTATGCAGGAAGAGTGCTGTTCCCCATGTGCGTCTTGCAGAGAAAGAAATGTAAAAACAGTCTAGCTCAGTGAAGTACCCAAGGCCAGCTGATAAGCTAATGTGGAGTCAGACTGAGTGAAGAGACTGGATAGCCTGACTTCTGCTTTTGTATTCAGTTCAGCCAGCTTAAAATAATTTCCCTCCCACCGTGCACTAATCACACAAGTAGTTTAAAGTAAAACTTAACTAATAGAACATTTAACAGTCTTCTGGCCCCATTTCGTTGTTGTTATTTTTTAAAACAGTGCCGCAGAATTTCCCTAATAAGAGACTGCTTCTTCTTCAAAAGAATTTGTTGAGGTCAGTGGACCCAGTAAAACACAGTGTGCCGAGTTCTGGCAGCACTTGCTATAGCCGATGGATCCACCAGATGGCAGGCTTCACAATTCTCACCTATTCTCCATAAAATTATAATATTTTTCAGTCATTTACTTACCATTTTTGTAATCATTAACGTTTCCCACCAGATGTTTGCACTCTGCATTTTTTGTGTCTGTATTTCCCCTTAGGGGAGTTATCTCTTTGTGTATTTCCATAAGTCAAGTGAACTGTCGTCTGGAACAGCCATATGTAGGAACAAAAACAGAAAACTGGGTTTGGTTTTGTAGTGGAAAGGGACTTTTGTACAGAACTTAATGACGTGCTCTGATTCAGCAAACCCTGGTCATAACTTTTCTGGTGAGGAATGTTCAGCATTTATATTATATTTTTTTCATATAATGTTGATTATATTTTTAAAAATTTTTCTTGACAATCTGATACATTGATCATTCCTTATACGGATCCAGTGCCTCGTTCCCTCACCACCACTCATTAAGTACAAGCTGTGCACTCTGCTGGGAGCAAGAGGTGGAAGGGATCAGGGCGTGCCCTGCCCATGAGGAGTGGGCAGTGTGCGGTGAGGGGCGGGAGAGCCAGGTTTGGGCTCTCCCACTGGGCTCTGTGACCTTGGGAAAAAAGAATCTCAGTATCTCTGAATCTGTTTTCCTTACCTCTAGTCGAAGAATAATAATCCCTTCCTACCTCATAGGGTTTAAAAAAAAAACCAAAAAACCCTCATGACTTGGTTGTGAAAATAAAGTAAGAGAATATACGTGAAAAGTGCTTTAATATTCACAATGTGCTTTTAAAATGCTCAGTGGCATTGTGAGCCTCTTACAGGTAAAGATATAAAAGTCAGTGCTGAATTGTGCTAGAAGGGGTGGAAGTGGATTCAAGCTTAGATGGCTCATGGGCTCTAGCAGCCCCAGTGATCATTGTGGCTCTGTGTCCACTCTGTATATGATGTAGAAAAGGACGGAAGGAACTTCAATGAAAGATGAACTCCCATAATGTTTGTTGCCCCTTTCCTTCCCCTAAGACATGCAGGAAAAACTAAAACTTTAGCCTGGCCTCACTCAGTTAGCCTGGCCTCACTCAATTTGTAAAGAGAAAATCCCATACCAAACAACCTTCAATGGTAGGCCTTTCATACTTAAAAGTTGAATTTTCAGTTTAAAGAATAAATTGAATGTCAGTCTCTACTATCAGGTTAAGGTTTATTTTTAAAGTTTTGGCATTTGCATATAAAACACGTAATTTATTCTTTGAGAATGAAGAAAAATTTTTTCTCTTGTTCAAGTTCAAATCTAATTTCCCTAAAATATTTGTTTACAATTTGACATTAAGTATGGTATTATATGTTCTTAAATATATAAAGAACTCTACAATCAATAATACTAAGACTTTCTGATACAAAGTTGGATGTAAGACATGAACAAATCGTTCTCTAAAGAAATAGAAATGATCGAAAATAAATGAGTCAAAGTCCAGCTTTGTTAATAGCCAAAGAACAAAGATTAAAACTTGATATAACTTTTTCCTGTAAAATTGGTAATCTGTTTAATGTTAATACTCAGTTCTGACAAGCCCGTTCTAAGGCTGCTGCTTGTGCGCTGCTGGCAAGAGCATGAGGTGACATAACCCTTCTGGAAATCAGTGTATCACCAGGCACCAACAGTCGCTAAGAAGTCCACCTAGACCCTTTGCTACATGTATTGGGTCTAATTAGGTAATCTAAGGGAAATGTCAGAGGCTCGGACAGCGATTTAGAGGTAAAGGTATTTATTTCAACCCTTACAAGAATTGCAAAATAGAAAACAATAGCTGTAGGGAAATAGTTAAATTATGATTCACCCATCTCATGGAATATTTTTAAATAGCCAGTAAAAATCACGTTCTTAAGGAATATTCAATGACGAAGGGCAAGTTTTTCAAAGTTAGGAAATGTGAACAAAAAACATAAAACTAAATATGAGATATTTAATTAAGATTTAAATTATTTATCAAGTGTGTCTCTATATATACATACTTTATGCATGCCTGATAAGAGACCAGCAGGAAATATACAGAAATGTTACTGATGTTAGCTGGGCGGTAGGCCCCTCAATGATTTTTTTTTTATATATATATGCTTTACTCTTTTCTTCTTATAATGGCACGTATTATTTCCCAAGTTGGGAGGCGAGGTGGATGTTGATATTAAAACAATCTCTGTTTTTTCAGTCCCCGGCCCCCATCATACTCAACTCCCCATCTCTTAACACCACTTAGAGCTGAGTTGCTAGGCATCTTCCAGGCATAGGCCTTTTAAAAGGCCCTTCTCCATATGCTTCTTGTCTTTTTAAGGTAATCCGGGCCATCTGTGACTCCGAAAGGACATGTTTGTCTCCTGGTTATTAAGAAATTCAAGAAGAGGTCATTGATACGGGAGTGAAGGGGGTGGGTCCTGCCCGCTTGCCCAGGGTACACCTCAGCCTGCCCTCTGACCTTGCTCTCAAATCCACCCCCAGGGCCTGCCCAGCCGGCCCCTGTCCCAGGTTCAAGTGGAAGGGCACAGAAACCCACCAGGAATGACCTCACCTGGCAAAACAGAGGCTGTTTCATACCTGCTGGCATAAACTTCCCAGCTCTGCATGCTGACAGGTTTTCTGGTGGTAGAAAAGGAACCTTTAAAAATAATTTAAAATAGAAGTCTCATTCAGTTTTGCTGCTTTATGATTTTTTTTATGATTTCTAGAGAGCCCCTGGGCATCTTTATACTTAATACGTATGGATGAGGATAACTGTTATTTATATAGTCCTTTCCATGTGTCACCCTCAGTGCTAAAGGCTTTACAGACTCTATCGCCTTGATCTTCAGACGAGCCCTATGAGATAGGTGTGACTCTCCTGTTAGATGGAAAGCAAGTGCTCAGGTCACAGGCTCAGATTTGAACTCAGCTCTGTGGAGTTCCAGATCCCACCCTCTTAAGGAAACCTCACAGTTTTTTTCCACCGAGTTTGTCAGGACTTCACTGCTTGAAGGGTCATTGACACATGGAAGCCTTTTGTATGTCCGTCCTTATGGATCTTTCTTTGTCTTTGGCTCTCCTATCTCTGTTCTGGTCTTGTTTCATCACAGCATTTCGCTTTAATACCACGTCATGTTTTACAGAGTGGAAATAAGGTGTCGATCACGACCACCCCATTTGAAAACACATCAATCAAAACGGGACCAGCCAGGAGAAACAGCTATAAGAGCCGGATGGTGAGGCGGAGCAAGAAATGTAAGAAGAAGGAAAGTCTAGAAAGGTGAGTTAGAGCCGTCCCCTTCATGGGTTTGGTGCATTCCCACACTGAGGGAAATTTACTCCTTACTTAATTTAAATGCTTGCATATGAGAAGGATCTATTTCTCTGTGAGAAATGTTGCCCCGTGGTTCACATGTATTTATACATTAGAGTTTATATTCCTTCATAACAGCATTATTTTTCATAGTGAAAAGACTTAACGTAGTTACACTGTAGAAGAATTTATATTGCTTCTTCTCATGTGTGAGAACCATGAAAAGCCCTTTGCCTTTTCTTAAGCCTCTAGACTTCATTTCAGTTGAGTTGGATTTGAGGAACTGAAACTTCAGGCAGTTTTTAGCATTATATCTCTATTTAATAATGTCCTTTACATTATCTAGAAACAAACAGTTGCTATTTTTTAATGCCAGATATTTGAAGATAACTAGATCTTTAAAGCATCCAAATAAGCCTAGAAATAAAAAGGCTTTGTTTTACTGACTGAAAGCCTAACTTGGCTACACGTTTGCACTGTGAGAGGTACCGTGAGTACCATTTTGTGCCCCGTGCAGGCACTGGCAAGGTGTGTGTGTGTGTTTCTGGTGAGGACATTTCTTGCCAGGCAGTTGTCTAGATGTGCTCCCTGCACGATGCCACAGCAGCCCTACTTTATACCCACTTGGATTTGGTGTGTTGGATCACATTATGAGGACTTTTGATGATAGAGAAGAAAAATAAGCAAATGAAAAAGGAATGATTATTGACTCCAGGAAAGACAAAGTTATACAAGGAAGGAAAATAGAATTATGGCCAAGCTGTGAACAGTATTTATCATGTAAAATAAAGAAAACACCAGCCTTTTCTTTCTATTTTGGCTTAGCTATACTAGGAGGAACAGAAACAGGGAAGTGTTTTCGATTAGAAGGTGGAAACGGTTGTATAAGAGCTTAATTCTCATTTTTTGTGGTAGGAAATCAACGGATAATTTCTAAAATCGAAAAACTAAAAAAACAGCGTAAGCACATTTCATAACAATATGCAGACAAATAGGAGAAGAAACAGCTAAAAGACTAGAAAGTGGTTTCTCTAGGGGATTGGGAAAAAGGCAGAGCAGGGAGTTGCTATTTTTCATTACAAACTATTTGACTTTTTAACCCAAGTACATGTATTACTGTGATTAAAATTACACACACACACACACACACACACACACACACACACATACACATTCTGAGATCCTCCTTTTTTTTTTCATGTGAGCTTTATATTTTAATTGTGGTTTAGGTCATATAGAACACACTTGCTTCAAGGGGTAGCAGAGTGTAAACTACCTGGGGGTGAAGGGACTGTGTACAGCCACCTGCACTTCGAAGCCACCTGAAGCTGTGCTTTTAGCTTTCAGATGTGCTCGTTGGACACTAACTACACATTTGCTTGTGCTGCAGCGTGATGTCTCCTGCCCTGCTGATGTGATAAGCTTCATTTCACCTTGCTCGGTTTTTCTATGTAAATGTACAGCCTGCACAGTCATTAGGAATATTCAAGAGCTCACAATGGAATAAGCACAGCAAAACAGCCCCTCAGAGATAAAGCCTCCACCCAGTGTATCACCATCAAAGAATTCTGTATCCAAGATGATGATTTTTCTTCCAGGGATTTACTTTTTATTATCTCTTAATTAATTAAATTGTGTCAGTGTGTTTGGGGCTATGTACTCAGAAGCTTTCAGGCAAAAAACAGTGTCCTCAAAAACCTGACATATAAATAAATGAATGTATATTTATTATATATTTTTCCTATTTTCACAACTCTTCTTAAAGTGCTTGAAATTAAGAGAAGAGAGCTTCCATTGTGTATTATCAAAAGCTCTTCCTTTCTAAGTCATAAAAAAGTTCTGAATATAAAAGTGGGATCCTTCTCTTGAAAAGGATCTGCCATCATCCTATCACCGTCTCCGGCACAGAGGCGTGTACTGAATGCACTGGTGCTATGGGGTAGGAGGAGTGGTTCTGAATGTAGAATCTGATCAGTTTTCTCCTGTTTTCACTCTAGGAGAAGATCCCTTTTCAAAAAGCTAGCCAAGCAGCCTTCTCCTTTACTCCACACCAGCCGAAGTTTCTCCTGCTTGAACAGATCCCTGTCATCAGGGGAGAGCCTCCCGGGGTCCCCCACTCACAGCTTGTCTCCCCGATCTCCTACTCCCAGCTACCGCTCCACCCCTGACTTCCCATCCGGTGAGTGAGTCTCCTTGCCTCTCAAGAGTTGAGGGGTCACCATCTGAGATCCTGGAAGAGAGGCTTATTCCCACTTAAGGAAAGAAGGTTGAGGATGTAATTGACAGAGAACAGGATTTATAGGAAGGTCAGAAGATACAGCTTGTTCGGTCCATTAAAAAAAGACGGGAAGTACGGGGTTAACCCTTGGTGTGGGGAGGTTTATCTGAAAAGCATTTATTCACTAGACGTAGATGCTGAGACAATTTGCTGACCTTTACCTGACCTTATCTAAAACAGCTAGGTCTGGAAGCGTGGAAAGAAAAGGGAAAGTGGCCGTTGCTCACAGCATCCCGTTTTCCACCCACAGGTACTAACTCCTCGCAGAGCAGCTCCCCAAGCTCTAGTGCCCCCAACTCCCCGGCGGGGTCAGGACACATCCGGCCCAGCACTCTCCACGGTCTGGCCCCCAAACTCAGCGGGCAGCGATACCGGTCAGGAAGACGTAAGTCAGCGGGCAGCATCCCCCTCTCCCCGCTGGCCCGGACGCCCTCTCCAACTCCACAGCCCCCCTCCCCTCAGCGGTCACCGTCCCCTCTGCTGGGACATTCACTTGGCAACTCCAAGATCTCTCAAGCCTTTCCCAGCAAAATGCACTCCCCCCCGACCATCGTCAGACACATCGTGAGGCCCAAGAGCGCAGAGCCCCCGCGGTCCCCGCTGCTCAAGCGCGTGCAGTCGGAGGAGAAGCTCTCTCCCTCCTACGGCAGTGACAAGAAGCACCTGTGCTCCCGCAAGCACAGCCTGGAGGTCACCCAGGAGGAGGTGCAGCGGGAGCAGTCCCAGCGGGAGGTGACCTTGCAGAGCCTGGAGGAGAACGTGTGCGACGCGCCTGCCCTCAGCCGGGCCAGGCCCGTGGAGCAAGGCTGCCTGAAACGCCCTGTGTCCCGGAAGCTGGGCCGACAGGAGTCTGTGGACGAGCTGGACCGAGAGAAGCTGAAGGCCAAGGTGGTGGTGAAGAAACCCGACGGGCTCCCGGAGAAACAGGAATCCCGCCAGAAACCCCATGGACTTGGCAATGATGTGGAAAACCTCTCTGCTTTTAGGCTAGAAGAGAGAGAGAAGAAAATCTATCCAAAGGCTTCGGAAAGGTCAAATCATTTTGAAAACAAAGCAGCCGTGCAGGAGGCCCAGGCCCTGGGCAGCCTGCTGAAAGATGCTCTCCACAAGCACGCCAGTGTGCGGGCCAGCGAGGCCGTCACCTCGGAGGGGGCGGCAGCTCCCGGGGACCACAGCCAGGGCACCGGTGACCTCAAACGCGCCTCGGCTCACAGCACCCTCCAAGACGGCCTCTGTCACGCCACCCACAGGGCCACCTCCGGGAAGGGCGACTACACAGAGAAGGCCCCGCAGGCCAAGGAGGGTCCCCGGTGTGAGAAGTTAGACAGCAAGCTGGCCAACATCGATTACCTCCGAAAGAAGATGTCCCTTGAAGACAAAGATGATGGCCTCTGCCCTGTGCTCAAGCCCAAGATGACACCCGGTGCCCAGGAGGGCCTGCCGGGGAACGCGGGCCGACCGGCCGGAGGGCAGCAGGAGGCCCAGCCGGCCTCCGAGAGCCGCGCGCCATTCATCAGCGGCCACGTGGCTCAGCTCAGCACCGTCTCCTTTGTCCCTCTCAAGGCCCTTTCTGGCCGGGTGGACAGCGGAGCGGAGAAGCCGGGCTTGGCTGCTCCAGAGTCGCCTGTCCGGAAGAGCCCCTCCGAGTATAAGCTGGAAGGGAGGTCTGTGTCATGCCTGAAGCCCATTGAGGGCACTTTGGACATTGCTCTTCTGTCTGGACCGCAGGCCTCCAAGACGGAGCTGCCTTCACCAGAGCCTGCCCAGAGCCCCAGCCCAGGCAGTGATGTAGGGCCCCCGGTGCCACAGGCTCCCGCCGGCAGCGTGGGGAGGAAGGGTGAAACTGCGGGTCAGAGGGAGTCCTCCCCTGCCAGCTTCAAGGTGAACAAATCCTACCTGCTCGAGCCTCGGTTCCCACCACCCAGCCGGGGTCTGCAGGGCTCACCGGCGGCACCCCTGCCTGACGCAGAGCTGAAGCTGGACAGGAAGATTTCCCACGCAGCCAGGACCCCGGCGACCATTGCGGAAAGCCACCCCCAGCGGGGAGAGGGCAGCCCCAGCCAACAGCAAGACCACAGCCCCGACGTTAGGCTCCTTCCCCTCCTGGGGCAGAGCCTCCAAGGTGCTGAGCCGTCTAGATTGCACAGCCCGCTCCCACCTGAAGGTGCCCCCTTGAGGGAGAAGCCGAGCGGGAGGGAGTCGTCCGAAAGGGTCCCTTCCACAGCCAGAAGTGAGCGGTTGGCTTTGAGGGCCGACATCCGCAGAGACCCCTCCAAGGAGCTGTATCCACTAGAAGCTGCTAAAACCAGTGACAACTCCAAAACCCTCCCCGCTGTGGGGAGGACCCGCCCAGATGTCTCCACCCAGACCCAGGCCTTGGAGAAAGCATGCGGGCCTTGTGGGAGAGCAAACCCCAAAGACGGCCGAGATGAGGTGAGGCCACTGGCCAGAGAAGAGCCCTCTTTGCACTCTGCAGCGGCTCCTTGTGAGAGGGAGCTGGGCAAGGGAAGGAGTGGCCCGGAATCTAAGCCGGCATCCGCTCCTGCCAGGTGGTCTCTGGAGCCACGCGGGACAGAGAGTGGGAAGAGTGAAAAGCTCTCCAGTGTCCGATCTGTGCAGAAAGATGGTCCCAAGGAACCAGAAAGGAAAGAACAGCCCCTGCAGAAGCATCTCACCAGTAGCTCTCAGCCCCTGCCCACCACCAAAGAGCTCCCTGGCCTGGCCGCTCAGCAGCATTACATTCAACAAAGCTACCCTGCTGGCTCTCTGCCTGGGAGCAAGCCCTGCGCTACAGACTCAAGCCTGGGCCTCCAGGACCCTCCCAAGCCCGCTGCTGTGCTCTGTGAAAGCAGCAGCCGCAAGCCCAGGTCTGGCCCCGACACAGACCCTCCAAAGTCTAAGCACCCAGACCGGCCCCTCTCCTCCCAGAAGCTGAGCGTTGAGGCTGCAGTGGGCAAACAGCCTGGTGCTCAGCCCCCCGGCAAAGAGGGGAAGGGCAGCAGTAAGGGTGTGTCAGAGGGGTTCCCTGCCCTCCCAGGGCCCCAGAACACAGCCCGCGATGTGATTGGCCAGGGAGCAAGTGGGCCCTCGGTCCCCCTACACACGGAATGGGGTCCTCTAGACACCAAGCTGAGACCCACCAGCAGTGGGCATCCCCCAGAGGCGCTGGAGAAGCCCGCACATCCACCGCGGCAAGGACCCCCAGGGGTCAGTGAGTCGGTGGACCAGAAACTTCCCGCTGTCGGGGAAAGGCAAAACCCATCTCCAAAGGCCCCCAAACCATCCACTGTGAAAGATTATCCCCCTCTGTGCAAACAGACAGACAGGAGCCTGAGTCCGCTGGCTGCCCGCGCTGACGCCGGGACGTCTGAAGGCAAGAAACGCACCGAAGCACTTTACTCCCCTGTGGGCAGCGGGAAGCCGGGGGCCAGCCTTTCCCCGGCGCAACGTGAGGCTGGGCCCAAGGGCACGGAGAGGCCGGCAGCAGCAGCCGGGAAGGGCTGGCCGGAGGCCGAGGGGAAAGGGCCCGGCTCCCAGAAGCCACTGACGGAGGCGGACGAGCCCAGCGGCATGAAACGGTCGCCCTCGGCCACGGCGCAGAGCTCTTTCCGCTGCGCCGCCCTCCCCGAGAAGTCTCTGAGCTACTCCTCTGGCTTTCCCGAGGCCAGGTCAGTAGCTCCAGAGACTTCTACAACCTGCAGCGACATCTTCTCTGCCAAGGCCGGCAGGGCCACGGCTGAGCCCCCAGCCTCCAGCGGCAGGGACCCCCGGAAGCCCCTGCCTGGGGGGGATGGCAGAACCCAAATGACAAAGAGCGACTCCTTGCCATCCTTCCGCAGCTCAGCCATCACTCTGGAGTCCTATCACCCCAACCCAGGCGTGGGGGAGGGCGCCAGCCACCGGGACAGGGCCCTCTCAGGAACAGCCACCGCGGGAGAAACCAAAGGGAAAGAGCCAGCCCCCGCCCAGCCAGCTCAGACTAGGAAGCAGAATGTGTGCCGAGAGGTGACCAAGCCGTTCCCCGCTCCCAGCACGGAGCGCCCCATCGCCCTTCCTTCTGAGAAGGACTCCGGGGTGCGACAGAGGCGGGGGAAAGAGAGTTTGCGCGGCAGCCCACACAAAAAGGCCTTGTGATGGGGCAGGCCCCCGGCGGGACTGGGGGACCCAGCCTGCGTGTGTAACTGCATCTTGACTACCTTGGAAACCAGCACTGTGGGAACCCCCCCAGGCAGAGCCTGGAGCCTCACCGAAGAAGGGGGAGAGAAGAGACAGGAAAAGAAGGGACCTTCTTCCAAATGCCTTCCCAATTGGAACCGGTAAACTGTTACCAGATAGTGTTTGTACAAAAAAATAAAAATAAAAAAACAAAAAATCTTTTTGGTTGAGGTTGAGGGTTGTTGAGGAAAGAGATTTTCTCTGTAAATACCTAGCAATGTGTTTGGTTTGGGATATAGAGTCGATACTTTGCTGCTGATGGCGTCATTTACTACAACTTTTTTTTTTTTAATAAGATTTTTGCTCTACCATTGATCATAATGCAGTAATGAAGCAAAATGGTTAAACCTGGGTATATGTAAAAGTATAGATACACCCATATTCGTGTATATACACATCCACCCACGTGTTTTGGTCTGTGGTTGAAAAGAATATTTCAAGGCTACATTTTTCTACGTTAAAACATTCTAAGTCGAGTTGAAGGTGAAAGAAAGCCCAAAATACACTATAGATTGTAAGCTTTCATGTGTATTTTTAACCGGTGATTTTGATAGTACTGTATCTGGCTACCTATACTTCCAGATCTAAAGAACTGCTCGAATCACTGCATTTGGAATCCTCCTCCATCAGAAATGGCCACAACAGATGGAGCTAGCCGTTTTCATTTCACGGGCATCCTAATAGCCTTTGATGCTGGGCCCAGCTGTCTGAAAGGCCGGTTGTCCTTGTGTGTGGGTGTGTATGTCGACTCCTCACCATAGGTAGAGCGGGGGCTATAGACACATGTCGACTTTATTTCCGTTCTTTTGCTTTCCCTTTCTGTTCTCTCGCTTCTCCTTTTCATGCTCTTAAACTCGGGCCTTTATGCTATGAGCCACTAGTCTAAGAAGCACACATTTTATAGTAGTTCTGCACCAGCCCTGCTGTTGAACATAAAGGAAAGTTGCTGGCCGCACACAAATCTGCTAGTACTTAGGTTGAGTAATAAGCATCAGGCATTGGAAGAGGTTTTAAGTTTGCTTTTTTGAGGAAAAGTCAGGGGACGGGGTGGGGTTGTGGATTTTGGCATCATAGCATATATTTTAAGGAATAATCAGGACATCAGATACATTTTAATACATAGCTGGGGCCTTATGTTGTAGATGAAGCTTGCTGTTTTTAGCAAGTTCCTGGGTTTCACATTCATTTCTGATGCATCAAGTAGCTCCATACATTTCATAACATGATCTCTTTATTTGTATGCAAAAAAAAACACACTGTATTGATAAAGAGCAGCATTTTTGTAACAAAAAGACTTGTTGGAGCTATTTGGTGCTTGAATGTGACTGTCCTTTTTACTTTTGCTAAGCCTTATTTAAATTTTGTATACCATGGAATATGTAGAATTTGTCCAATCATTTTAGTGCTGAGGGGGTCTTTCTGTTTGTTTTTTGTTGCAGTTTTCCTTCCTGGTGGATTGTTTTATATTGTAAGACAGCACTTGGCTGACATAAGTACTAAGGCACTAAGAGAAAATACACACAGATAAGTATTTATAAGATGCTTGGGATCCGTAGCAGGATTTTTTGTTTTGTAAGAGAAAAAAAAAAAAAAAAAATCACCAAGAAATACTAATCCAGCACCCAACCCCCCTCGGGGATGTCTTAGTATCTTCAGGCTATAAAATTGTTCACCTAAGCACAGCTTCATCTTACAGCCCTGTGAATTATAAATCATTCAGTGAGGCTGTAAACTCCGCTCCAAAAACAAAGGCGTAACTTAAACTGCTCGGTTGTCCTTCATTGTAAAATGAGTTGGCAACGGCAAAAGAAAAAAGAAAAAAGTCTCCTCCTTGCTCCGAATTTTTTTCCCATGAGGTTTTAGCCATTCCCCATCACTATGTTGTGAATTGTAGAAGAAACAAATATGTTGAAAGATCTTGAATGGGTTTCAAAAATGGTCTCAACATTTATAATTCATACGTGCATTTGGTGGTTGTCATAACCTGATCCTTCTGCACCCAGACATCTAGACAGGCCTATCGGGGAGGTAGTTTATGGTTTACAGCCTTTGCTTTTTAACTGTCCACTTTCCTTTAAAGCACAACTAGCTGCTTGTTTACAAATGATATTTTTTCATGTATATTTTGTATAGTGTATTATCATTTTTGCCAAATACGTTTTTGCATTTTGGATGGCTACAGAGTACCTAAGGTTGCATTCATGTAATACCTGTTTGTTGTTGTAAACCTCTCCAGTCAGCTGGTAGGAATTCTCCTGTGTTCTATTTGGTCGGTCTCCTGTGATTGTAAGATGTGCTCCTCGGTAGTATTCCCAGCTGTAGATTTACCAGCTTAAAAGTTTGTTAGGATCTGTGCAATAAAGTGTTTGCAGTCTTATTTTCTCTAAGAAATTCCCTATGGATGTCATAATTGTTGTATATTGAACAAATATTTATACTTATGCAGTTGCATAACATTGAAATAAAAATTTAGCATGAAAAGATCATGACTATTAAGTTTTTTCCCATATACACACATACATAGCATCTCTAAAACATTACTGAATGTAACTCTCTCTTATGGAAAGGATGGTTTTCTGCAGATTCCTTTTGGTGAGTGGAATGGTTTGCTAATTTTTTTTAACCCACACGAACATGTTCCATTCTTTGAGATTAAGTCTTCCTTTAACTCCTTCCTCTGTTTTCTACCAACCGTCTTCCTTTCCTGCAGAACTTACCAACTTTCACATCATGCTCACCATCTTCCCTAGTGTCTCAGGAAGAAGTGTCCTTTCTCCATGACTCCACCTACTTCAATTCTCCCCAAACCTTGCTCCATCAATTACCGTTGTGTTCTCATCTTTCTCTTCCTCCCATCCTGTCTCCTCCCTCATAATTAAAAAGCATTAAGACCATCAGGAAGGAAGGAAGCAACCTAACGTTTATTGTCTGCCTACTATATGTGTACCCTTAGTACTGGGCAAGATGCTTTTTATCTGCCGTCTTATTTGAGCCCCAGCACAAGCCTCAGACCAGATGGTGGTGGCATCCCCATTTTACTGATGAGCAAATAGGCCCAGACAGGCTATGTGACTTATTTAACATATACCCTGTAAAGAAAGCTTGGATTAGAGCGTGGATTTTTCTGGTTCTAAAGCTCTTGACCTTTCTAAACATTACCAGGTATCATGCAATTGAATTCAAGACCCAGGGCCCTCTGTGAATGATCTAAGCCATCTCATTTTCTAAGTTTATGTGCAAAAAAATCATATGGTGCAAAATTACAAACCTGATGATTGGCGGGAAACCATGAGCCAAGCAAGCTAATCGTTCTCTGTAATAGGGCTCCTTTATTAGTCCTAATTAATTACTAATTAATCAGTAGGCAATTTCCCATCTAGATTTTTGGTTCACAACACAAATGTTACATGAAAAAGTGTAGCTCTGTTAACTGCGGAAATTTGCTTACTTCAATATAGGCCAGACATTAAGGAATTCAGTGGTAGGGCAGTTCACTCAGTTTAATTTCCTTCCTACCTGTATGTTTTTAACACTTTCCACAAAGTCATCATTTTGTGTTATTCCTCTTTCTTCCTACCTCCTACCCCAGTTCGTATTGTATGCGTCTCATATATCTAGGAAAGCTGGAAATGACCACAGCTTTGTTTTTTTTTTTTTTTTAAGGGAATGCACATTTTTATTTATTTATTTATTTATTTTTGGCTGTGTTGGGTCTTCGTTTCTGTGCGAGGGCTTTCTCTAGTTGCGGCGAGCGGGGGCCACTCCTCATCACGGTGCGCGGGCCGCTCACTATCGCGGCCTCTCTTGTTGCGGAGCACAGGCTCCAGACGCGCAGGCTCAGTAATTGTGGCTCACGGGCCCAGTCGCTCCGCGGCATGTGGGATCTTCCCAGACCAGGCCTCGAACCCGTGTCCCCTGCATTAGCAGGCAGATTCTCAGCCACTGCACCACCAGGGAAGCCCCACAGCTTTGTTGAACCTTGGTTTTATTACTTTCTGTATACTAAACGTCAGTCACTTGGCCCAGGTTCAGGGCCTGAGGTGTGTGGCAGTTCAGACACCTCAGACCCTGTGCTGGAAGCATTAGCACCATTCGTCATAAAAAACATGCAGCAGCATCGCCTGGATTCCTGGGAATCCAAAAGACAAGGTCACTGTCTCTTATCACAGGCTGCCGGTGGGACTGTCAAGCCCAATACTTGGATGCAGGCAATAAAAGAGAATCTGCTACCGAGACGGACTGAACATCAGATCTGTTCAGATGTGTGGAAAAGGAAGATCTGTTGCATATGGTTACTAGGAATTGCTCCACGCAGCTTTACAGAAAGTCTCTTAATATTGTAAAGCTGACAGACTCTAACAAAGTCATCTGCTGTTTCACTGAAGCACTGCCCGGAGAGGGCTGTCAGAACCTGGAGGTGAAGGATGAAGCTATTTACAAGGCCTAAAGCAAGCATGTTGCAGCTACCGAGCCTTCGTATGTCAGCTGGCGTCTCCATATCCTCCAGCCCTAACCTGTCTAAATAAAAATCTTTTGCCTGAAAGTTCTGTCCCTTTGGCCTACATATGCTGTGTGAAACAGTACTGGGCTGAAGTGACTTTCCTCGGCTGGAGGCAGTCCTTTGTCGGGACAGAGGGTAGTTCCTGTGGACGGCCTCCCACTCCCATCAGTTCAGTGCTACCCAGTAATGCGAATCCTAGCTCCTCAGCCTATTGCCGCTTTCAAGTGGAGATCCTTAGAACAACTATGGCCCCCTCTGTCCTCAAGGAAAAGGAAAGAGCAACCCAGGAAGCTTGGGCTTGAGCATTTGCATTTGAAATCACAAAGCCTTAGGAAAAGGCTGCTCCTGTCTCAGTACTACCTGTAAATTCTCACTACCTCCTTATTCTTGTGCCTTTGTGAAAACAAAAAAATCTTTCAAAAGAAAAATTCTGATTTTTTTCTTTATTGCACAATACATGATCAATTGAAGGCAAATTAAAAATACAGAAAAGCAAAAGAAAAAGTTTGAATCACTGCAATTCCCCAGCCACTTTCATTCTTCAATGTATATGGATTTTTATGTTACCAAAAAAAAGAAATAATAGTGGGCATGATGTTTGGTAACCTCTTTTGCTTAGTATGAAATCAAAAATATATTTCAATGTCTATAAATATACTTCTGCAATATTATTTATAATGGCCGCATGGCATTTCATGTTAAGGACGTGCCGCATTATTTTCTCCCACGCCCACGTGCACAAGTAGAGAAGCTCAGATGCAGATGTTTGAGGTCATCCTACTCTTCAGTTCTTGGCTCATCAACCTTGGCGCCAAGGTTCATGTAACTTATCCCTACACTCCCATCCAGCCGCCTCTCCTACCCCACAGGCAACTTTGTTAATGGTTTGGTTTTGTGTTCTTAAAAAACATAGGTATCATTGTTCTGTATACATGTATTTTTAATTGATAAAAATCATGCTAATATGTCATTTGGGTTTTTTTTTTTTCCATCAAGCTCTATCTGTTGGTTCACAAAATGACTCTCATACATAGAGGACAAGGAGAGACCGAAGAAAGAGGCAGTCACTCCAGAGTGGTAGGTGGCAGGTTTAATAAGCAAGGGAACTTACATATGAGGTTTATCTTGGGCTGCCACAAGACGAGGAGATCTCCGCACCCACCTGCCAGGATCTTAAAAGTTGATATAGAAACCTTACCGGGGTTCAGTTGTGTATACCGTGCAGATGGTCTCAGCAACACCTTGCTCTCTCAAGGCCGCATCCTTGAAAATGGCTCCCACTGTGGGAACACCACACATGATTTACAGGGCCAGGGGAGGAGATGAGGACTACAATTGCCCGGGTCCAGCTTTTGGTTCAACTGGCGATCATGTCCTCTCTGTGACCTCCTCCAACACTATATGCTTAAGATTCAACTACATTGCTGCAGCTGTATCTAATCCAGCGCTTCTGGCTACTGTATGATACCCCATGGTGTGCATCTTATACGTTTTACCTGCCCATTTTCCTAGTGATGAGCTCTCAAATTGCTTTGAACTTCCCCCTCCATCAATAACGCTGTACTGCATATTGTTGTGGAATTGTGAAATTTTGTGATACACACCCAGCTCGGGATTGGTGGGTCACATATTTAATTTGATGAATTTTTGCCTCACGGTCCTAGAATAGCTGCACCAGTCTACACCCATAAGCAGTGCACTGCAGTTCCTATAACCCCACATCCCACCTACACTGTTATCCAGCTTCCTCTTTTTGCCAGACTGATATAAAACTTTATCTCATTTTAACTTGTTTTTCTTTAATTCCTAGTAGTATCAGCATGTTTATGTTGTTATCCCACCCAAGAACGTAGAATGTCTTTAATCATTTATCTCTTGTTGGATATTTAGGTTGTTTCCAAAGACAGGAGAAAGAGAAAAAGGTCTCCCAAGCTGTTTAGAAAGCCCATGAACCGACATAAATGGAGAAGGGGAAGACAGATGAATGCTCAGGTGACCCCTGTCCTCTACTTACCTTTGCAGTATCTAGTACCATGTCTCGAACAGCCAAATGTTTAGAGAATATTATCTAAAGATGGGGGGAGGGGTGGTGAGAGTTGAATGTTCAATGCAGTTCACTGTTTAATCTTTCATGAGCAATAATGGCTTTTAAAAACCAAATTTAAGAATAATAGATTAGTCCTTTCCTTTTTCAAGACCCACAGTATTCCATAAGTGATTTCAAATTGTCAACAGCTGGGATGGAATGGGGGTAGGTGGGAGAGCAGGGTAGTTGCGGAGCAGAGGCTTGTGGCCTGGCAGTGGTGGCAGAAGAGACTAATGAGCTGCTTGCCCAGATGTCTCACCCTTGGCTTGGAAGGCTCCTTAACACTTTTTTCCCATTTTGTTCGGAAATTTCCTCTTACAAGATACGACGTAGTTTTTCAGCTCATTTGACTCATGGAGCCTAACACAGGTTTCTGTTACTGTTTGATAAAGTTAAGAGAAGGGAAGGATTTTACATGAGATCATTTGGCTGGGAGTCCAAGGCCAACCCTAGTCTAACAGAATCCCAGTATCCAGAAGTGGGGCACAGGAATCTGTTTGGTAAAGAATTCCCCAGATGATTCTGCTGATAAAGCAGTATCCGGGAGCTCTGGGAGAAACACTGGACTGCTGATTCCTCTGCAGCCTTCAGACTAACTCCTGCCACACCAGGCATCCTAGCTCTTGATGTATCGGGCAACTGATTCAAACTCAACACGCAGGACCACCCCGTCGTGACTTGCGTAGAACTAACTGCTTCCTCTCTTGCTGTAATTCAAGTTAATTTTCTCTTTAACATTCAGGGCAGATAGAAAGCAACGTCAGCCACCCCTCTTGCCTCCTATACTAATATATGAACACATTATAGTCATTTATTTCATGCTTTTGTAAACTTCAAAATTGTAAGCGGCACTTACTGGGGAATTAGATGGGTAGAAATAAAATGACAGTTTCCTGCCCTGAAATTTTACATAGATACATAGCTAACGGCTGTGTCTGGGTCTGTGCTGCGTTCAGTTAACAGTGATGGCTGCTGGCACAGGGGAAATGTAAAACGTGCTCCCAGACTGTGGGAGTTGCAGCTCACGTGGAGAGCCCCCTGTGATGAAGGCCAAGTCGGCTTTTATGGACTTCAACGCTATTTGCTTCAGTACACTTTGAAATGCAGGGTCAGCTCACTGAGCTACAATATGCAATAATAACACGTTTTTATAGGAGTAGCTTGTCATAGCAGCCACAACATGCGATACATAAAACCAATGAACACACCATGTCTGCAGAGTCTATCCCAGTAACCAGGATAAAGCAATAAAAGTGACAGCAGCCATCAAAAACTCCCTTTCTGACTTTGTAGGGTGAATTGACTGTTGCTTAAAACAGGAGCTGTCACAAAGCCCTATAGATAGACCAGTGCTCAGTTATGGAGTAGCACATGGCATCGCATGGAAGGGGCCTGATACGTGAAAGCAAGATGGGCAATTACATATTGCTAGGGCTTGGGTCCCTACGGTCTTTAGTGCAATGCAATCCGCATCAAAGATGCTCTACAGGAAGTTTTTGTTTTTCCAAGTTACACATTAAATATTATGGAGGACAGTGTGGCTAGGGAGTGGTAGGTCAGCAATTAGTATTTCCTATCTGCAGCTTAAATCCTTAAGGCAGAAAGGAGCTTAAGTTTGTTAGAATGCACAGGGAACTCAGTGGGTTGGTGCTATCAGACTGGATTTTTTTTTTAATAAATAAATAAATTTATTTATTTACTTATGCTGCATGTGGACTTTATCTAGTTGCAGCGAGCAGGGGCTACTCTTCATTGCGGTGCGCGGGCTTCTCATTGTGGTGGCTTCTCTTGGGGAGCACGGGCTCTAAGTGCACGGGCTTCAGTAGTTGTGGCTCGCAGGCTTAGTTGCTCCGTGGCATGTGGGATCTTCCCAGACCAGGGCTCGAACCCATGTCCCCTGCATTGGCAGGCGGATTCTTAACCAATGCGCCACCAGGGAAGTCCCAGACTGGATTCCCTTAAGAGTGTGGACTTCCATACTCTCTGATAGGATTGAAGGAAGGAAGAAAGGAGGGAAGTAAAGAGGGAGAGAAAGAGTTAAGGAATGAAGGAAGGGAAGAAACAGCAAAGAAAGTAAAAGGAAAGAGAAAAAGAAAAGGGAAGGAGGGACCAGTGAGCATGGTTTTGGCATCTTCAGGTCACCACCAGGAATATCTCCCAAAGTTTCCAGAGCTGATCATCGAATTTGCTACAAGCAAATGAACAAAATCTACAAAACGAAATAACTGTGTGTCCTGCTACATTCCTGCCTGAGTTCCCAAAGGTGAGTGCTTTCTGCACCATGAGAGTGGGCCACATGGGTGGCATCGAGTCAGAGGGAAGTGTGCTCTCTGACTTGGGAGGGTTGGCTGCCTGCCTTCAGAAGGGTCCCTAGAATGAGGGGCCTTTCCTGTAGCAGCAGTTAGGAAGCTTCCTAGAAGAGTACCCGCTCAGCACAGGCCAAGGCAGCTGCGCCCACTTCTGCGTTAGGTCCCTCCTGAGCCCAAAACTCAAGGGGAAAAGGCCTTGGTCACTGCTAGACTCAGGGCCAATAACAACCCAGCAGTGGCTCGCACTGGCCTTCTCAGAGTGATGCCCTACCATCCTAGGCCTAGGGAAGGAACGAAGGTGGCTGAAGGGGTGTGTCACGATGTCCTCATATTTCCAGGCACTTTCTTTCTCCCTCTAACCCACATCCTTAAATGACTGCCTTACTAACGCTCCCTCAGGAAAACCGAAGAAAACTCCCTTCCCAGCCACCTGTTTTCCCAAATGCTGGTATTCAAGATAATTAAAGCAGTTAATTGTGTGATGTTTCATTTCATTAGTAGAGTGTGCTCTGCTTGCCCTCTCTCACCAGGCCCAGGCTGCCTAGCGCTCAGAGGGCTTTGGTACCCATTCATCTCTGCCACCTCTCTTGGCTTTGAAGGAAGGATGCCTTTGAGCCCAGGAGTTGGGAGTTAGATGAGGATGAGGGAACAAGGTGTAAAATCTTGAATACTTCTTCCTGTTTCCAGAAACTAAAGGGGAAGGAGATGGGACATTTTGGAGTAAAACTGAGGTCATGTGCCTGCTAATAGGCCTTCAGTAAACTGCGGCCTGGGTTAGCTGGGAAGCCCCACTTCTTCCCGGTCCTCAAGGCAGGGACAGGGTGTGGTGAGTGAGGCACCCACCGTGGGCACCAAATTTAAGGGGGCACCAAAAACTCAGTAACAAAGAACAATAGTATTTTAATGCAACATTAAGATATCAAAACTAATGTAAAATGTCCACAATGAACAAAAATACCAAAATTTTAAACAAAGGCAGGACGGCTACTAGTGATTTTCCTTTTGCCTCAGGCTCTAATATGGTTCCGCATGGTGCCGTTGTGGGTCCTGGCTATGTTTAAAAACTTTTCGTATTTATCATGGATTTTTTTTTGCATTAATTTAAAGTTTTAAAAGTAACTTTTTTGCCTGATTACTGAGTTTTTTGGTTCCCCCTTAAATTTTGCACCCAAATCAAGTGCCTCACTCCCCTTACCCTAGCCCCCGTCTTGTGTCCTTAACCAAGAACATCTGGGAAAACTTAGGCTCCTGTGTAGTATTACACGAAAAAATCCCCTAAGACTGACAGAGCATTTGCAGTGAAAGTTTATGGCTTTCCTTCACTATTCCTTTGTCTTTCCTGCTTTTCCGGGGGGTACAGAGGTAAAGAGTTGGTCCCCAAGTTTCTACTCTGTTCCACTAATATGCCCTCAACCTAAGGGCTAATTAATTCTCATTGGATGTTAATTAATTTTCACTTTGGTATCCAATCAGAATTTTATATAACTATAAGCTACTATCTCTAGCCTAAAATGGGTTATTCAGCTTAATCCAGGCCTTATAAATGCAACGCCTGAGTACAAGAGCTCAACTCTCTTGTCTGCCAATGCAGATTTCAGAAGATCAAGCCCTGCATGGGTGTCACCCTTTGGACCTTGAGAAGAAGGCCTAAGTCATTACACTGCCAGCTTCCCTGTTGTCTATCTGCATTTAATGATTTTGCCCCCTCTCTGTTGCTGGTGTAATCTTTGCAGTACCCCCAGCCTCAACAGAAACTACTGCTCACTAAGGCAGCTTATTGCGTTCCCAGTGGTGAGTGTGCCGGGATGCTTTCCTTCTTCCACTAGTTTTTGTAAATGTGCTATCTCAGTTGCTATCCCCGGTGAATAGGCTTTTGAGAGCTGGCCTGGGAACCAAACCACCATCTATTTCACGGTTCCTGTGAGAAAGAACCTTCTAGGGACCAGACATTCAAATGAGAAGAGCATTTGGACCACAGCCCACCTGTAAGTTAGGATCTGTAACATAATAAGAGCGAGAACACCAGGTAGGTAGCAAAAGTCTCCTTGGTTCGGAAGTGAGGGTGGCCAATGTGCAAAACTCCTAAACCCTGGGGGAGGGCCATCCTGGCAGGGGTGTCTTTTTTTTTTTTTTTTTTTTTTTTCTTGGAGCTATTTGCACTGCAGAGGCATTGTAGAATCCTTGGAGAAGTAAGGATTAAGGAGGTTAACGAAGTCAATTTGATGGCAAGATTCATTTTTCAGCCTCTTCTTTTAAATTCTTTGTTGTCTCTTTGTCATTTAAAATAAGCTTTGAGACTTTATCTCCAACTTGTTTCCCAAATGGCTACATTACTGAGAACTCAGACCCAAGCACAATGCCTGAGCTGTGGGAGAGAGAGCTGGGGAGCTGGGGTCCTTGGCACTGCCAAGCTGTGGGAGTTGATGACCTCCTTTTAGGGTCAAGGTGGGCGGTGCTTCAAAGGATGCTCATGAATGGAAGTGATGGCCTCCTAGTAGGTTACTCTCCTGGCCTTTCCCTGCCATGGGTCCTCCTCAACTTCTAGCCACCGACCATGTGAGGAAAAGGCTCTGTGTCTCTCACAGCTGCATCTGGCCCTCTGGCCCTAGTCAGTTTACCTTCCCAGGAGGCTGGGACATTAGTTCTGGGACTCAGAAAAGCACAGTGAATCCCTACCCGGCTCCAGGAACCCATCTGAAAAGTCTGGTCACTAACAAACAACAGTTCCTTTACTGAGGGCAATTTTGCTAAACATATTTATTTTCGATCTCTAGAAATCTTCAGCACTAAATGTGCTGGTATTTCCACCTAAGAAGAAATTTAACTGAAAAAATGAGCAGAATGATGACCAAGAATACAAATACTACAAGAAAGAAAATGCCCATACCCGTCAGCCCACAAGACAGTTTGACGTCAGACAGCTTAACTCCCCTTAAAGATGGGGGATTTGCACACATGGTCTCCTCCAAGCCCTCGAGTTTATGCAGGTTTTCTTTGTACCATGTTATGAAATGGATATTTGAGCAAGTGCAGTCCAGGGGATTGTGACTTAAATTAATGGTGCTCTGCTGAGACAAGGCGGGGAGGAGATGGGGTGGGATGATGCGAATGTTATTGGCGGCCAGATTGAGGTAGAGCCCCTTAAGAGGGCTAAACGCATCCATGCTATCGCCTGTCAGGCTGTTGTGGCTTAAGTCTAAGTGGCTCATTTTCCCAAGGCCGTGGAATGCTTGCTGGTCTATGGAGAGGAGATCACAAGAGGATAAAATCAGAGTCTCCAAGCTGCTCACTGTCTGAAGTAGGTTGGTCTTTGAGATGCTCCCATCTTGAAAGTGATTCCCTTGTACATTCAGATGCCGGAGATCCAGCAGGTCTTCTAGAAGGTGTCGATTGCTGGTATCAAGGAGGCAGTGAGAGAGATTCAGAACCCGCAGGAGATGGAGGTTTTGGAAAGGACTTTGTGCAGCCTTAACAAGCAGGTGGGTAAATGCCAAATCCAGGAGTTCTAGCCGAGGACATTCTTTGAATGCCTGATCCTCGAGACCAAGGGGCTCATTGTAGCTCAGGTTTAAGTATTGCAAGTGGGGCAGGTTTTTGAGTTGCAGATTGCAACAGTCAGAAGCCTCAATGTCACTGTGACTTAAATCAAGTTTCTGAAGATTTTCTAGTTTTTCCAAACACCTGGCACCGAGGTCAAGTTTCTTCATGTTACCTTTGACATAGAGGTCTGTAAGGGATGGGAAACTGGCAGCATTGATTTGACACAATTGGTCAAAACTATTTGCATTGAGAACTAATTTCTTGAGAGAGATCATGCCCTCAATCCCAGAGGGTAATCCTTTCAAGTGAGCTGCCGTCAGATCCAACTCCTGGAGTCGAGTGAAGCACCGAAATGTAGAAGGTGAGAAGCCATCGAAATGGTGCTTTTGTAGGTTGATGCTCTCAACAGCCATGTCACAAAGTCCCTCAAATGTGGCTGAAGTGAGGTCTTGGTCATCAGTGTCCTCAAATGTCCCCAGCCAAAGAGACTGAATAGTAGAGTTCTGTAGACCTTTCAATATAACAGATAAGTTGAGAGACCCTCCAAATTTCAAACTTTGAAAGATTTTTGAATTGAAAGCCCCAGGCTCAATGCCTTTAATGTCATTGCCATTGAAGTTAAGGCTTAGGTTCGTGGCCTGTTCCAGACCGTTTACGTCTTTACTAGAGATGTAGTGTATAGCATTATTCTGAAAATCCAGGACTTTCAGATTCTGTGTTGGGAAGTTTTCTGGGAGATTAATAGAGGAAATATGGTTGCTTCCAAGATGCAAACTTTCCAAGTTTTCCAGGTTGTGCACTGGGATAAACTCAAGATTGGATATTCCTGTTTGGGTTAAGAAAAGATGCTTCAGCAACTTGGGCCCGGTAAGTGATGTTTCTGCCATGAATATCAGGGGATTTCCAGTTAACACAATGGTGTTCAGTTGATGATGGTTTTGAAAAGTATCTTCACGTACCCAGTTAATCTGGCACCTTAAAAAGATAACAGTATTTAATAAGAATTAATTAGGGAAAAGAAAAAAATTCTGTCACAGTGACCTGTAGTAACAAAGCCATCTTTTGTGTATAGTAAAAACAGTGTACATTATTATTCAAAGTAAAACATAATAAACTTTCTTCAGTACCTACAGATGGCCTGTTGAGTTAATGACTAGCCTCAGATCTGAACACTCTGATTTAGAATTTTTTTCCAGATATTTTAGATTGAACTCTCAGAGGTTTCTGTTTGGAACAGTTTAGTGGTTTGATTGTAGTCAAAATCAAACTATTATTTACTATTATAAGTGATATAAAATATGTCTTATATACTGCATAATATATAACATATGCTATGTAAAATATGAATCTGTGCCATCCTGGGCAAGTCACAACTTTTTTCAACCTCAGTTTTTTCTTCTCTAAATTATAGTAACAATGATTACTTTGTAGAATGGTTGTGATTCAAATGGTATATATGAAAATGCCCCATAGGAATATGGAACACTAGAGGTTCAGAGAAACCCATCCTGATATTACACCTAAAAATACTGGATTATACACACACACACACACACACACACACACACACACACACACACACACACAGAGAGCTCCCCTGAAGGTCAGTAAGAGAATTACGTAGAAATGCATTGTCAAAGGGAAGCTTGAATCCGTAGAACCAAGGGATTTCTGGAGCTAGTTTTGTCATATCTGCCAATATTTGCCAATCCCTAGTGGCCTAGAGCCTGGGTGTTAATGAGCCACAGGGACCCGTGTCAGGAGACAAACTTGGGGACAGGATAGGAGGTCTTATCAAAACCTGCCAACTACCAACACCCTCAAAGGATCCTTTCAATGGGTGACCTTAAAAAAGAAAACCCACAGAGGGAGACCTTTAGGATATGCTTTTGTCTTGGCCTTGGCTCTGGGTAGAACAACAACAACAAGAACAACAAGAAAAGTCTCCTCTGAGATCCTTTAACCAGAAGCTTCCACCTATGAGAACTGTAGCCTGAATTTATGCTACCTCTGTGGACTTCCCCAAAGAAACCCAAGTGGAAAATTTAGCTTAAAGCAGTTCCAGGATGGTAGTGACTTCAGGTAACTAGCAGAAGTAAAGAGAAACCTTTTCTGGAGTCATGTACTTACTTAAATTTTTATAAGAAGAACTTTCAAATTTACATAAAAGTAAAGAGAATAGTACGATGAACTTCCATATATCTTTCACACAAATGCAACAATTCTCACAATTTTGCCATATATGCTTCTTTGCTTCAACTATACCTACTTCTCTCTCCTAAATTATTTTATGTCAAATCCTAGGTGTCCATACATATTTCAGTATGCATCTCCAAAAAAATAGGTTTATTTTCTATAGCCATGATGCCATTGTCACACATGAAAATATTAATAATTCATTGGTATTATCTAGTTCCAGGAAAACATTTTAAACAAAGATTTACACAAAGTTCCACATGATAAATGAGCTTAAAATTAAATTCACTAAACACATAAGGAAAACACATTAGCTTAAGTCAGCCAAAATAAAAAGTTCTACAGAATCAGATTAAAAAAGGTAGCATGGGCTTCCCTGGTGGCGCAGTGGTTAAGAACCCGCCTGCTAATGCAGGGGACGCGGGTTCGAGCCCTGGTCTGGGAAGATCCCACATGCCGCGGAGCAACTAAGCCCGTGAGCCACAACTACTGAGCCCGCGTGCTACAACTACTGAAGCCCACACACCTAGGCCCGTGCTCCACAACAAGAGAAGCCACCACAATGAGAAGCCTGCACACCGCAACGAAGAGTAGCCCCCACTCGCTGCAACTAGAGAAAGCCTGTGTGCAGCAACAAAGACCCAACGCAGCCAAAAATAAATAAATAAATAAATTTATTTAAAAAAAAAAAAAGGTAGCAGATGCCAGAGTTATCAGATATATCTGATAATGTGTATGTATATATATCATATATATATGTATATATATGATATATAAAGAATATATTATATAGCTTTTATGTATTGAATATTATCAGAACATATAATAAATATGCTTTTGTCAAACATATGTTTGATATGTTTAAAGGTAAACCAAGAACCAAAAGTATGATGAAGGAAAAAATATTAAAACTGATCTCATATATCTGTAAAATGAAAAATCAGTGAAACTTATTGAAATGAGAGAAGTTAATAATTGAAATTATAAGCCAATGGATAGTTTATACAGGAGATTAAACACAGCTGAAGAGGATATTAATGGACTAGGAGTAAATATGAGGAAATTACCGAGAATGTAGTCCAAAAAACAAGGAGTTGGGAAACAAGAAAGAGAGATTAAGATATATAAAGGACAGATAAGAGGATGCAGTATAAGTCTCATCAGAAATCCAAAGGAGATACAGGAGTGAATGGGGGCAAACCGGAGTTCAAATTGATAGTGGCTAGAATATTTTAGAATTGATGAAAGACGCCAATCTCAGATTCAAGGAGCCTGACGATCTACACAGTGCATCATTGTGATATTACAGAATTCCAAGGACCAAGAGAAGCTATTGGAAATGTCCAGAGAAGAAAAGGCAGGTTGCCAACATGCGAACAACGACTAGACAGATAGATGACCTCCCAACAGCAACAGTGGGAGACTGGAATGATAGCCTCAAAGGGCCGAGAAAAAAACAACTGTCCACCTAGAATCATACGCCAGAAAATGCTATCTTTCAAGAATCAGAGTGAAATAAAGATATCTTCAGAAAAACAAAAACTGAGGGAGTTGACTGCTAACAGACACTCACTAAAGAAATGTCTAAGGAGGTGCTTTAGGAGAAAGGAAAATGATTCCAGAGAGGAATCATTCCAGAGAGGAATGTCTGAAAAGCAAGACAGAAGAATGAGAAAAGGGGATAGAAAGCAAGTTGGTAAAGCTAAGGAAACCACGACTGTGTTAAGTAATAAAAACAGTGCCTCATTTGTAGGCAGATTACAGGCGGGGAGGGCAGCAGAGGAGGAGGATTTTAGAAAGTATGAGGTCCTGTTTTTATCACTTTTTCAAAATAGCAGTAGAGGAAACTAAAAGTCCTTCAGCTACAAAAGCTATCCTGGCCCAACACTTCTTAAAAATGTGGTCAAACTCATCTCATCTGAAAATGAGAAATGATAAAGGAGAGGGAAAGTAAATTTCTTTGTGGCAAAACTAGGTAGGTAACAGAAAGATCTGAAAGGGCAAGGCTTTCTCTCAATTGTATCTCACGGAGTCTTGGCTGGGAGGTAGCCTAGGGTTATTTGGGGGACTCTGGACTGGGAGTCAGGAGAGCAGAGTCCCAGTTTCCTTCCCGTGTGACCTTAAGCAAGCTCATAAAATCTCATTGAACCTCTGTTTTCCCATCTAACACGAGTGGGATGGCAGTATGTACCTCCCAGTGGTGGTTATGCAGATGTGAACGTACAGTTCTATGTATGTGAATACTCTCCTGCTCTGTAGAAGCTTAAGTTGAAGGACCAAAGTAGAAGAAGCAGAGCTGTTGCAAGGGGTGCAGACCTCATCCACATACGGAGCCCTTCCCCCATTACACACACACACACACCCCAGCTGCATTTCTCTTTCACTCTCTTCCTTATTTTCTTATGATACTTCTGCCTGCTGGTTCACAAGCACTGGTTCAGCATTTAGAATCCTAATTCTGCCTCTAAAACCAAATAATGGAACTCTTTTTTTACCAAGTTTCAGGAAAAAATTAGTAGATGGCATGTATTTCTCCTATAATTTTTTTCTTAAAATGTCACACCCATTAATAGTCAACTGTGCTAAAATATAGTACGATATGGCATCCGATTTAGTAGAGGATTTATTTTCAGTTTTGTTATTGATAATCCTTAGAACTTCATAAAACAGCACTGCTGACACAATCTAGTTTGAGAACAAGCCACCTTCCTCTCCATTGATTGGTGCTTATTTAAATTATATTTTACCTGTATAAAAATATTTCATGGGAAAGGGTAAACATGCAGAATAAGCATGTTGTCCCTGTGCCCCAAAAGAAGGTCGTGGAAACAATTTGAATGCAAGTTGTGTTTTGACCTAAGTAAAACATCAAGCACATGCAAAGAACTCAGATACATACCTGGTCAAATCCAAAAAGATAAGATTTATGAGCCTGCTGAAGGTTATATTTTGAATTGTAGGCAAGAAGTTAAAGCCGAATTCCAAAAATTCTGTTGTATTTGGTAGAGTGTCAGGAATTTCTCTGAGACCTAAATTTTCACAGTTATATGTCTTGTTGGCTTCTTTCTGATGAGAGAAACAATGTAAATTAGTATCAGACAGTATATGGTGTATGGTTGACTATCTAGCAAAATTACATGTTTTATCCTTTGAGCAGCGGTCTTACTTCTAGGAATCTTCACCAAATATAATACTTGGAAAAACGCAAAATGACTTATGCATAACATTATTCATTTTAGTATTTTTTACAATAGCAAAAGATTGGCAATAATCAGATTTTCCATCCATATAGGACCACTTGAACAAAATATGGTATATTCACTGAATGGAACCCTGTGTAGCTGAAAAAAGGGTAAGCACGATCTCCATAAACTGATAATTGAGTGATATGCAGGTTTACTGTAAGGTGAAAAAAGCAAGGTGCAGAACGTCTATTAGTATATATTGTATATGGTATATGGTATACAGTATGCTACCTTTTGTGTAAGGAAGGTATGTGTGTATTTTCTTACATTTACAAGAAGAAACCATGGGGAAAAACCATAAACTGGTCATATTTAAGGGAAAGGAAGGAACCAGATGGAGGAGCGGGGATGAAAACAAGCCTTCTCTGAACGCAATTTGTTTTATAGTTTTGATTTTGGACGCAATGGAAATGTTCTCTTTCACTTTGAAACAAACAAATCAACTCTAGATTAGCTTCGACAAAAGAATACGATCAGATATTACATACTTTGTGATGTGATGCAGTACGAAGTACACAGCACCACCTATGAAGTATTGCCAAAAAAAGTTTAACCTTAAATCCAGTCAAGACTTTAGGCCTAACTTTCAGTCTATAAGTGATTTGGGGGATTTCAGGTAAACAGCACCACAAGGTAGCAGTCAGCCAAAGGCAGAAGGTGGAGCATTCCGTAGCATGACTGACTTCGTTTTATCAAAATGTGAATGATGCTTGGCGGACGCGGAGAGCAAGGGGGTGAGATGAGAGATGAGGCTGCTCTTATAAAAAGAGACAGATACTAAAGCTACTTCAGAGACATAACCAACAAATAATAGAGGAGCCCTTCTTTTCTAAATGTTGTATTGAAGTATAGTTGACTTACAATGTCATGTTAGTTTCTGGTGTACATCAAAGTGATTCAGTTATACATATATGTATGTGTGTATATATATTTTATATATACATTCTTTTTCATATTCTTTTCCATTATGGTTTATCACAGGGTATTGAATATAGTTCCCTGTGCTATACAGTAGAACCTTGTTGTTTATCTGTTTTATATATAATAGTTTGCATCTGCTAATCTCAAACTCCCACTCTAGTCCTCCCTCACCGCCACTCCCTTGACAACCACAAGTCTATTCTCTATGTCTGTGAGTCTGTTTCTGTTTTGTAAATAAGTTCATTTGTGTTGTATTCTAGATTCCACGTATAAGTGAAATCAATGGTATTCGTCTTCCTCTTTATGATCTACTTAGTATGATAATCTCTAGGGTCCATCCATGTTGCTGCAAATGGAATTATTTCATTCTTTTTTATGGCTGAGTAGTATTCCATTGTATATATATGTACTACATCTTCTTTATCCATTCATCTGCTGATGGACATTTATGTTGCGTCCATGTCTTGGCTATTGTAAATAGTGCTGCAATGAATATTGGAGTGCAGGTGTCTTTTCAAATTATAGTTTTGTCTGTATATATGCCCAGGAGTGGGATTTCTGGATCATATGACATAGAGTAGCCCTTCTTTAGATGCTGATTCAAATAAAGCATTTGGGAAAAGACATTTTATCAGGGAACTTTGAATGAGGACAGGATATTAGAGAATACTAAGAAACTGTGACTTTTGTTAATGATAATGACCTTGCCGTTATGTAGGAGAAATGTTCTTATTTTGAGTTGCATTTTGAAGGATTTAGAGGCAAAATGACATGATGCTTGGGATTTGCTTTAAAATACTTTGGCAAGAAAGGAAGGCGTGGAAAGCGGAAATTAGTAGGCAAAACGTTGATGGTTGTTGAATGTGGAGCGATGCACGCAAGGTTCCCTGTAACTAAGTGCTTTTGTACATATTTAGAAATTTTCTTAATACAATCTTTTTTAAAGAGAACTAACAGCATGGCACAGATCTTAGGTCATAGGTCTTGTAATCTTGAAGAATGACTGAGTTTTAAATCTCTGCTGCTGATACCAGACCTAACATTTGGGCGCAGCCCTGCACACAGATTCAGAGGACTTCCTCATTCTGGGTCCCCAGGAGACTCAAGTGTTCTGACGTCTGTTGTTTACTGCTTGCTAGAGGTGCAAACTCAAGTTATAGATCTTGGACTAACTAGGTAAAAATGGGAAGGGGTTAGTTAGAAGCCTATAGAATTGTGGGCTCATAACTTATCTGGATGATGCCTTAGGATAAAGGGTAGTGGGGCAGGTATGAAGGTCTGTTGGGGTTTATTTTGCATGGGGAGGCTCCAGGGAAAGAAAGAAATGATCTCCAAGAAAAGTACACTTGGGGATACAAAGAAGAAAGACATCCCGGAACCATAGGCCATCTCTCAGCTCATCTCAGGCTCCATGTGATTTCATCCAACCTTTCAGGCCCTGCTTTCTCTGGGCCATGCAGTT
The DNA here is from genome assembly GCF_009873245.2 of Balaenoptera musculus. Classification (NCBI taxonomy): domain Eukaryota; kingdom Metazoa; phylum Chordata; class Mammalia; order Artiodactyla; family Balaenopteridae; genus Balaenoptera; species Balaenoptera musculus. The sequence goes on from NC_045787.1 coordinate 52,298,568, forward strand.
GGTCTCACTAGACGCCCCGTTGAGACTGCCCTGGACTGGGAAAGACCTGCCCCATGAAAGTCTAAATCAGCAGTTGTCCTCATCCTGAGTTGTAAACAGGTCTGCTTAGTTAGAAACAGAAGATGGCACACATCCGCCTTTGCTCTGAAGTGTGACGTTTTAGAGGTGTTGCCAATTTAACTGCTTTTTCCTTTATTCACTCCAACTTCTGCTTAGTTGGGCACTTTTTTGTAGGTACAGTGAGCATGCTCATTTACAGGAAATCACTGGTTTTCTTCTATATTGTGGCAATATTAAGAAAGTCACTGAGGAAATTGCCATATTTATATTTTCTTGTAATCCATAATTGTTTCATAGACCCAAAGCCCTTCAGGCACTGCCACAAATCTACATAATGCCCTTGAAATGCACACTTTGCATTTAAAACATATTTGATTGACTGGTGGGGGAAACACATGCTGCTAGACCCCTCTTTGGTCCCCCTGAACATGGAAGACCTAGAGAGAAGATGTATGTGCAGCTGCTAAGGTCTGGATTAGCTTTGAGGAGACATTTTTCTTTTCTGGTCTCCACTGGCATAGCTGATGTCATATATACGTGGAGAAAGGGGGCCTTTTCTCAGTTCATCTCACTCTATTCTGGTCCTTTAGCAAAAGGCTCGACGTTGGCAATTCCCTCCTTTTCCAGAATATAACGTGCCCGTGACAACTAAATTGTATGCTTTACTAAGCACTTCACTGCATTAATGTGATTCCCAAAGTTGGAATGGAGCACTAGCTCCCCTGAGCCAGTGGCCTGAGGGAGCGCCTAGCAAATGGAAAGGAATAGCTCAGTTTCAACCCAGTGAAAACCCAAGAACCAGTGCATAACACTTCCCAGGAGTACTGAGAAGTCCACCACCACGAGCCTGGGTCGTACACTCAATAATCTCTAGTTACATAAACTGCAATGAGCTCTCTGCCCTTGATTCCTAAAGAAAGACGTGAATGACAAGAACTGCAGCTCATGAGAAAATTTGAAAACCACACACATTTCAGAGACTGTTCTGGGCTCTTCTGCCACGGCTTTCACAGCCACACTCCCGTACAATCACTGCATCTCATTTCCATGTCTCTTTTGTCTCCTGTAATCTGAAATGATTCTTCAGCCTTTCCTGGTCTCTCCTGGCATTGATTAATTTTTTTAAGAATCCAGGCGCATAGTTTGCAGAATGTTACTCCTTTGGGGTTTGAATGTTTCCTCATGATTTGATTCAGGTTATACATTTTTCATAGAACTACATCAATGAGATTGTATCTTATTCACTGTCAGTTTTCACAGCAAAACTTTCTAGGGGTGAGTTCTGATAGCATAGCACAGGATTCCCGGGCAGCAGAATGATAATACAACGGAGCAGGAAAGGACAGGGTGTAAAAGAGGATTGCTGGGTCCTGACTGTGTAGCCACTGCCATTTTGCCCAGGGCTGGGCCAGCTGTGAGGATCACGGGTTCAGTTGCTTTTCTAGGCAAACACCCACCACCGCTTTTGCAGCTCCTGTGGTTTCTCTGAGCCCCACATGACCACTTCTTACAGACCCAGACTTCATCGCTAGACCTCAGTCTAGGGTCAGTTTCCAAAGTCACTTTCTCATTCTTCTGCTTTGGCCATTCCATCGCAGACAGGACCCTTCTGGATGTGAACTTATGCAGCCAGCAGGGCTGAGACAAAGCCAGCTGGTATTCAGGACAACTGCCCCATGCCCATCCCTATTCCATATCATGGGCATTTGCACTGGGACCTGTGCCGGTCACTTCATCTCCAGCTCCGCCACAGAGCTGTGCCTTTACACAGAGCAGGACTCCCAAGTGCTACATTTGTGTCTGCAATCCCTTTTCCCTCCAGGTATTCATATGCATTTTTTCAATCAGGATCTTCTTTTGCTTCTTTCTGCTGCATCTCTAACCCCCTGCCATTCCACAATATTTTCTCTCCTCACAAGTGCTGAGATCATTTTCTGATTTCAAATTCTCTGAGTTTCACGCAAGTGCTGATCCCACTTGTTGGGATGTCTCCTCTGCACTTGGTACCCACAGCAGCCAGCTCCGCCAGGCACGAGGAGTCTGGGACACTGAACCCCAGCCCTCCCTTGGTGATCACTCCTCTATCCAGAGATAGCAATTTGACTGAGCCAAATCACAGAGTCATAATTACTCTCTGAAAATGAAACAAAACACTCCCAAGAGGTCACAGCCCTAAAACTTTGCTGTCAGTCTAACTCCTCCAGGCAAAGGGCACTCCAATTATAAGTGGTTCTTTTCCTGTGTCTTGAGGCAGACTGCCCAGGTTCAAATCCCAGCTCTCAACTACCAAGCTGTGTTCTCTGCGCTTCCTTTTTTGCCCAGCTGTAGATCGAGGGTAATAACCCCTGTTGACAGACCAACTCTGAGGATTAATGAGGTAATGTACGTCACTCTCACAAGAAAAGTTAGCATTTCCCTGGATCATCAAAACATCATTGTCATCGTCTAGAGCTATTGGAAAGCCCTTGTATCCATGAACTTGGAGTTCTTTTAAAACATAGCTCTACGTAAACACTCTCCCCATACCTAGACCCAAAAGACTGTCTCCTACTGTGGTTTTAAGGGGACAGAATAGTCAAGATGAGCCCATTTGAAATGAGGAGGCATGCCTACACTCCCAAGCAATTATTCAAGAGCACATGTAAAATGTTACCTGAGTCCAAATCACAGAACACTGAATTCCAGCTACTCTTTGCATATTGGTCAGCCTCCAAAAACCTGGTCATAGATCTAATTTTGTTACTTATGATACACACACCTACATGAATACACACACAGAGCATTTAATCATGGAAGGTTCTGTGTGGAGTATTTATGAGTGTTCGTTATAATATTTTTAGAATATTTTAGAATTTGTCAAGGTTTGACATTTTTTTCGAACAAAAAGTTTTATTAAAAAATTCATCCTGACTCCTACGTCACATCATATGCAAAAAGCAATTCCAAGTGGACTGTAAATTTACATGTGAAACTTAGACATAAATACCAAATTATAAAACTTCCAGAAGAAAACATAGGATAATATCTTCATGGCCTTGTGTTGGCAAAAAAATTTTTTAAGTTATTTATTTATCTATCTATCTATCTATCTATCTATCTATCTATCTATCTATCTATCTATCTATCATTTATCTATTTATTTAGGCTGCACTGGGTCTCCGCTGCTGTGTGTGGGCCTCTCACTGCTGTGGCCTCTCCCGTTGCGGAGCACGAGCTCCAGGTGGGCGGGCCCCAGCAGTTGCCACGCGTGGGCTCAGTAGTTGTGGCTCGCGGGCTCTAGAGTGCAGGCTCAGTAGCTGTGGCACAAGGGCCCAGCTGTTTCATGGCATGTGGGCCCCTCCTGGACCAGGGATTGAGCCTGCGTCCCCTGCATTGGCAGGCGGACCCCCAACCACTGCACCACCAGGGAAGTCCCGGCAAAAATTTCTTAAACAGAACAGATATGCACTGAAAATAAATAAAGGAACAATGATAAATCAAGCAATATTAAAATTAAGGGTTTCTGTTCATCCAAAAATGTCAAGAGAGTGAAAAGGCAAGCCACAGAGTGGGAGAAGATATTTGTAATGTGATAAAGAACCTGTATCCAGAATACATGAAGAACCACTACAAAAACAAAAAACAAAAACCAAAATACAGACAACATAAGAGAAAATGGGCCAAAGACTTGAAATAGGCACTTACACACTCACACAGGCACACAAACACACACAAGGGTACATAAATATACTCAATTTAATTATTTATCAGGAAAATAAAAAATCCCAGTGAAATACCCCTATCCATCAGAAGAGCTAATGTTCTTAAACAAACAATAGCAAATGTTAGTGAGGCTGTAGGGCAATCAGAACTCACATCCATTGCTGGTGAGAATAAATGTGTACCAACCCATTGAAAAACTGTTTGGCAATATTTACTGAAGTTAAACATATGTGTACCCTATGACCAAATACATCTACTCTCTATTATACACCTAATAAATATTTGTTTACTAAAGACCTAGGTAAGAATATCCAAAGCAGCAACATTCATAATAGGCAAAAAATTGAAAACAATGCAAATGTCCACTAACAGTAGAATGTATAAATAAATAGTTTCACTAATGAAACAGAATACCATTCAGTGATTAATGGAGCACATGATGGCTGCACACAACATCATATATAAATATCACGTGTTTGATATTAAGTGGAAGCAGCCAGACCCAGAAGAGTACACACTGTATGGTCTCATGTACACAAAATTCAAAAAGAGGCAAAGTCAATTTTTGGTGACATAAATGAGAGTACTGGATGGTCTTGGGGGCTAGTGACCGAGAGGAGACATGAGAGGGCTTCTGAGGTGCTGAGAAAGTTCTGTTTCTTGATCTGTGTGCTGCTCACGTGGATGTGTTCACTTGGTGAGAACTCATTGAGCTCTACACTTAGGATTGGTGAGCTTTTCTGTATGTATATTTTACTTCAATAAAAAATTTACTGAACTCAAAACCAAACCAAACCCTTGTTTTCAGGATAGGGCCTGATAAATTCATGGTGGTCACATAAACATATATACAGTATGTGTTAATTTTGCTGAAACTGAAGAGGAAGAATGAATGAGGAAAGGAAAACAAGAGGAAGGAGTGGGCAAGCTGGAGTGAATTTCACCTGAAAAAGGGCCAAACCGTTAAATCAAAAGCATCCTCTCCTACCACTTCTACTTTATCCCACTTTTCTGAAGCCTAGACGGTCCTTACCTTCAGGAACAAGTCGTATCTCCCAGTTCCCTCCCCAGTATTGACATAGAAGTGAGGGCTCTATAAATAGCCTTAGAATCCTGCTATCATGAACTCAAACATGATAGAAGAGGTAAAGGAAAATATAGACCCACTATTAATTGAATAGGTCCCAAGGCATTTAAAATCAGAGTCCTTTCAGAGGCAGGGCTGCAGGGAGGATGTGATATTGGAAGGTTTCAGTCTCACCTGACTTCTCCAAAAAGGAAATCTCTCACTGTAGCATAGGGCAGGCCTGGAGGTCCTGGGATGCTCAGTGTCACTCCTGCCACCTGAATGGCATGGAAGTCCTCTGAATAGGCAGCAAAAGGACTAGTTCTTCCTGCCTCTTTCTCCTTCCCTCTGCTAAAGCAGGTACCATTTGCAAAAAGCAACTGGTGACTCTAGGGCCTGGTGTCTTCAATAGGAATCTAGACTGGTCCAATATTTTCAGGGATTTCCAAAATCTCCCAGCAGTGAGGGCCCTTGTGGGCTTCAGAAAGGCTGCACAGACTTTGCTGCAATGTGGGGATTTAAAAAGTGAACTGGTAGACTTAAGAGTAAGATATTTAACATGGACTGTTTCCCAATGAGCTGGAATTTAATGGTAATATTATCCCATCTGAGGATGTTGCTAGAAGGTGGATGGCATACCCTACCTGATTACTGAGGAGATGGTGTCTCCACTCCTACCCTCTTACACGTTACCTACAGGCCTCTGTGCAGTTGATTTTTCAACCTGAATGATGAGGATACAGCCTTCTGGAGCTGATAAAAGCCTTTTACTTGCCCCCTTCTGTTGTGGGCTGAATTGTGTCTCCCCCAAATTCATATGCTGAAGTCTTAACATCGGTACCTCAGAATGAGACTTTATTTGGACATAGAGTCTTCAAAGAGGTAACTAAGTTAAAGTGAGGTCATTAGGGTAGGCCCTAATCCAATACGACTGGTGTCTTTATAAGAACAATAAATTTGGACACAGATGCATACAAAGGGGAAATGATGTGAAGACATAGGGAGAAGAAGGCCATCAACTAGCCAAGGAGAGAGGCCTCAGAAGAAGCCAACCTTGCCGACACCTTGATCTTGGACTTCCAGACTCCAGAATTGTACAAAAGTAAGTTTCTGTTGTTGAAGTCCCCTGGTCTGTGGTACTTTGTTATAGCAGACTGAGAAATTTCCCCTGGGCATCGTACCTCCTTTTGGTCTGAGCATGCATCCTGATTCCATCCCAGTACCAGACTAACAAGGTTCTGTTGCTTTCTGCTTCTAGGCCTTGTTCCAGTCCTAGCTTTGATTCTTGCTCTTGTCTGGTGGGTCCTTGCTCCGCTCTCCCTTATTCTCCTAACCCTGGCTCCTAAGCCCTGCCTTTCTCCATCCTGCTACTCCTGCTTCTTTCTCACCATTCAGCCCCAACCTAGGAAAGCAGCCCACTCAGCCACCAAGACTGATGGTCCTTCCTGTTTACAGCACTTGTCTGACAGGCCACATGGTGCTGGATACCTGCTGGGATCAGAGGTAATAAGTGGAGGATGGCAAGAGAATGAGCCCTTCTCCTTTCTCTCTCTCACCACCCTCCCCAAGAACTTCCCACAGGTTGATAAATACTGTTATGGTCCAAAACAGAAGGTGCAACTTGGCTCTATGCTCAGATGCTTCTCCTGTGGGTTAGTGAAACAGATGGAGGGCTGTCCAACTCGAGGAGAAAGCCAGACTCATTCAGAGTGATCTTTATATGCTCTAAAGCCTGGCACAGGTGGTCTTTACTAGTCTCTGTCCTGAATGCCAGGGAACTGAAGGACTCTTTGGGGAAGTGGCCATGTGCTGGGAGGTTGGACAGACGCTCCTCCATGCTAGGGAGCAGGTTTGGAGGTCTGCTCTTTGCACTGGGACCCTGTTGACATCTTATGTCCCAACTGGGATTATTTGGGGGAAATTGTTTGCAGAGGAAAACAACTCTCACTTCTTCCTACTATGAATCAGTAAGATCATCTCCCCGGCTGAGCCCTTTGGTTCCTTTTTCACTCTAAAGAAAAACTCCTACACACCTCGTTGCCCTTTTAAGGCTCAGATAGGACTGCATGCTGAATCTCAACATTTCCAGATGGTTTAATCTGGACAAAGACAAATAGTTTGGACTCACCTCAGTGCACATTGGATTTGAGGAGGTGATGACTTCACAGCTGGCAGACATCAGCACCGCCAACAGGAAGCAGCCGACACGGGGAGCCATCACAGGACCGAGGCAACCCAGCTTGGCAGGGTTAGCTAATGCCTGGAGCTGAGAAATCGAATCAAGCTATGATGGCCTCGATAATCTGGCAGCCAGAGAGTGCTCAGAAGGGTAATCTGAGAACAAGAAATGCTGTTGACTGCTCAGCATTTGGTGGCTTTTTGCTGCAAAAAAGGGGAAGTCACTTCTGCATAGTACCCATTCTTGCCAAAAATAGCTGAGCACCCAGCCTCAGAATGGCCCAGTGCATTTCCTGGCCGACGTGAATCAGTGGTGCAGTTCCTTTGCGCTGGTCACATGGACTCTCAGGGTGATGGTTCCTAGTGACCCTAGGCGAGCTTCAACGGTTTGGCCAGCAACAGCTTCTGGTTCCTTTCCATCAGAGAGGCTGTGGGAGCAGGAGTCTGTCCTCACGGAGGAGGCCACCTTGTTAGCTGGCCTAGGTGAGTGACCAGGAGAGGTGCTGGGGCACACTGGAAGGGCAGAGCACTCTGTGGGGGGCAGAGGGAAGGTGCCCTGCAGGGGCACCTGCTGGAGCTGGGAACTAGGGCAAGAGGGAGCAGGGTCATCCCAGAAAGGGAGTGGAGCTGCTGCCTTGGCCACCTTCACAGTACCCACTTCCGGTCTTGGTACAGGAGGAGGACGAATCCATCCCTTGACCCCGTGATTCAGGCCTGCTAAAGCGGCTGGAGTGGAATCCCCTCTTGTTCCCACCCCAAGGTGACCCAGGGAAGTAGAGGCCACTGCCATATACAGAGCAGTCTGACTAAGAGAGAGAAGAGTTAAGGGTGCCAGCCTTGGCTCTATTTTTTCTTAGAAATACCTTCGAAACAGGATTGCAACTACCCTCATTATGATGCAAGATATGGTAGTGACTAAAGAAAGTTAAAGTTCATGTATTCCTCACTGGGCTGAATTTGGCTACCTCCGACATTGTCTGTCCTCCAGTCCTTTGACATATAGGAGATATTTGGTATTACTGTCCTCCCATTTCATTTCCAAGAGCCAATTCTTAGCATCAGAGTTCACAATACCTTGAGATAATAATACTACTACCACTACCGTGTTACAACCACTAATATGATAATTACAGTAGCTACCATTTATTGAGCACATATTATGTGTCTAAGTAGGTTTTCTTTTGTTTTATAGATATCTCCTTATCATATACTCTATCAAAGAGGTGCTATTATTTCCCCCATTTTATAGATGTAGAAACTGATGCTTAGAGGAATAAATGACCTCTCCAAGACCACACAAGTAGAAGGTAGTAGATTGGGGCTTCAGATCCAGACAGTCTCACTGCAGAGACTGTGCTATTACTCCCGATAGTTTAAGAAAGAATTTTGCCTCCTGAAAAAGCTGAAGAGTGTACGGTGTGAAGAAAGTTCTTCATCTGGAGATTTCAGAGCAGATGCGAAAAAGCAGGGGATGGTTAGAGAAACTATGTAGTTGGCACTGTGCTAGGGCTACTACAAATAATTAGACTTTTCTGGTCACCCTTAAAATGCCATCCTCATCAACAAAACACCTTCAAAGATGCTTTTGGCAAAACGCCGTCCAAGCAAACCCAGACTGATGACAACCACCTTGCTTTGAAGAAGACGTGCATCACAGTGTCATGGAAGAGTTCTCGGACTGAAAAGAGATCTACTTTGAAGCCTCAGACCCATCATTTACCAACAGAGCAAACCTGGGCAAGTCATTTGACTTTTCTGAGTCTATTTCCCATCTGAATAATAAAACAAGAATTCCAATTCCTGTCTTGCCAACATCACAGGGTAATTATGAGGATCCAATGGGATCATTTACGTGACAATACTTTCTTAACCTCAAAGTCCTACATAAATGTGAAGAATGTGAGGCAAAGACTCCTCTGAGTAACCAATTCCAACGTCATGTAAATATCACTCTCAGGAAATTGTCTCCTGCCCCAGAGACATTCAAAAGGCGTATTACTTTCCCTCTTAAAGAAAGGTTTGATGGCTCAGTTAAGGCCATAAGATTATGTCATTTTCTGAGGGCACACTATCTGCATATGATTTGCATATGTTTGCATAATGAATTCAAAAGACTCACTGCAAGTGTATAAGAGTAAAAGAAAATAAATGAATATGAGTGACCTTCTGCCACAGCATTCAAATCAAATATTCAGGGCATAATACCCTGAAATATGAAATAGATTAAAATTTAAACTATTGCAAACAGATGGGAAGATAAGTTGTCGAGTTTGGAGGCAAGTTTGAAACCCTTATTTGATCCCAGGTTGTAAAGAATCACATACTCTTAAAAGTCACCCCATCCAAATGATTTTCATTCCTGAATTTTCTCCTCCACACCTCTTACCCCACTCATTTCCGTGGACAAAACATACACACTACATTATCTTCCAGTCTTTCCTGAACTGCCTCAGGTGACAGAAAGCTTACTATCTCCCAATGAATTATTTTGGCAAATTTTGACCATTTAAAAGGTTTTATATTATGCTGAACTGCTAAAGTCTTTCTCTAACTTCCCCACAATTGTCCTTGTTTCCTCAGTCCAGCAGGACAAGTTCAAGACCCTTTACTACTTGCGAGTCCTTAAGGTATTTGAAAATGGTTATTATGTACCTGAACTATCCCCTTTCTAGGTTAAAAATCTCTAGTTCCTTTAGCTGTGTCACAAGTTCATGCATTATAGTCCCTAACAGTCTCTTTATCTGAATATTTTCCAAATCTCCCAAGAAAGGCACTGAGTTGAATTCTGTTCCTAGCTTTGCCATTAACTAGTTGTGTGTGGCTGCGAAATTTCCTCATCTGCAAAATGATGGAGTTGAACTATTTATAAGGCACTTCTTCATCTAAAAATCCCATTATTCTATTTCAAAGCAATGATTTCCATTTTACTTATCTAACAGTCATTGGCTTGAGCCACTAAAATAGAGTTACACTGGTTCTTTGTTGACAATCGTTCTTTCTTTACTAACGGAGGTGGTCCTACCCCTTCCACAAATATAAAAAATAGAGAGAGAGGTTTGGCTGGAGCTATGGGCATCATATCATGACTGCTGCAATCTTAATTCATTCCCAGTGCCATTTAGGAATGGACTGCTGTTACCTGTTACAAGGACTAGGTCTTGCAGAGATAAAGAGAGGGAAAGGAGAAGCTGAGAAAAGGCACCGGTAACTCATTTATTTCTACAGACTGGTACCCATGTCAGTGGGGAAACAACAGATCTGTGGACCCCAGAAGTTTTCATAAAGTTCAAGGACCCTTATATGACATATTTACATACAAACCCCAAACCATTCTTTGTTGTTGTTGTATTCTGTTTTGTTTTGCACCAGGTTTCCATGCAGTTCATCCCTAGGGTCAGCTGTCACCCATGGGGGACTCCATAGAACCCCCAATTTCATGTCTGGGAGACCTGTGAACTCACTTTTCTGTGTTTCAAGGCGATTATAGTCTGGGGAGCGATGTGAGGTCCTTGGATACCTTGTCTGGCTCTTTATGCCTTTTCTTAGCAATGACCCAATGGCTAGTTTGTTTTCTTCCAAGGGTGTACAAACCAAAATATGCTTTTGTGATCCACCTTTAGCAAAGAACTAGATGTTTAATATCTGTTCTAGCTTATGGGCACTGGTTGGTATTAAACTGTCCTTTTTTTTTTTTCCTTCTTGTACATTTAGTTTTTGTTCTGCTTTTTGGGTCACGCCTGCTTTCCCCACTGTCTCCAGACGGTTAAATCTACTTGCATCTAAAATGCTACTTTAACTTGAATATTCAAATGCATTTTACGGTCAGTTTTACTTTTTTTTTATTTTATACGAAACACATGGATACAAAGGGCTGACTATATCCGTTGTATTGTGCTTTTTTTAAAATTTATTTTTAATATTTACTTTTGGCTGTGTTGGGTCTTCGTTTCTGTGCGAGGGCTTCCTCTAGTTGCGGCGAGCGAGGGCCACTCTTCATCGCGGTGCGCGGGCCTCTCACTATCGCGGCCTCTCTTGTTGTGGAGCACAGGCTCCAGACGCACAGGCTCAGCAATTGTGGCTCACGGGCCTAGTTGCTCCGCGGCATGTGGGATCCTCCCAGACCAGGGCTCGAACCTGTGTCCCCTGCATTGGCAGGCAAATTCTCAACCAGTACGCCACCAGGGAAGCCCCCAGTTTTCCTCTTTATCGTTGTATTTCTCCATATTTGTTTATTTATTTTACCAAATTATTATGACACAAGGTTCAGAGCCATAAAGGCCGGAAGTTGTCCCCACTTCTATCTGAGGGTGTGCTACCTTGTGGGCACACGTAAACAGAGCCCTCAAGCCTGCTTGCCATGCTGTTTAACTGCTGCCTTGCAGTTGAGGGCTCTTGTGAGGTCCCCAGGCTAGACAGGGCAAGCGATGCTAACGGGCCTCTTCCACCTGGAGAGGGGACATGGTTCTTCTCATGTCCTGCTTGAGTTCAAACTCAGTTGTGTTGACGGCTTCAAGATGCCAGCCTTGATCCTGCTGCTCCAGAACCGGCTCTTCCTCTGCCCTGTAATTGATGGCACTGCTGCCACCACCACCATCAAAGCAGACACAGTGTCTTCCCATGGCATCACCAGCTCCTCTCCATCACAAAAAATACTACGGCCCTTTTCACATCCCAGAGTCCAAGCCTTCTTGGCTTTGTACCCAGGGAAATGGGGGGTTCTTCCTTGCATTTCCTGCCCCAGGATTTACCCTCTTCCCAAGATGATTGATACTAGAAATATCCACTCCCTGGGGCCCATGTTATAACAATTTTAAAACTCTCTGATTTGGGACATTTCCCCCAAACTAGGTTTCACTATTCTGTGGTCATCCAGTTACACATATATGGTTCTGGAAATATGAGTAACATAATAGAATATTTGGGGCTTCCCTGGTGGCACAGTGGTTAAGAATCCGCCTGCCAATGCCGGAGACACTGGTTTGAGCCCTGGTCTGGGAAGATCCCACATGCCACGGAGCAGCTAAGCCCCTGCACTACAACTACTGAGCCTGCGCTCTAGAGCCTGCGAGCCACAACTGCTGAGCCTGAGTGCCACAACTACTGAAGCCCATGTGCCTACAGCCCATACTCTGGCAACAAGAGAAGCCACCGCAATGAGAAGCCCACGCAACACAACGAAGAGGAGCCCCCGCTCGCCGCAACTAGAGAAAGCCCGCGTGCAGCAACAAAGATCCAACACAGCCAAAAATAAATAAATAAATAAATAAATAAATAAATAAATAAATAAATAAATAAATTTATACTAAAAAAAAATAGAATATTTGTCCAGCTTTAACTTCTAATTAACCATACGGTAAGTGCCATCTACTAACTTCTCTTTCACCTGGTGTATTTTATAAAGGCAGAAATTTTAAAAGCATCCTTAGGGCTTTTCTCTCAAGCTTTAAGTTAATGATATTAACAGGCAGTGAGATATGGGGGCACAGGACTGGGAATTGGGATTCTCAGATAAACTCTCCACTCTGAAATAAAGGGGTCCTTCCTAATAGTGGTCCATTAAATCAAACATTTTAAAGCTAAAAATAAGCTTTAAAATAACCTAATCCAACCCTGCCATCTTTTTTCCTTTAAGAATGTAAACGAATAATGTGAGTCTAACATCCTAAGAGTTGAGATTATTTACATTATTATTAAGCCATTGACTTTTAGGCCTTCTGGAACATTTTCCACATCCTGTCTCTTGTCAGGCTTCTTCCTGTGAGCATAGTATTAGATTAAGTTCCCACAGCCCTTTAGAGTGAAGCATAGGAGGAAAGGAGTTTCTAAAGTAGCAGAGGTAGGCAGCAGTTTCTGTAAATATCACTATGGCCTCCTTTCTTCATCCTGGTGATGCTCCGCGTGTCCCATTGGCATGACCAGAAGTGTTTGTTGGGGGTGGGATGGTGGTGGTCAGAGGGGAGCGTGTTCATTCCTCTGCTCCATTTGTAGCACTGACTTCCTCGTATGAGTAGGATCTGTAGCAGATAGGAGTTCAACAGCCTTTATGGGTTTCCATCTTCAGACACAGCTACCGAAGTGACCTTGGACAAGTCATTACCCTCTTAGAGTCTCAACTTCAGTAGAAGAGAAATACCGTCTGCCTTGCTTACCTCTCAAGAGTGCTTGTGAAAGAAAGGTAACCCACAAAGGACTATAAAGAATTATTTATTATTTCTGGTATAAAGCATGTGCAAGTGACCAGGCTGGTCCCTTGCCCTCATGCAGGTTTGTGTTTTTAAGGAGCACCTCTTCAGAAGGCAAAGTAAAGCCAGGAACAAAAATTAACAAGACTTCAGTCATCCCAAGTATCTGTGGGGTATTGATTCCAGGACCCCAATGGATACCAACATCCACAGATGCTCAAGTCTCATATAAAATGGCATAGTGTTTGCAAAGAATCTACACACATCCTCCCCTATACTTTAAATCATCTCTAAATTACTTATAATACCTAACACAATGTAAATACTGTGTAAATAACTGCTAGTTTGTGACAAATTCAAGTTTTGCTTTTTGGAACTTTCTAGAATTTTTTTCCCCAAATATTTTCTATCCATGGTTGGTTGAATCCATCGATGCAGAACCTGTGGATACAGAGGGCCAAATGTACTAATAAAATGTATGCAGGGAACCCTTACCACATGCCTGGTTCTCTTATAAGCACTTGATGTGCATGATCTCATAAATCTTCAGAACAGCTTCTTGAAGTGGTTCCTTTTGTTATCCCAGATTTATAGGTGAGTAAACTGAGGCCAGAGTGGCTTAGGAATATGCACAAGGTCACAGGTCAGAAAGTGGAGGAGCCAGGACTCCTAATTGGATCTCTGATCCAGTCACGATCTTGCCCCTCAGCACTGCCTCTCCAGAAATTCCCTTGCTTGTAGCAGAAAGAATCCCAGAGTCCCAGACATGTGGCAGGAAATTTGCCTGGCTCTATGTCCCAGGCACTCAGGTTCTCAGTTGGGCCCTCTCAGTCTGTCATCTTCAGATGACTCTTCCTGGCACTATTTGACAACCACATTTTCATAGAATGGAGAGGGTATTTGGAAGAGATGTCAGCCTTAGAAATTTAATCAGCTGAGCTGAAAGCAATCAAGATGCCATCTGGACAGACTCTGACTTCCTGCCCAGAAGATAAAGACATCTGGACTTAGTAAATGCCAAGGACATGCTGACTTGGTCCCCAGGCCCCTGGTCCACTCCTCATTTCATGCAGATGTGTTTTCTTAATTGTGCAGAATCCATGGCTATGAGCTGCTGCTGGGGCCACTGAGTGCTTCCCTGCTCAGAACCAGTGACCACTGTGAGCCGTGGTGTCTTTCCAGTACTAAGGAGATGGACTGACTGCAAAGGCCCCGGTAAATAGTCCCCTTTAATGATGGAGCAGGAGGTGGCTGTCCGAGGCCCAATTTATCGTTGTAATTAGAGCCCATCAAGACTGCTGATTGTTAAGTAGGGATGAGAGGAAATATTTGTACATACGAAGAAGATAATTAAGGTGGCTCACCGGGTTTGCATACCCAATCTGTGCTTAGTGCTGCTGCTTCCTCCTGTGACGGAGGGTCTCTCAAGTCACAGGAGTTCTTGAATCATCCCTGGGTGGAGGACGAAGGGGTTTGGGGAAAAGCTGAGGAATTAGAAGAAAAAGGTTAAGATTCTGCACAGAGGGCCTTTATAATGTGGCAACATCAGAACACGTTTTCTAAACACATTTCTAGAGATGGCTTGAATTTCACACACCAGCTTCTGTCTGTTTTAAAGCAGAGACGGTCCCTCCAATAAGCCACTGAATTTTGCACAGCTGGAACCAAACTCTTCTCCCTCTACCTCCCCCTGACAGAGGTGCTATTTGCCCCAGGTAAACTCCTGAAGTCCCAATGCCCGTAAATGGCAGTAATAAAACCTACTCCTAATACTTCTCTTTTAGCCCCTGCATAGTTGGAACATATTGAAGGTTTTGGGGTTTGGAGGGAAGATCTGCTAGTCTGGGACAATTGACATTTGAGAGTTTTTAATTTAATAATCATCAAAAAATTGTGTCTATAAGTGTTTACCAAGTTACTATTGTTTCTGACTTAAAAACCAAACCAAACCAACCCCAGTGGTAGGAATATATCTGTTCAGATGGAGATAGCTGGAGAGCTGGTCCATACCTTATAATCTCCCTGGCCTCTGTGCTCAGGAAAAGGCCTCTTCTTTCTTTTCCTTGGCTTTGTTATAGGCTGCGTTTCTTTCCTTGCCTATCTCCCATTTCACTTCTATTGCATTTCCTTTCTGAAAATCTTTTTCTTGTCAGGTCTCACTGTTTTGTTAGCATTTGGTTCTCGCTTCAATTGTGTCTCTCTCTAACATTTCTTCCTTCTGATTTTCATATTTTATTTTTGAACCTCACCTTTAGCAATGGCTGTTCATCATCCTACCCACCCCCCTTTGTCCCTTACTTGTCAAAACTTGTTTTCTGTTGGATCATCGTGTTTCTTGGTCTCTGGAGGGCCCAGGCAGCATGCATTTGTTCTTTCCTCTTAGAACTTTGTTTTGTGGGTGCAAGTTATTCCAAGTCCTTGTGGGGTTGCCCAGGTGCCTATCGGGTCAGCAGCCAGGATGGTTGGAGATCTTAGCTCTGAGCTACCTTCACTTCTGGGACTGGGACCCAGTGGTCAGTTGAGCCTGGTCGATGGGATGTGCCTGGTTGAAGGTAAGTCATGGAGTGGGAAGCCCTAAACACCTGGCGTGTGTCATAGCCCACAGCCCTGACATTGACCAACATAGTAGGCAGTTCACCTCTGAGATGGTACCAATCTAGTTTTGGCCTTTTTTTTTTTTTTCATATGAGATGCAAATATGTGGAGTCTTTGGGGGAAGACAACAGGAAGCCAAGCACTGGGGTATCTTGGGATTTTCAACAAGAGAGAGAAAAATCCATTTTGTATTGTGAATAAACATATATTGTGATAAGACTCTCCATAAATTAACATCAAGTTAAGAGAAAAAGTCTCTACATGGAGAGTCAATCAGCAGTGGCTAATTATGGGAAAATTATAAGATTGTAGCTTCAATTCTAGCATAGTCTTCCTCTTTGGAACACAGTCTGTTCCTGTTGTAGTCTGTTATTAATAAACAAACAAAAAAAAAGAAGAAGGAAGAAATTCTAAAACTTACTACTTTCTAAATAGAGTTGAATTTGCTTTAAACAAATCAAGCATAAAAATTTAAAATTGCAGGATTGATAAAATACAAGCATTTATTTTATCAAAGAACTCAGTTTGTGACTACACTGTATCGTAGAATTCCTGTAACCAAATCTCGTGCAGTTTTTATGACCAGATTTTTCAAAATTTAACTACATGTCTATCTGCTGTGAAAAATGAGGCTGACTTGTAGCTTTTAAACACACGCACAGTCACTATTCAAGAGTCAATTAGAAACTAAACAAATGACAAAAAAATTTGCTTTATATGAGTTGATAAGGTCATAACCAAGGTTGAAATTGAGCTATCCCAAGCTGTGTTTTTTTTTTTTTTTTCGGAAAAAAAAAAATGTATAGGCTTGGTGGGGCAATGCAGTTTTGGAGTGTCTGGAGAGGCTGGCTGTGATGCCAGAATTTTGTGCTCATATGGGGAATGAGAGAACCACCACCACGGTCAAGACCTAGGACAGGTTGTAAAGCACCTGCTGACACTGGGGTCTCAGGCTTTGTTTTTCTGTAGGGAAGGGAGTGGGAAGCTGGATACCTGGAGGGTTAGATGCTTCCCTGGCAGGAGGTGGCCCATTTCCAGTCCAGAATTCTACCAGGAAAAGAGCCCGACCATGGTTCACCATTCCAGAATAGATGTACCTTTTGTTGTGTTGTCACTTTTTTCTTTATACTTTCATCTGAAAAATTGGGATTGGAAGTTGTTTACGTTTTTAAATTACAACTTAGAGTGCCAACTATTTACCATCTTCATAAGGAATTTAGAAAAAAGTTCTTTTTTTTTCATCGAGAAAATAATAATAATATTTAGTACATAGTGCTTACTGTTTATTGCCAGGTACTGTTCTAAGTAAGTTAGAGATTTTAACTCATTTAATCTTTATGACTACACTCTGTCATTTCTGGGTAAAGAAACACAAGGAAGCTAAGTAAATTGCTCAAGGTCATTTGGCTCTGTGGCTGAGGTAGGGCTTGAACCTAGGGAGCCTGGCACCAGATAAAACAGGAGAAAGACGGGGACAGGGAAATCTGAAGAAGGGAAAAAAAACATCAGAGGCGCTTGTTTCCCCCAGTGTTTTGAAGAAAACTTTGCAGCCTGTTCTCCTCCCCCTCCCCACCGCAAGCCCCACTCTGAAACTGCTCTTTAGGACAGGGTGTGTACTGAGGCCAGTGTCCCTAAAGCAGAGAGGGGTCCAGCTTTAGAAGCGAGGGATTGCATATGGAGGGAGCTCTGGGTGAAATTCGAGAAACTCTACCCAAGCATCCTATGCCCCTAGGACTTGACTCCACTTTCCCTTTGGGATGGAAACAAAAAATGTTTCCAGCGAGTATCCAGCTAGTAGTGACTGCTATTGGCAGCTATTTTGCAAATGTTAACCCTGCCACCTAGTGACCACTTTCTGAATGTCACCTGGAAGATTACCATGTAGAACAGCGGTCCCCAACATTTTTGGGACCAGGGACCAGTTTCGTGGGAGACAATTTTTCCATGGACGGGGGCGGGGGAATGGTGGGGGTGGGGGGGATGGTTCCGGAGGTAATGCGAGCGATGCGGACCAGCAGATGAAGCTTCCCTCGCTCGTCCACCGCTCACCTCCTGCTGTGCGGCCCCATTCCTAACAGGCTGAGGACCGCTAGTGGTCCTCGTCCCCGGGGGTCGGGGACCCCTGATGTAGAACATCCCATCTTGACCTCAGCATTGCCACCACCCTGCCTGACAGCTGAGACTTTCTCCTGCTTAGAGACCCCGTGTGGCACTGACCAGCTGACATGTCATTACAGTTTTAGGGCTGCTTTAGTCATACCTGCAGAATAAGAGCTGAGCTGTCATTTCCTCCTCTGTTTCCTCGGAATGATAAGGTGCTTGGAGTACAATGAATATGTCTCAAGAGCGTGTGCCAAGTACTGTGATGGGAGGAGGTGACTTCTGTCCCTACAAAGGTCTAAGTCCCCACTATCCCTTGTACTTGATTCTATTACAGCTCTTGAATGTTCTGTTTCCTTGTATGTCCCTCTCCTCCATTGAACTGTGAAAGCTGTGAGGTTGGGGACAATGTCTTGCTTATGTTTTATCCCCACAGCCTGGTTTGGTGTCTGTCTGACGAATGCTAGTTGAATGAATGGATGGAAGGTATAGCTATAAACTCACAGCCCTTTCCACACTCTTCCCACATTTTTCCAGTTGAGGCATCATCCCCTTTCCACTCTCAGTATGAACAATGTCATTTTTTCTTCAGCTCTCAGTCTTCTCCTTATTCCGTTATACACTCAGCACATGCTTAGCACTTGACCTTGTCTTGAATTTTGGAAATATAAAGGTGAAGTTGGGAAGTCTCTAATTTATACCCACCAAACCTCCAAACTTACTTGCACCTGCACCTGATCCTCCTTGGACCCAATGCCACTCCTTCCAGATGTGCTCTGAATCCCACGGACCACGCATAGGAATCACCTGGGAAGCTTTAACAATGACTGATGTCTGGGTCCCAACTCAGAAAATCTGATGTCTTTGGTCTTGAGTGCAGGCTGGGAATCGGAATTTTTAAAATGTCTTCAGGGACACCTAAACTACAGCCAGGATTGAGACGTGATCTCTGTATGCTCCCCTTCTCAGGCTTCAGCAGGTAACCTCACCCTCACTTGAATTTCTATTTGTTTCCATTCTATTGGGTCATTTCCAAGTCATAAACAATGCCTGAAACTCTTTTATCTGAAAATAAGAATGAAAAATCCTCCCTGGATCCATTGCCCATAGCAACTATCCGCTCTCTTTATGTACATTCCAAGTCAAACAAAATTCAAGAATAAGTTGCCCACACAGGCTCTCTCTGCTTTCCCATCAACCATTCAATCTTAAATCTACTCCAGACTGGGTTCTGCTCCAGAATTGATCACTCTTGTCATTCAAAAACATTCATATCTCTTGGCCTCAATGACTCCATGTTCTCCTGTTTCTTTTTCAGGCTACCTTTCTACCTGTCCTCTCAATCTTGAGAGTTCCTCAGGACATGGTGCTTGGCCATCTTTCCTTTTCACTCTACTTCTCATGCTTTCCAGGCTCTGGGACCGTGGGGCTGATAATGCTTGCTCAGACCATTCCATCAGTCTCCTACCTGCGTATCCAAATCCCTTTTTGGCCTGCTTCTCCATTAGGTGTGTGACAGGCACCTCAGATCCCATATTCCAAACTGAATCTTGATGTCCCCCTACCCTTAGATGATCCTCTTACACTGTCTCCCATTGTGTTAGTTTCCTGTGACTTCTGTAATGAATTACTACAAATGGATTGGCTTAAAATAGCACACACTTATACTCCCAGTCTGGAGGCCAGAAATCTAAAATTAGTTCCTCTGGGCTGTATCAGGGTGTCAGCAGGACTACACTTTCTCTGGGGGCTTCAGGGATAAATCTGTTCCTTGATTCTTCCAGTTTCTGGTGGTTGCCAAAATTTCTTGGTGTATTAGTGAGGGTTTCCCAGAAAAACAGAACCAGTAGTGTGTATGTGTGTGTGTGTGTGTTTGTGTGTGTGTATGTATAGTTTTATTATAAGGAACTGGCTCATGTAACTATGGAGGGTGAGAAGATCTGCAGTCGTCAAGCTAGAGACTCAGGAGGGTCCATGCTGTAAATTCCGGTCTGAGGGCAGGAGAAGAGGACTGTCTTGATTCAAGCAGTTAGGCAGGAGAAGTTTCCTCTTTCTCAGACTTTTTGTTCTATTCAGGTCTCCAATTTATTGGATGAGGACCACCCACATTAGGGAGGACAACCTGCTTTACTCAGTCTACTGAGTCAAACAAAATCTCATCAGGAAACACCCTGACAAACACACCCAGAATGATGTTCGACCAAATGTCTGGACATCCCATGGCCCAGTCAAGGTGACACAGAAAATTAATTATCAGACTTGGCTTGTGGCCACATCACTCCAATTTTCAAGGGCAGCATCTTTAAATCTCTTTTTGTTCCATCTTGACATTGCCTTCTTGTACATGTGTGTTTAAATCTCCCTTTGCTTCCCTCTTATAAGGAAGATTGCATTTAGGGCCCATCCAGTTAATCCAGAATAATCTCTCGTTCTCAACACCCTTAAATTAATCATATGTGTAAATACTCCTTTTCCAGATAAGGTAGCATTCACAGGTTCCAGAGTTGAGGACATGGATATATTTTGAGGGTCCATTATCAAGCCTCCTACACTAACCCATGCAAAGGGCAGTTTAATCCACCCAGTTTCTTAAACCAGAAATTCAGGACTCACCTTTGTCATAAAATTCTCCCCAACCCCATCTAATCCATTGACAACGCCTGTATTTTCCATCTTCTAAGTAATCTCGAATCAGTTCGGCTCTTTCCATTTCCTCTGCTACCAACCTAACTCAAAACAGAATGTCTTTCCTGGACTATTTTAATAGTACAGTTATGTCAATTGTAATTATCTCCTTATTTGCAGGGTTATTTGTTGAATAGCTGTCTCCAGTCACTAAGTTGTAAGCTCCTTGAAGGTAGGACCGTATATGTTTTTTTCACCATTATATTTTAGACCCTAGCAAAGTGCTTTGTATAGGTTAGGTGCTCAATAAATATGTATCACATGTATGAATGGATGGATGGTACCTTTCCTGCCATAGAGGAGCTACTAGTCTGGTGAAGGGGCCATTCGGTGGCTTCAACCCTAAATTACTTTACTTATTCATTTAAACTATTTGTATTGAGAGCCATCTGTAAGCCAGACATTCTAGTAGCCTCAAAAAATCCACCAAATGACAAACTACATGAAACTCCTTGCTCTCATGGAACTTTGCATTTTAGTGTGAGGAAGGATAATGTATAATAAATGTGTAATAAATGCATTCTATATATAGTGCTTATATATCACATTAGAAAGTGATAAATGATATGAAAATAATAGAGCAGTTCAAAGGGGATGCACTTGTAATTTTGGATGGGGTAGAGCTTTCTGAGAATTTCATATTTGAGAAAAGACTGAATGAGCTGAGGGGTGAGTCATGAATATATCCTGGGAAGGAGCTTCCCAGGCCGAGGGAAGTACAGTGGAGGAAGTCCCTGAGGCAGGAGGGGACATGGTCAGTTCAAGGAGGATGAGGAGGCCAGTACGGCTGGAGTGAGGGAGTGAGGCTGAGAGCAGGAGGAGATGAGGACCAAGGGACCATGGGGCCAGGCTGTGCAGGACCTTGTAAGACAGTGGAAGGATTTGGCTTTTCCTTTGAGTAAGATGGGGAGCCATTGGAGGGTTTCCAGCAGAGAAGGGACACCATCTGACTCACATTTTAATTGTATCCCTCTGGCTGCTGTGCGGACTGCAGGGGAGCAAAGGTGGAAATAAGAACCCTGCAGAAGTTACTTCAGTAATTGAGGTGAGAGATGGTATAGCTTGGACCAGGGTGATAGATAGCAGCAGAGGTAGTGAGAACTGGGCAGAATTGAGATATATTTTGAAAACAGGGCCAGTAGGATTCCCTGATAGACTGGACGTGGGGTGGGGGCCAGAGAGAGAGAGAGAGAGAGAGATGCCAAGAATGACGCCCAGGTTTTTGGCTGGAAGCAACTGGAAGCTAGACTAAATTCAGAGTTTTGTCTGGAACTCCTGCCCCAAACATCTTAATTCCCTAAAGCCACTGGAACGGCTCTGCAGTCCTGAACTTTGCAGACAGCTGCTCAGAGCTGCCATCCGTCCTCCCCTGGAGAGTGTCTGGTCCCTCCCCTAAACGTACGCCCCGCTCTTCTCTCACACCCGTGCACAGGGACTCCGTCGCTTTGCCTTCAGCACAATGCTCAGCCTGCAGCCCACATTCCATCCGTGACACAATCCCAGGGCATCCTTGGATGTTCCTCTCGAGGTTGTTCTGAGCCTTGACACACTGCTTGGGGTACCCTTCTGACCCTAGCCTCTTGTTCACACCCAGGGCTCTAGGAGGTTGGCCTGGTTATTATTTTTGCTCACAGAAGTTTCTCCTCATTTGTTCTGGTCCAGAACAGTTGAGGTCATTCAGTAGCCCCTGGATCTCTGTTGGGCGGGGTGGCCTGA
Source organism: Balaenoptera musculus (assembly GCF_009873245.2). Taxonomy (NCBI): domain Eukaryota; kingdom Metazoa; phylum Chordata; class Mammalia; order Artiodactyla; family Balaenopteridae; genus Balaenoptera; species Balaenoptera musculus. The sequence continues at coordinate 52,320,852 of NC_045787.1, forward strand.
CCAAGTGCCACTTTAAGTAACAGTGCCCTGTTTACTCAACTTCTTCCTGAATTTTTAATATTCTTGTTGGCAGGGGCTTTGGGCTAGTCTCCATGACAGGTTCAGTGGAAAGGCCATTCCGTTAAGAAGCTGCAGCTGTTATGAACGAAGGCTCACTCTCCCTGTGTGTGTGCAGTTATGCCGGTACGGGTATCGGGTGCTACAGGGCTTTGGGAAATGTCTGCAAAGTCAGTGGCAAAACAGTTGTCTACGGCTGGCCTGTTTTGACCCAGTCTCTCACCCTACATAAGCCTCTCAGCAAGTAACATGAAAGGGTCAAGCATCTCATGTTTCTTCCCCTAATGAGAAGCAAGCTGCCACCGTGATGGCATTTCTCCCCACTTTCAGTCGCTGGGGGACCCCGTTTGTGCGTGCACATTGTGTCCTCCAGCCCATAAACCCGCGTGTACTTGGAAAGAAAAGTCTCTAGGGGGGATGGAATTTAAAAGGACTCTCAACTCGTTGTTCAGGAGCAGTGGTCACCAGCTTCTCCCTAAACGCAAGCTCTCCCCAATTCTACAGACACCCCCAAAACCTCAAGAGCCAAACTCTCTGGCCCTGCCCTTCCCCCCGCCCCTCCCCCCGCCCCTCCCCCCGCCCCTCCCCCCGCCCCCGGCGGGTGCGCGGTCTGCCGCGGTGCATGCTGGGTAGGCTGGCTGTAAGCAGCAGCGGAAGTGAGGGGCGCCCCGGGTGTGTGAACCAAACAACGGGAAGTCCTGCAGGCCTCCGCGCGGGGGAGGGGAGGACTGAAAATGGCGAAAACGGCGGGGATGCGAGGGTGGGGAGAAGTTTTTCAGAGCTTTAAACTGAAAACTGCTTTTGAGGGGAGCACAGACTTCTCTGGTGGTCTCCCAAGGGCGCTCCAACCCGCAGCTGTGCCCTGGTCCTGGTTAACTTCTTAATTTACTCCTCCTGGGAGCTCTGCTCTAATCAGAGGACTTGGTGGGAGAGGTTTGGGACAGGAGCCGAAGGCCGGAGACGCTCCACGTTACCGTGACGGGGTGCGGGGCCGAGCCAGCCTGGGCAAAACCGGGGGTGCTGATTTCACACAGCGCATAGTATACGGGTGAATGTATCTTTCGTTGCCATGTAATCAAATTAAAGGGCAAGAAGCGGCTTTTTCTCAGTTTTCTGAAAGGGGTTGCAGCAAAACCCATTATGAGGCCTTTATTCTTGCATGGATTGCTTAGACTTGGTGGGATCCGAGGAAGGGAGGTGTGTCTCGGTTGAGAGGAGCATGAGCTCTGGTGGCAGTGTGAGAGGTGACAGCCAAGTCTGCAGGAGCCTGTCTCTGGAATGTGGGCTGGAAGAAGCACCTCTGAGCTCTCGTGCAGCAGAACTGCAGTGGTTTTTTGTGTGCTCCTAGGGTCTAATTGGTATGAACTTTAGAATCTTGGAATGTCCTCTGCTAGGTTCCATGTGAAGGGTCATTGAGCATTGACTGGGGGCCAGGTACTGTTCCAAGGGCTTTCTGTGTATTAACTTAGATTTACAAGTTACTGAATATTTGTAATTGCTGAATATTGTGAAGAACAAAAACCAAGTAGCACACTAGGGTGCGTTGTGTTCTTTTGTTCCTATGCAAAAGTGATTATATGTTATATATATTTTCAGGTGAGGGAAAACTTCTGGAAGGGTACCCAAAGAAATGGTTTAGCGGTTGTCCTTAGGAGACTGAGAGACTCCTCAACTGGGGAACTATGGTGTGGGAGGGAGACTTTTCATTTAGTACACTTTTGTTCTGTTTGAATTCTTTTAGCCATGTGGGATGTTTCAATAAAAAATGTTACATTTATTTTTTAGGAGAATGAAATGAAAACCCTGTAGTCCAAGGCAACTTTGCGGATCAGGCGCTGTGGGCTGAATCCTGGAGAAGGACAAGTCCAAGGTAGTACAGTGGATAGAGAACCAGGGGACAGGATGGAGGGGGGATTTTTTTTTTTTTAATATAGATGCCAAATAATGGCATCCATTTTTTTAAAATTAATTAATTTATTTTTTTTATTTTTGGCTGTGTTGGGTCTTCATTTCTGTGCGAGGGCTTTCTTTAGCTGCGGCAAGCGGGGGTCACTCTTCATCGCGGTGCGCGGGCCTCTCACTATCGCGGCCTCTCGTTGTGGAGCACAGGCTCCAGACGCGCAGGCCCAGTAGTTGTGGCTCATGGGCCCAGCCGCTCCACGGCATGCGGGATCTTCCCAGACCAGGGCTCGAACCCGTGTCCCCTGCATTGGCAGGCAGATTCCCAACCACTGCGCCACCAGGGAAGCCCTGGAGGGGGGATCTTTGAGGAGATCTGGTTTGCCACAGAGGAGCTTGCTATCTTGGTGACTAAACACCAGCTCTAATCTCAAACTGGAAGGAGAATTGGAAATAACAGTTAAAGTTCACTTGACAGGAACCAATGTCAAGTTAAAGTAAGAAGTATGAGATTGAACCTGTAACTGGCCCACTATGCCACTATATATCATTCTAATCCCAAAATTGCCTCAGCCAGAAAGACAGGTGGTCCTCAACTCTCTCATACTGCTAGGCTCCATCCCAGTCTGTGAAAACCTATACTGTGATTATTATTACTGTTACAGGCAGTCAGGAAACTGGCCCAGTCATCTGGTCCTCAAATACGGAGATGGAAGTCACTGCTAGCATTGTGAGTGGTCCAAGACAAATGAGACGCCAAACCTGCCACTCCAAGGAACCCATCATCTTACAGAGATAACACACGAATCATGAGCTCTTAATGGAGGCTTCACTGTGTTAAGTCCACCAGAGGAATAGATCCAGAGTTATGGAGTTTCAGAGAAGAGGATTACATTAGTCAGGAGGCAGTCCGAACATTTATAAAAAGGACTGTGCTTGCCACTTAGGATTTTGGTAGAAGGAAGGGAGGATATTTCATGCAGGAGAGTGGCTTAAGTAAAGAAGGTGAGGTGTGTTTGCAGAACAGGTGAGTAAGCTTGGTTGAAATGCACAGGGTTTGAAAGAAATGGAGGAGGAGCAGTCTGAAAATATCAGGTAGGGTGATGAGTTCCATTCTGGGTGAGCAACAGGGACCAGTTTAATTGTTCTGAGCACAGGAGTGCCAGGACGTGAGTCCTTCAGGAAGATGAATCTTGCAGCAGGGTGGAGGTGAAGAGATGAAGGACCTGGGCCTGGGAGGTGGTGACTCTCTAATGAGAGTCAAGGAGGAAGAAAGAAAAGGTGGAGACATTCATGACAGATTTTGCAAAGGGCACAGAGGAGAAGTGATGACTGATTGGGTGTCAGGAGTGAGGGAGCAGTTGGTGGAGTTTTGAGGCTGGTTGGCTAAAAGGAAAGGGATAGAATAAGTGGATTTGGTGGCAACAATGCTAAGGAAGAGAATTAGGGGGTTTTTGGGGGTTCTTGTACCCTATACACAGAAGTTTGAGACTGGAGCTTGGGGGAGAAGCTGGAGTTTTTCGGGGAGAGTGAGCTCTGTAGTGGGAATAGTTGAATCCCAGATTATTAGATGATTTTGCAATTAGGGGTTTTTGAAAGAGAAAAAAAATGATCAAGCAAGATAAGCTAAGGAAAGAGGTTACGACAGAACAGTAAGGAAAGAATGGAGTCACAGAATCTTGGCTATGGCAGTTTAACACAGGAGTTGGTGATAAAACGCCCCCCCCCACCAACACACACGGAAGGGTGAGAAAAATGAGGTGAGAAAGGCTATTGGTTATGGCAGCTAAGTGGTCACTGATGACTTTTAAAACTGTTTTTAGATTTAAAGCATAGTTTGCAAATTTCAGGGCCGTAGGCTGAATCCAACCATAAGAAGGTAATTCATTTCATCCTCAGTGTTTAAAAAAATCAGATTAATAGCTAATATTTAGAAATTGTTAGATTTCATATAAAAATCACAAATTTCAAACCACCCATAGCCCTCATTCCTCTTGGGTTGGATGTTGGCTGGAGGCCCTGTGTCGGTGGTGTAGTGGAGGGAGTGTGAGAGGTGGGGGGGGGGGATTGCCCCCTCCAGGTTGCCGCAGCTGCCCCCAGCCTCCTTGTTGCAGTTCTGCTGTTAGTGTGTTTGCACTTGGTTAAGGCATGTGGTACTGGTGAGGAAATAGAGGTCACTTACTCTTTCAAGTAGAATGCTCCTTTGAAAGATTGGAGATGACATGCAGAAGAGGACGGGGTGGTTAGTCAGGGGAGCAGGGAGGAGAAGAATGGGTGTGTTAGGGTAACGGAGACTCGCGCTCCCTTTGGTGTGACCCAAGAGGAAGGACTGAAGTAAAGAAGAGGAGACTGAAGAGGTGGGGGAGGAAGGGATTGATAAAACCAAAATTATATGTGGGAACTGAGTAAGAAGCAAGATTGGAAAGAAAAGGAACCTCTCCGCTTTTGAAATAGAAGCCACAGACAGAAATAACAAGGGGGATAACTTTGCGCGGGAGAGGAGGGATTGCAGGAGAAGAGCTGGGATTCATGTTATGTGTGGGTGGGCTAATAAAATGGGCCTGAGGTCAGGGCCAGACCAGCATGTTATGGGGAGGTGGGGTAATTCTCGGGGCAGGGCAATAGTTTGGCAGTCTTGAAGTGGTATTCCTTAAATATTTATCTAGTAGTCATTTTTTTATGGCAAAGAGAAGCTGGTTTTCTCTTTAAAAAATTGCATGCCTATGTTTATATTTAGAAATTGGGGTTTATTACAGACCCAGATGTAGCATAACATTTACACTTAGTTGAAATTGTCTCGCACATCACATATTTTCTGTAGTGATAAGTACTCCTATTTACTAAGTATAGGGGAAGTGTACTGTTCATGTATTGAATACATGAATAGTAGTAAAGTGTAGTTCAAAATGTATTTAAAAGTTTCTTTTCCTGACTTACATGATAGCAAAACAGATCTCATTTTTCTTTAGTTCTCTCTCTCTCTCTTTTTTTGAGTTTCTTTTTTTTTTTCTGAACCAGACAACTTCATGGAAGTCTTAAAATTGAGATAATAATGTGAACCACTTGTTACTGATAAATACTACAATCTGCATCCTGTAGTTTCAGCATGTCATTGGTCCCTTGGTGCTGGCCTCGGCTGTTCTATCAGCTGATCTCAAGATCTGTGACTCTATGGGCAAACCATCTAACTTGCTAAAGTGCACTGTAGAGAAAAGGCAGTGCCTTGCAGGATGCTTTAATATATATGTTGGTGGGAGCCAGGAGTGGGCTTATGTCTGGCCAGTTATGTGAAAAGTTTCATGTGGACAGCTGAGTTCACTGGCAACAAGTTGCCGACATTCCTGTGTTGGCTTAGTGCACGTTCCTAATAAATTGGTATCTGTAATGGGTGCTTGGATGGCCCAATCCTTCTTGTGGATTTGGGTAGGATTTAGGCTGCAATATGGAATCAGTTTGCTGCTGGTATTATAGTGGATGTGAAAGTAGGTCTATTCAAGGCAAACAAAAGGACCACCAAGACTTAGGGAGGGACTTGCAAATTTGTGGCAGAGAGACAAAGGGAGAGACCAGAATGCTTTTCTCAGGAGACCAGCAGGGTGTTGCAGTGATGGTTCTTGCAGGCTTATGTCAGGCAAGTGGGGTCAGAATCGAGTGTGGACTGATGGTGGCTTGGAGGGAGTGGGGAAGGAGAGGAAGTGAAGGAAGCTGTAATTGGATTTCAGAATTCTAGTCATTTTAGTGACATATTCGTTTCAATGAAATATCTTTAAAGTTGCTTTTAAATATACAGCCCTATAAAATTATGATTAAAAATGCATTTCTGCGATGTGTGAATTGCTTGGAGGACTGACCGTCACTATAAGCTTCACATGACTAAGAACACTCCAAATTGTCTTTGGTCTGATATGAACATCCAAATTGCAGTGCATTTGTGGCAACCTTCAAAATAATAGATTTCTCATGTGACTGAACAAGATACCTCACCTTAATTTTCATTTTAGTTTTTCTATCAGTCATAACTGAGTTACACTAGTCACTCATACGTGCTGAGGACTGGCAACCTACGTGGATATAATAGGTATCATTAAAATGATTTGGTTAGCATTCATGGAGGGATAAACACTGGCATCATTATGATTGTGACCATCCCTCAACCTCCCTGAGTCTTACTTCCCTTATTTTAAACTGTGGCGGGGTGAGAGTGGGGGTGAGGTGGACCAGGTGATCTCTTTTAAATGTCAGAGAACATGATAATAAGCCAGGATGGTAGTTAGGACTGAGTTTCAATGTGCTGAAAGATAAACTGAGGCATATTAAAATGTTTAAGCGTTTACCTGAGCAAATATGGACGCTAATCAGGCAGAGACAAACCAGAGGTAGTTAGGGGCTAGAGGCAGGACTTTCATAGAGAAGACTTAGAAGCAAAGCAAGGAAATTATATGATTGGCTGTAGCTTAAGCCGTTGCCTCATTTGGGAAAGCCTAGTTGGCTGTTTGTGATTGGTTCTACTTAGGTTTCGATTTCTTAACCCTGAGGCATTTACAGGCTTAGATTTTGGTTTGCTTATGTAGGTGCCAAGCATTAGAGCTGTATTAGAGCATTTGAGTCACCTTGGTCTAATGGCCTCCTTGTTTAATTAATTTAACAAATGTGATGAGAATAAGAAGGCAGCAGCACAGACTTCTTGGGTTGGAGTTTGTACTTGTTTAGTTTTGTTAGGAGAGCTAGGCCATTTGTAGCATTACCTTGAAGACTCTTCTGAATTCCAAGAAGACAATTATTGTCAGTTACATGTTTAAAGCTCCTTGTAACTAAAATATACATTTTTAGGCTACACGGTAGAGCTGTTTAGAGAACACAGAGAGGCCTTGTATAATCAGTGCATACAATATATTTATTCTTATTTTATAGGATTTAGGATATGGTGTTACTACTTTAAAGGATTCTGGAGCTTATGGTTTTTGCTCCTTTGTTTTCCTGTGTGTTTTGGGATGCCGCTGCTGCTGTTCAGGATCTGGCATCCAGGACCCACGAGCAGGATGTGTCTTTCCTAAAATGATCCCACTCTTTGGCCCCTGCAGGAACTGAAATTTTGCAGGGAAATTCTTAAGGAATGTCGTGGGTCCACGTTGTTGGGATTTTACCTATTTCCCTTGTCTTTTTGGAGCGGTCAGCCTCTAAGCCCTGTCCTTCTACTGTTGATCACTGTTGTACTGTAAGCCATCGTCGGGGAACTCTGGGAGAAAGAAAACCTCTCTGACTCCTCCTCCCCCTTCCAAGGGCCAGAATCCCACTTCCCAAATCAGCATGTTAATCTTCTCCACAGAAAGGGTGTCATCCAGTGCTATTCCACCAGGTACATACTGAATTTCTTGATCCGATGTCTGCAATTCTAGTTTGTTAGCCAAGCTTTCTTTCTTTCTGGTTCTACCTCGGCAACTCTGCACTGGAACATGGCTGCATTTACTGAAGGTGATATGGTGTAGCTGGTGAACTCTGGTTTCTTGATATTTAGCTACCAGGTCTTCTAAAACCTCATTCCTTATAGGCACATCAAAACATTTTTTTTCATACTATTATTATTCCTTCTATTTTTTTTTCTTGGTTGACCTTGCTAGTGCTACGAAAAGATTTTTTGTTTGTTGTCTGTTGTTTGTTTTCTAGCTCATCAGTATCTGCTCTTATTTTAGCTGGATAGTTGACTAGTTTTAGTTTGTTATGTTATGGATCTGCTTCGCACTGGCATTAGGCGATGACAATAGCAGGTGATAACTAGGAGGTAATAATGAGCTACTTATTAGATGTCCCTGTGGACAGGCATTGTGTCATGTGTTCTATGTAGATCACCTCTAATCTTCCATGCCAGGTAGGGAATATCTTACCTATTTTGCCACTATGAGGTGGACGTTCGGAAAGGTCACATGCCTCGCCCAGGGTCACCCAACTACCAGTGGCTGACCAGGAATTTGGAACCAGCTGACTGCCAAGCCTGTGAGCATTCCACTAGATCACGCTGTCACTCCACAGGGACTCCAGAGTTTCTATTTCAGTTGATGGATTTGATTTCTCTTGTCTCCAGCTTTTTTCTGTTCTTCCTTTCTCACTCATGTGCTCCTCATGCAGAATCTCCTCTCCGTTCCCTTTGTCAGAATGTATACCTTCTAATTAAACCTCCATTTAACACACAACTCCTCCTATTGCTAAGTAAACCTTAACCTGACTTTGATTAAACTGTCCACGTGCAGGGGTCCTGGTTATCACACATTTCCAGATAAGGCTTGAAAGCATGATTTCATTATTGAAGATAATACAGTTAATTAATAAATGCTTATTAACTTCTAAAAAGAGAGAGTTAAGTTATCATGGACTTTAATGATTTATACCTAATTCCCAAAGGTATACAAGGCAGCTTAAAACAGCATATTTAATACTGTGCTAGATACTTTATGTACATTAATCCTTTTCCCCCATAAAAAACCTTATGAGATAAGGATTATTATTCTTTTCCAAGTCCATATAATGAGAAAGGAGCAGGTTAAATTGATGCTTCCTTTCTCCAGTGCCTAAGCTCTTTCTACCACACTTATCTGTCTCTTTACTAAATTGTTTTTAATATTAATTACCAGATATCTCAGTTATATTAGTGTTTGGAGATCAGCATTAAAATTTTCTCTACGTTTTCCTGGTAGAACGAGAAACATACACACACACACACACACACACACACACACACGTATATAGATAGATAATAGATAGCAATAAGGAGAGAAAGAGAAGAGAAAAGCCTGTGTTAATAAAATGTGTATATTTTTGCACATTTAAACATAAATTTGAAATGGTAAATTTGATGAGGATTTTTTCAGTAAATTTAAAAGTTAGACTGTAATTAAATGAAAAATATTTGAAGTCACTATAGTTCAATTCCATAGTGTTTTAAAATGTCTTAAAAGTAGATTATTTAAAGTACTGAATCATATCCCACTCCACCTCTGCCCCCTTCATGGACAGGTCTTAAATGACAATCTGAAGATGATCTCAGCCATTTGTAGAAAAACTTAATGATCAAAAGGCTCCAAATATGTGTATACAGTATAATAATTTAAAAAAATCTTTATTGGAGTATAATTGCTTTACAATGTTGTGTTAGTTTCTGCTGTACAACAAAGTGAGACAGCGATATGTATACATATATCCCCATATCCCCTCCCTCTTGTGTCTCTCTCCCACCCTCCCTATCCCACCACTCTAGGTGGTCACAAAGCACCAAGCTGATCTCCCTGTGCTATGCGGCTGCTTCCCACTAGCTGTCTACTTTACATTTGGTAGCGTATATATGTCAATACTACTCTCTCGCTTTGTCCCAGCTTCCCCTTCCCCACCTGTGTCCTCATGTCTGTTGTCTACATCTGCATCTTTATTCCTGCCCTGTTCCTAGGTTCATCAGTGCCGTTTTTTTAGACTCCATATATGAACGTTAGCATATGGTATTTGTTTTTCTCTTTCTGACTTACTTCACTCTGTATGACAGACTCTAGGTCCATCCACTTCGTTACAAATAACTCGATTTTGTTCCTTTTTATGGCTGAGTAATATCCCATTGTATATATGTGCCACAACTTCTTTATCCATTCGTCTGTCGATGGACACTTAGGTTGCTTCCATGTCCTGGCTATTGTTAATAGTGCTGCAGTGAACATTGTGGTACATGACTCTTTTTGAATTATGGTTTTCTCAGAGTGTATGCCCAGTAGTGGGATTCCTGGGTCATATGGTAGTTCTATTGTTAGTTTTTTAAGGAACCTCCATACTGTTCTCCATGGTGGCTGTATCAATTTACATTCCCACCAACAGTGCAAGAGGGTTCCCTTTTCTCCACACCCTCTCCAGCATTTATTGTTTGTAGATATTTTGATGATGGCCATTCTGACCTGTGTGAGGTGATACCTCATTGTGGTTTTGATTTGCATTTTTCTAATGATTAGTGATGTTGAGCATCTTTTCATGTGCCCCTTGGCCATCTGTATATCTTCTTTGGGGAAATGTCTATTTAGGTCTTCCACCCATTTTTGGATTGGGTTGTTTTTTTGATATTGAGCTGCATGAGCTGCTTGTATATTTTGGAGATTAATCCTTTGTCAGCTGCTTCATTTGCAAATATTTTCTCCCATTCTGAGGGTTGTCTTTTCATCTTCTTTTTGGTTTCCTTTGCTGTGCAAAAGCTTTTAAGTTTCATTAGGTCCCATTTATTTATTTTTGTTTTTATTTCCATTTCTCTAGGAGGTGGGTCAAAAGGGATCTTGCTGTGATTTATGTCATAGAGTGTTCTGCCTATGTTTTCCTCTAAGAGTTTTATAGTGTCTGGCCTTACATTTAGGTCTTTAATCCATTTTGAGTTTATTTTTGTGTATGGTCTTAGGAATTGTTCTGATTTCATTCTTTTACATGTAGCTGTCCAGTTTTCCCAGCACGACTTATTACAGAGGCTGTCTTTTCTCCATTGTATATTCTTTTCTTTTAAATTTAATTTTATTTAATTTTTTATACAGCAGGTTCTTATTAGTCATCCATTTTATACACATCAGTGTATACATGTCAATCCCAATCTCCCAATTCATCACACCACCACCACCCGCCCCCACCACTTTCCCCCTTGGTGTCCATACGTTTGTTATCTACATCTGTGTCTCTATTTCTGCCCTGCAAACCGGTTCATCTGTACCATTTTTCTAGGTTCCACATATATGTGTTAATATACGATATTTGTTTTTCTCTTTCTGACTTACTTCACTCTGTATGACAATCTCTGGATCCATCCACGTCTCTACAAATGAGCGAATTTCGTTCCTTTTTATGGCTAAGTAATATTCCATTGTATGTATGTACCACATCTTCTTTATCCATTTGTCTGTCGATGGGCATATAGGTTGCTTCCATGTCCTGGCTATTTAAATAGTGCTGCAGTGAACATTGGGGTGCATGTGTCATTTTGATTTATGGTTTTCTCTGGGTATATGCCCAGTAGTGGGATTGCTGGGTCATATGGTAGTTCTATTTTTAGTTTTTTAAGGAACCTCCATACTGTTCTCCATGGTGGCTGTATCAATTTACATTCCCACCAACAGTGCAAGAGGGTTCCCTTTTCTCCACACCCTCTCCAGCATTTGTTGTTTGTAGATTTTCTGATGATGCCCATTCTAACTGGTGTGAGGTGATACCTCATTGTAGTTTTGATTTGCATTGCTCTAATAATTAGTGATGTTGAGCAGCCTTTCATATGCTTCTTGGCCATCTGTATGTCTTCTTTAGAGAAATGTCTATTTAGGTCTTCTGCCCCTTTTTTGATTGGGTTGTTTGCTTTTTTAATATTGAGCTGCATGAACTGTTTATATATTTTGGAGATTAATCCTTTTTCCATTGATTCATTTGCAAATATCTTCTCCCATTCTGAGGGTTGTCTTTTCATCTTGTTTATGGTTTCCTTTGCTGTGCAAAAGCTTTTAAGTTTCATTAGGTCCCATTTGTTTATTTCTGTTTTTATTTCCATTACTCTAGGAGGTGGATCAAAAAAGATCTTGCTGTGGTTTATGTCAAAGAGTGTTCTTCCTATGTTTTCCTCTAAGAGTTTTATAGTGTCCAGTCTTACATGTAGGTCTCTAATCCATTTTGAATTTATTTGTGTATGGTGTTAGGGAGTGTTCTAATTTCATTCTTTTACATGTAGCTGTCCAGTTTTCCCAGCACCACATATTGAAGAGACTGTCTTTTCTCCATTGTATATCCTTGCCTCCTTTGTCATAGATTAGTTGACCATAGGTGCGTGGGTTTATCTCTGGACTTTCTATCCTGTTCCATTGATCTGTATTTCTGTTTTTGTGCCAGTACCATAGTGTCTTGATTACTGTAGCTTTGCAGTGTAGTCTGAAGTCAGGGAGTATGATTCCTCCAGCTCTGTTTTTTTCCCTCAAGACTGCTTTGGCTATTCGGGGTCTTTTGTGTCTCCATACAAATTTTTAAATTTTTTGTTCTAGTTCTGTGAAAAATGCCATTGATAGCTTGATAGAGATTACATTGAATCTGTAGATTGCTTTGGGTAGTATAGTCATTTTCACAGTGTTGATTCTTCCAATCCAAGAACATGGTATGTCTCTCCATCTGTTTGTATTTTCCTTAATTTCTTTCATCAGTGTCTTATAGTTTTCTGCGTACAGGTCATTTGTCTCCTTTGGAAGGTTTATTCCTAGGTGTTTTATTCTTTTTATTGTAATGGTAAATGCAATTGTTTCCTTAATTTCTCTTCCAGATTTTTCGTCGTTAGTGTATAGGAATGCAAGAGATTTCTGTGCATTACTTTTGTATCCTGCTACTTTACCAAATTCATTGATTAGCTCTAGTAGTTTTCTGGTAGCGTCTTTAGGATTCTCTATGTATAGTATCATGTCATCTGCAAACAGTGACAGTTTTACTTCTTCTTTTCCAATTTGGATTCCTTTTATTTCTTTTTCTTCTCTGATTGCTGTGGCTAAAACTTCCAAAACTATATTGAATAATAGCTCTGAGAGTGGGCAACCTTATCTTGTTCCTGATCTTAGAGAAAATGCTTTCAGTTTTTCACCTTTGAGAATGATGTTGGCTGTGGGTTTGTCATATATGGCTTTTATTATGTTGAGGTAAGTTCCCTCTATGCCTACTTTCTGGATAGTTCTTATCATTAATGTGTGTTGAATTTTGTCAAAAGCTTTTTCTGCATCTGTTGAAATCATCATATGGTTTTTATCCTTCAGTTTGTTAATATGGTGTATCACATTGATTGATTTGCATATATTGAAGAATCCTTGCATTCCTGGGATAAACCCCACTTGATCATGGTGTATGATCCTTTTAATGTGCTGTCGGATTCTCTTTGCTAGTATTTTGTTGAGGATTTTTGCATCTATGTTCATCAGTGATATAGGCCTGTATTCTTCTTTTTTTATGACATCTTTGTCTTGTTTTGGTATCAGGGTGATGGTGGCCTTGTAGAATGAGTTTGGGAGTGTTCCTCCTTCTGCTATATTTTGGAAGAGTTTGAGAAGGATAGGTATTAACTCTTCTCAAAATGTGTGATAGAATTCGCCTGTGAAGCCATCTGGCCCTGGGCTTTTGTTTGTTGGAAGATTTTTAATCACAGTTTCAGTTTCAGGGCTTGTGATTGTCTGTTTGTATTTTCTGTTTCTTCTTGGTTCCGTCTCGGAAGGTTGTGCTTTTCTAAGAATTTGTCCATTTCTTCCAGGTTGTCCATTTTTTTGGCATACAGGTGCTTGTAGTAGTCTCTCATGATTCTTTGTGTTACTGCGGTGTCAATTGTTACTTCTCCTTTTTCATTTCTAATTCTGTGGATTTGAGTCTTCTCCGTTTTTTCCTTGATGAGTCTGGTTAATGGTTTGTCAGTTTTGTTTATCTTTTCAAAGAGCCAGCTATTAGTTTTAATGATCTTTGCTATTGTTTCCTTCCTTTCTTTTTCATTTATTTCTGATCTGATCTTTATGATTTCTTTCCTTCTGCTAACTTTGGGTTTTTTTTTGTTCTTTCTCTAATTGCTTCAGGTGTAAGTTTAGGCTGTTTATATGAGATTTTTCTTGTTTCTTGAGGTGGGATAGTGTTGCTATAAACTTCCGTCTCAGAACTTCTTTCGCTGCATCGCATAAGTTTTGGGTCGTCATATTTTCATTGTCATTTGTTTCTAGGCATTTTTTGATTTCCTCTTTGATTTCTTCAATGATCTCCTGGTTGTTTAGTAGCATGCTGTTTAATCTCCATGTGTTTGTATTTTTTACAGTTGTTTTTCCTGTAGTTGATATCTAGTCTCATAGCATTGTGGTTAGAAAAAATGCTCAATACGATTTCAGTTTTCTTAAATTTACTGAGGTTTGCTTTGTGACCCAAGATGTGATCTATCCTGGAGAATTTTCCATGTGCACTTGAGAAGAAAGTGTATTCTGTTATTTTTGGATGGAATGTCCTATAAATATCAATTAAGCCCATCTGGTCTAATGTGTCATTTAATGTTTTTGTTTCCTTATTTATTTTCTGTTTGGATGATCTGTCCATTGGTGTAAGTGAGATATTAAAGTCGCCTACTATTATTGTGATACTGTCGATTTCCCCTTATATGGCTGTTAGCATTTGCCTTATGTATTGAGGTTCTGTTATGTTGGGTGCATAGATAATTACAACTGTTATATCTTCTTCTTGGATTGATCCCTTGATCATTATGTAGTGTCCTTTGTTGTCTCTTGTAATAGTCTTTATTTTAAAGTATTTTATCTGATATGAGTACTGCTGCTCCAGCTTTCTTTTGATTTCCATTGGTATGGAATATCTTTTTCCATCCCCTTACTTTCAGTCTGTATGTGTCCCTAGGTCTGAAGTGGGTCTCTTGTAGACAGCTTATATACGGGTCTTGTTTTTGTATGCATTCAGCAGTCTGTGTCTTTTGGTCGGGGCATTTAATCCATTTACATTTAAGGTAATTATCGATATGTATGTTCCTATTACCATTTTCTTAAATGTTTTGGGTTTGTTTTTGTAGGTCTTTTCCTTCTCTTGTGTTTACTGCCTAGAGAAGTTCCTTTAGCATTTGTTGTAAAGCTGGTATGGCGGTGCTGAATTCTGGTAGCTTTTGCTTGTCTGTAAAGCTTTTTTTTTCTCCCTCCAATCTGAATGAGATCCTTGCTGGGTACAGTAATCTTGGTTGCAGGTTTTTCCTTTTCATCACTTTTAAATATATCTTACCACTCCCTTCTGGCCTGTAGAGTTTCTGCTGAAATATCAGCTTTTAACCTTATGGGGATTCCCTTGTATGTTATTTGCTGCTTTTCCCTTGCTGCCTTTAATATGTTTTCTTTGTATTTAATTTTTGATAGTTTTGTTAATATGTGTCTTGGCATGTTTCTCCTTGGATTTATCCTGGATGGGACTCTCTGTGCTTCCTGGACTTGATTGACTATTTCCTTTCCCATATTAGGGAAGTTTTCAACTATAATCTCTTCAAATATTTTCTCAGTCCCTTTCTTTTTCTCTTCTTCTTCTGGGACCCCTATAATTTGAATGTTGGTGTGTTTAATGTTGTCCCAGAGGTCTCTGAGACTGTCCTCTCTTCTTTTCATTCTTTTTTCTTTATACTGCTCTACAGTAGTTATTTCCACTATTTTATCTTCCAGGTCACTTATCCATTCTTCTGCCTCAGTTATTCTGCTATTGATTCTTTCTAGAGAATTTTTAATTTCATTTATTGTGTTGTTTATCATCATTTGTTTGCTCTTTAGTTCTTCTAGGTCCTTGTTAAACGTTTCTTGTATTTTCTCCATTCTAATTCCAAGATTTTGTATCATCTTTACTATCATTACACTGAATTCTTTTTCAGGTAAACTGCCTATTTCCTCTTCATTTGTTTGGTCTGGTGGGTTTTCACCTTGCTGCTTCATCTGTTGTGTGTTTCTATGTCTTCTCATTTTGCTTAACTTACTATGTTTGGAGTCTCCTTTTCGCAGGCTGCAGGTTCATAGTTCCAGTTGTTTTTGGTGTCTGCCTCCAGTGGGTAAGGTTGGTTCAGTGGGTTGCGTAGGCTTCCTGGTGGAGGGACTGGTGCCTGTGTTCCGGTGGATGAGGTTGGATGTTATCTTTCTGGTGGGCAGGACCGTGTCCAGTGGTGTGTTTTGGGGTGTCTGTGAACTTATTATGATTTTAGGCAGCCTCTCTGCTAATGGTGGGGTTGTGTTCCTGTCTTGCTAGTTGTTTAGCATGGGGTGTCCAGCCCTGGAGCTTTCTGGTCATTGAGTGGAGCTAGGTCTTAGCGTTGAGATGGAGATCTCTGGTAAAGCTCTCGCTGATTGATATTACGTGGGTCCGGGAGGTCTCTGGTGGTCCAATGTCCTGAACTCGGCTCTTCCACCTCCAAGACTCAGGCCTGACACCCGGCCAGAGCAACAAGACCCTGTCAGCCACACGGCTGCTAGTGTTGGAGGGGCTCCTGCAGAGGCAGTGGGTGGCTGTGGCTCACCGCAGGGACAAGGACACCTGCAGCAGAACTTCTGGTTAGTACTCCTTGGTGTGACTCCTGGAGTCCACCATTAACCCCACCAAAGGGCCTGCAGGCTCCAGCTGGGTCATCTCAGGCCAAACAACCAACAGGGAGGGAACTCCCATATCCATTTTTAATGTTTTCATTTTTATCTCCATCTCCGGATTATAAGCTCCTCGTGAGTGGAGACCTCTTTTCTAGTTCTCTCCTATCTTTTCAGGGAACTGATCATGGTCAGACCCTTTATATGCTTACTAAATAGTGGTGGACAATCAAAAGTGCTCTGAGGCCCTGAGAGGAGATGCCCATGAGTAAAGAGGGGAAAAAATGAAGACGACATAGATGCCTGGCAGGAGAGGCTGATTGTGCAAGATGGAAGCGGGCCCTGAAGCCTCACTGTCTGCTCATAGGGCTTCTTATTCAAGCTTCAGTAACCTAAGATGTGGAGATTGCAGGATTTAATGTTGTTGCCCCTCCCCTCCACCATGAATAGGGACACTTGCTGGGCTCACAAGGCATCAGTGATCTGCTGTGACTCCAGGTTGGGGTGGCTATTCAGGCAGATATTTTTTTTGAACAACCAGACAGGCTGTCTGCTGAGATCTGACCAAGACTGGAACTTGGAGGAGATTCAGCTGGCTTTGGTTCAAACCAGACAGACTAAAACAATGTCAACAGTCACAGGAAGGATTCTAGACCCTGCAAGAAATGCTTCTTCACCTTCAGCCTGAAGACTGTAGACTCTTAGCATGAGCCTTCTAGCAGTCCAAGTGTCCTTCTGCACTGCCACCCTGCACAGAACCATGGATGAAGGTCTTCAATGGGAAAAGATAATGGTTGAAAATTTTTCAGTAATAACACTAGGTGATATTGCAGCCATGTCAACATATCATGGGTAGAAACAACAGAAGCTTATTCACAAAATAGAAGATTCTTAGTTGTAGAAAATTAGCCTAAACTCCTTGGAGAACTCTTAATGCTGCTGTTATACTGAGTGTTGACCATGACCAGAACATTAGACCCATATAATTGTCTGGACTCAGTTGGGTAGAAAAGATACTGTCTCTAAGAGGGAAATAAAATGGAGTGGAGAATTGGCAAGGATGTTGTCCATGTTAACGCATATATGTGGAATCTAGAAAAATGGTACAGATGAACCTATTTGCAGGGCAGGAATAGAGACACAGAAGTAGAGAATGGACTTGTGGGCATGGGGGAGCGGAGGAAGGGGAGGGTGGGATGAACTGGGAGATTAGGATTGACATATATACACTACCACGTGTAAAACAGATAGCTAGTGGGAACCTGCTGTATAGCACAGGGAGCTCAGCTCAGTGCTCTGTGATGACCTAGATGGGTGGGATGGGGCTGGTGGGAGGGAGGTCCAAGAGGGAGGGGACATATGTGTATATATAGCTGCTTCACTTCGTTGTACAGCAGAAACTAGCACAACATTGTAAAACAATTATACTCCAATTAAAAAAATAATACTTTGGAAGCAGGTGGTCTGCTAAGGCTAGTGGCACCTCACCATGACCCTTTGGACCTGGTGTCCAGTCCCTTGTGCATTATGCAGTCCTCTTTTGGGTCAGGGCATTAGAGTTAGTTTGAAGCATAGCAGCCAGCTAATTCCATGGCTGCTTAATCTCTCTCTGTCTCTGTATCCCTCTATTTCTGTCCCTGTCTTACACACACACACACACACACACACACACACACACACACAGACATTTGTATGAAGGAGCACAAGATGGAACATAGAATGTGGTTTAACTTTCAGAAGTTTAAATGAGAGGCTCTTTGTTAGTGAAAAGCAAACAAAACAAACTGGCCACGGGGTCAGCATGCTCTGGAATGCAGAATTGTTTGTCGCCAGTCAAACAGCCGCCTGATGTTGGGTTTACATAATGTTTCAGCAAACCGAAACAATGAGGACGTTTACCATTAACTCAAGGCCTGAGCCATAAAATCAGAATGGGGGAAGATGAGGGTCACTAATTCTGATCCTTAAGGCCCTCAACAAACAGCTCTCCCCAGGGCAAAATAGCTCCTTAGACCAAGTCGTCCAAATTTATTAAACACCTAGTATTTTGTCAAAGACTCTTTGGATAGGAAGATGAAAGACCCTTGCCCCTTCATAGGGCATGCCTCCCAGGACCATGCTGATGTCTAGCTGGTAGACAGAGAAACAAATAATGATGAGGTGGCACTGTTAAAGTGAGTTTCATTTTAGACAAAATTCCCTGTGTAAGAATAACAGAAGGGAGAGGCCATGTTCACCTACTAGTCAGAAAAGGTGCCCAGAGAGATAGCATTTGAGTTGAAACTGGCAGGAAGAGTAGAAGTTTCCCAGGACCACAAACTGGAGGTGATGGGGTCGGAGCCGAGATGCATGCTGGAGAGAAGTTTAAGTAAGTGCAAGGCATGAGGAGCCTGGATTATTCCAGAAACTTCTAAAAATAATTCAGTGTTGTCAAATGTGAGGTGAGGAGTGGCAGGAGAGGGGGTGGGGAAGGTGGTTGTCTGGTCAAGAAGGGTCTTATGCGTACGTGAGACTAGGTGCTGATGTGTTTCCTATGTGGGGAGGGATGCCAGTGACATATTTTGAGCTGCGGTAGTGGCTTGGCCACAGTTGCTTCTTAGAAAGGTCAGTGCATTGGCCTTGAGGAGGACAGGTGGGAGGGGGTGACTGGAGGGATGATGTGGTCCTGAGGGAAGGGGAGGGCAACGTTGTAGTGGACACACTGAGGAGTTGTCAGGCCCAGGTGAATTGTCAGAGACCTGCACAGGCAACTGTGGGATTCATGAGGGGGACAGTGGGACAGCAGGAGTGAGCTGTACGGTCAGCTCTAGCTCCAAGCAAATGCCAAGGCTTGGGAATGGCTCTGGGCAGGTCCAGGGTCTCACCTGACTTCTGAGAGCCATTCTTAATGCTGAGCAGTAGCCTCACTGCTGGCCTAGGGCATGTGTCAACTCTGAGGGGCACATCTGACGTCCTGCTGCTCTGCCAGTGTCTGGAGCATAGCAGAGGGTCTTGATAAATATTTGTTGATTGAACAGAGCCTGGTACTAATATAGGAGCTGGGGATGCAGCCATGAGCACCATCACACGAAAACCCTGTTCTGGAGGAGCGTAAATTCCACGTGGTGAGAGAAGCAGTCAGCAAAAGAAACAAAATGCATAAAAAGCTAGATGGTGAAATATGCTGTGAGGACACAATAAGGTGGGGAGCATGGTTTGCAATTTTAAATAGGATGAGTGAAGATCTGGAGGTGGTGGGGGAGGGGGGTGGGGTAGGGGCACCCATTTGGCTATGGGGGAGAAGAGCCTTCCAAGGAAAGGAAAGAGAGCCAACGTGTTGAGCTGGGTGTGTTGTTAGCTTGTTGGGGAGCAGCAAGGAAGCCAGCGTGGCTGCAGTGAGGTCTGTGAGGTGGAGAAGTGGAGTGAGGGCAGGGGTGTGTCGGGCTGGGGAGCCATTGTCCTCTACTCTGAGTGAGATGCAAAGTCCAACTTATTCTCCCTGCTACCCTGAGCTGTGCCCCTTTCTCCTCTCCTGCTCCTTCCGTTCACGATTACAACTTACCAGTGCACATTCTGTAGACAGCTGGCCCAGACACGTGCAGAAGTCAGTGCCATTGAAGTAAGAGGTAAGAGGACTGCTCTATTTTAAAGGCCCTGAAGAGCTATAGTAATCAAATACCATGTTTTAATTCTTAGGATAAGGAGGGTGATTGGAATGTGGGCTAATATTAGATGATATTAGTTCCTCTTAATTTGCTTAGGTGTGGTTATTCTACTAAGGTTACAAAGGAGAATGTCTTCATTCTGAGAAGACACATGCTGAAATATTTAGGGATGCAGTGTCCTGATACCAGCAACTTACTTTCACATGGTTCAGCATACACACACATAGGCAGGATCAAATGGATACATACATACATACATACATACATAATGCCAAAATATGAACAGCTGTTCCATCTTGGTGGTGGGTATGTAGATACTGGCTATACTAGCCTATCAACTTTCATTTTGGAAAATTTTCATGTTAAAATGTTGGGGAAAATTCCCTCGTTATGGTCCATTTCTTTTGGCTCTGCCTTCGGTTGCTGTTATTTATTCTCATGAGATTCTGCCTGGCCCCCTAGGCAGTTTATTTACTTTGGGCCAGAAATGTTTGTCTCTGGAGACTTAAAACAGACACAGAGCATAGAGATTCAGGTGGGATGTCAGATGGATGGCATCCAAACCCGATTGGGCTGGCAGGCCCCAATAGAACAGGACCATGAGTCAAAGCATGGTAGGTAGATGCCTTATGATTTTAAGAGACACTTGTAGGGCAAGAGGAAGGCAAAGAAGAAATGCAGCCTTGGAGAGGTTAATTCCTTGCTGGAGTGTGTGCTTTTTCCCTGATGTCGAGAACCTAAATTATTCCACTATTTACCTGCTGTGTGACTTGACAAAAGGCTAATGTGATTTAGAAACTCAGTGGTCATCCAGAAAGTCTATTTCCAGTCTGGTGGTTACCAGGCTCTGTCAGGGGATTGGGTTTCAGTGTATTAAATCTCAAATTTAATCCAGGGGCCAATATGTCTGTGAATATTAGAAAGTTCAACTCCCCTTTGCATGGGTCACATCAATTCCATATGGTATTTTCCACGTGGAAGCAAGAAATAGCATATCCAGAAAGCTGGGCTTAGCACCTTTGGATCTCCTAATGAAATTTCAGTATACAGATAGGATGTGAGCATTTATATACATACAACCTCTGCCAGGCACCCAAGACAAAAAATAAATAACCCTTTATTATTATTAAAAATAACTTAGAGCTCAGAGAAAAGACGAATGTAGGTGGTAATATATAAAGGACTTCCTAAAGAAAAAGTTGTTCACAGTCTTTTATTTGGTTTTAAAAAAAGTCTTTTGTTTTGCTGCAGGAATAACAATAAGAGATAAAAATCATTTGAAACTAAGAGAGGAAGTAGAAAAATGGTCACTATTTGTAGCTTGGTCTATTCTCAGTATAGTAATAATAATAATAGCAACTATAGCAACAGTTGATGATTTTTGAGCACTTACTATGTGCCAGGCATAGTGAGCACTTTTAAAATTCAACTAATTTAATTCTTATGACAAACCTATGTGGTAGCTACTATTATTATCTTTATTTTAGGGAGCTGAGGGCCAGAGAAATTAAATAACTGGTATGAAGTCAAATGACCAGCAATTAACATAGATGGTATTCAAGCTGTCTCTTGAGGCGAGCTAAATAAAACTCTATCCTATTTTCTAGAGGCATATTTTTATTTTCTCCTTTCTCTATGGTAAGCCTTGTTCTGGTGCCTCTGGAGGATATATTGAAAATGATGGCCCACTACATTCCTAGCAAGCCAGGTCTTTACAGGAGTGGTCCCCAATTTGTGACTCTAGAACTTGGGGTACCAGTGATTTCCTGTTGTCACTAACAATAGCTTGCTATGGACCATGCCTTCTGCTATATACTTCACATGTTTTATTTCAGTATTTAAAAAAAATTTGACTCATAGTTAAAAACAATAGTGTTGTAAATCAGGACTAAGTTATACATATATATATTCAGAAAAAAGTTTCATGAAACAACACTTATATTTACTATTTGTGATACACTTTGTTACTTTCCATTTTATTCTGTTTCATTTAAAGAATGCTGGTTGTCTCATGTCTCATTTTATATCCTGCTAAATGGTTTATAACCCATTGTTTAGTAAAACACTAGCTCGGCTGGAGCTGGTGGGAAGGCATGGGTTGGTCTCAGAATTTGTTCCACGTCTTGTGGAGAGTGCTGTCAGAGGAAGTGAAGGAGCAAATGGGCACAGACCAGTTCGGGAGCAAATACTACTATATCCCAGAGTACAAGAACTGGAGAGATTGGTTCAAGATGGCGGAGTAGAAGGATGTGTGCTCACTCCCTCTTGTAAGAGCACCAGAATCACAACTAACTGCTGAACAGTCATCGACAGGAAGACACTGGAACTCACCAAAAAAGATACCCCACATCCTAAGACAAAGGAGAAGCCACAATGAGATGGTAGGAGGGGCACAATCACAATAAAATCAAATCCCATAACTGCTGGGTGGGTGACTCACAAACTGGAGAACACTTATACCACAGAAGTCCACCCACTGGAGTGAAGGTTCTGAGCCCCTCGTCAGGCTTCCCAACCTGGGGGTCCGGCAACAGGAGGAGGAAATCCTAGAGAATCAGACTTTGAAGGCTAGCGGGATTTGATTGCAGGACTTCGACAGGACTGGGGGAAACAGAGACTCCACTCTTGGAGGGCACACACAAAGTAGTGTGTGCATCGGGACCCAGGGGAAGGAGCAGTGACCCCATAGGAGACTGAACCAGACCTACCTGCTGGAGGGTAGTGTTGGAGGGTCTCCTGCAAAGGTGGGGGGTAGCTGTGGCTCACCATGAGGACAAGACACTGGCAGCAGAAGTTCTGGGAAGTACACCTTGGCATGAGTCCAACCAGAGTCTGCTATTAGCCCCACCAAAGAGCCAGGTAGGCTCCAGTGTTGGGTTGCCTCAGGCAAAACAACCAACAGGGAGGGAACCCAGCCCCACCCATCAGCAGACAAGCAGATTAAAGTTTTACTGAGCTCTGCCCACCAGAGCAACACCCAGCTCTACCCACCACCAGCCCCTCCCGTTAGGAAACTTGCACAAGCCTCTTAGATAGCCTCATCCACCAGAGGGCAGACAGCAGAAACAAGAAGAACTACAATCCTGCAACCTGTGGAACAAAACCCACATTCACAGGAAGATAGACAAGATGAAAAGGCAGAGGGCTATGTACCAGATGAAGGAAAAGATAAAACCCCAGAAAAACAACTAAATGAAGTGGAGATAGGCAACCTCTCAGAAAAGGAATTCAGAATAATGATAGTGAAGATGATCCAGGACCTCGGAAAAAGAATGGAGGCAAAGATCAAGAAGATGCAAGAAATGTTTAACAAAGACCTAGAAGAATTAAAGAACAAACAAACAGAGATGAACAATACAATAACTGAAATGAAAACTACACTAGAAGGAATCAATAGCAGAATAACTGAGGCAGAAGAATGGATAAGTGACCTGGAAGACAGAATGGTGGAATTCACTGTCATGGAACAAAATAAAGAAAAAAGAATGAAAAGAAATGAAGACAGCACAAGAGACCTCTGGGACAACATTGAACACAACAACATTCGCTTTATAGGAATGCCAGAAGGAGAAGAGAGAGAGAAAGGACCCAAGAAAATATTTGAAGAGATTATAGTCGAAAACTTCCCTAACATGGGAAAGGAAATAGCCACCCCAGTCCAGGAAGCGCAGAGAGTCCCATACAGGATAAACCCAAGGAGAAACACGCCGAGACACATAGTAATCAAATTGACAAAAATTAAAGACGAAGAAAAATTATTGAAAGCAACAAAGGAAAAACAACAAATAACATACAAGGGAACTCCCATAAGGTTAACAGCTGATTTCTCAGCAGAAACTCTACAAGCCAAAAGGGAGTGGCATGATATATTTAAAGTGATGAAAGGGAAGAACCTACAACCAAGATTACTCTACCCAGCAAGGATCTCATTCAGATTTGACAGAGAAACCAAAAGCTTTATAGACAAGCAAAAGCTAAGAGAATTCAGCACCACCAAACCAGCTCTAGAACAAATGCTAAAGGAACTTCTCTAAGTGGGAAACACAAGAGAAGAAAAGGACCTACAAAAACAAACCCATAACAATTAAGAAAATGGTAATAGGAACATACATATCAATAATTACCTTAAATGTGAATGGATTAAATGCTCCAACCAAAAGACACAGTCTGGCTGAATGGATAAAAAAACAAGACCCGTATATATGCTGTCTACAAGAGACCCACTTCAGACCTAGGGACACATACAGACTGAAAGTGAGGGGTTGGAAAAAAGGTATTCCATGCAAATGGAAATCAAAAGAAAGCTGGAGTAGCAATTCTCATATCAGACAAAATAGACTTTAAAATAAAGACTATTACAAGAGACAAAGAAGGACACTACATAATGATCAAGGGATCAATCCAAGAAGAAGATATAAAAATTATAAATATATATGCAGCCAACATAGGAGCACCTCAATACATAAGGCAACTGCTAACAGCTCTAAAAGAGGAAATCAACAGTAACACTATAATAGTGGGAGATTTTTAACACCTCACTTACACCAATGGACAGATCATCCAAACAGAAAATTAATAAGGAAACACAAGCTTTAAATGACACAATAGACCAGATAGATTTAATTGATATTTATAGGACATTCCATCTGAAAACAGCAGATTACACTTTCTTTTCAAGTGCACACGGAACATTTTCCAGGATAGGTCATATCTTGGGTCACAAATCAAGCCTCAGTAAATTTAAGAAAATTGAAATCATATCAAGCATCTTTTCTGACCACAACACTATGAGATTAGAAATCAGTTACAGGGAAAAAAACGTAAAAAACACAAACACATGGAAGCTAAACAATACGTTACTAAATAACCATGAGATCACTGAAGAATGAAAGGGAAATCAAAAAATACCTAGAGACAAATGACAACGAAAACACAACTATCCAAAATCTATGGGATGCAGCAAAAGCAGTTCTAAAAGGGAAGTTTATAGCAATACAATCCTACCTCAAGAAACAAGAAAAACCTCAAGTAAACAATCTAACCTTACAACTAAAGGAACTAGAGAAAGTAGAACAAATAAAACCTAAAGTTAGTAGAAGGAAAGGAATCATATAGGTCAGAGCAGAAATAAATGAAATAGAAATAAAGAAAACAATAGCAAAGGCGAATGAAACTAAAAGCTGGTTGTTTGAGAAGATAAACAAAATTGATAAACCATTAGCCAGACTCATCAAGAAAAAGAGGGAGAGGACTCAAATCAATAAAATTAGAAATGAAAAAGGAGAAGTTACAACAGATACTGCAGAAATACACAACATCCTATGAGACTACTACAAGCAACTCTATGCCAATAAAATGGTCAACCTGGAAGAAATGCACAAATTCTTAGAAAGATATAACCTTTCAAGACTGAACCAGGAAGAAATAGAAAATATGAACAGACCAATCACAAATAATGAAATTGAAACTGTGATTAAAAATTTTCCAACAAACAAAAGTCTAGGACCACATGGCTTCACAGGTGAATGTTATCAAACATTAAAAGAAGAGCAAACACCCATCCTTCTCAAACTCTTCCAAAAATTTGCAGAGAAAGGAACACTCCCAAACTCATTCTATGAGGCCACCATCAGCCTGATATCAAAACCAGAAAAAGATACTACAAAAAAGAAAATTACAGACTGATATCACTGATGAATATAGATGCAAAAATCCTCAACAAAATACTAGCAAACAGAATCCAACAACATATTAAAAGGATCATACACCATGATCAAGTGGGATTTATCCCAGGGATGCAAGGATTCTTCAATATACGCAAATCAATCAATGTGATACACCATATTAACAAACTGAAGAATGAAAAGCATAGGATCATCTCAATAGATGCAGAAAAAGCTTTTGACAAAATTCAACACCCATTTATGATAAAAACTCTCCAGAAAGTGGGCATAAAGGGAACCTACCTCAACATAATAAAGGCCATATACGACAAACCCACAGCAAACATCAACCTCAATGGTGAAAAACTGAAAGCATTTCCTCTAAGATCAGGAACAAGACAAGGATGTCCACTCTCGCCACTATGATTCAACATAGTTTTGGAAGTCCTAGCCACAGCAATCAGAGAAGAAAAAGAAATACAAATTGGAAAAGAAGTAAAACTGTCACTGTTTGCAGATGACATGATACTATACATAGAGAATCCTAAAGGTGCCACCAGAAAACTACTAGAGCTAATCAATGAATTTGGTAAAGTAGCAGGATACAAAATTAATGCACAGAAATCTCTTGCATTACTATATGCTAATGATGAAAAATCTGAAAGAGAAATTAAGGACACACTCCCATTTACCATTGCAACAAAAGGAATAAAATACCTAGGAATAAATGTACCTAGGGAGACAAAAGACCTGTATGCAGAAAACTATAAGACACTGATGAAAGAAATTAAAGATGATACAAACAGATGGAGAGAAATACCATGTTCTTGGATTGGAAGAATCCACATTGTGAAAATGACTATAATACCCAAAGCAATCTACAGATTCAATGCAATCCCTATCAAATCACCAATGGCATTTTTTACAGAACTAGAACAAAAAATCTTAAAATTTGTTTGGAGACACCAAAGACCCCGAATAGCCAAAGCAGTCTTGAGGGAAAAAATGGAGCTGGAGGAATGAGACTCCCTGACTTCAGACTATACTGCAAAGCTACAGTAATCCAGACACTATGGTACTGGCACAAAAACAGAAATATAGATCAATGGAACAAGATAGAAAGCCCAGAGATAAACCCACGCACCTATGGTCAACTAATCTATGACAAAGGAGGCAAGGATATACAATGGAGAAAAGACAGTCTCTTCAATAAGTGGTGCTGGGAAAACTGGACAGCTACATGTAAAAGAATGAAATTAGAACACTCCCTACCACCATACACAAAAATAAACTCAAAATGGATTAGTGATCGAAATGTAAGACTGGACACTATAAAACTCTTAGAGGAAAACATAGGAAGAACACTCTTTGACATAAATCACAGCAAGATCTTTTTTGATCCACTTCCTAGAGTAATGGAAATAAAACCAAAAATAAACAAAAGGGACCTAATGAAACTTAAAAGCTTTTGCACAGCAAAGGAAACCATAAACAAGATGAAAAGATAACCCTCAGAATGGGAGAAGATATTTGCAAACGAATCAATGGACAAAGGATTAATTTCCAGAATATATAAACAGCTCATGCAGCTCAATATTAAAAGAGCAAACAACCCAATCCAAAAATGGGCAGAAGACCTAAACAGACATTTCTCCAAAGAAGACATACAGAAGGCCAAGAAGCACATGAAAAGCTGCTCAACATCACTAACTATTAGAGAAATGCATATCAAAACTACAATGAGGTATCACCTCACACCAGTTAGAATGGTCATTATCAGAAAATCTACAAACAACAAATGCTGGAGAGGGTGTGGAGAAAAGGGAACCCTCTTGCACTGTTGGTGGGAATGTAAACTGATATAGCCACTATTGATACAACAGTATGGAGGTTCATTAAAAAACTAAAAATTGTATTACCATATGACCCCACTATCCCACTACTGGCATATACCCAGAGAAAACCATAATTCAAAAAGACACATGCACCCCAATGTTCATTGCAGCACTATTTACAATAGCCAGGTCATGGAATCAACCAAAATGCCCATCGACAGACGAATGGATAAAGAAAATGTGGTACATATATACAATTGAATATTACTCAGCCATAAAAAGGAACGAAATTGGGTCATTTGTAGAGACATGGATTTATCTAGAGACTGTCATACAGAGTGAAGTAAGTCAGAAAGATAAAAACAAATATCGTATATTAACGCATATATGTGGAACCTAGAATAATGGTACAGATGACCCAGTTTGCAAGGGAGAAATAGAGACACAGATGTAGAGAACAAACCTATGGACACCAAGGGCAAAAGTGGAGGGGTGGTGGTGGTGGTGTGATGAATTGGGAGATTGGGATTGACATATATACAGTAATATGTATAAGATGGATAATTAATAAGAATCTGCTGTGTAAAAATAAAATAAAATAAAATTCAAAAATGAAAATAAAAAAAAACACTAGTTCATTTCAGTTTTCACAGTAATTTTATGAGCAATATAATTTTAAAAAATATTTATTTATTTGGCTGCTCCAGGTCTTAGTTGCGGCACACGGGATCTTTAGTTGCAGCATGTGGGATCTTTAGTTGTGGCATGTGGGATCTATATCCATGACCAGGGATTGAAACCAGGCCCCCTGCATTGAGAGTGCAGAGTCTTAGCCACTGGACCACCAGGGAAGTCCTGAAATCAACATAATTTTAATACCCATTTTACAGATAAGAAAATTAAGTTCATTTGTTCAAGGTCAAGGTCACACAAAGAAACCAAGGTCTATGGCTTGCACTTGGGATTATATTCTGTTTTTATTTTATTTTTTTAAACATCTTTATTGGAGTAAAATTGCTTTACAATGGTGTGTTAGTTTCTGCTGTATAACAAAGTGAGTCAGCTATACATATACATATATCCCCATATCCCCTCCGTGTTGTGTCTCCCTCCCACCCTCCCTATCCCACCCTTGTAGGTGGCCACAAAGCACCGAGCTGATCTCCCTGTGCTATGTGGCTGCTTCCCACTAGCTATCTATTTTACATTTGGTAGTGTATACGTGTCCATGCCACTCTCTCACTTTGTCCCAGCTTACCCTCCTTCCCCCTCCCCATGTCCTCAAGTCCATTTCCTATGTCTGCATCTTTATTCCTGTCCTGCCTCGAGGTTCTTCAGAACCATTTTTTTTTTTTAGATTCCATATGTATGTGTTAGCATACAGTATTTGTTTTTCTCTTTCTGACTTACTTCACTCTGTATGACAGTCTCTAGGTCCATCCACCTCACTACAAATAACTCAATTTTGTTTCTTTTTATGGCTGAGCAATATTCCATTGTATATATGTGCCACATCTTCTTTATCCATTTATCTGTCGATGGACACTTATGTTGCTTCTTGGCTATTGGAAATAGTGTTGCAGTGAACATTGTGGTACATGACTCTTTTTGAATTGTTTCTCAGGGTATATGCCCAGTAGTGGGATTGCTGGGTCATATGGTAGTTCTATTTTTGGTTTTTTAAGGAACCTCCGTACTGTTCTCCATAGTGGCTGTATCAATTTACATTCCCACCAACAGTGCAAGAGGGTTCCCTTTTCTCCATACCCTCTCCAGCATTTATTGTTTGTAGATTTTTTGATGATGGCCATTCTGACTGGTATGAGGTGATACCTCATTGTAGTTTTGATTTGCATTTCTCTAATGATTTGTGATGGTGAGCATCCTTTCATGTGTTTGTTGGCAGTCTGTATATCTTCTTTGGAGAAATGTCTATTTTGGTCTTCTACCCATTTTTTGGATTGGGTTGTTTGTTTTTTGATATTGAGCTGCATGAGCTACTAGTATATTTTGGAGATTAGTCCTTTGTCCATTGCTTCATTTGCAAATATTTTTTCCCATTCTGAGGGTTATCTTTTCATCTTGTTTATTGTTTCCTTTGCTGTGCAAAAGCTTTTATGTTTCATTAGGTCCCATTTTTTAATTTTTGTTTTTATTTCCATTTCTGTAGGAGGTGGGTCAAAAAGGATCTTGCTGTGATATATGTCATAGAGTGTTCTGCCTATGTTTTCCTCTAAGAGTTTGATAGTGTCTGGCCTTACATTTAGGTCTTTAATCCATTTTGAGTTTATTTTTGTGTATGGTGTTAGGGAGTGTTCTAATTTCATTCTTTTACATGTAGCTGTCCAGTTTTCCCAGCACCACTTATTAAACAGGCTATCTTTTCTCCATTGTATATTCTTCCCTTCTTTATCAAAGATAAGGTGACCATATGTGCGTGGATTTATCTCTGGGCTTTCTATTTTGTTCCATTGATCTATATTTCTGTTTTTGTGCCGGTACCATAGTGTCTTGATTAGTGTAGCTTTGTAGTACAGTCTGAAGTCCTGGAGCCTGATTCCTCCAGCTCCATTCTTTCTCAAGATTGTTTTGGCTATTTGGGGTCTTTTGTGTTTCCATACAAATTTTGAAATTTTTTATTCTAGTTCTGTGGAAAATGCAATTGGTAGCTTGATAGGGATTGCATTGAATCTGTTGATTGCTTTGGGCAGTAGAGTCATTTTCACAATGTTGATTCTTCCAATCCAAGAACATGGTATATATCTCTCCATCTGTTTGTATCATCTTTAATTTCCTTCATCAGTGTCACAGTTTTCTGCATACATGTTTTTTGTCTCCCTACGTAGGTTTATTCCTAGGTATTTATTCTTTTGTTGCAATGGTAAATGGGATTGTTTCCTTAATTTCTCTTCAGATTTTTATCGTTAGTGTTAGGATTGCAAGAGATTTCTGTGCATTAATTTTTTATCCTGCTACTTTACCAGATTCCTTGGTTAGCTCTAGTAGTATTCTTGTAGCAATCTTAGGATTTTCTATGTATAGTATCATGTCCATCTACAAACAGTGACAAGCTTTACTTCTGTCTTTTTCCTATTTGGATTCCTTTTATTTCTTTTTCTTCTCTGATTGCTGTGTCCTAAAACTTCCACAACTATGTTGAGTAATAGTGGTGAGAGTGTGCAACCTTGTCTTGTTCCTGATCTTAGTGGAAATGGTTTCAGTTTGTTCACCATTGAGAACGATTGTGCCTGTGAGTTTGTCATATATGGCCTTTAGTAGTGTGAAGTAAGAATCCTCTATGCCTACTTTCTGGAGAGCTTTTATCATTAATGCATGTTGAATTTTGTCAAAAAGCTTTTTCTGCATCTATTGAGATGATCATATGCTTTTTATTCTTCAATTTGTTAATATGGTGTTTCACATTGATTGATTTGCGTGTATTGAAGAATCTTTGCATTTATGGGATAAACCCCACTTGATCATGGTGTATGATCCTTTAATGTGCTGTTGGATTTCTTTGTTAGTATTTGTTGAGGATTTTTGCATCTGTGTTCATCAGTGATATTGACCTGTAGTTTTCTTTTCTTTGTGACATCTTTGTCTGGTTTCAGTATGAGGTGGATGGTGGCCTGGTAGAATGAGTTTGGGAGTATTCCTCCCTCTGCTATATTTGGAAGAGTTTGAGAAGGATAGGTGTTAGCTCTTCTCAATGTTTGATCAAATTCGACTGTGAAGACATCTGGCCCTGGGCTTTGGTTTGTGGAAGATTTTTAATCACAGTCTCAATTTTAGTGCTTGTGATTGGTCTGTTTATATTTCTATTTCTTTCTGGTTCAGTCTTGAGGTTGTGCTTTTCTAAGAATTTGTCGCATTTCTTCCAGGTGTCCATTTATTGGCATACAGTTGCTTGTAGTAATCTCTCATGATCCTTTGTATTTCTGCAGTGTCAGTTGTCACTTCCCCTTTTTCATTTCTAATTTTGTTGATTTGAGTCTTCTCCCTTTTTTTCTTGATGAGTCTGGCTAATGGTTTATCAATTTTATCATCTCAAAGAACCAGCTTTTTGTTTTATTGATCTTTGCTATTGTTTCCTTCATTTCTTTTTCATTTATTTCTGATCTGATCTTTATGATTTCTTTCCTTCTGCTAACTTTGGGGTTTTTTTGTTCTTCTTTCTCTAATTGCTTTAGGTGTAAGGTTAGGTTGTTTATTTGAGATTTTTCTTGTTTCTTGAGGTAGGATTGTATTGCTATAAACTTCCCTCTTAGAACTGGTTTTGCTGCATCCCAGAGGTTTTGAGTTGTCGTGTTTTCATTGTCATTTGTTTCTAGTTATTTTTTGATTTCGTGTTTGATTTCTCCAGTGATATCTTGGTTATTTAGTAATGTATTGTTTAGCCTCCATGTGTCTGTAGTTTTTACAGTTTTTTTCCTGTAATTGATATCTAGTCTTATAGCATTGTGGTTGGAAATGATACTTGATTTGATTTCAATTTTCTTAAATTTACCAAGGATTGATTTGTGACCCAAGGTATGGTCTATCCTGGAGAATGTTCCATGAGCACTTGAGAAGAAAGTGTATTCTGTTGTTTTTGGATGGAATGTCCTGTAAATATCAATAAGTCCATCTTATTTAATGTGTCATTTAAAGCCCGTGTCTCCTTATTTATTTTCATTTTGAATGATCTGTCCATTGGTGAAAGTGGTGTGTTAAAGTCCCGTACTACTATTGTGTTACTGTCGGTTTCCCCTTTTATGGCTGTTAGCCTTTGCCTTATGTATTGAGGTGCTCCTATGTTGGGTGCATAAATATTTGCAATTGTTATGTCTTCTTCTTGGATTGATCCCTTGATCATTATGTAGTGTCATTCGTTGTCTCTTGTAATAGTCTTTATTTTAAAGTCTATTTTGTCTGATTTGAGAATTGGCTACTCCAGGTTTGTTTTGATTTCCATTTGCATGGAATATTTTTTTCCATCCCCTCACTTTCAGTCTGTATGTGTCCCTAGGTCTGAAGTGGGTCTCTTGTAGACAGCATATATACAGGACTTGTTTTTGTATCCATTCAGCCAGCCTGTGTCTTTTGGTTGGAGCATTTAATCCCTTTACATTTAAGGTAATTATTGATATGTATGTTCCTATTACCATTTTCTTGTTTTGGGTTTGTTTTTGTAGGTCTTTTCCTTCTCTTGTGTTTCCTGCCTAGAGAAGTTCCTTCAGCATTTGTTGTAAAGCTGGTTTGGTAGTGCTGAATTATCTTAGCTTTTGCTTGTCTGTAACAGCTTTAATTTCTCTGTCGAATCTGAATGAGATTCTTGCTGGGTAGAGTAATCTTGGTTGTAGGTTTTTCCCTTTCATCACTTTAAGTATGTCCTGCCACTCCCTTCTGGCTTGCAGAGTTTCAGCTGAAAGATCATCTGTTAGCCTTATTGGGATTCCCTTGTATGTTATTTGTTGCTTTTCCCTTGCTGCTTTTAATATTTTTCTTTGTATTTAATTTTTGTTAATTTGATTAATATGTGTCTTGGTGTGTTTCTCTTTAGATTTATCCTGGATGAGACTCTCTGTGCTTCCTCGACTTGATTGACTATTTCCTTTTTCATATTAGGGAAGTTTTCAACTATAATCTCTTCAAATATTTTCTCAGTCCCTTTCTTTTTCTCTTCTTCTTCTGGGACCCCTATAATTCGAATGTTGGTGTGTTTAATGTTGTCCCAGAGGTCTCTGTGACTGTCTTCAATTCTTTTCATTCTTTTTTCTTTATTCTGCTCTGTGGTAGTTATTTCCACTATTTTATCTTCCAGATCACTTATCCGTTCTTCTGCCTCAGTTATTCTGCTATTGATTCCTTCTGGAGAATTTTTAATTTCATTTATTGTGTTGTTCATCATTGTTTGTTTGCTCTTTAGTTCTTCTAGGTCCTTGTTAAACATTTCTTGTATTTTCTCCATTCTATCTCCAAGAGTTTGGATCATCTTTACTATCATTACTCTGAATTGTTTCTCAGGTAGACTGCCTATTTCCTCTTCATTTGTTTGGTCTGGTGGGTTTTTACCTTGCTCCTTCATCTGCTGTGTTTTTCTCTGTCTTCTCATTTTGCTTAACTTACTGTGTTGGGGTCTCCTTTTCACAGGCTGCAGGTTCGTAGTTCCCATTGTTTTTGGTGTCTGCCCCCAGTGGGTAAGGTTGGTTCAGTGGGTTCTGTAGGCTTCCTGGTGGAGGGGACTGGTGCCTGTGTTCTGATGAATGAGGCTGGATCTTGTCTTTCTGGTAGGCAGGACCATGTCCGGTGGTATATTTTGGGGTGTCTGTAGCCTTATTATGATTTTAGGCAGCCTCTCTGCTAGTGGGTGGGGTTGTGTTCCTGTCTTGCTAGTTTTTTGGCATAGGGTGTCCAGCACTGTAGCTTGCTGGGCATTGAGTGGAGCTGGGTCTTAGCGTTGAGATGGAGATCTCTGGGAGAGCTCTCACCTATTGATATTAGAAGGGGCTGGGAGGTCTCTGGTGGACTAATGTCCTGAACTTGGCTCTCCCACCTCAGAGGCTCAGGCCTGACACACGGCTGGAGCACCAAGACCCTGTCACCCACATGGCTCAGAAGAAAAGGGAGAAAACAAAATAAATGAAAGATAGAAAAAAAATAATAAAATAAAGTTATTAAAATAAAAAAATTATTAAAATAAAAAAATTAAAAAGTAAAAAAAAGAGCAACCAAACCAATAATCATATTCACCTATCATAACAAGCACTAAAAACTATACTAAAAAAAAATGGACAGACAGTACCCTAGGACAAATGGTAAAAGCAAACCTTTACAGACAAATTCACACAAAGAAGCATACACATACACACTCACAAAAAGGAAAACGGAAGGAATAAATAAAAAGGAAGAGAAAAACCAAATCAATAAACAATCTACCAATGGTAATAAGCGCTAAATACTAATCTAAGATAAACATAAAAGTGGAAACAAAATTAGATGCAGAAAGCAAACCTCAGCTCTACAGGTGCTCCCAAAGTCCACCACCTCAGTTTTGGGATGATTCGTTGTCTATTCAGGTATTCCACAGATTCAGGGTCCATCACTTGTTTGTGGAGATTTATCTGCTGCTCCTGAGCTCATGGAGAAACTTCCCTTTCTCTTCTTTGTTCACATAGCTCCTGGGGTTCAGCTTTGGGTTTGGCCCCACCTCTGCATATCGGTCCCCCTCTGGCGTCTGTTCTTTGCCCAGACAGGAGGGCGTTAAAGGAGCGGCTGATTCGGGGGCTCTGGCTCACTCAGGCCAGGGGGAGGGAGGGTACAGAATGCGGGGCAAGCCTGAGGCAGCAGAGGTTGGTGTGACGTTGCACCAGCCTGAGGCGCGCCGTGTGTTCTCCTGGGGAAGTTGTCCCTGGATCACGGGACCCTCACAGTGGTGGGCTGCACAGGCTTCTGGGAGGGGAGGTGTGGATAGTGACCTGTGCTTGCACACAAGATTGTTGGTGGCTGTAGCAGCAGCCTTAGCATTTCATGCACATCTCTGGTGTCTGCGCTGATAGCCATGGCTCATGTCCATCTCTGGAGCTCGTTTAGGCGGTGCTCTGAATCCCCTCTCCTTGCGCACCCCGAAACAATGGTCTCTTGACTCTTAAGCAGTTCCAGACTTTTTCCCGGACTCCCTCCCGGCCAGCTGTGGTGCTCTAGCCCCCTTCAAGCTGTGTTCACATAGCCAACCCCAGTCCTCTCCTTGGCATCTGACCTCCGTAGCCCGAGCCTCAGCTCCCAGCCCCCGCCCGCCTCGGCGGGTGAGCAGACAAGCGTCTCGGGCTGGTGAGTGCTGGTCGGCACCGATCTTCTGTGCGGGAATCTCTCCTTTTTGCCCTCTGCACCCCTGTTGCTGTAATTTCTTCCATGGCGCCAAAGCTTCCCCCCCGCCCACCCCCTGTCTCTGCCAGTGAAGGGGCTTCCTAGTGTGTGGAAACTTTTCCTCCTTTATGGCTCCCTCCCAGAGGTGCAGATCCCATCCCTATTCTTTTGTCTCTGTTTTTTCTTTTTTCTTTTGCCCTGCCCTGGTATGTAGGGAATTTCTTGCCTTTTGGGAAGTGTGAGGTCTTTTGCCAGCGTTCAGGAGGTGTTCTGTAGGAGTTGTTCCACATGTAGATGTATTTCTGACATATTTGTGGGGAGGAAGGTGATCTCCACGTCTTACTCCTCTGCCGTCATGAAAGTCCTCTTCCTATATTCCGTTTTTAAACAGATACCATTTCTGTTAAAAACAGCTGTTCAAATTCTTATATGCTTAGTGCATTGTCTGTGGCCTGAATAAACAC
Source organism: Balaenoptera musculus (assembly GCF_009873245.2). Taxonomy (NCBI): domain Eukaryota; kingdom Metazoa; phylum Chordata; class Mammalia; order Artiodactyla; family Balaenopteridae; genus Balaenoptera; species Balaenoptera musculus. The sequence continues at coordinate 52,356,361 of NC_045787.1, forward strand.
AAGGTCTTAACACGTATGGCTATATGGGCACTGTTCTAGGTCTAATCCATGTGGATGGGATTGTGATTTATGAAATTCAAATATTTCTAAGTAACTCTAAATTCATGGTAGCTTTTAGTTATTATTTATGTTTTTAATCAATTGATTTGAAAATTACCACTTCCATTTTATGGAGATCTGAGGAATTCCTTGAAATTGGAGTTGCTTTTTCCCAGGAAATGGATTGAAACTTGGAGGCCACACCTTCAGAAGTGTGGCTAGCAGGCTTAACCAGGGATTCGTAAATTAAATCTTTAGTTTCACTGACCTCTAATTGAACTTTAGCATATGTTTCAATTATTAGTAGGCAATAAACCATAGCAGTATTATCAGCACATGCATTTGTCACCAATAGAAATTACTGATGTTTTCATATCATCTCACAGTGTTGCAGATATTTCAAAATATCATTCATGCTCATCATGTCATTGAAATTATGCTAGTTTTCAGAGTCACCATTAGATCTTGATGTGTAGTGTACTGATAAAGGAGCACATGCATTAGTATATCACAAAATTTTTTCTGTAATAGTTTGGTAATTATATTTCAATATAAGTTTATTTTATACATTTAAATTCATTATTATTTAGAAAATAGAAATAGGAAAGGGGTCTCCAGGTCTCACCAGACTGCCAGAGTGGACCATGACTCCAAAATAGATGGCAGCCTTGGCTCCATGACCGGGAGGGGCTTGAACACAAGCTGAGGGGCTGTGGATTGCCTCTCTAGAAATGGGTCATATGTCTAGCCACCCAGAATCAACATCAATTATTGTGAATGGTCTAGCAAAGGGAGAAATTGGGTACTCTCTCATTCTAGATAATGTGGAAACTGAGGCACAGCAAGTTTGTTGCTCCTTTAAGTCTTTCTTTTGTCACTGTGTCTGTCCTTTCATGTTTAGTGTCACATCTTTGCCTTCTTCCTCCATTGACGTGACCCTGCCTCTTGTATTTGGCACACAAATTCATGTAAGGAGCCTTAGAATTACTGGTTTGGCAAATTTAAGTTGAGAACAGCAACTTTGTTTATTGGATGCCCATTGTTCATTATCTCAATAAAAAACCTAAATGACTGATTTTCTTCTCAATGTGGTGGGAAAAATCTACACTTCTGGACTGAGTCCTGGCAGTAGTCTTCCTGAATTATCACATTGCTTCACAGAGGTAAAGGGCTAGGGAAGTGACCAGTGGTTTCAGTTATTTCTAAACCTACATGGTAAAGTGCTGTGAACACTAAATAATAAATAACAGACCTGCGCTCTCACAAAAGTCTCTGATGAAACCTTGCCATGGTTTTCATTTAGTCTTGTGTTAAATTTAGTTATAATGTTCTGTATATTTACAGAAAAATAGGTTATTGTGTATTCTATGAATTGAAATGTTTGACAGACTTGAATTATTTTAATCTTGGGATCATTAGATATACAAACGTTAATTTACCTCTGAAATTCCTTTGAGATGATATAAATTCCCTTCCATGATGTTATCGGAGTTATCGTTCTTCAAAGTAAATTGAATAACTCCCTTCTTTATGTTTTTATTTATTTTTAAAATTTATTTATTTATTTAGTTTTGCCTGAGTTTGGTCTTTGTTGCTGTGCGCGGGCTTTCTCATTGCTAGCGGGGGCTACTCTTTGTTGCAGTGTGCAGGTTTCTCATTGTGGTGGCTTCTCTTATTGCAGAGCACGGGCTCTAGGCACGCGGGCTTCAGTATTTGTGGCACGCAGGCTCAGTATTTGTGGCTTGCAGGCTCTAGAGCGCAGGCTCAGTAGTTGTGGCGCACAGGCTTAGTTGCTCCGCGGCATGTGGGATCTTCCCGCACCAGGGCTCGAACCTGTGTACCCTGCATTGGCAGGTGGATTCTTAACCACTGTGCCACCAGGGAAGCCCTTTATTTTTTTTAACAGTCTTTCCATGTTCCTTTATTGTCAATAGAAGGAGTTCAAGGTACTTAGGACGGGATCCAGTGTTTCTGGTTAGACTCTGCTCCCTCTTTGTGGTTGACCATTTCCCCACACATTATCTCTATCTTAACCTTTCTGAAATCCTTGTATTTTCCTGCACACATTCTGATTTGTCCAACTTCCATGACTTTCATAGGTGATTTATTCTTCCATCCTGCTTTACTTCCTGGAAAACTGCTATTGGTCCTTTGAGACCTCTCAGGCATCACCCTCTTTCTGAAGACTTCCTTTACATTGACCTCCATTCGTTGCTATCCATCCAACAGAGTAGGATAATCTGTCTGTGTTCACATATTAACTGATAGTGTTGATCGGAATGCATTAACATGGTTTATTTACAGAGTTGTGTCCTTTTTAAAAGTGGAGTTCTCCTTGAACACAAGGACAGAGTCTTCATCTCTTTCTTCCAGGGTTCTAGCATGAGGCAGATGCTCATCTGATGTTGGGTGAAGGAGTGCTGTCATCATGCTAATAACCTAATTGATGGCGTGTTGGGAGAATGGGGTAGTAAAACTTAAGCATTACACACTGTCTGGGACACTTCTTGTGCCCTTCCTTATATCCTCTTTGCCTACCTTTTGACTCCAGCCATTGCTATGACAACTCTGTGCAGTTGTGACCCATCAGGTCCTTGCCTCAATCGCACCACATAACTCTTGCTTTCTGACCTGGGGCTTCCCTGAGGCTATTGCTTGCAGAGACCAGGTTAGCCATTCTGCCCCGCGTACACACTGGAAGTGGGAGTGAACTAAAACCCCTTGGGGCAATGATGGGAGTTGGGGGATAAATATTCCCCCCCACCCCATATTATTCAGGAAGACATCAGGGTCTCATTCTACAAGGCAATTCAAAGCATCTCAGGGGTATGGAGCTGCAATTGCCCATCCTAGTTACTAGTTCAATGAAGTGTCCTTGGATAGCTTCCCCTCCTTCCCTCTTTAAATCTGCCCAGTCCTCTACTCCTGTTCCTTAGAATCACTTCCCAAAAATAAATGTTCTTGTCTCAGGCTCTGCTTTTGGGGAGAACCTAGACTAAGACAGAAGCCCTCATTTAAAACCAGCTTCACTATGCTATATTTTTCTCGGATTGAGAGATGTTTGGAAACTGTTTGCAAGTCTCAAAAGTAACCACTAAACAAAGATGGTACAGAATACAAGTAAATAGGATAATATCCACTATATAAATGTACTACAGAATATGAAATGTTTTGTGAATTAGGCATTTTTATTCCCTCAGTCAGGAGACAGACTCAGACAATTGCTCAGTTTTGTAAAAACACTTCTCCATAATTCTACAGCTGTGTCTTAGGTGAAACTGAATAGTGATGTTTTGATCATAGCTTTACAGATGGTGAGGCCCTAGACACAGCAGCTTTCACTGAGCAAGTGGTGAGGCCCTAGAAGACACATGTCTTTCCCATAGAGGGTCAGTGCAAGGGTCTTGGGTGTGAAACCCTATACGTATACCAGTGGGCTGGATGGCTTGCTCTGATTATGTGTGTGTGTGTGTGTGTGTGTGTGCATGTGTGCATGTATGTATATTTGTATGTTTCTTTTTAAAGCACAATGTATGGAATCCAATCTAATGATTTTAAATATCATAATCCTTGGATTACAAATAGAAAAACGACGTTTTTTGAAAATGGAAAGTATTGGGCAGTAAAATTGGCATTTGAAACCTGTGCATTACCAAATACTTAAATCACAGAATTTTTTAAATCTTTTGTAGCTAGAAGAAACATTCACGGTCACTCAGAGCTGGAGACCCAGATGGTTAGTAACAGAACCAGGGCTAGAACCCAAGCCTTGGGAGCCCCCTTCTCATGGTCCGTCTGTTGTACCACACTGCCTTCTCTTGATGATCCTTCTTTTAAATCAGAGGTTGGCAATTTTTTTCTGTAAAGGGCCAGATAGTAAATAATTTAGGCTTTGCAGGCCAATGGTTGCTGTCACAGCTGCTCAACTCTGCCATTTTTATGTGAAAGCAGCCATAGGGGATAGTTCCATAAATGAGCATGGCTGGGTTCCAGTGAAGCTTTATTTACAAACACCAGTGGTAGGCCTGATTTGTCCCCTGTTTTTCACCATTGGAGTCATGGCAATTTCTGCCTGATGGTCACCAAAAGGCTACTGCGTCCTAGAGAGTTAAAGCCACCACCAAGCCTGCTGGTGAGCCAGACTGCTGCATCACAGCCCACACATGACTGGGCTGCCTTCCAGGTCTGTGTATAATCGGACTCTGAGCCAGCAGCCAAGAGAGTGAGCCTGGCACCCACCGCACTCCCGTTTCCAGAAGGAATCACAAATTCCCTTCCTGTACAGATACAGAAACAATTGTACCACAGGAGAATTACTGGAAAGTAATGCAGGGTCATCAGGAAGGAAAAGGAATTCACTCCTTGGTCACAGTCTTCAGTCTGGTTGGGAGTCAGTCAGACCTGGAAAGGTCAGCGAGGATGCATGTCTGATTTTGGCAGGCCTCCAGGACTCTATACTCACAGGATGATACACTGGGCTTTGGTGATTTCTGTGGCCTGCTCAGAGCTTCCTTTGGCTGCTCCAGTCATCCTTTCCTGCTCACAGTCAGGTACATTATTCCCCCCACCGTTTCACGCCTCACCCCATTTATCATCTGCCAATGCTAAGCCTTTGTTCCTGTTAATCAAAATCTTCTATAGGCAAAGATTGTCTTCTCTCAATTTCATCTTCCACAAAACTTGACAACTTGACTTTTGAGTCCCAGGTCTGAGGCCCTCTAAGACAAATGTCTTTCCATAGAAGGTCAGTGCAAAAAGCTTGGGTTCAACCCTATGCTTATGCCAATGAACTGGATGACTGTTTCAGTACGTGTGTATTAATATGTGTGCACGTGTGTGTGTGTGTTCATGTGTGTGCCTTTGTGCACATATGTGTGCGTATCTGAGTTTGACCTTTAAATCAGGAGGTCACCTTCCCTTTGGGCCTCTCTGCACAGGGAAGGTCTTTTAGTAGCCTGGGTGCTCTTGCTGTTAGACTCATGAGTAGATGTTCTCCAGCCACCATTCTCAAGTCTTCACTCCTTCCCTCTCATTTTTCACCATGCAAATCCACGTAATGGTCTTTTTCAAAGTTGAAAGAGTCAAGGACTTTTAAAGGCTGGATGATGTTTCCAATGGATTTAATGATCTAATCCTCAAAAGAGTACATGCATTACCTGTTTTTATGATCAACTGGTCAGACCTGCTACTGGGCATAAGCTCCTAATGAATGTCTAAATCCTTGGAGCTGAAGCGATTTAGGAAAAAATGTACATTATTATTAGTTTCCCAAGTAGCACTCTGGCCCCTTGGGAAAGGGATGCTGGTAGTTAATGTGAGAGGAAGCAGAAATGAGGAGGAAGGAAGAAAGGAAGGAATATTTGATTATTTCTTCATAAAGAACCAATTCCTTGAGCACCTGGCTATGGTTCCGGCTGCTGTGAGAAGAATATCAATGGCTTCGATATTCCATTGTTTGTTTCTGGGAAACATTTGCTTACTGTTCTGAACTGCCTGGCTCTCAGACTGGCAACAGGGCAGAAAATGTGGTGGAGATGAAAGGAAAACTCCAGCCCAAGTGCTTTAAATCAGATTAGCTTTTCCTTTAAAACCCACTTGGAAATTCTTCTTAATAAATCTCTGGTTGATTTTTAGTTACACTTCTTTCCCCTGAAGAGAGGCATATTCTTAAGTGTACGGGTTCTACTGTTCTGCTCACACTATTGCTTTTTTGTTAGTTTCTTTAATGACCTACTTTGTTTTGATGAAATCTTTATCATCCTCAGTAGCATTAAAGCTGAGGAATGATTAATGAGTACAAATGAAAAAACAGCTCACAAAACAGAAGCGAGAAAAGGTGGGGGAAGAGAAGTGATGAATTTGAAATGGCTCATCACCACAAGGTGGCGCTGTTAAAACACCTCATTTTAAAGTCCTAAAAAGGTTGCAAATAAAGAAGGAAAACACAAAATTAAAGAGCCTTTCACATAGAAAATACTTTGTATCAAAGGAGTGGTGTGTGTGTGTGTGTGTGTGTGCACGTGTGTATTAAAGATAAAATCATTTTAGGAAGAGTAAATGTTATAGGAAGCAGTGATAGAATTGTGTTTGTTTTTGAGGGAGGTGTTTTACAATTGATACTCTTATAGTTCAAGTATTAAATATTTTTATTGGATATTAAGTATATTTAATCCCAACCAGATATTTCTGGGAATCTTCTGAAGTGTGACATTGTAGACACCAGAATGATGGGTTATGCTTACCATTCCTTAATCCATTTTCATTCTACACAGAGAGCTTGCACACTAAGGGCATTTATTTGAAAACAATTAGTGCCCCATTAGGGGAAACATGAAGCCTGCAGGATCTCAAATGTTCTTGACTGCTTTGGGAACTTGGCGTGTGGAAAGTTGGTAAGTTAATACTCGGAAAATAATTCCTTACTTTAAAACATGTTGTCTGTTATGCGACTCCCTTGATGCTGGTACCATTGTCATTAAAAGTGAACATTTTCATGTTTGTGCATTCTGTGTGTGCATAGGGTATCCATTTACTGATGGACAGAGAGATGAAAAGCTGATATTTTGCAAGTTTGTACCCTGAAGGTGGGGTATTGATATAATGGTGCAGATAATCTTACTCTTGAAGAAAGGTAGGAGTGGCAAATGATCTAATGTAAGTGAGTAGAAGCGCCCAGAAGTTTACATTGTTGCTCCTTTATTTCATCACCATAGCAACTCTCAGACAGATGATGTTAATATCTCCATTTTCAAGGAGAGGCTCTAAGAAGTTAAGTAACCTGTCAACTGTCACAAAGCCACTGTGTGGCAGACTCAGGAGGTAAGCCCAGAAATTATTCATGGGAGCACAGTGCAAGGATGTGAAAGGGAAAAAGGTCTAGGTTGTCTTGCAATTTGTATTTGGATAAAACCTGGGAAAATGACATGGGTCTCTTTGAAAGAAAGAGACCTGCTCTGTTCTAGTGCCTGCTTCCTGTACAACCAGATGAGTGATGTATATATCGTAATACACACACACATGCACACACATTTTTTTTTTGCTTCTTTTATATAAATTTTCATCAACTTCTGTCTCAGCGTAACTATAACATTTTCTACCATCCACAAAGCAGGAGGCCTGGAAAAACTGCTGGATTTTTGCCGTAGCTGGGGAAAACAGTGCAAGTTGATCATGAAAATTGTAGCTGTGATATCTCCCAGATAATTCGTACTACGGAGGCATTGACCCAGCTGGAAGTTCAGTTCATCATATAGAAATCAACTGGTTCCTGCTTCGGGAAAAATATGTTAATGAGAATATATAACTCCAAGGACAGGGTGATATATAGTAGTTACTCAGCGTGCTGTTAGAATCTTAAGCCTATAGAAATATTTAAAAAATGCTTTTTATTGTTTTGAAGTATCTGAAAGAACTATATATCTATTACTAAACTTTATGGTTGAACTATATTTAGGGTAGTAGTGTTTAGCCTATCTTTTGCAGAGGTGCCTCTGTATCCATCTGGGAGGTTGTGTGTAGGGAAATATTGTGTGTGAGAGTGGTGATGGTGTGTGTGGAGGGAGTGTAATGGGACAGGTGGGCTTTGGTCATCCACTTCAGCTTATTCTGGAGCAGCTGGGCTACTTCTGACACATATAATGCTTTTGTACTTGTGGAATATTCGATTTTGATGTCAAATCCCATAATACATGAAGGATCTAAGAGATTTATTTAGGACAATTCATCACTCAGTCATACTTAAAATATTCAGATATTTTGATGTTTTTAAAAAATGAGAAAATATACGCTTTGTCCTATGGCTCTCAAAATTGAAAGACATAATAGTTGAGAAGAAAAAATCATTATAGATTTTAAAAAGATGCACCACAAAGGAATTGAATTCCTAATTTTACATAAAAAAAGGAAAGAATCTCACACTATGATGACAAATCTTGAACCAGCTGGAGGCTGATTAATATAGAAGTAAGAGCAACTAAGAAACATTTTGACGGAAGCAGAAGACCTGGGGTTTATGTTGAAGTTTTTGATGTGTCCTCTGGTGGTTCTGAAACATTGACAGGAGTGCCATTTATTTCATTGTTTCTTTGTTCAGTTGTTCACTCCTATGTATTATGAAGGGACCTCAGATGCCCACTGTAGAGAAGTGAATCAGGAGACTTGGATCCACTGACAGCTGTAAGACTTCTTTGTTTCTGAGAAAGGTGTGCTGTTTACATTCTAGCCTATTAGTTGTGTTTTCAGGATAACATCTTTGGTAAAAGTGCCACCTGCTTGTTGTTGCAATTGCACTGTTGCCATTTGCCTGTTTTGCTGATGATTTGCTGCAGTTGAAACATGGTGTGACTTGGTCTGGTTCCCAGGTCCTGAGATCACAAGAAACACAGACAGGTACCTGCCTGATTCTCCAAGGCTGCAGACATTCCTCAGCATGCATCGTGCAGTACATGCTGAACTTCCTGTGCCATCGCATATCCAGCCATCCGGCCCTCACCGGAGGGCTTGGGGGATACTTGGGAGAACTTTGTTTATATGGGCTCAAGGTCAAGCAATCTGCCTTAGACCTTCGGAAACTTAGCTTAAGGAATATTAAAAGGTCTCATAAAGAAGGTTTGGAGTGTTGGCTAGCAGTTGGTTTGTTAATGAGACTTACGAATCATATCTTGTCATGCTAGTTAATCAGTTAATAAATTATTTTCTATGATATTTCCTTTTTAAAAAAAAAAAAATTTGTCCCTGACAGTAAAGGGTTGCCAAGAATGTAGTCTCTGGTGATTTCCTGTGGAATATGCCTTTTGCTTTTCTTTTTTTATTATGCCCCACCCCTCCTCAGTATGGAGAAACAACAAAGGAGAAAGGGAAATTTAGGGTAAATAAGCAAATTCAGGGTCAGGAATCAAACTGAGATTTTGTGGTTCCAAGTTCAGTACACTGTTTTGACATTATTCATAGTCAACCAAGTATTTAATAGCTAATCAACAAGAACTTGAGACTGTGGCTTCATTTCTGAGATTCACATACACCAGAAACTAACTGTTAGGGCGCAATGCCCGAGGGCACATTTATCACTAGTTGATTTATACACAACCTCATTCCATAAAAGGAGTGAAGTGGTCCGCAACAGTGACACATACAATGAATGATGGTAAGAAGTAAATTGGAGGAGCTGGAAGATGCAGACCGGGACAAGAGGCTGGTGTGAACCTAACCAAAGGGCTTCAAGTGTGTTACGTGAGGGCTCATCGGCTGTTACAGTCCGGCCTCCTCTGTGGCAGCAAGCCAAGCTGAATCCAAGTGCAAAGACACAGACACAAAGTAAGGAACTAAGAAGCCTATCCTCCCTGAGTGCTTAGAATATTCATCACCACTCAGTTCACTGCACACTAGAAAGTGAAACAATTTAATAGAGTTTATTTACCTGTATATGAAATCAGCGTTTATTGTTACGGAATCAGGCACGAAGCAGGCAGTCAGTCTTGTTGGTGAAAGCAGGTCAGGTTGGGAGGTTAGGGCCCTGAGGCTGAGGCCCAAGTGGGCAATGCAAGGACCTTGTACCTGGGGAGGGAGACAGCAGTGTGCAAGTGGGGAGCTCTGATGACAAATGTGATCTACACCACAGTTTGTTTTTTTTTTCCTAGCGTTGGTCCTAGTGTAATAAATTACAAAATAAAAGGAGGCAAAGGATTTATAATTGCTTGGTAGAGAAATATGTACAGTTAGTTCTAAGAAAAGAAAGAAACCTGGCAAGGGATGCCCTCTTTTCACAGAATACTTTGTTGAACATTAGTTAGAACAGGATCATTCTAATAAAGCCACATCAAGACACAGGGAAGCAAAGAATTTAGGTTAGCATGATTTCATTTCACAGTCTTTTGCAAACTTTCATGGGTCATATTGTGATGTAAGGAATAGATATCTGCGGATGACCTTAGATGCCCTCTCTATGTTGCCTTGACAGTGATTCAGCTGGCCCTGGGGGTTTCCCCCTGACAGGGAGAGGAGTTGTGTCCAAGCTCAGCTTCTCACATGAAGGGTGGCTTTTCTCCCTAGCAGGATGGCCTGCAATCCCTCATGGGCCTCAAGATCTCTGGTTGCTGGGTGCCTGGCTTTCCTGGACAATTCTAATAAACAGCTGGCATCTAAAGCCAGCCCACTTAGCAGCAGGAGTCTATCTGCCCTTCCTATAACAAAGCCACCTTCTCCTGTGTGTCCTGAACAAAGGCATAGAGAAAGGGGCTCGGGTTCCTCTACTGGGGCATAAGCCACACTGCTTGTCCAGAAGGGTGCCCTGGCCCCCCTCTCCATGGATACAGTGGGTGACCTCACCTCCTCTACTGTTGCTGAGCCTAGCTGTGCAAACCTCCGCTTTCCTCAGCAAAACCCTTTCCTTAACCCATATTCTGTGACATTGCACTTCCCTCTAAGGTCCTTGCAGATAGGTTGCCATCCATGAGATCCACATTTAGAACAATTGTTATGAAGGCCTCAGGAGTGATAGTCTCTTATAGCCCAGGTTTAAATGGTAACTCAGAGATCCTTCCAATAACATAAAGCAAAATGGCATTTTCTTCATGATCGGAAATCCTCCTGTGTTTAGGGTGAGCTCTCCACCTGCAGCTGATTGACTCGTTTTAGGCACCGTTATAGCCTTACATAGTAAAATGCTCCCTCTGCTTAAATTCTAATCTCATTCCTGTTAATCGTGTTGCTCTCTCTAGGTAAGTACTAAGCAAGCCATAAAATGAAGTGTTTATGATCAGATTTCATACTAACTCCTGAACGATTGATGCAGAATGCTGTGGATAGTCTCGTCAACGCAGTGACCGTCACAAATGATTATTTATTCAGCTCAGACTGGGCTCTCTGCTCTGCTAGCTGCGTGCTGGGTGAATCCTAGCGTTGGTAACAAATATGGGTTCTAATGTCATGGAAACAGCAAAGCCTTATACAAGTGGAAAGTCATCACTCAGTTAGTATTCTTTTTATTGTTGTTATTGTTGTTGGAACATTAATTAATTCAGTTCTGTCCTCTGAATTGAACTTTAACCAGGATTAGTTTTTATGACAGCAAAGGACACTGCTCATGAATGAGAGAAAATAGGACTGAATTGGTTTTTCACAGTCTTCTTTTAAGCTTTGTGCCTGAATATAGCAAAACCTATTGTCTTTGTTTTCTTTCTTTTTATATTAACATAGTTTATTGTGTAGATTCAAATAGGTCATGAGTCCATAATGTCCCCTAAACAGAACATCTGCTTAAAATCAAAGGCTCATATCACTGTTCAGCTCACTTACGGATATTGAGCACTGTCTATCTACCATTTTCAGTATTAACAAAGGATTTTTTTAAGCTTTAGACAAAAAATCTAAATCATTAAGTAAGAACACTGAGTACTAGTTAAGTTGAAGAGCTATACAAAAACAGATAATTATAATAAAAGATTGAGGATTATACATTACAGGAAGATTTGCTCTTTTTAATTTTTTTAAACCCCTAGTTGTGTAGAATTAATTGATCATTGATCACAATCTTGGGTTCAAGACCTGTGTGGTTCAATATTTTTAATAGGATAATGAATGCCTAGGAACCCACTGCCCATTTGCAGAACAAGAACATCACTGAAAATAACATCTACTCATACTGTTACTCTTTATGGTAAATTAACCTGTATTGCCCTTTATTGGTTTCATGTCATAGAAGATTAAGCTAATACAACCATACTGGATACTTTTGGTCAATCAAAAATTATCGTGCTACTTTGGGGGTACTCTATTTGCAGTTGCAACCTCAACTTCATACTTAATGAGAGAATTGTACTCCTAGGAGGTGTGAACATCCTATGTTCCTAGGCTTCCTAACTGTTTAGTTGCAATCTTTAGTTGATTAATTTTTTCATCCATTCATTTATTCAGAGAACATTTCCCAAGAGCTGGGAACTAAGCTTGGCTCTAGGGTTGCAAATGCCAAGTCGGGGAGACAGACTTGTAGAGAGATCACTGTAACAGGAAGTGATGCTTCTGAGAAAAGCTCTGTTTGGTCAGGAGGGCGAGGGCTGTGCTGTGTGTTCTGGGAGAGTTAGGGAAGGCCAGAGCAGCTCATTTTTCACATGGGGATTCCTGGATGAAGAAGAGGTGGAGGTTTACAGCAACAGTGAATGAAGTTACTCTAATGGAGAGCAGGGAGGGAGACTTGAGACAAAATTTCAGGCACCTCTTGTTCCTCTGAAAGCCCACAGGCCTTGTCAAGTTGTTTACACCTGCTAGTAGCCAGAGAAAGAAAAAGTATAAAAGTGTGCTGAGACCCCCACCCCTTGGCTAGGGTTTATTCTGTACAGATACTATTGGAGTTAAATTTTGTGGGCAAACAGAAAGATATACTTCTACTGTCTCAGAATGTGCAACGGGCAGATATAATGAGCAGCAAGCACATAATTGTGAGAAGCCTTTGTGGTTCCAGCATCTTTACTAACTCCACAAATAGAAAGTGTATTGTAATATCAGTAATATTACAATGCTATCCCAGAAGTAATTGCCCTTCTGTCTTTTCTACACCACTCAATTGTGTCTTTTCTACAATGGAAATACAAAATGCATTTGGAAACCCCCCAGAATCAAACAGAATACAGTGTCCCCTGAGGTTTCTCCTTCATCTGTTTGCTAGAGATAATGGGGGGAGAGACCAGTGAACAAAGACTAGAAAAGCATCGTTTGGGTGTGCAGTCTACATAATGATGTCTTAGCAACAATTCGTTGTTTCTTACAGTAATCAAGTCAAAGGCTTATCATAATATGATTCTGCAGCCGGAGCAGACAGCAGATTTCTGTGGACCTGAGTCTCTCAATTAGATTTCTATGGCTTCACCACAGGAAGCCATCAGAGGTTAAAGACTTAATTTTTCTCAATGGTGTGTCCTGAAGAAAAATGATCGGTATGCAGTTTTCCTAACTGCCTCTCTGTCTTGTAACATTTTATTTTCTCTGCTTTCTCCTGCCATTGTCATTATGGTTCTTCATTATTACAGTAGTGATGAGTGGGGTGATGTTGTCTCTGTTCTCACTTTCTAGAATTATCCTCTGGTTAGGAGAGTCTGCCCTGGGTTCTGGAGATCCATAGCTCATCTGGACTGGCCCAAAATCCATGAACAGCCCTCTCTGGTGGGTACCCAGGTTGGGTTCACAAATTACACTTCCTCTTCCCCCTCAGAAACTTTAGTTTTAAAACCATCCCCATCTCATGGTAAAGAAAGCTATTCAGAAGTTTCATTTAAATTTTCTCTTAGCGGATGGGCTGCTCTCATGAGTGTACTGAAAATTATTTTTAGATTTCAAAGAGACCACCCAGTACTTAGTGGGCAAAGGTAGACATAGCCAAGGCAGCGAGCGATAAGGAACAGGGCACAGTCAGATTGACACTCTGAAGAATTTGAAGGGTTCTTTTCATGCTGAAGCATTATATTCTCAGGAGTATTAGAATGATGTTGTCTTATTTTACTTCTTTTGACTCCATGGTGGCCCTCAGAAGGTAGAGATTTTGACATTCGTACTTTGCCAATACTTATCTTCAGGATCTGTGTCCTGGGAAGAGATCACGATTTATAATGATGCCTGTAGAAAGTGACAGGGAGGCCTGGAAACCCAAGAACTAGGGTTCAATTTCTGTATCCTCCTTTGATTTTTAAGGTGAATGGGATTGGCTTTTTTATTCATTTCACTTCTGTCAGTTTTTCACTTAATAAAAGTGTGGCAACTCATGTTTACCTCTTCCACCTTCTGGGACAAGGGGGGAAAAGGGTGAAGAAGTCCCTGTTCATCACCCCACTAAGGGTGGGGTGGTTATCCCTACCCTTCCCACTGAGGACACACATTCACAGAACAAAAAAAACACTGAAAATCTCCTTTGAGTTATGATTGACTTACTAAAGGTTTAACAAGCTTACTGATTTCCTTACAAATTCTCATTGGTTCCTCATTACAACACCTACAATGTAGAGTACTGTTATTATCATTATCATTCCATTTTACAGACAAGAACACTGAAGCACAGAAAGGTAAAGTAACTTGCCTGAGGTCTCACAGCTAGTAAGATGTGGAACAGGGATTCAAACCCAGTAGTATGCTCCAAAGTCCATGTTCTGAGTCCCTGAGCTTCACTTGTACTCTTGTCTGGTGCTGGCTGGCTCTTCTTTTGGGAAAACATATGCTGCATGTTTGTTTAAAAACAAAAAAGAAAACAAAATAAAAACTACAAAACAACAGGCTCATACAAATCTCTTTGTAATAGCAGATGACCTGTAATTTTGTGTCTACTACTTTCCAGGTAGTATTTCAAGTAGAGTGAACCCTGATCCTAAGTAGGGCTGCTCACAATTCGGAGGGTGCCACAAACTGGGATTGTTTTCCTTTCTGGTGACCCTTCCTGAGATTTAGGAAACTTGTATCCAAGTGCTTAAACCCCCAAAATATAAATAAAAGAGAAACAAAATGAAGTGGCTTCTCAATTGTAAACTCCAAAGGAAAGTATAGAAAAATCAGTGGTGGTGTTTTGATAGTCAAGGTTAAAGAATTCATTTCCTTTTTCAGAACGAACCACTTTTACTGTGTCAGACTTTATAGCCTTGTATAATTTATGTACTCCCTTGATGTTGGGAGGCTCTTGGAAACTCAGTGAACTTGCTCTAGGAAACTGTAATCATCGATTTATTTGAATTTTGGATCCTCCATTGGGGATTATGTTTAATACCTCCTTTTATAAGTCCAATGTGCTATGTGACATCTGAGTAGTGAGTATTTTCCCCTAATGTGGCATTAAGATTAGAGACCCAAATCATGTTGATTTGTAGCAAAATTAAGTTTTTTGTTGACTTGTTCAACTGTCCTTGTCTTTGACTCCATGTTCCAATTTAGGGCAGGGAATAATTTGCTGAACTCTGTATTCCTTCTGAATTTCAGGAAACTAATTGAAACAAAGACCCATCCCAGATGGTAGCACTTTCTTTCTTTCTTTCTTTCTTTGTTTTGTGTGTTTGTTTGTTTTACCAAATTTGAAAGTTTTGTTTAACATTGAGGCTCTCTGAGCAGTAAATTCCATAGCTCCCCAGTTGTAACATAGGTAAAGGTACTAGTCGGTGAGTGAAAATAGCTCAGGAATAGGCAAAGAGCTAACATATCTTGAGTTTTGTGTACCAGAAATTATGCTAGTGCTTTATGCATGTTTTCTCATTTAATTCTCAAACCAATCCTATGAGGTAGTAACTAATCACCCCATTTTTATGACTAAAGAAAGCAATATTCTAAGACTTTGAGTATTTTTCCCAAGGGCTCAAATTAAATAAGGACTGAGACTGAGAATCAAACATAGGTCTGCCTGGTTATAAAATGCCTGCTGTTTGCACCAAACTGTTCACCACGACTCACAAAGCCTGAGTTTGTTCATTTATTCATTCATTTCACAGATTTTTATTGAGCACCTGCTCTGTGTCAGGTGCTCATCTAGTCCTTAGAGATTCAATAATGTTCAAGACAGAAATTATGACTCTTCTGAAACTTTGCCTTCAAGGTGGGGATGTGGGGAGACAAATTGAGGGGAGAAGATACACACTACACAGAGAAGTTAACATTTTCATGGTAATGTTTTTAGAAAAATAAAACAGGAGGATGTGATAGGAGAGTGACGGAGTCTACTTTAAACTGAATGGGCAGGGAGGATCTTGTTGAGCACGTGATTTGTCAGAGTTAATGTTATTTCTTTATTTTTTACTGTTGATATTTTATCAGTAATGAAAACTACTCTTTCAAAATAGAAAAGATTGATTCTACAATTCAATGAGAATTGAAAAAATAAGCATCAGCTCCTCTTCTAGGCGGGTCAAAACCAATAAATTATATTTCTTATTTTTCACGTGTCCCTGTCATCGTCTCTGTATTGTGCAATGCAGGTTGCCACCAGCCAGGGCAAGGCAGCCACCACTCCTTGCCAAGATTATAAAACCACCTGGACATTACTATTTCTGGGTATAATCCCTGAGAGTTCCACGTGCTCTACAGTTTCAGTTGGTTAGCTGTGAAACTACTTGATTTTGAAGGAGAAAAACAGACTAAGAATAGCACATGAAAACACCACTGAGTAGTCTTTATGTTTCCCTAAGTGATGGACAAGCAAGATAGAGCACATTCAAGCAATAAAGAGAGCCTTGAAAAGTTTGGTTTGGTGCGAAGAGTTTGTGGTACAAACACAGTGCGTGTAATTCTTTCTGAAATTTGTCAGGAAGAGGGTGAGGTGCCAGTCTGTGGGTTCTTTATCATGAGCGGTGTCTTTGTTCAGACCCCTGGTCATGTCAGGCATGTTTCAAGAAATAATATTTTCTAAAGTGGTGCCTCTTTGGCTTTTGTTCGGTTACACATACAGTTATCTGGGGCTTAAGATGAGGAGGGAGGATTAATTATGCCTCAGCTGAGTGTCTGTTGTTGAACTCTTGATTCCTCACACTCTCCTTTTTTTCTCTGGGTCAGTTTCTTCTTCTTTCTCCTTATCTGTGAAACACATTCATCAACTGCTGTCAGTTTTTCATCCAGGAATGGGTAGATTTCCCAGTTTTGAGTGCTTTGTCCACACTTGTTATACATTTTTGATATATTTAAACATATTCGTCCATCTGAAGATTGCAGAAAGTAGGATGGTAATGAGTTACAGCCCCTCTTTGCCTAGTTAAGGAATATCACCAGCATTTTTATTTATTTATTTATCTATTTAACATCTTTATTGGAGTATAATTGCTTTACAATGGTGTGTTAGTCTCTGCTTTATAGCAAAGTGAATCAGCTATACATATACATGTGTCCCCATATCTCCTCCCTCTTGTGTCTCCCTCCCACCCTCCCTATCCCACCCCTGTAGGTGGTAACCAGCATTTTTAAAGGGACTTTCCATCTAGTCCTTTACGCTGGAAGTTAAGAAAGTGAATAAATCCCTGGGACTGGCCGGTGCAATTTTTTTCCCATTAGGCATTCATTTAAGTCACAAAAGAAGAGCTGGATCTGATAAGATATATGCAGGCTGACAAGTGGCTTATTTAACTTAATATGGAAAAATATAAAATAATGGGAACTAGGTCAAAAATGGCAAAAAGGATTAGGGCTTAAATAGAGACAGGCTTGCAGACAGTGAAGGGAAGAGGATCTGGCAGTAATAGTGTCTATAAAGGCCGACCCATCAGCTTCATGTCTGGCAGTAATTAGGAGGCCAGAGGAACACTGTGATGAATCGACTGAGGACAGGAGTGGAAAAGAGAAAGGGTTGATAGGCTCTGTGGAGCTGGGTGGCTTTACAGAGGAAGAGGAGGGCTTGCAGGAGACAGTCCCCCAAGGTAGAAAGAGACAGCAGGGGAGCCTCCTCTCTGGCTCTTTGTGGGGGGCCAGGTGATTGACACAATGAGAGGAGACAGAGGGAGTGTTGAGAGGTACATGAGGTTTCCTCACAATGACCTGTTGGGATTCAGGTACTGCCATCCGTGACTTTTTCAGTTTCTCCAGTTTGCCCTCTATGGGCCTTGTGGCCCACCTCTCACTGCTAATTTCTACCCATCTCCTTGAAACTAGACTCCAAGAAGGATTCGGCTATTTAGTAGGGTCTTTCTTAGTTGGGACAGCTCCATCTCCCTTAGCATCTTGCTACTGAGTCTTTCTCCCCCTTGTCCTCCTGCCTCCCAGGGAGGCCAAGCACACACAGACATGACAGCCTTCTGGACTTCAGCACCGGGTTCTCTGAGACTTGCCAGTCTGTTCCATTATTTAACCAGAACACATACCGGCTGGGTTTAAGAGTGCAGCTGGATGCCTTTCAAGGCTCATCTGAGCCTTAGCTGCAGTGTATTTTTTTTGTGTTTGTCTGCATCAGGGATGCCAGTTCATGCTGGGAAGCTGAGCAGGGATCCTTTTTCTTGCATTTGCTCTGCGGAACACCATGTGCAAGGCGGTGTCCAGTCATCACTCTAAGACCATTAGGATTGCTACAGACAACAGGGGAATGAACTGTGCAAAAAGAATCATAGGCTCAAATAGACATGCTGAGCTCTGGAATTGGAATTCAAATGTGGCTCTCATGCTTGAGACAAACACAATATCCTAGGAAGATGGGAAAAGCACAGTCTGCCTGGTGCCTCTGTTAAGTCAATCCTCAGCAGGGGTGGGGTGAGGACCTGAGGCCTCTAGGGACATGAGAAGAGCTATCAAACAGTTGAGCTTAGCAAGGTCCATACTCAGGGAGGGAAATTAACTCTCACGGGTCACCTGAGATGCCTATAGTGTCCTCTACCAGGAATAACTCAGGCATTGGCCTACACATGTCTTATTTTTAGGACAATCAAGTTTACATGGTCAGTGTCTCCTAATGGGCCTGCATGACCGTTTGATGGTCAGTTATAGGACAGTGGATATTGTGATTTGGAGATTTCTTCATATTTGTCTTTCAGGATACTTCCTAGCTACCAAGATATATTTATGCAAGCTCAGTCATCCCTTTGAAAACTAAAGTTAATTCACTCAATCAGAAATAAGCTTTGCTTGGAGCACGAGGTATAGCCATGAACAAAACAGATCTAAATTCTTGCCCTCAAGGCTCATACAGTCTTGTGGGTAGTCAGGGAAGACACAAAATAAGGTATTCCTTATAGGGTATGATAGACAGTGATAAGTGCTATGAAAAAGGGAAAAGACAAGAGGAGCATAGGGAGTGAAGGGGCATAAGGCTGAATTTGATTTTCTTGAAATAGCCAGACATCTGGCAATACACAAACATAATTTTGGATATCTGGGTGATTATTTTCAGTTATCTCTTAGATATGCAGTTTGTATAAATAATATTCTTAAATTTGTATAGTGCAGTATAATTTTCAAAGTATTTTCCTATCCACAGACTGTACCTCTGCCAGTTTGATGTAGATAAGCAAATTTGCTCCAATTAGGCACATATTTGAAGTATATTAAATTTGGACTTTACAATACATTCAGGTAACTTACTGGGAAAATGCCCTTTTCCATCTTATGAATGTCTTATAGTGAACTGCATCAGTCGTTCCTTCAAGAAACGGAAGAGTGAGACATCTCCCCAGTGGCCTGGTGGACTCTTGAGAATCCCTGGAATGAGGATGAGCCATTGAACACACGAGCATGTTAGTGATCTGTCACACTGCCTCGGATATGTGTGAGGATAGTCCCATTCCTCTGTCATGTATGTAGACCATGTAAGTGACTGAGAGCCCTTGGAAACCATTCCTGTCACGTATGTAGTGACACTCCATGATCACTGTCATGCCCAGGCCCTAGCACCCCATCTCCTACTTGGCTGTACATTTCTCCTTGGGGGGTCCTACTTTCATATCAATGTCATTTGGTCTAAATGAAGCTCATCCTCCTCTGCCTGCCCCTTCTACTCTGGCCTCTCCTCTTGAGTCTTAAATCTTTGTGGATTTCTTAGATCACCTTCCCATCCTCCAACACATTTAGAAATCTGCCCTTTCTTCTTGTCCTTTCTTCCAGTCGCCTCTGGGCCAGTTCAGGACTTGTAAACCGAACAAATGTCTGAATAATGGCCGCACTCTTCTCTCTGATCACTTCCATTTCAATTTCAATTTCACCGTTCTCCTCCTTTTCGGCCTCTCATCCTTGGTGAGCACAAACCTCGGGCTCTAACAAGACCAATCTGAAAATTCCTTGCAGGTCCCATTCTCCGTGCACTTTGCTTATTGCCCCTCCCACCAGTCTCCAGTGAGAAAAACCAGTCCCCCTTCTCTTGCCCGCTCTGAATCTGACTCATCCATCAGGCTTTTGCTCAAGTGCAGCCTCCTCAAAGATAGGCTTGCCAGATAAAATACAGGATGCCCAGTTCAATATGCTTTTCAGATAAACGAATGCTCGTTTACTATAAGTATTTCTCAAATATTGCATGGGACATACTTATAATAAAAAAATCATTGCTTCTCTAAAATTCAAATTTTACTGGGCATCCTGTATTTTAATTTGCTAATTTTGGCAGATCTACTCCAAGAAGTCTTCTCTGGCTACTCTGACTTCAGTACTTCCCAGAGCTCTGTGTCTGTGGAAAGGCTTATAGCACTCATTCGCAACCTTGAATCTTTTTATAAGAGGGTAGAATGTAAGTAGTAAATTAAAAACCAGCACAGTTTGTTCTTTAAGTCAATGATTACTGAAAACCTACACATGTGCTAGGCAGTACGGCGGGCAGCGTGGATGCAAAGATAAAAATGGTTCCTGTTCTCAAAGGTGCCCGGCTACAGCAGCAGCCCTGCCATCACCCAATTACAAGGCAGCATTTGGTGGCCACTCTGCTTGCTAAGGGCTGACCACCTGGTGGAGCTAGGTCTGGAAGGATGACTTGGTTGCGGGGAGGCAGAAGGAAGGTCTTTCTGGGCAGAGAGAGAAAGATGTGCAGAGGCCCGGGGGAGGGAGAGATTGGGGCGTGGCCAGGAAGCTGGAAGAAGTTCATTGTTCAGGGGGAGTGTGTCGTATAAGAAGACACACGGCGTGTCTGGAAGCCTGCTTGTTAAACGTTTACCAGCGCACCACCGAAGATGAGGTGCGGAAAGTGGACAAAAGCCAGGTCGTGAGGATTTTGTGTGTCATGCTTAGGAGGCTGAGCTTATCCTGAAAGCTGTGGAGAGCCACTGAACCATTTAGAGCAATGACACACTCAGATTCACTTTTCAGAAAGATAACTCAGAGAATGGACTCAAGGGACAAGATTGGCAGCAGGGAGACTGATTCAGAGGCTGCTGCAGCGATTCAGGCTAGAGATGCTGAGGGTGACAGACATTCAATAGGTGTGAAGGCATAAGATCAATGGGACCTGTGGCCAAATTGGACATAAGCTGAGGGGGAGAAATGAATATTTCTCCTTGGGCAACCACAGGATGGCAGAGACATCCATTAAGGTAGAGGGGACAGGAAGTTAAACAGGGTTTGGGGATGGGGGTTATGAGGAGATCCATCTGAGCATGTTTCATCTCACACTTGACATTGATCCCATTTGGCTGTACTTTGGGGCTCATCTTTCCATGTGCTCTGTTCTCTCCCCAGGCGGACTCTGATCCTTCTGCGGTCCTGGGCCATGTTAACCCGCCTGGGTGAGCCCCAGTGCCTTTAACTCGACACGCTCCCTGTGAGTTCACCTCCCGCACAGGCCGCATGGAGACCGAAGCCTAGCCTGCCGGCAGCTGCAGCCAATATGTCTACACGGTTGAGCATGGCAGGAACTTTGAACCGGGACACCAGTTCACCCGAGATGTGCTTCCCCTCAGAGGGAAGCTGAACACCTGAGCTGACCTTGCCCCCTTCTGGGAGGGACCCCGTCTCACAGTGGCAGCAGAGGCTGCGGGTCAGTGGGGTGATGACCGGGCCCTCAGAGACCTTGCTCTCTCTCTTTGCAGAACCCCATAAATCCTTCCAAAGGGAGTAATTCCCTCAGGATCAAGAGGGCCCTCCGCATTCCTGAAATCAATGAAGGCAAAATGTACAGGGATTTCTGAGAAAAGTAACTGTGGTGTGAGCATGATCCCTGGGTGTTACTATGCAGCAGAGGAGGCCTTTTTTTTTTCCTCCACTGAATGGTGTTCTTTGCTCTCAAGTTAACTCATGCACTGGATTTGGTCCAAGTACATTTTGTTTCTTGATTTCCAGCCAGCCTTCTCTCAGTTGTGGTGAATTCTCTGCTTCGCTCCTGTCCTTCCCCAATCCCGTTCTCTCTGTCAGCCTTTCAACTTTTCTCTGTGGCTGAACCGATACAGAGGCAAACCCACCGGCTTAGGTAGGGCTTCCCCTGGGGTGAGGCCGGAGGGAGTCTGAATGGCAGCCCCTCGCTCAGCCACAGCCGGCGCAGCAAGGAAGGTCTGCGAGCGGCTGAAGCAGAAAGTGTTTGAACTCTGCCCCCTGCCAAATGATTTCCAGATGTGTAAACTCCAGCCTCCCTCTGTTCTCCGACTGTAGCCCTGCCAACATACATCTGCAGATTTCTAGTGCACAGGAAACATGAAAGAGTATCTTTTACAACATCTGCTCTCTTTCCCTAGTTGCCCCCCTCTGTCCTCTCAGACTGCCCCATATTTCATCTCCCCCCCCTTAAACAAATTCATTAAGGAATCATTGCATAGCTCACCTTGACTCACAGATGCCGGCTCATCTGTCCTCACCCACCCTCCCTGCCCCCACCAAGCCTGTTCTCGGCTCTCTGGACGGTTGACCGTAGCACCACTAGACTCATTAAAGGAGCATATTGGACTTGCTGAGGGAGAAAAGAACCGAGTTTTCTCCACTGGGCTGGTGCCAGTCCGCAAGCTGCAAGGGGAGAGCTTGGCCATAAGGAGGACAGGGCAGGCCCTGAAGAGTTCGCCTGCTGCACATTCCTGGGAAGAGGTGAAGTCTTTCAGGGCAAACCATTTTCCACGGACATTCAGTGTCTTGGAATAAACAAGGCAGGCTTCTGTAAAATTGGAAGTATTGATATGCAGAATGAGTTCCTTGCCTCTCATCTCCTGGGGGATGGCACCCATCAAACTAAGAGGAGAGAAGAAGACCTTTTCTTAACATAACTCAGAGGGGGAGAAAAGAATCAGAGATCCTTTCAGCAAAATAGAACAGAAGATTGTTACTGAGGCATCCACTCTCACTAGGAGAACAGTTTGATCACTGTGGAAATGAACGCTTGACCTTCATTCTTCCCTTCATCCGTGTGGACCCTAAACTCTCTCCAGCTCCATCCCAGGGGACGTGGAATGGAGCCAAATGACAAAATCTAGGAGAGGAAAAGAGGGTGCCCTATGGAAGGGAGCAGAGAGTTGAAGGGGCCTAAGGGCTCAGGGGCCTGAGAGAGGAATGGTTTTAGGTGAGGGGCCCCTGCCAACCCAGGACCTGTGTTGAAGGCCTGCAGGCTTACCTGGGAGGCAGTATAGCTTTCAGGGGCTCAGGAGAGCTGCTCCTGAGTACCCCCCCAGGGCGAGCCTAATAGGTAGCTACTAGGGGACTTTGTGGACCCTGGGTAAGACTGTCCTGCCTGATCTAAAGGGTGCAGTGGAGGAGACTGGGCGGCATTTACGTTCTGCTTTTTTTATTTTTATTTTTTTAAAATTTTAACCATATTTAACTGTACAGTTCAGGGGCACTAAGTACATTCACATTGTTGTGCAACTCTCACCATCATCCATCTCCCGAATTTCTGTTTGTAGGACATCTATTAAGTTAACATTTTGCTTTAATGGTCC
The DNA here is from genome assembly GCF_009873245.2 of Balaenoptera musculus. NCBI lineage: Eukaryota > Metazoa > Chordata > Mammalia > Artiodactyla > Balaenopteridae > Balaenoptera > Balaenoptera musculus. Next base: position 52,379,664 of record NC_045787.1, read on the forward strand.
CAAGCACCTCAGTCTCTGTTGTCAGATGAAGCCCTAAGATTTGTCTGGGTTGTCGCCACCCTAGCCTCCCTATATTTGAAACAAACAAACAAACAAACACGTCGGCCTCATACTTCAAGTAGGGCTTGTTTCAGAAAAACAAAGGGAGGAGATAAAGCTGGTTCAGGAATTCCCCTCCTTCCACCCATGTCTTTCCATGCATCTCCCCAAAGACGCCGGAACACTCCTGCAGCTCTAGTAGCCCCTTCCTAAAGAAGAGCAGAATGTGTAGGCTCTGCTCTTTACCCAGGGTGGCTGAGGGCAAATAAGCCTTTCTCTTGTGCATGAGGACTTGACCTTTGGGTAACTGTACAGCTCTGTTATTCTGGCAACCTCTTAAGGGTAAAATGCAAACTGTATTTCCAAGCAACATTGCTGGCAATAAAATAACCCCTGTCTGGTCATTTGTATTCGGGCTGGGGGGAGCTATCAAGGACCATACATTCCTGCTAAGGACACCATTCTTTAGGCCTCCCTGGGTGTGGTGACTTTTATAACGGGGTGTCCCCTGGGGGGCAGGAAAGCCTGTCTAGGAAGTTGCTATAGGAGATACTGGCTCCTTTGGGGAGTGAGGATATTAAGCCAGGTTAGCTCTCACACCTGCCCAGTGTGGCTCTCATCCCTTGTATCTGAGCAGAAGCTAGTGCTGAATGGCTGTTCAGGTTGATATACAGACTTTCCCTGATGGAGACCCCTGGTGCTGCCCTGCTGGTGACCTGTGGTCCTGCCCTACATTGTTCTGAGTAGATCAGTTGTGGCCTATGATTATCATGTGAGTGTCTAGTTGGGGCTAAGAAGATCCTCTGATGGGTGATAGAGAAGGTATAGCTGACTTCCTGTTAATGTATTACTCCCCTCAGGGGTAATTACCTTTTACAAAAGTAGACTGGTGGGTGGAGGGCATACTTAGGGTGCCCAGTGTGCCTCACATTACACCCATAGGGCACATTCTGGCTTCAGGACTTTTAAACACCCCTGAAATGATGCCCGAGAAGAATCTGGGTGGTATCTAATTTTGCTTTGCATATACCTATCACCCAAAGCTGTTAGAACTATAAAAATCACACTGGCCTTCTACATGACAGTTCTTACTATAAAGGCTCTAACTTCAAAATTCAGGGAACTAATGTGAAGGGTTTCCATTTTCTAAGTTTACCCATCCCAATTATAAACTCAATTACTGGAGAAATAACTAGTGGTTTCACTATGACATGGAGCAGGGTGAGAATTTCATTTATTACCTGTCCTCTGTACTTTCTCCTCTAACCAGAGAAATAGTAGCAAATGGCATTTATGATTTCTTGGTAGCAGTGTAAGGTCGAAACAACTCTGCATTTCCCTTTCTCCAGTACACAGTTGTTCTGGTAGGTGTCCATAGGTCACTTTGGGGAAAGATTGAGGGAATGTTTATTGTTTATGCTTGTAATGGACTTGCAGGGCTCTTCTTCGAGGAGACCCAGTCTCCCCTTCAATCAATGGGCTCTGAGTCTATGAACAAACTTACCTGGAAACCCAGGTGGAGGGCCGTGATTTTTCCAGTGTAGCATCCAACTTCAGCTTTCTGCTCTGTAGCTCTTAAGTTTTTTTTTTTTTCTTCTTTTAAATAAAATTTAAGGAACACTGTACTTCTGTCCATCTATGTTACCCCTCAGAATACAATGATCTGTATCAGATATCAGCACAGGCTCGAAGCAAAGCACTGTCAGGTTGCACCTGTGTAAAGCTAATCAAAGCCTGGGGCTTTGTTGCACTGGTTGCTCAGTAACACGTAGGAGTTGAGAGGATTTGAAATAGAACACAGATGTGTTCTGCTGTGCCGAGGCCAAGGGTCAGACAGTCTTTGCTGGCCCCAGGTGAGTCCTATCTCCTGGCATTGTGTAAGCCACTCCCCTTGCATAACTTACCTCTAACCAAAGAAGACAGCAATATTGAACGGCCATCACTTCTGTGACTAGGTTACCAGAAATGTGACTTCTTCCTTGCTAGAAAATTCTCTCTTTTGGCTTTAATGAAGCAAGTTGCTATGTTGGAGAGGCCCACATGGCAAGGAACTAAGGGTGACCTCCCCGTCCGCAGCCACCAAATAACCAAAGCCTGCATTCCAACAGCCCAACGGAACTGAGTGCTGCCAACAATCACGTAAGTAAGCTTGGACACAGATCCTCCCATGGTTGAGCCTTCAGAGGAGGCCCTAGCCCTCTTTGACGCTTGAACGCAGCCCTGTCAGAGGCTGTGAACACAAGTTCAGCTGAGCCTTGCCTGGATTCCTGACTCACAGAAGTTGTGAGATAAATAAACGTGTATTGTTTTAAGCTGCTAAATTTTAGTGCATTTTGTTACTAGCATGACAGACAGTCCCGGTTTGCCTGGGACTGTTCTAGTTTTAGCATTTTAAGTTCTGTTTTTTTAAACTTTTTTTTTAGAATTGAAATATAATTCACATATAACATTATATTAGTTTCAGGTGTACAACATAATGATTTGGTATTTGTATACATTGCCAAATAATAACCACAATAAGTCTAGTTAATACCCATCACCACACATAGTTACAATTTTTGTTCTTGTAATGAGAGCTATTCTCTTGGCAACTTTCAAATATGCAATACAGTATTATTGACTATAGTTACCATGCTGACCATTACATCCCCATCACATATTTTTATAACTGGAAGTTTGTATATTTTAGCCCCTTCACCCATTTCTCCCCTCCCCCCCAATCTTCCACCTCTGGCAACCACCAAATTGTTTTCTGTATCTATGAGCTTGTTTCTTTTTTTTTTTAACATCTTTATTGGAGTATAATTGCTTTACAATGGTGTGTTAGTTTCTGCTTTATAACAAAGTGAATCAGTTATACATGTACATATGTTCCCATATCTCTTCCCTCTTGCGTCTCCCTCCCTCCCACCCTCCCTATCCCACCCCTCTAGGTGGTCACAAACCACCTGAGCTTGGTTTTTGTTTGTTTTTTAGATTCTATGTGTGAGATCACATAGTATTTGTCTTTCTCTGTCTGACTTATTTCACATAGAAATAGCATAATGCCCTTGAGGTCCATCCATATTGTTGCAAATAGCAAAAATTTATTCTTTTTTATGGCTGAATAATATTCCTCTGTGTGTGTGTGTGTGTGTGTGTGTGTGTATCACATTTTCTTTACCCATTCATCCACTGGTGGACACTTAGGTTGTTTCTTGTATCTTGGCTATTTTAAATAATGCTGCAGTGAACATGGGGGTGCATATATCTTTTCAAGTTAGTGTGTTTGGTTTCTTAGGATAAATACCCAGAAGTGGAATCGCTAGGTTAATTTTTTGAGGAATCTCCATACTGTTCTCCATAGTGGCTCCACCAATTTATATTCGCACGAACAGTACACAAGGGTTCCCTTTTTTCTACTTGTTATTGTCCTTTTGATAATAGCCATTTTAACAGGTGTGCGGTGATAGATATCTCATTGTGGTTTTGATTTGCATTTCCCTGATGATTAGTGATGTTGAGCATCTTTTCATGTACCTGTTGGTCATCTGTATGTCTTCTTTAGAAGAATACCTATTTGGATCTTCTGCCTATTTTAAAAATTGGATTGCTTGTTTTTTTTTTGCTGTTGTGTTGTATGAATTCCTTATATATTTTGAATTTTAACCCCTTATCAGATATATAATTTGAGGATATTTTCTCCTATTCAGTATATTGTCTTTTCATTTTGTTGATTTCCTTTGCTGTGCAGAAGCTTTTTAGTTTGATGTACTTCCACTTGTTTGTTTTTGCTTTTGGTGTCAGAAAAAAAAAATCATTGCCAAGACCTCTGTCAAGCTTACTGAATATATTTTCTAAATTTTAGGACAATTTGTTATTAGAATGACCAACAGTCTGTGTTTGCCTGGGACTGTTCTAGTTTGAGCACTGAAAGTTATGAGTTTCAGTAAAATCCACAGTCCTAGACAAACTGAGACGATTGGTAAGTGTATTTGTGATGCAGCAATAGATAGTTAATACACTTATGCATATGCTATTTCTCATGGATGCAGGTGTATTTTCAAGATATATTCCTAGAAGTGGATTTTTTCAGATCTAAATGGTAAATTCATCTAGAATTCCAAATTCCCCTTTGTAGGGATTGTAACATTTCATACTCCCATCTGCAATATGAGAGTGCCTCTTTCTCCGTGGTCTCTTAACAGTTTGTTCTAATTATCTTTTTTTGATAATTAAGTTAATTTAATATTTGATTATATGTGTAAGTGTAAGCTGACTCAAATTAGAATAAAGTTATACATTTAAACATTAATTAACATTTGTGGAATTAAAGTGCATGATTCATAGTTTGTTTATTCCCATAAACTCATTTCACTGAATTCACAAAGGGAAACAAATGAATATAGTCAATCAATCATTGGTTACTCAACCCGTGTGTGTGTGTGTATATGTGTGTGTGTCTGTATGTGTCTGTATGTGTCTGTATGTGTCTTCTCAACCTCCCTCCCCCATAACTTGATTTCATGTAAATTGTTGACTAAACTTTCAATTTCACTTTCAGTCTCTTGCTCCATCATGGTAGAATTAGCCAAAATGGCATGTTTAACTTCAGTATTGGAACATGTGATGTGGTAGAGTGAAGAAAAGATGGTGGTTTGAGTGGACCCCTGTGTGATTGCTAGCAGATTTGGCAGATTCAGATGTCTATAATAATGTTCCCCAGCAGAAATTAAAGTGTAGTTGAAGTGACTCCCCATTCCTCTCAATTTTGTTACCCAGTGGCATAAGCTGAACAGACACATTTATGGTTACAATTGTTTGGGAAGTGTCCTTAGGGTGGTTCCCTGGACAGTGCTCCATGGAGTGTCACCCTGTGTGTGTACAGTGGCTTCCTTTCAACAGGAAGTGCACCCAACAAGAACGTCTCAGTTTTGATTTCCCCTGAACTGGTTTAAACCTCCCTTTTAGGAAACATGGGGGTGAAGGAAACGCAAACGAGGGTAAAATTAGATTAGGAGCCCAGTGTAGACGAACTGTTTTGCCTTATGTCCTGTACCTGGCAGGACTTGTGATCTTGTTTATTATGCCTTCCTTCTGTTTATATTCCTTGCTTTCCCCAAACTGCTCCCCCAGGACAGCCTGTGAGGTGGTGTGAATGGAGGATTTGTAAGGTGGTGTGAATGGGGCTCTTGTAAACAGAAGTGAGGCTGAGAAGGTTCAGGCCCACAGGCAGTCAGTCCTATCGGCTGCTGGTCCTCTTACATTTTATAGCCTCAGGAGGTTCTTTTATTCTTATTCTCATTTTTATCATTTATTCTAGTTATTCTTTTATAAATCTGCTTTTAAGCACTTCACTCCGCAATTGTCCCTATTCATTCCCCTCATCTGAGGGTTTACTTTTTTTTTTTTTAAGATTTTAGAATTTGCATCTTTATACCTGTTTTGTAGATTTAATTGTGTTTTTAGTGATCAGGAGAAAATTGTCTGAATTCTTTAGAATCCAAATAAGTTAGCCAGCCCCTAAAAAAGGCAAAATTACATACTTTAGTAAGGAAGTGTTTTGATGCTCTTTGAGTACACTGGGTACTAATATAAGAAGATGGGGGGAATTAGTAATTTGGCTGCTAAGGTATCTTTTTTCCTGATTTGGAACAAGTAACAGGGCTGGGTACTCTTTTCATGCAGTTTTGAGGACATAGAGTGATGTGACTTATAACTAACTTGTACATTTCTATTCATTTTCAGTTTAACTGAAAAAGAAAAAAAGCAGAGATTAGCAGATTAAAATAATAGGAATCTTCTATGAGATCAGCACATTTGTTCTCAAGAAAACTAAAGCAGAGGAGAAATCCAGATATTCACAACTTTTCATTTTTAACTTTCTAGTTTTCAGTATCATTTAATAAAGTTAATTAGATCCTGAAATCAGTTAGGAATTGCTTTTGACTTCTACTAATAGAGACTCAAAATAACAATGGTTTTAACAAAATAAAGCCCTTTTGTGTTTCCTTTCATGTGAAACAGAAGCAAGCAGCTCAGAACTAGTACAGCAGCTCCATGGTCCTTAGGAACCCAGGCTCCTTCTATCTTTCTTGCTACTCTATCCTTAGTGCATGCCTTCTATGTTCAAGGTCACCTCACTGTCAAGAGATGGCTGCTGGAGCTCTATCCATCACTTCTGCCTGGTAGACATCAGGAAGAAGGAAAGGAGGTGAGTAAAGTCAATTGCATCCCATTTGAATCAACTTCTTTTGGAGACCTTTCTCTGCAGCTTTCCCCAGTAACTTCTACTTAAATCTCATTGGCCACCTGTATCTAAAAGGGATGTTTGGAAATGTAGCTTGTCTGCTGAGCTCATTGCAGAGTCTGTGTAGGTGCCTGTTACTAAGGAAGAAGGGAGAGTGGCCACTGGGTCGGCAAGGAGCAGCCTCTACTGCAGTTGCTGTGGTTCTACTTCTTCCTCTGGGCAGGCCCACCACCAGGTGTGATGTTGAGAGGTAGAGAAACAATTTAAGCAACATGATACCTTGGTCAGTACAATCCAAGAAAAATTCACACAGGGCCTACTTCCTGTGGTCGAATTAGGCATGTATACTCATGTCCTTGTATTGCCATATTTAGTTTGGTGCCATATTGCACCAAACTAAAGTTATAGAATATTTCCACAACCCCCAGAAAAAGTTCCATCATGCCCCCTTATAATTAATTCTGTCCCTCCACCATACTCCCTGGAAACCACTGATTGGATTTCACTCCTACAGATCTTTTTTTTCTCAACAATGTCATAAAAGTGGAATCATACAGTATTTATCCTTTTGTATCTCACTTCTTTCACTTAAAATACTATTTTTTTTAAAATTAATTAATTTATTTATGGCTGTGTTGGGTCTTCGTTTCTGTGCGAGGGCTTTCTCTAGTTGTGGCAAGCGGGGGCCACTCTTCATCGCGGTGCACGGGGGCCTCTCACTATCGCGGCCTCTCTTGTTGCGGAGCACAGGCTCCAGACGCGCAGGCTCAGTAATTGTGGCTCACGGGCCCAGTTGCTCCGCGGCATGTGGGATCTTCCCAGACCAGGGCTCGAACCCATGTCCCCTGCATTGGCAGGCGGATTCTCAACCACTGCGCCACCAGGAAAGACCCTAAAATACTATTTTTGAGATTCATCCATGTTGTTGCATGTATCAGTAGTTCCTTTTTACTGCTGAGTAGTATTCCAATGTATAGATGTACTGCAATTTATCTATCTCCTACTTGGGTTGTTTCCAGTTTTTGACAATTATGACTAAAGATGCTATAAACATTTTTTATAGTTTTTTATGTGAACATAAATTTTAATTTCCTTGGATGGATACCTAGGAATGGATATTGCTGGTTTGTGTGGGAAATGTATGTTTAACTTTCTAAGAAATTGCTGAAGAGTTTTCCAAAGTGGGTATACCACTTTTCATGCCCCCGGCAGTGTATGAGAGTTCCAGGTGCTCTGCATCCTCACCAACCCTAGGTAATGCCAGTTTTTTGTTTGTTTGTTTACATTCTAATAGGTGTATTGTGGTATCTCAGTGTCATTTTAATGTACATTTCCCTAATGACTAATGGTTTTGAAAGTTTTTTTATGTGCCTATTTGCCATCCATATTTCTTTGACAAAGTGTTTCTTCAAATCTTTTGCCCATTTTTAATTAAGGTTGTTTGTTTTCTTATTATTAAGGTTTGAGAGCTCTTTATGTATTCTGGGTACCAGTCCATTATCAGATATGCATTTTGTGCATATTTTCTCACAGTATGCAGCTTTTCTTTTCATTTTTACCAACTGTCTTTATGCTGCAGAAACTTAATTTTGATATATTCCAGCTTCTTGTGCTCATTGCAGAGCTACGCGGGAATGCACAGCTAACCACATCAGCTAAGCCTTCAGTTCTATTCTTGTCTTTGCCAATTACACAGGTAATAAAGAGCAATTCCTTGAATCAATCAGTTCATTAATCAATGAGTGTTTATGAGTCTCAGCTCTGCCATTTACTGTTTATATGACCTTTGGCATTTTGCCCCTTTGTCTATAAAAGCAGAATGGGGAATTTAATAGTACTTTCCTTTTTAAAACATTTTTTTATTATAGTTGATTTCCAATGTTGCATTAGTTTCTGCTGTACAGCAAAGTGTATCAGTTACACATATACAAATATCCACTCTTTTTAGATTCGTTTCCCGTATAGGTCATTACAGAGTATTGAGAAGAGTTCCCTGTGCTATATAGTAGGTCCTTATAATAGTACTTTCAATAAAATGGGTATAGTCATAGTTGCTTCTTTGTTTCATGTCAAGGTATTTTTGATGATTAAATGAAATAAAAAAGGTAAAAATATTTTATAAACCATAAAGTAGGATCCAAGCATATTGAGCCCGGCTGCATGACCAGTAATCTTCTAGGCCCTTTGGGGAGGAGGGATGTAAGGAATATATAGAATATAATTCTTATAACTGAAGAACTTTAAAAATTGGTGCTATTCTACATGTAGCGTCATTACAGCAACCACGTGTCTAGGATTTCCTGGAACTAACCTCTCTCCCCCTGCAAATTCTGTGTCAGACATTGTGTCTCAATTTTTGGTTCAGAAATATATTAATCACAGACATAAAGCCTGTTTTACAGGAAAGTTCACAAACCTCACTGAGGCTAACAGGATTCTTTAATAATTTGAATTGTTTTAGTTTTGAAAGAGGCAAAAGGCTAGTTGTGTGAATGTATTACTTCTTTTGCTTTTGGTAGGTCTGAAACATAGGGTGTGTGTGTGTGTGTGTGTGTGTGTGCGTGCGTGTGTGTTTAAATATTTATGTTTACCAATGTATTTTTAATTGGTAAAAAGGTTCTCTCTCCTTTTAGAAATAGTATTCACGTGATCAGTTTTATTTTTCCCTCATTCGATATAAAGTTGATTTTGAATCAACTAAATACAAAGGAATGCCTTGTCTGAATTGTTTTCTTTCTTTTTTCTTTTTAAAATTTTTTTCACTTTCCAAAAACTTGATCCAGCCAAGTGAGAATCTTCAGTCTTAGCCAAAAGTTTGTTCCCGAATTGATATTATCCTATAGTCTAATTCCTACAGAAATAGTTCTTGCTGAAGATAAAGAACCTTTATAAGATCTTTATCTTCAGCAAGAACTATTGTCTTCTTTTTCTTTAGAAAAGAAAGCGTCTTCATAAAGAAAACATGGAAATATTGCTTCTGCAATATTACTGAGTTGGGCAGCAAGTGCAGCCCATCAAGGTCCACACGAGCAGGGATACTGAGAGAGGAACAGATGCTCTTCTCAATGATGCCCACTTCAGCTGAGGGCCTCTGCTGGCTCTGATGCAAAACCACAGGCTAAATTGATTTTGATAGGAACCGTGTGTACCATGTCTTCGCATACATAAGATTTTAAATTAGTGCATCATTAAAAACATACTACTTGTGTGTCAACTTCTTCTTGGTCATTTGTGAGGTAAACAAGCAGAAACCTCCTTAGTTGCGTTTCCAAGGGCCTGTTGATCTGACTGTGCCTGACATAAACATAAAATCAAACACAGGAGTTTCTAGCCTCAGGGACTCCCACCTGGATTCTGAGGCCTCCCTGGGTGAAGAGTCTGGAAATTGGATGGGGAAGCTGAAAGAAATCGGGCTCTTTCCCATCCCTGCCCACCCTCCCCTTCCTTTATCCTCTTCCACCACTGAGGGGCCCTCTGCATCCTTCCCTAGGGAACCTGAGCATCCCAGGATGGGCCAGTGTTGAAGGCCACAAAGCCCCCTTCCCCGCCATGCAAACCTGTACTCTCTTCTGACTCTGCCCTAAGGCCAGGTGGGAGTGGTGGCTAAATACAGGAAAAAAGTTTTCTTACTTGATGATTTACTGAGTAGAAAAGGAGTATGCAAACTAACAAAAAATGTGCTGGTTGGGCCGAATCATTCCTGCTCTGGTGCTGGAAGTGGGGAGAACAGAGAAAAGCTTGTGTTGAATCTAGATCTGGTGGTGTGACTGTTCCATCATTGCCAGGTTCTAGCACTCTCCCACCCGGATATACCTTTGGGTGAACATATTATCAGTGGAAGAAAAGAAACCGAAGTTCCCTTGCCCACCTCACAGAGGCTCTTGGCTGCAGAGATTCTCAGCCTACGTATGGGAGGAAGGTAGCAGGACCTTCTGGAGGCTTTGTGAACGACACACTCTGGAGCATCTGCTGTAGTCCCCTACTAACCCCCTTATCGCAAATCGTGGCCCAACTGAGCCATGGTTTAGATATAAAACTGTCACATCCCTTAGGTGGGGGTGGAAGAGAATCGAGAACAACTTTGCTGGTGGGCTTTATAACATCATGGGCCTGTGTCCTGTCCTGATTTGCAAGGCTAGCTAACTTGTCCTCTGTATGAGTCAGGTTCAACCAGAGAAGCAGAACCAGTAGCTACTACAAGGAATTGGCTTACATGATTGTAGAAGCTGGAATCCATGGGCAGACAGATCTAGGAGGGAAGATCAAGAGCAATCTGAACCCCACAGGCATAGGCTGAGGCTGTTGCGGGCAGGCAGGAATGGAAGTGCCTGTGAGGGGAGAGCAGCCGAACACCAAGATGTTATTGGTGTGCGGCACAGGGAATGCCCACGCCTTCTTTAAGGGGCATCCGCTGGTTAAGTTAGGCCTACCGACATAATTTTATTTTAAGCCGATTGACTAAGGACTTTAATTTGATCTGCAAAATCCCTTTATAGCGGTGCCTAGATTAGTGTTCGATTGAATAACGGGGAGAAGGTACGTGTTTGCTGCAAAATGGCTGCTGCCCTCTCCTCTGTCCTTATAGTTTACCCTAGCCAATTTGCCATATCAAAACCCGTCACACCCCTCCCTCCCTCCCTCCCTCCCCCCTTCCCTCCGTCTCTTCCTTTCTTCCTAAAGAGTTCCAGAACTCTTCTTCTTTAGGATTTGGAATTCAAGCAGATTTCCAAGGTGCAGATTGGATTTTTAGGATGCTTTTTGTTGGAAAAATTCATGCTATAAGTTAGAACTATGTCAGCATGTGTCCTCCGTGTCAGAGTCCTTCTTTGGCCTTTTCCCTCCATCTCAAGATGCCTGTTCATCCTCAGACTCAAGGCACTGGCTACCCTGTATGCTACCCCATCCCCAAATTATTCCAGGCTGGTCTGTCAAGTCCAGGAGCATGGTAGGCAAAGACCTGTGTAACTGGAGAACCAACCACCAAGTGCTCAGAAGAATGACTTTAATATGGAAATCTCTCCCCTCGCCAAATCTGTGCACATGAAGCAGCCACAACAAATGGGGCTGTAAACAGTGCCAACTGTGCTGACTCCACAGCACACACAGATGCAGCAGCTTTTTAGATTCATTTTAACAAAGGGATGAATCAAACTTGTTGTTGGCAAACAGTCCTGCATTGTCTTCCCTTTCTCTCCCCCAAGTAGGGCAACATTCTCCGAGCTCTGGGAAGCACTGCATGCTTGGGTGTGAAGCTCTGTGGGGCATTCAATGGATAAATGCCAACTACCCCAAGATCCAGAATTGCTTGACACTCAATCTGAGCACTGTAAGAACAGGACAGCATTAAGATCTTCAATCCAAGTAATTTTCATCTTGAGAACATCCTTTTATCAACAAGGCAAGTCCAGAGTTCTGCCCCTGGGTATGAGTCTGGAATGTCTGACAGGTTACACAGCCCAGTGCCACAAACTGGGGGCCCATTTGCCTCTTTTTCCCTCCTCAGTGTCTAGCTGATGTAATTACACATTTGTGTGATTACAGTCTATTATTTACCATAAGATAACAGGGGGGCCCAAGCAACTTGAGTGCAGGAGCTGAAAATGCATAGATCGTTTACTTTAATGGCTGCACAACCAGAGGGGTCAGAATCCCATGACAGAGTTGCTTATCTCAGGCCTCAGCATCCAAGAGCAACTTGGCCTCCAGGTTCTCCTCCATGGTGAAGGAATCTTTAATGGGGAAAACAACCCTCTTTCCTCCTGGTCCACATGCAGAAGCACACAGAATGTTCCCTGTTCTTTACTCTTTCCCTCTGTGATCTTAGAGAGAGATGGGCAACTTTTCTGTAAGGGGCCAGATAGTAAATATCTTAGACTCTGTGGGCCATAAGGTCTCTGTTGCAACTACTCAACTCTGCTGTTGTAGTTTTAAAACTCAGCCACAGACAACATGTAAAGGAACAAGTGGGGCCATGTTCCAGTAAAACTTTATTTATGGACACCGAAACATTTTGATTTTCATGTAATTTTTACGTGTGGTAAAATATTCTTCTTTTGATTTAAATATGTAAAAACCATTCTTAGCTTATAGGCCATACTAAAACAGGCAGTAGGCTGGATTTGGCCCAGGGCTGTAGCTGTTGAATCTTGTCTTAGAGCATCTCCAGATGCTACTTGGAATTTGGAAAAGGAGGCAGCTTTGGTGCTCCTTCCAGCCTTAAGGTCTGGCATTTGGTCAGAAGCCCTAGACCTGGCCTGCGGTAACTCAGCCTTGGTTTTCTCATCCGCTCTCTGGCACTGCCCTTAATCCCCTAGCAGCCTGATGTAGGAATGAATGAATGATAGAAAAGCCCTCAAAGCAACATGAATTCAAGTTCAAACATCCTTTTTATTTTGATTTCCATTTTTCTCATGTTCATTGTGGTTTTGAAACATTTTCTTCCTTCTTAGCCACTTGTGCTGAGAATCTTTTGGTTTTGAGGATGGTAGTAGTTTCAATGAGATAAGCTTGTCACTTAGATTTTGAAGTGTGAAAAGTCACTGAATGTCAACATGCTGATGGGGCCATTGGAGGCTCTGCTGGTGCTATTTCAGCCAGGCTGAGTGCCCAGTGGAGCCCACTTAAAAGCTTTGTCTTGTCCATTTCTCTGAGTAGAAGAAAACCTTTCCTCAGATGTCTTTTCATTTTTACTGTGATATATTGCTTTTGTGAAGCTTTAAACGAAAGAAATACTTTTGAACATCTCTGTGTCGGGCTTGACTCCATCTTGAAAATATAATAAGCTCTTTGGATAACATTCCTTGTAAGAATTTAACCACAACTCGTAATTTTTGTTTTCTTTAGGTCTGAACAAACTTTACCATACTTTTAATTTTACTACCTCTTCTCAGAGGATTTCAGACCCCCTGACCTCAAATAAAAGGCCAATATATAGGGATAAGAAAAGTGACAGTGGGTCACAAAGGGTCCCCTTTTCCCTTTGTCTGCATTGATTCTGTTCTTATAAAAGAGCTGGGAGATGAGCTTGCAACACTTTGTCATCCCTTTGGCAGAGAATAGGACTGCACCAGCACTGGCCCCTCCCTGATTTTCCTTGGCAAAGGAAGACAGAAGGCAATAATTTTATCCTTTTTAATGCACTAAGGTTTGGAAAGGATTTTGGAGTACAGTTTATAGTAAATTAGATTGAAAATCACAGTGTCATTCTTCATTCAAATGGCACACGGCCTCTAAAATGCTCAAAAGCTTTGCCAGCCACATACAAAACTTCAGCAAGCAACCAGGTCCTTATCCCTCAGCCTGTCAAGTTCAGCAGAGCCCAGGGTGGAGCAGAGCTGCCCGAGGGCCAGGGAGCAGTCAGCGGCCCCAAAGAGATTCCTGCCCTGAGCTATCCTTACTGTTAATGGTTGTAAGGGTCCTTCTCAACACAAGGGAAGCAGCTTTTCTGTGGCTCCACTCATAGGTGGAGCCCTCCGTCAGGGCTGGGAAACACTGTGCTGGAGGGCAACACAATTTTCCCAGCCCGGAGGGAGGGAGTATTGATGGGGTTTGGGATTTCATAGCAGTAAGTAAGAATTTGCTCTTCTTCAATTTCATTTTCACCTGCAAATGCGGCAGGATGCTTCCGGCAGCATGGACTGCCGCAGAGGGACCTGGTGGCACAGGAACTGCAGCCCCAGGCCTGCACCCCTGGTCTTTCTTATCACCTGCTCTCCCTACCTGTGAGAGGCAGTCGTTATGTTTTGGCCTCTGCCCTATCTCTCCCCAACACACGCACACACACACAATTTCATAATTTCCCACGCAAGACCAAGGGCAAGACATGGGGCTCATTCACAAGCTACAAAAAAGCATGACCACATCTAGATGTGCAGGTGACAGGAAAGGTGACTTTCAATACTCAGAAGATTGAGTACACCCTCAGATCCTTCAGCTCCAGGTGCCTGGTCGTCTTATCTGCTGGCCATAGGATTAATAATAAAGGTGGTTTGCATTTCTGTTCCCTATCCCACCTCCCATCAAGAAAGAGAATGATTGGTTCCATAGAAGATATGAAAAGCATTCACTTATTGTATCAGATATAGGTTGAATGGTAACTGTATGCCAGGCACTGAGCTAGAGATAAAGGAGAGAGTGATGAGAAGAAAAACACTATGCTACTAACTAGGTATGTCACTAACTAGCTGTGTGACCTTCGGCAAGTCACTAAACTTCTCTGGGACTGGACTGCATCTCTAGTACTTGCTCTCTCTGAGAGTCTAAGAAGTCAACAGAAATGGGGGAGGGAGAGGGATGGCTAGCTTAGGTGTCAGTGGCAGAAAGGACTTCTGAAAGGATGTTCTGTTTGGTGACAATACTGTCCAGAGGGAAGAATAAGAAAACAGTAACTCCACCTGGACACGAGGTGGAAGCAGCCCATTGTCAGGGGAGTTCACTAGACGTCAAAGTCCCCTTCAAAATGGGATCATTGCTCCCTTCCAAATAAGGAGCTCTCCTGCCACATGGGTCGTTTGTAGAAGGGGGAGGAGGGAGAAGTTCTGTTTGGCTGGTTGCCTTGGTCTTGTGTCCCTTCATTGAATAGACTGAGGGGTCTAAGTCCCTGTCAGTAAGTGGGTGCCCCTTGAGTTTTGGGGATTTACATTGTGAGAGGAGTTGAGGAGGAAAAGCGAAGGTCTTTAAGTCACTAAAAGCTGCCTTGTGTCACACTCTTTGATGTCTTGGTGTGTCTCTGTTTCCTCATTTTTACAAAGGGGGCTGATAGAATTCTTCATGTTTGGGTAATGAGTTATACTTTTCAAAGTAACCTCATATGCATGCTTATTTCATTCCGCCAGAGAGGTAGAGAGAAAGGAAGGCAGGTATTAATTTGCACAAGTCCTTTGGTAATGGACTGTCCTGTGAACAGTCCATCTATGAGAAGCTTTTGGCCTAGGGCCCTAGTCGATCTAAGGTGTCTTGAATTGATGTTTTAGGAGACCTTCAACCTTGAGGTCCTTCAAACTTACAACAGTTATGAAGGTGGTCATTATAAATGTCATTAGTCATACTCAATGCAAGTTTTCAATTCTACACAAAAATGTGAGCTGGACCTACCTCTAAGGAATGTGTCACTCTGTTTCTCATTACTGGCACAACAAGCTCTTGGAAGCATTAAATATTACTGGGGGGTTTTAGATACATTGAGCTAGTACTTCCCAGGTGGTTGGCTTTGTAGATAAAGCACCTAGTGAATAAGTGTTTGATTCTTCCATCTAATTGTCTCTAACCCTTCAGGATGAACATAAGAATGAAACAGCAAATTTTTTGTTCTCCATCTCAATAGAATTTTGAAGGATTCTTGCTGTATTGTGCATCGAAAGCCTTCATTAGCAATGCAAGCACTTCAGAAGGCAGAGAATGACTCATACACGGTCCAGAAATAGTACTGAGGAAAATTGCATTTATGTAATTCTCTCTCAGAATGTCACGCTGTGAATACTTATCATCTCAGCAGAAACACATGCGGAAGATGGCATCTCCTGGGGCCTGCAGGGATGCTGTCTCTCCCAGAGCCATGTCACGCCTCCCAGGCCTCCAAGAGCCACTGGCAACTTGAGGGCAGCTGCTGAGGCACAACCGAGGAGTGAAAACGTGAAGGGAAGCCCAGGAAGTGACTTCTCTCTTCAATTTCAGTAGCATAGCATTCAGCACATATGCTCCAAAGAGGTGACACTTTGATTGATTGATTTATTTATTTTTAATTTTTTTTAAGAGGATGCATTGAAACACGTGAAGTCTCTCTCTCTCTTTTTTAATTTAATTAATTAATTAATTAATTTATTCATTTATTTTTTGGCTGTGTTGGGTCTTCGTTTCTGTGCGAGGGCTTCCTCTAGTTGCGGCAAGCGGGGGCCACTCTTCATCGCGGTGCGCGGGCCTCCCATTATCGCAGCCTCTCTTGTTGCGGAGCACAGGCTCCAGACGCGCAGGCTCAGCAGTTGTGGCGCACGGGCCTAGTTGCTCCGCGGCATGTGGGATCTTCCCAGACCAGGGCTCGAACCCGTGTCCCCTGCATTGGCAGGCAGATTCTCAACCACTGCGCCACCAGGGAAGCCCTGATTTATTTTTTGTTAGTTTTATTTTGCTTCCAAATACAGACTCTTAATATTTTAAAAAAATAATTGCAGTGAAATATACATAACATAAAGTTTATCCTTTTAATCATTTTTAAGTGTATAATTCAAAGATATTAAGTACATTTACAGTGTTCTGCAACCATCACCACCATCCATCTCCAGAACTTTTTCATCTTTCCAAGCTGAAGCTTCATACCCATTATATTGTACAATAACTCCCCCTTCCCCATCCTCCCAGCCCCTGACAACCACCATTCTACTTTTTATCTCTATGAATTTTTATACTCTAGGTAACTCACATAAGTGGAAGCATACAATATTTGTCCTTTTCTGACTGGCTTATTTCACTTAGCATAATGTCTTCAGGGGTCATCCATATTGTAGCATGTATCAGGATTTCATTCATTTTTATAACTAAATAATACTCCATTGTAGGTATATATCACATTTTGTTTATCCATTCATCTGTTGACAAACTGGGATTGCCTCTACCTTTTGGCTCTTGTGACTAATGCTGCTATGAACATGGGTGTTCTTGTCCCTGCTTTCAGTTCTTTTGGGTGTATATCCAGAAGCGGAATTGCCAAAAATGGACTCTTAAAAATGGAAAGGAAAGATCCTGAGGGGAGTAGGTCATACAATTTATACTATCAACACACTGGAAGAGAAGGGGCATAGATGATCCAGGACTTTGAATCTAGTGGGATTGATGGATACAGTCACCCAGGCAGGCTGGAGAAGCCGAGAGAGGTGGGCTTAGTCTTAAAGAAGGTTGAGCTATTGGCGAGTTGAGGATGAGATCTTGAGATTCTCCTTGGTGAGGTTGCAGCCAGCTTAGAGGGAGCTCTGTAAAGCTAAGTCAGGGCCAGCACCTCGAGGAGCCATTCCAGTATACACCATTGGGAGTGCATGAGGGGAACCAGGCCAGCTCTTCTCCCCTCTCTCTGCTCGTGAGGCCCTGCCATGGGGCAGCTCTGCCCCAGGCCCAGTGATGGTTCAGCACCAAGATGTCTGCCGGCTCTTCTATGTGAGAAATGGGATGAAGCCAAAGTGTTCTGGGCTTCAAGCTGCTCTGGGGTAGTAAGGATAGGTGCATTTCCTGCAGCTTCCTGCATTCAAATGACCCTTGGAAGCCAAATCAGACTTTGGGGTTTAACACATGGTTCTTAAGGAGCCCCCCAAAGGTGGCTCTGCTGTGTGTACCCTCTGGGCTGTGAAAAGCCTTTGGGGGAGAGGGCAGATGAAATAAGCACATAGCTTGGAAGTCACAGCAAAGGCTTAGGATGGTCACCTTTGATGGCCTGGAATGATCCGACCTGGCATCAGGGCCTCCCCTCCTTGGGATGGGCCCAGCCAGTGCCCCAAGGACCTGCATTTTTGTTCCACGTTGCCTCTCCCATTAAGCAATGACTATATCACCCCCAGATAATGACCAATCTTGGAAAGATTAGCATTCTACATACTTGGTTAAAAAATTTTTTATGCAACCGGTGTTCTACTTTTTCCTAGAATCTTTGCCTCTCTAAGGACTAGTCCTTGCTCTTGCAGAGTGAAGGAAGAAAGGGATCCAAAAAATATTGGTCCACAGTAATTTTCAATTAGCACCCCTAGCCAAGTGATAAGATATATTATTACATGCTCTGAAGTTCTATGAGAGCCCACCCAAATCCCTGCTTCATTGTGTAAAGAGACCCTTCACAATAAAATACCTTACACTTTGGGCCTAGATTTCAAGAAGATTTATTAGTCAGGGGCAAGCGGGGAGTTTGGCCCCATGACAACTTGGAACATTTGCCATTGATTTGGAAAGAACGACAGCCCATGTTCTGAATAGAGAGAGGGAAAAGGGGACAGAGTTCTCAGCTGAACACTGATGAGAATAAGATGAAACTACTTCAAAAAGATGTCCAGCCAGTAGGGCATGTGGTGGATGGTTTGAGTATGGAAGGTCACACCCAGGAGGGGCCGGACAGGGATAAATGGGACACTCACTTTAAGAGTATCCAGGTAGCTCTAATCAGAACATTCTTTTCCCAGAATCAAAAAAATTAAAAAAAATCAATCTGCATATAAAACAAGGATGCTCTTGTTTAATTGTCTAGACCTTTTACATTTCCTGTGGCCCCTTTAGAGTTGAGTGGCAGCAGAAGACACTGATTTTTATGTATCTTGGAACTGAGATATAAATAAACAAAAAGGATAACAAATTCTTAAAATGATTTATAAAGCAGTGGAAAAAAATGTTGCTTTAAGAGTCGAGGGAAATGGAACTAGCTTTGGCTCGGCTGCGACTTCGGCGCTTCAAAACTAGAGATATTATTTTACCCATTGGGCCCTCTGCTTTCTCATTTTATAATGGGGTAGGAAAAGTGAGAAGTGGCTGGGTTAGATGTTTTTTGCTCATGATCCAGAGGGCCTTAGAGATCTTGTGAACCCTCCAAACTGGTTTGCAGTGTGTTATATCTTTGTGCAGATGGGCATTTTTCTGGGGAAGGCTCATTACTTTGGTCATATTCCCTAAAGTGGTCCATGGCTTCCCAAATGTTAAGAACTCCTGAACTGGATCCTTAAATATCCTAACAGTCTTTGAATATGCTGTTGCACATCTGTGATTCTAAGGTTATTCTGGTGTATTCTGTGAGGGGGCTGTGATTCCCTAAATCTATTATGTTTTCATTGTAACATGAGGACAGTTGCAGGTACATGCTCCGGTCCACTCTTGTGTCCTGGTCTTGGTTGGGCTTTCTGGAGAAAAATAATTCAGAAGTAAGAAATATGAGTCTCTAGGTTCTCTAATCATCCCAGTTCCTGAGTGTGCCTGTTCATCCCACCCCTGAGGGTCTTGGACAGCCCCATTGTGAAGCCCAAGCAGGTTTCTGCTCTACATCTTTGCTGCTGGGTCCCTTTCACCCTGGCCCCAGCCGTCCACCCAGATATACCCATTTGACATCCCATCCCTGTCTTCAAACAATTGATTCTAATTGAAAAGCTTGATGGGAAGTGATCTTTGGACAAGTGAATCTTTTCATACTCTCAGGATACCCTCTCCCTCTGGTGAAGGAACATCTGCTGCTGAATTATTAACCTCTGCACATGCAAAAGGAGGTAGAGATGGACAATGTGTTCTTTTTGAAGGGGAAGAGTTCCTGGGGTAGAATTTCATACTGGGTGAACTTGCCGGGAACACCCACAGAAGTGGCACATCAGACCATTCTGCCCACAAGCATTTTATAAAACAAAATGAAATCAAATGATCCTCTGTTTGACATACACAAAATTCACTGTTTCAAAACACTTTCAACGTGATTTTTGTTCCTTTAGATTTCTTGTTCCAAGGATTTTGCCTCGCCCAGCAGGGGATTACGGAATATTCTGAGAACTGTGTCTCCTGTCCTGAGTGTGACCTTCTCAGTGTGATGCATGACAAAGGGACGGTCACAGACAGAGCATGGGCTTCTTAATAGGAGTAGGGGGCATGGGGGTGTTGGGGTGAGGAGTTTATCAGACATCATTAGCAGCTTTATTTTCCTTCAATTGTGGGAAAACTCTTCCCTTGAAATGGCACCTGAGATTGTCCAAATCTAAGGCACAGGCTGAAGTAAGCTGACAAAGAAGTTGCTAGGGCACTGCTGTTAAAGGTTAGCTTGTATCTGCTCTGGACAAGTTGGGAAAGCATAAGTGAGACCTTCTTATGTCTCATATGAGCGCTCTGATTTTGTTTCCAGAGGTTAAAAAATTCAATCTAAGCCATTTGGAATTCTGAAAATCATGGAATTTCTCTTCTTTCTTTCTTCTTTTTTTAAACAAAAGCTCTTCTTCATTTAAGACGTATTAAATATGCAATTTTTTAAAGGAAAATTATTTTCTGGATATAAATTTATGGATTCAGTTTTACACTTGTTATCCTTAGTGTTTCAGGTGCATGTCAGCATGAATGCATGTGACTCCACAACTCAGCTCACTATGCGGGATGCATTTCAGTGATTTTTGAAAGCTGGAACAGTACATCATTCCCCTTTCGCTAAGTGATTCTCTTTTACCAGCCTTGGTATTTTCCCTAGAACATTTTAAGAAAGAAATTGTATAGAAACTTTTCTATTCACATCACATGTCATCAAAGCCCTGTTGTGGGATGGGATGAGGTTTAACTCTTGAACAGGAGCCCTTTGATAGCACAAAATTTGATGTTCAGCAATTATTGCTTTTTGAGAGCTCCAAGTACACCCAGCATTGCAGTTTTTGAAACAATCGTCTCTTTTCTCTGGTTTCTCATCTTACTTGGCTCCCATAGAGACATGAGACAGGCCCTCTGTTTCTGTTTAAGTAGAACAACTGACATTTATGGCCCAGCTGGAAGGAGAGAGGTGGGTTGACTGATTCAAGCCTTCATTTTTTTTTTTTTCAACTAAAAATGTGATATGGGTTTGTTATATGTTTATTTAATCTTAATTCAGGCTCCTCTATAAAAATCCTGGTGGGAGAAAGAAAGCAAAGCTTCAACATATGTGTTGAACTTGGAATGAGAAACTTTAATCCTTGGAAAAACAGTATTGTGTCAATTACAGATTACAACTAATCACAGTATATTCAGACAGTGGCAGGAACATTTTATTTCCCATTTTAATATTTAGTACACACAATCATGCATTAAAGTGACCTTTTAAATGCATATTTTCCCTAAACTTTCTTCAGGCCTATATTTATTTTATTTGACTGAAACCCTAGTGGCCTATATGAAGTGAACCAGATGTTTTCCATTTACAGAAGGTGCACCTGATAGAGCCTTAGCAGGTTTGCTGGTTGCCAGCTGTTAGCTCGTATTCTCAGCATCAGTATATATTTTAACTGCAGAGAACAAATAAAAGGCTCCATTTATTGGGCACTTATGTGCTGGGCCCTGTGCTCCATGCTGCAGGTTCATTAGTTGATTTATTACTTAGGTGATCTTATGAGGTGGGTCTTCTTAGTAGCCCATTACTTTATTGAAGAGAAAATCGAAGGTCAGAGAAGATAAATAACTTTTCCAAGGTCACAGAGATAGAAATTAGAAAGCAAAACTGGGGTGTCTGATTACAAAGCATTATTACATTATATCCCTTTAACCCAAACGTCTGTTGGGCCCCTCCTGCCACTTCAGATATGAATAAACAAGAAACTCACCACTATCCAAAAATGTGAGGAAAGTCCAACAGCATCTTGTGAGTTCTTGGGGACAACGTATCCTTTTTTGGGAGAGGCAGTTCAGCGTCTTGATTAGGAGCATGGGCTGTGGAGGACATAACGTCTGTGCCTCACCTTCCTCATCCGAACATAGAGATAAGAATGGTTCCCACTTCGCAGGGTGGTTGTGATGATTAAACTAGTTCACCCGTGCAAGAACACAGTAAGACTCGGGGCCTAATGATTACCATGGATGTTACTTCTGGACTTGGGCTCCTACTTAAGCTAAATAAATTCAGTCCATGGAGTGTCTCATCCTTGGCTGCCTGGGTTCTACTCCCATGTCAACCCCAATGTAGAATTTAGTCCTTCTGATTTCCATAAAACTACCCCTATTTCTCTGGGCCCCTGTGTGTATGTTTAGTAAGTTTTACCAAGGGCTCTGCGGGATTCAGAGGGGAATTTGTATCTTCACTTCTCAGAAAAACATATATTCTCAGTTCAACATTGGATGCACTTTTTCTTAAAAGTCCACATTGTTCATGTCATAGCTGTTATAGCCTTTTCTCCTGCTAATTCCTGTTCTCACAGCATTATGCTCTACCTTATTAAGATGTTTTCATTATGAAACAGTTTCCTAAAGAGAATTCTGGAGCTGGCTGTTAAGGTAATTTCTTTTTTCACTCTGACACTGATTTTAAGGAAGAGAAGCCTTTTTTGTTGGTGGTGGTGGTCTTCTTTTTTTCTCCTTCCCTCCCTGCCTGCCTTCCTTCCTCCACGCCTGCCTTACTTCCCTGTTCCTAAACATAAGAAAAGGACTGAATTCATTGGTTAGGTATTTTCTAATATCAAGAACAATATGTGTCTTGAATGTTATTTTGTCCCTTTCCAGTGCTATTGAATTTTCAGAGAATCCTTCCTTTTTCTCCCACTGAGCAGTAGTTCGTTGGTCACGCTCACCTCCTAGCTCTCTCACAGACCGAGTGAAGAGCCCCTGGGGAGCTGTTGTCTGAGAGCACATTGTCTCCTCTGCTGCTCCCAGGGTGCCATCTCCCGTCCTGGCTCTGTGGGCTGGCCCAGTAGAAGTATGGTTAAGTATGGTTAATATAAAGTGTATATGTGTGAGTGTGCACACATACACACATAAATATTTATGAGATTATTTTTCTAATTATATAAAATTAATACATATATAATAATTTTGGTTAGGGAATTTGGAAAATATGGAAAAAACCCAAAGGAGGTAAATAAAATTATCCATAATTTCACCTTCCAGAGAAATCTCTGCAAAACATTGTTATGTTTCTTTCCAGTTGTCTTTGTATGACTACACACATGCTGCATATATAACATATATTTTAGATTAGGAATGACCACATGTCTGCTCATTATTGATAACTCTATTTAGGCTAAATTAGAATAAGTATGTCTTTTGCCTGACACAGGGAACTTACTCCCTGGCCTTCTCTGATCTTCAGAGAAGATCTGAGTGTTGTCAGAGCTTACGCTCCTTTCCAGTGAGCTCACCATTCAGTTTAATCTGCTCAGCTCAGTCACAAACATCTCAACATTTGCATTTCTGCTCACCCTTTTGCAGAATGCTTTCTTGACCCTTTGGTTAGATCTGAGTAGCTTCAATTCTCTGTACCTCGGCTGGCCCCACCTGGAGCATCACAGACAGAAGTACCCGTTTGCAAAAGTTTTTAGACGTGGCTGAGCTGCAGGAGACATCTGTTCCTTCACAGGTGTCTATGAAATAGGTCTTTTCAACATTCAAGAGCAAAGCAGTATAATATTAGGCTTGGAGGTATAAGCCTAGATTCAGGTCCATTTCTCTAGACATAGTTTTATCATCTGCAAAATGGGATATTAAAAGTGAGCCCTTGACCCGGGATTATTCTAAGGATTCAATGAGATAACTCAGGAAATGCACTCAGCCCAGTTGCTCATGATATGGGGAGTACTCAATTTATGGATATAATGGTTCACCAACTGCAAGACTATAGAACAAAGTAATATGTAGAATCCAAGTGACATTTTCCCAAGGTAAACCATACAAGGTGAAACTTTCCTGCAAAGAGTAACTGATGTGGAAGGTGTGTTGAAATGGAAGTAATGGAGCAGTACAGTAGTAGCAATAGCTACTTGAGTACTTCCTACATTCCAAGCACTTCACAGGTTTCATTTAATTTTCACTGTAGTCCTAGGAAGTGGATACCACTACTTTATCCATTACAATATTTGAAATCCCAAAGCAAGCCAGCTTAAATGATGAGAAAATTCATTCTCTCTCACGACAGGAAGTCCAGAATTAGAGCTGTCTGCAGAGTTGGTTGATTCAGTGATCGAAAATGTCAAGTGCAAGCTTTTCTTTCTCTCTCATCTGCCATCCCTACACTGGCCTCACTCTCAAGCTAGAAGCAAGATGGTGGCAGTAGTTTCAGACATCACAGCCAAACACAGCAAAGTCCAGAGTGAGATCATCTCTTCACTTGGCTGTCTCTTAAAAGTGAGAACAATTTCCCCAAATGTCTGCTGCAGACTTTCTATTACACTTTAGTGTTCAGAATTTTGCCTGTTTCTGAATCAGTCATTGGAAAAGCGAATATAATTATTCTTAGATCAATCAAGTCCACTCCTGTAGTTAAGGGTGGGATTAGCTGCCCCAAAGCTCATGCCTGCAAGAGAAGAGGTGGACACCTGGCAAAATTGGGGTCTTGTTAAGAAAGAAGAATGGATATAGGGTTGGTACCCAATAGCATCCAATTAAAAGATCATCCCTATTTTTCAGATGAGGAAACTGGCAACCATAAAGCTTAAGTAAAGTGCGTGATGTCTTGTGGCTACCAAGGGGCAGAGATAAAATGATAATCCATGTTCATTTGACTCCAGTGATTACACATCTCTAAAACAGGTAAATATATAGCTGTCCTGCATCTTTTGCAAATACTCAGACCATGAGGGTGCATTTGAAGTAAGATTCTTTTAGGAGGTTGTAAAAGCTCGTGGAGCAACTGAAGCCTCACACTTAGCAATGTGGAATGCTGAGAATGCTATGTGGAGCCAGCGTGATCTGGCACAGAGCCAGAAGTGGGGTGGCGCCTCTCGAGAAACAGTAGAGGTGAAAAGGCTAATCCTTCAGCAGTGACAGGTCGTACAAAGAACATGTGTAGTCTTGTGCCAGAGTCCACGCTCTCAAAAGGATAGCAAGACAGAAAGTGGTATCCCCATCATACATCCGTGATGTTTCTAATGCCAGCTCCCAGGCTCTGTATTCTTCACAGATATTTGCTAAACTGTTCATCGTGAGATCAGAGGTAAACACCCTCCTGATCGATGTATATGGTGAGAAAGAGAATCTTGGGGAGTCGAAATTTCACCGGAGGTCCCGAAGTTAAAACCTGAGTTCTTCCACGACCAGCTGCTCCAACCACATTCCTATCTCTCTGACTGCTCTGTCAGCTGCCTTTCCCTTTGTTTGCCCATGGACTCCGTCCTTGACCTTCCCCTCAATTTACATGCTCTCCTTGACTCTGTCTTTAAAGATAGTCTGAATGTCATTGATGTTTAGGTCTGTGTTTCGTCTTTTGCCTGAACTCCAGGACTTGATCTCAACTACCTGTGGACACCTTCATCTAATCACCTAGAGGCTCCTCAAACTCAGTATGTCCCAATACCTTTGTATCTGCCCCATGCCAACCAAAGCCAAAATAAGGACATTTGTTTCTATTCTACAGTCTTTCTAATCGGACACCACCATCCAGCCAATAGTGCAAGATGGAGTCCCTGGGATTATTTTGACTTTTGACTCCTAACATCTCAGGATAACACGTCCTGCTATTTCTACTTCTCCTGTCCAGCTGTCTGCAGCTCTCCATCCTTAATGACTCTGTCCTGGTTCAGGCTTTCATCCTTTCATGCTTCGGCTGTTTCAGTAGTCTGCCTGTTCTTCCTCTGTCTCTCTCCTGCCTCAGACCCATCCTCCACACTGCCACTGGAGGTAGCTTTCTGAAACACAGACACACGTCACACCACTTCACTGAGTAATCTCTTGCTGAGTTTACTATGGGATAAAATCCATTCTCTTCAGAATATCATATAAGGCTCTTCATAGTCTTGAACCAATTTGTCCCTAGAGGACTTTCTACCCCGTAAAGAACTAACTTATATCTTCGAAACTCAGCACACATATTCCTCCTGAGTTCCCCAGAGAGAGTCAATAATTTCGTCTTCTGTGCCCCTTTAGCACTTTGTACATGCCTTGACACAGTGCTGTAACATTACATTGTAATACAGCTTTTCTTTTTAGGCTGTGTGCCCCTAAACTGTGAGGATCATGGTTTTCTTTATATTTGCAGCTCTCATGTAGCTAGAAGGGCCTGCAAGATAAGTTTTGTTGAAAATGAAATAACATCTTTCAGCTATATGTCTACATATGGTGAACATTCGTGGTTAAATACTAAACTAACCAATGCCTATGTTTCAGTTAACTTTTTTTTTTAAACCTTCATACCATTTCCCTAGGCAACACATACCCCTTGTCCTGACTCTTACTTTGGGTAGTGACCCTCACTCTTAAACAACATGGTAGATGATGGTGCCCCTTTGTCCTCTCTGTTCCTCAAAAACCACTGCTCTATCCCATTACAGGTATGTTCGACATCATGAAAGTTATAAGTTTCAAGTTTACACTTCGTGCCAGGCCTTGTTCCTCATTGCTGTACATGTATTAAGTCATTTCTTTGAATTATTTCAACAACTCAATGATCTTGGTACTGTTGTTTCCCCAATTTACAAACAAGAATGCTGAAGCACAGAGAGATCACAAGATCACACCATTTAATCAGTGATCAAGCAGGAAGAGAACCCAGGCTGTCTTGTTCCAGAGCCAATGGTCTGGAGCACTAATGGGCTCTGGAACCACTAACAATGACCCGTTTCCATCTTACGGTCACAGTTAATCATTTGTTTTACCAAAGATATAACACTTCGATTAAAATCATGAATCGTCAGGAGCAAATATGAATATGTTTGATTTTCCTGCTTCTGGTGTCTCTAAGTTGGGACTCATTTCTAACCAACATATTCTTCTCCTGGTGCTTGGAATCAAGATGTTCATCTCATACTCGTCTAAGTTAACAGATGATTATTCCTCACAAAGATGGATAATAAGAGATCTGAGTTATTAATTTGCTAAAATGTTTCCCCCATTGTGCACTTTAGATCTTTTCCTCTTTTACCCTTGTGATAACACACCCGTCTTTGTCCTACCAACCCTGATAAATAATAGAGACTCTTGGTACATACTGGAAATTTGTTGACTTGGACCTTGAAGAAGAAAGTGAATAACCCCCTCCAAATCATCAACCATTGAAGGAGGAGGGCTCTAAGTATTCTGCTAGAATTTGAACCTGTGGTTCCAGGGAGTCTGAGCATTTCAAACCCTCAGGCTGAAAATGACCAAACTTTCTGTTCTGTGTGTGTGTATGCAGGTGAGGGTGGGGGCAGGTAGTTAGCATAAAGGAAAAGAATAAAATCCACTTTCAACTTCAAGCTTAGCTATCAAAGTGCTTATTCTTTGGAGAGAAGAGTAAGGATCCTGTCACTCCAAATATAGCATAAGCTGCCCTAGGGGTCTTTCTTACCCTTCCACTTTCTCTCTGTTCCCTTTCTCTCCTCTCTCTTCTCTCTCCCTCCCTCCTTCCCTCTGTTTATATGTAATTGGCCCACTGTTCTTTCCTAGTCAGTACTATTGAAGAATCAGTTTGCTGTTCCTTTGCATTGGTTCTGTATGATTGTGTGCTTTTGTGCAGTTTCTCCTCACCTAGAAGACCTGCCCTTCATCTTATCCTCCTTGTTTTTCTCTCCACACTACCCATTTAGGATGCAGTGTTCCATCTGAAATGTGTGCTGAGCACTGGCTTGGGAACAGGCTTTCTCTGTGGATGAGGAAGTCCTGTTTTCCCAGGTCAGCCCTCCAAGGTTCTTTCTGTATACAGGGATGACCATGCCCTTTCCTGTTTTGTGGGTTTACATTTTTGCCTGTAATTAAGTATCCCTGCTTAAAATCAGTGACACCAAGTGAGGGCTGCTTCTGAGAAGCAAAAGGCACTGGGAGGAAAGAAATCATGAATGTGTAGGGCTGGACCAACCCTGGGCCTGATTTGTTCAGATTACATGAGATGAACCCCATGGAGCACTTAGAAGAGACTTCGGCATATTTAGGTGCTAACCAATGATCTTTCCCTTCTTTTAATTCCTCCCTAACATTTTTCTTCCCAAACATTTAAGACCTGCTCAGGCTTCCCTGGTGAAAGGGGTGCTTTGGGGTGCCTCAGGGAAAAAGATAGATTACAAAATGTGTTGACTCATTAGAATCCACTTTTAATATTGTAATATTGTTTGCTGGATTTTAGGCTGGCAAGCTATCATTTTACTAGGCATCTTTATTGATTTTGGTATATTTAAGCTCATTCTGTCTGTGCAAGGCGGAGAGGGACAGGGGGCAAACAAAAACCACACATGCACAAATCTCTGATGGTTTACTGTTCTGTGGAGAATGACAGGGAAGGGACACTACATTTTTGAATTCCCAGCCCAGTGGATATGTGTTCCTCATGTGCTGAGTTGTACCAACCTTTCCTGTCTTGTCCAGGCCTATTATGAAATTCTGAGTGTTAGGGGGCCTTTCCAGTGCTGCCCTCTGGAGAGAGGAATCCTGCTGCAGGCTAACTCCCTAACATTGGAAAATGGAACTTCACTGGCTTACTGAAGCAGGGAATGATTCATTTCCTGTCATTAACAGAGTGAGAAAGATGTAGTTCACAGACTTCTTTAAGCTGGAAAAGCACATTATCCTAAATACTCAATTTCCTGATGGATGGCATCAGCTCTCCTAATTTCCTTTCTGCAGCAGCATTGCTTTTGGATATTTCCAGATTCTGGAGGCTGTTGGAACACGTGCTAAGTGGTCCAGGTACTCGATATGCCGTAAGGAGAAAGAGAGGAGATTACACTAACTCAGCCCTGGGTTAAAATAGTGACGTCTGCTTTCTCCTGAATGATGTATTGATGTTTAATCCTCAGTTTGCTATAAAACCTTTCTAAATATTTAGGTATCGGATCTCAGGTTAAAACTTCCATGTTCAGGCTCATGTGGGCATAAATCAGTTAAAACAAAACAAGCAACCCAAAAAACAAAACCCAACCTCCAACTTCAATTCTCAGTGGGTATTATTTGTAGATAATCCCTTCTTGGGAGACAAATCTTTCATCTAGAAAAACAAGTTTACATCAAATAGTCTATTTAGTTCACTTACTGATATTGTAGGTTTATATAATCATAGGTTTGAATTTATAGAATAATCCTTTTCAAGGATCTCAAAGAATTTAATCCTCTTTCCTATTTATTTGCAGAATGCCCTCAAGAGAAACAAGATGGTAACTAAATTTCCCTTCTAACAGGTGGCAAAGGGCCTAGCTTTCCTTGCAGTTAGATTGGCTATGTGATTGGGTTTTGGCCAATGGAATATCATGGAAGTGACATAATCCATGTCAAAGCCTGGGTCCTGACAGGTATACTGCCAGCCTGTATGCGACTATGAGAACTAGACTTTGTTGTGTTAAGTAACTGAGATTTGGGGGTTGTTTCTCACAGCAGCTTCTATTAACTACTCTGATTAATACAGACCGTAAACAAAAGAGGGTAAGGACCAGACCAATTTTTGCTCACGATTATATCCAGGGGTGGTATTCAAAGTGTTAATAGATGCCATGACCCTGGGACCAACCAATCTATAAGGGCACTGACTGCAGTGCTGAGTAGGGCCCTGGAGGCCCTCTGCATTTCCAGGTGTTCACCCTTTAGCTGAGGGATTTGGGAGAACTCCAGGGTTTCCAGATGGAGGGGACATTGGCTGGGGCAGTACAGGAGAACTTCAGTAGTTTAACTACCCACACAGTTGTAGTGGTGCAAGCCAATTGTGTCACTAATGCTTAGAACAATCATGGCACAGTAGTTGTCCAATAAATACTTTTTTTGAGTTGTAACCAGACAATTTGAATATAATACAGTTAGGGTCCTGATTGAGCATCGAGGATACAAATTGCAGACATCTGTTTCAAGTTCTTCCTGGTGTAAATAGTCCATAGACTCTAGAGACATCCATGTGGGCTCCATTTGATCTACTTCTTTGCCCTGAAAGATGGTTGAGGACCTCTTATTCAAATTGTGTCCTTGACCTTCGTTGAGTTTCAAAATCCTTTGGTGTTTAATGAAATGTACGAGCTTCCTTCCTAAAGGAGTGCACATACAAACATAAATGCAAGGATGTGGATACTGTTTTAGGGGGTTCATGTGTCCTTTGAGGGCCACTGCCAGGAATGAAGTGTAAAACATGAAGGAAAGCAATTCCTGGAAGTGGGTAGGTGGGGGCCAGGACCTATTTGCCTTTGAGCAAAGAACACATGTAACTCTTACAAATAGGACTTGGGAGGTTTCTAAAGCATCTGTAACTTTCATGATTTTTTTTAAAAATTTAATTAATTTATTTATTTTTGGCTGCATTGGGTCTTCATTGCTGCGCGCGGGCTTCCTCTAGTTGCGGCGAGTGGGGGCTACTCTTCATTGCGGTGCGCGGGCTTCTCGTTGCAGTGGCCTCTCTCGTGGAGCATGGGCTCTAGGCACGTGGGCTTCAGTAGTTGTGGCCCACGGGCTTAGTTGCTCCGCAGCCTGTGGGCTCTTCCCGGATCAGGGCTTGAACTTGTGTCCCCTGCATTGGCAGGTGCATTCTTAACCACTGCACCACCAGGGAAGCCCCTCATGATGTTTTATTTTTCTCAGTTCCTGTCCTCTTGCCTGTAGTGATTAGCAGCATAAACTCTTAAAAAACAAAAAATGGGTTTGCGGCTTTATATGGAAATGGGTATTAGCATTTGTGTCATCATTTGTAAATTGAGTTTGACTTATACACTAGGGCAGTGTATAAAAACCTGCATGTCGTGTCCATGCACTTCCTCCTCTGTCTCAGATCCTTCTTAAGAAACAGGAGGTTCTTCACGCTGCCAGAGCCTGTTTATTTTAACACCCACCATAGGGGGACCCGCTTTCCTGTTCCCCAACTGGATGTAAAAGCTGTTGGATGGTGAATCCTGCAGATCTAAAGAGAGGAATTTCTGGTGAGTGGGAGGTTGAATGATTCACTTCCTGATGTTAGTACAGTGAGAAAAATCTCATTCATAAATGTTCTCTCACTTGTAGCAACTTTAGCTTTCATAAGTTTTTATCACTGCGTCATTCCGGACCCTGATGAGCCTTTGGCATGGTCTGGAGGGATGTGAGGACACTTGTTATTCCACACTGCAGGGGCTACTCCAGGGACCAGAGATAGTCATCCTGAAGCACAGGTCAAGGTGATGCTATACGAAATGAAGTGGCAGTTTTTTTTAAGGTACTGTGGACTCAAAAATAACTCCCGCCAAGGTTAAAAAAAATGTTGTGGCTTCCTGGCCCTGCTGCTGTCAAACGAGCCTTCATTTTCTCATGTCGGAAAGCTGAGTATTTTAGGGAAAGGGATTTAGAGAGCCTCTGAAATTTGTCGTTGAACCTGACGTCCTGAGAGATGAAGGAACTTGCTGAAGGTCAGTGGCTGTACAGGGGCTGGCAATGCTTCTGCTTGGCGGGAGCAGGTCCTGTGGAGAGGTCTAATGAGAATAAAGCCAAAAAGTGGCCGAAGGAAAGGATGGCAGTGAGTTTGGAGTACCTCAGCAAGAATTTGTGCTCAATTATGTGGGCCATAAAATAGTACTCAAAATCTGAGTCTGAGAGTGAAGGAACCAGCACCAGGATTTGTCCAGGAGATAAACCAGGAGTGGAACAGACCAGGCATATTTGGTGGGTGTGTTGAAACAG
Organism: Balaenoptera musculus; assembly: GCF_009873245.2. Taxonomy (NCBI): domain Eukaryota; kingdom Metazoa; phylum Chordata; class Mammalia; order Artiodactyla; family Balaenopteridae; genus Balaenoptera; species Balaenoptera musculus. The sequence goes on from NC_045787.1 coordinate 52,411,117, forward strand.
ATCACCTACTTAGTCATTTTGCCTTGGACCTTCCATGTGGTGCGCTCCTCAAATACTCGGTGGTCCTCACCCTTGTCTCCAGAGGAGCCCCATACCCACGTGGGGGGCTGGCAAGGCTGAGCCAAGGGCAGGAGGCAATCAGGGAATGAGGACACGGTGCCAGGAATGAGAGAGGTAAAGTAGAGGTCAGGCAGGGGTGAGGTTATAAACAAAACTGAGAGAAAGTCAGAGGTCACAGAGTCAGGATCAGTCAGGAGTGGAGGAGCTTGTGGGATTTGGAGATCCTTAAGTGTAACTCACTAAAGCCCGGACAGGAGGGCAGACCACCGATCTCCAGAGAGAGAAGCAACATGCGCTGGGCCTGTGAAGCGGGCTCCATGCTTCACACCCTTAGGCTCATTGCAGGCCTACAGCAGCCCCGTTGCAATGGAACTGTCTCAGAGAGGTCGGGTTACTAACACCAGATCACACATCTTCACTCTGCCAGTACTGGAGCGAGGACTTGGTCTTGGATCCATTTAGTGGCCATCTGGGAATTGAGGTGGAGCTGGCCTCGGAGAGGAAACTTTGGTTTTCATCCTGGTCTAACAGGAACCGTTGGCTGGTTTTTCCTTCAGGTACATCCATTACATAGATGTAAATGGAGACCCTGCAGGTCCCAGAGGAGCCCAAGACTGTGAAAGCTGGGGCTGTGTCTGCCTCCTTTTCACATAGCCTGGCAGATGACCAGGCTGTGAATGGAAGTGAGGCCTGTGCTGGGCACGAGGCTGGGCTGCCTTCTCCCTCACCAAGATCTCTACGGTTCTGCAGGGTGGATGGGTTCTTTTGTTCCTCAGCAGGAAAGAAGGAGAGAGCAGAAAACTGGTAGGTCACAGGTGATGAGAGCATCCTTTTCTGGGGAACCTTTTGTGTTTTTCTGTGTATCACTTAGAAAGACTCCTGATAAGAGAATGAGTTCCAGAGTCAGAGTGTCCAAGATTTATCCTGGCTCTATCACTAAGTGGACACAAGGCCTTGGGAGAGTTATTTACTTTCCTTGAGACTCAAATGAGCTAATGAGTTGCCCTCTCATGCATTTGTTTTTAGGACTGAATGAGATGATATAGGAAGAGGAATAGGTTAGTGCCTGACAAAGAGTAAGCCCTCAAAAATGTTAGCCGTGACCACAATGGTGATAATGTCCTCATAGTCGTTACCAGTAACCCACTGCTGCCCACTTTCACATTTCTCAGCCTGACCTGGGAAGGGGACACTGAATAGGGATATTTTGGGGGCGGTGACCTTATAAAGAGAGAGTGTTGGTGGGCTGCCTGCAGGAGGGAGGGCATACCACCCCTGAAAAATTGCTTCTCAGCTGGTGAAACCAATGCTCTTGGATGACTCAGTGGAGGAGGTGAGCTGCACAGTAGATGATGAGGGAGAATTTCCTCCCCAGCTGTGGAACTGGTGAAAGTGCAGACCAAGTACCAGTGGTGAAGGTGATGATGAAGAGGCAAGGTGGAGGGAGGGAAAAGGAGAGGGGTGGTGGGAGAGATAACCATTGGCTAGGAACCGAACCAGAACCTCAACTCAAACAGGAGACAGCTCATGAATCAGCATTAAAAGTCCCTCGTAAAGGCCATATGTGCGGCCCCATGAAAAAGTTTATCCCCCAGATGTGACATTTTAATATGATTAAAACAAGCCTTGACAAAGTTGAGCCAGATGGGGCTGGGGGGTGGGGGGGTCTGTGAACTCCTGCAGATTCATTGTGAGGTGAAGGATATGTATAGGAATTCTCTCAAAAGCCTCAGCAGACCAGTAATTGCAGATTTCATGTAGTTCTAATGAGAAAGCATTTTAGTTTGGCAAACACATCGGTGCTGTGTGTCCCCAAAGCCCAGTGGTATTTGTCTGCTTGGCTTTTGAACTCTGAGAAGTGGCACGGCAATCTCCAGTCATCACAGGAGATTTCAGATCGCCAGTGGATTTATATCAGAAACATCTTAGCACAGGGCTTAAGGAAACCTCACACTCTAATTATGTGCTGAAAAAGGTCATTGGATGGAATTTCCTTAAGAAGGATTCCAGTGTTTCATACAGAGAGGTCAGCAGGCTGAGACCATTTTGACATCCTGCTGTAAAGGCAGCTTTTTGCACAATTTCCGTGGAAAAGTGGTGAAGAATTCTGTAGCCATTAAGTCTATGTGATTTTGGAATGCTTCTCCTTTTGGCAGGGGGGCTTTGGTAAAGAGGATTCTAAAAGAGTGATGTATGTGGAAAAAGCAGGCAGATTTTGAAGATTTAAAAATAACAAACGCATTCTTGGGGTTCATGTGACTAGAGCTCTATTGTGTGGTTTCTTTGAAGTGCTGAATCCTTTGACTGAATTTTCAAACTCATCTCTCACTGTGGCCTTTGGGAACAGAGCACTAAACCCCTGCCATGGTTTATGCTGGGGCAAAAGAGAACAGAAGATAATTCTGTTCCTCAGTGTTCACACTGTGTTTCGATTAGATAGGGTGAGCTCTCACTTGAGAGCATGTGGGCATGTGCATATGTTGGTGGTGATTTTCTGTGTCTTACGCCAGGTGCAGCAATAGTACAAGAGTCACCAGGATGCACGAGCTCACTAAGGCCCAGAGAGGCAGCAGATGAAAACTTTAGGTGGGCTGCAGATGCCTGAGGTCCAGGCAGGCAGTAAATCTGTATACACTTAGTTCGAAGGCAAGATCTAGTTGGTCTGAGCATGTGGGTGGGTCTTATTTTGGTATTAACTGTCCTAGGGGATATGTAGGACTGAGTTCACCTGTTTAGACGGCCTTAGAGAACAGCTCTACAAGGTTTGAAATGAGCAGATTCTGTGTCAGAGCCAAGACTCTTTCTGGAGCCAGTTCACCATTGAAGCTGTCTTCTGAAATAACATTAAGACTTCCTACTAACTAGGTATTAAGATATACTTTAGGGTTCCTATTCCTGATAGGATAGGACCTCTTAGATCCAGGGTCCAAAGCCCAGATTGCCCAGGGAACTGACTGTCGTCTTTCTTTCTTTCTTTCTTTCTTTTTTTTTTTTAATAATAAATTTATTTATTTTTTTTATTTTTTGCTGCATTGGGTCTTCGTTGCTGCGCATGGTCTTTGTCTAGTTGCAGCGAGCAGGGGCTGCTCTTCATTGCGGTGCGCGGGCTTCTCATTGCGGTGGCTTCTCTTGTGGAGCACGTGCTCTAGGTGCACGGGCTTCAGTAGATGTGGCATGCGGGCTTCAGTAGTTATGACTCGTGGGCTCTAGAGCACAGGCTCAGTAGTTGTGGCACACGGGCTTAGTTGCTCCGTGGCATGTGGGATCTTCCTGGACCACGGATCGAATCCGTGTCCCCTGCATTGGCAGGTGGATTCTTTAACCACTGTGCCACCGGCCCAACTGTCAGCTTTCTGCATGCCATTCTTCCTCCTCAGCCAACCATCCTTTCCCCTCTCTCCTACTGTTGACGGTAAGAATCAGTGATTGCTTGTTGGGTATTTCTCTCTTCATCACATTCTCTGGTTACTTTATTCCTGGTAGTGCCTCAGCTTTTCTAGGATGGAAAGTGAAAGGCCTGTTGTTTGGTCCTGTGGAGGATTTTTCTATTTGCTGGTGCAGCCTGTAGAGTTTAGAAGAACAAGGTGTAGAGTCATAAGTACAATTTGCCAAATATATCTAGCTCTTCTCTCTCCTGGGTACATGTGTAGGCTGCATATCCTAGCCGCCTGTTGGTTGGGAGGGACCATTTGAGTAGACCTGGCAAATGAGTTGTGAGCAGAGTGACAGTCATCGCCTCTGAGTTGGAATATCTCTTTGCCTATGTAACACCCCCGAGAACTCTCCCTTCCCTCTGGGGAATGCTCAGGATGTTGACTTGACTATGATAAAGAGACCCTTTCTGCTGCCCCATGATAACAACTTGTGTTGCTTTTAAGTCACTAAGATTTTGGAGTTCTTTGTTATGGTGACATCACCTGGCCTATCCTGATCGATTTTTAAGCAGGTCCGATGAGAATTCAGGGTCTTCTTTCCCTGTTGTGGAGTAGTCTGCTATGATTTAGAGGTTCTAGAAAGGCTATTCTACCTTAGAATATCACCACCTCCTCAGACCCCCAACCCTGACCCTGAGCTTGCAACACCTGAAGCCATGTGACTTACGGCAAATCACTCTTTGTCTTTTTGAGCCTTTGTTCTCTAGCTTTAAAGTAAGGGGTTGGATGAGATGACATCCAGGGCCACAGTTGGCTCTCTGCTGTGTATCTCAGTGGTAAATTGGTCTCCTCGACACCTATTCTGGTTAGGCTAACAGGCTGAGATGAGCTTGGAGTTCATGGATCTTTTTCTGAGGCCGCAAATGTTTCTGCCCATTCTATCTCCAAGATCTTTACATGTTTTATTCCTTCTGCCTTTGTCACTTAGCCACAAGGAGCTCAGTTGTCATCTCCCCAGAGAGGACTCCCTTGAAACCCAGAGTAACACCAGTCACTGTCATGTCACCCAATTTCATTTTCACCAAGATGCTAACAGTGCTTGCAATGGTCACATCTATTAATTATTAATATTCAAACAAATTATTGTTTATTCTCTGTTTCCCTTTCTAGAAAGTAAACTGCTCTGAGGCAAGGACCTTGTCTTTTTCGTTCATTCCTGTATCCCCTTGAGCCTAAAACAACCTCGTACACGAGGTCCTAAGTTACTACTGGTTGAATTATGGCCTCCTATGCTAGGGACTGTGGAAGCAAAAGGGAATAGAGGACCAAGCCATATGTGAGCAGCCCCTGGTTTCACAGTAAGCAAGCTGCCCCCATGTACCTGCCCTTCTGGGCAGAGTTAGCACGCAAGAGCTGGTTTGTTGGGAGCCTAATCAAAACAGAGGCATTTCCCCTACAACTGGAGAGTGAAACTCATGGAATGCATTACTGTCAAGGTAAAGTCTGGGGATTTGCCCGCAACAAATGCAGTCTGTTTGCCTGCGAGGAACAGGGCAGCAAATAGGAGACAGGAAGAGCTGGCCTAGGACCCAAGGAGCACTGGCAGCCTTTGTATTGATAGCTCTCTGTCTCTGGCTGCAAATGAATCCAGGAGTGAGTGCTGCTTTATTTATTTGCTTAGAATGATTACAACACTTTGAAGGAAAGGCTTTTTAAAGAGATGTCTCCATTCTTGAGACTCCCACTATATACACTTGGTAGTGAATTTCCAAGGGGCTGCATGAACCTTGGTTTTCTTTTTCATGATCCATCATCCCTTAAAAAATAAATATATCTATTCAGCTTATACGAGGTACCTAGAATAGTCAAATTCATAGAGTCAGAAAGTACATTGGTAGATGCCAGGGGCCAGGGGGTGGGGGGATGGGGAGTGGGAATGGGGAGTTAATGTTTAAAGGGGACAGAGTTTCAGTTTAGGAAGGTGAAAAATTCAGGAGATGGACTATGGTGAGAGTTGCACAACAATGTGAATGTACTTAGTGCCACTGAACTGTACAGTTAGACATGGTTAAAATAGTATGTTTTATTTTATGTGACTTTTACCACAATAAAAAAAATAAAATAAATAGATATACCTATTCAGTAATAGCCAGAAAGTGAAATAAAACCCTGACAACAGAATCTCATGTGGTTTTATATGGGAGAAGAGACTAGCTCTTTAAGGAGCATCTGAATTGCCTTGCAATGAGGTGGAAAGAGCTTATTTATTTATTTATTTATTTATTTATTATTTTTTGGCTGCGTTGGTCTTCGTTGCTGCATGCGGTCTTTCTCTAGTTACAGTGCGTGGGCTTCTCGTTGCGGTGGCTTCTCTTGTTGCAGAGCACAGGCTCTAGGGTGCCCGGGCTTCAGTAGTTGTGGCATGTGGACTCAGGAGTTGTGGCTCGCAGGCTCTAGAGTGCAGGCTCAGTAGTTGTGGTGCACGGGCTTAGTTGCTCCACGGCATTTGGGATCTTCCTGGATCAGGGCTTGAACCCGTGTCCCCTACATTGGCAGGCAGGTTCTTAACCACTGCGCCACCAGGGAAGTCTGAAAGGGCTAATTTAGACGTAGACAAGTCTGCTTCTTCTGTCACTTGCAAGTGATACAAAATATAAAAGTCAGAACATTGAAAAACTGGTATTTGGAGTCCCAGACTTTTTCAGAAAATGTTTATTCATTGCCAAACATCTGGTCCATTGGGTACCAGCAATGTGGTTCTACAACCTACATGGATGTTGGGCAAAAAGCTGGTTAAGCAACTTGGTGCGGTGGCGGGGGGTCGGGGAGGAATCAATTAAATTGACCCAGTGTTTTGATACTGTCTTTAAACCTCTGGAGAGTCAATGAATCTGAATGTCTAACTCAGAAATTAGGATTAATTTACCTTTTTAGAAAAAATTTGACTTTTATGCATTATGCATTTTTCATTTTCTTCTTCCAGAAAGTGGAAGGAATGATTCCCTCTTTCACACCCAAACGAACTGTATCTGCACAAGAGGACTTCCCATCACCCCAGGGATTTGGCCTGTAGATGATACAGCTGGGCAGCAAGCTGGGGCTGTTCTTGGCTTGGGGCAGAGAGCTGTGCTCAGCAGACTCTCAGCACAAAGCCAGTTTATTCAGGTCCCACTATTGGCAAAGCAGCAAATTGCTCTTTTGTGGGCATTGGGATAATCACAATTGGTTGTCTGTTCCTTGATGGACACAATAAAGAGGCAGAGTGGCCTCTTTCCCCTAGCCCAGGACAAGAATTCAGGAGCTTTGCCTCTTGCCTCCAGCTCTCCCACTAATGGGGCCTGGTCCTCCTGGCCCTCCATGTCAGTCAGCCAAACCCTCTGTGACTCAGCTCCTTTCTTTTTAAATTGGGGGTGGTCAGATTAATTCGAGAGCTGTGAGGCATGTTGGAAAGGCCTTTGAAAATCTCAGCTCCTGTAGAATGATTGGCTATATCTATGGTTTGGGAACTGGCACAAACACTGGGGGAACTTCCCTTTCTTGGGTGGAGGTCTGTGGCTTTCTGTGTAGAAGGTAGGGCTGGCCTGGCATAGAATTCCCCTGATGCCATCTCCTTCCTCTCAGGATCTGGGCCCCATGGTTAGGACTCTACCCCTGGCAGTCAAAGCCCATAAGCCTGACTTTGCCCCAATTCTCTAGAAACTCCTCCTGTTTCACATAAAAATTCACCTCTAAGTGTCAAAGAATTTGAACAGACGGTTTACATAGAAGAAAATAGAGTAAGTGAAACATCACGTAGAATAAAATACATAGCTTTGAAAATAAGTGAGAAAATGAAAATGACAACAACTTGAGTTAGAAGAAATAACTGTAACTGATCCAGCCTAGTGGGCTAAGGGCACACATGCACATTAATTGTTTGTTAGTGGCTCTCTGTTGTTCTAGCCTTTCTGAGCAGTGACCTGGCATGGTATAATAAAAGTTACACACTTACTTTGAAGAATATACCCCCAAAGGAAAGAAAGAATGATTTATTAAAAAATGTCCACAGCAGTGAAATGTACCAATTAATATATACGAAAGAGAACAGTCACTCAAATGATGATCAGTAGAGTAATGTTTAAGTAAACTCTGGTTCCTCATCACCATGAAATGTTATTTACATATTGATGAGGATCAGAATAGGGGATAGGAATGAGGGGTCTCCTTGACCACTGTTCTAACACGTCATTGTCACTGGTAGGAGGTTATCACCTTTATAAGGTATATTGGAACAGAAAGAAGAATAAAAATTACTGTTATATACAATTGTTGAAATGTTAACATTTAGGTTTATGTAGGGATGTGATATGTGTGACATCATATTTATTGAAAAATATTCTGTGAATAATGATTTTGTGTAAAAAAGCATTTATATGTCTATATGACTCTCCAAAATGCACTCGGAGTGATGGACAAAGACGTGGATTTTTTTCAATATTTATTTATTGTAAAACATGACGTTTTATAATAAAATTGATGATAACAAAGGAAACAAAACAAGTCCCAACCATTTTCCAGTGTGTCTCTTCGGGATGGAGATAGGGAGTTTTGCTTCTCTTTTCCCTTAGCACCTGACACAATGCCTGGCATGGAGTAAGGGCTCTCTGTACGTTGGCTACAAGTTGTTGAATGAAATCCAACTGCATTAGGACCAGACCTTCTGCCAGTTAATCTATGCAAGTATATTGACTAGCTAATATCAAACCATTCTCCTCTCTGCCTTGCCCCTTAATGGTTTTATCCAGGTGAGATTCACATGTATCCAGAGGGTTATTAAGAAAGAAATTCAAGGCCAGGAATTAACAACAACATGTCAGGAAGGGAAGAAGGGACTAGCTGGTTTTGGTGAGAAAGTCCTTTATTTGCCCTTCAAACTATACAGTGAAGGTAGCTGAATAAACGTGTGCCTGTAGGCCTTGTCCTAGCTAAACAATAATGAGGGGAGAATGGATTCTTCTTGTCATGGTCAGCCTTGTGATGTCCTTTTGCGACCCACAGGGGAATAGAGAGCCACACAAGGGGTCTCACTGAAACAGCCTTCTGAATGATCATGATGTTCTCATAACCTCTTATAGTAAACTGAAATTTTCTCTGAAAAAAAAAAATCCATTCTTTTAAAGCAGGAAATAGGGTGGCTCTCAAGACGAGAAGAGGGAGATATTTTCTCTTAAAGGAGGCACCAACGTCATGCGGTTGGGGATGGAGGGGAATGGGTTCCTGGACACAGTATAGTTAAGGATTGAAGCCCCTTCTGTCCTAGCTACCCTGGCCCTGGGGTGGAGGTGTGATATTTTCTTGGAGATAGAGAGAGAGAGAGAGAGTGTGTGTGTGTGTGTGTGTGTGTATGTGTGCATACTAAAAGTACACTGCTTCTAACTATAGCAGCATTAGGAGCCCAGGCTACAGTGATGTAGAGTAAACTGAGCTGCACGTAACATATATGGACACAGATTTTCTCCGTTTGCTGGGAACCTGAGATGTTTCAGTTTAATCAGCAGAGGTAGAGTTTTATCCCAGATTTACTAGAAAATAGCTTGAGGGAAAAGCTTATGTGCTTCGCTGTGCTTTATCATTCCAGGGAAGCAAAAGGCAGGGGGTGGGGTGGAGGGGAAAGATGCGAGGCAGGGAGGGAGGGAGAGGAAATACAAGAGGGTGTGTTACAGAGCAGACCGCAGCTTCGCGCTCAGTCATGTGGGATGCCTTCAAAGAGGCCTTCTGAAGAGGCATCTCAGAACCCTCCCCCCAACCCCGCACTTCTGGGTTGAGCAGCTGGTCATTCTGGGAAACAGCCGGAACAGTCAGGGCCTGCTGATTCCCTGCTGAACCAGCATTCTTGGGGTCTCGGACTTATCACAGGAAGGGAAGACGTAAGGGAGCTAGAAGTCATTGAATTAGAACATTTAAAGATAAGTGATCTAATTTTTATATCCCAACTTAGTGAAAAGGGATCTGTGCAAGGTCTATAATCATCCACACCACTTGATCAAATTCCTAGTTATGAATGAATTCCTTTGTCAAGGTAAAAAGAGAGAATGCTGAAGGTAGAAGAATAAAGGAAAGGAGACTTATTATTTAACACTTCCTTGATAGTATTTTGCTTAAGTCAGTACAGATGGATGTTTTAAGTTGGGAGGGCTCAGCATGTGTACTGAAACACATTCATTCCAATTATTCAGCTTTTAGCAGCACGTGAAACACACCTGTGTCAAGAGCACTGGGATCCATACCCTTCCATGTTAATGTCTTAGTTCATATGCGCCCCACTATTCTGGGGGAGTAAATAATAATTGGCTGTGGAAAAGCTGAATGATACAATATCATACGATATGAATGGCAATTGTATTCTTTCAGTCAATCACCAATAAATATTTACTGAGTACTAAACTGAGTTTTTTTAAATTTATTTATTTATGGCTGTGTTGGGTCTTCGTTTCTGTGCGAGGGCTTTCTCTAGTTGTGGCAAGTGGGGGCCACTCTTCATCGCGGTGCGCGGGCCTCTCACTATCGCGGCCTCTCTTTGTTGTGGAGCACAGGCTCCAGACGCGCAGGCTCAGTAATTGTGGCTCACGGGCCCAGTTGCTCCGCGGCATGTGGGATCTTCCCAGACCAGGGCTCGAACCCGTGTCCCCTGCATTGGCAGGCAGACTATCAACCACTGCGCCACCAGGGAAGCCCCTAAACTGAGTTTTAAATGCTCTTTAGTTTAGGCCCAAACTAGGGATCTTGTCTTGATGTTATGTATTTTTAAACTTTGAGGTTAGATTCAATCAATGAACTTTCCATTTTGAGTGTTTGGCGTTTCTCCCAGGAGCACCATCTGTTTAAGATAGCAAGATTAAATTCTAATACATCAAACGCTTTCCATCTTGAGGACTTGGTTTGCCTTCTGGGTTTATGATGCCACCAGAACATCTCATTCATAATCTGTTTAACTGGCCTCATCATCTTGGTGAATTTAGAGCTGTGGCTACTGGAGAAGGTAATAACATTAGGCCACAAAATGAATAATTGATCTGACATACGTATCGATTAGGACCTCATCAATGAAGGATAAGAAATTTATGTTTTTGGGCTTCCTTGGTGGCGCAGTGGTTGGGAGTCTGCCTGCCAATGCGGGAGACATGGGTTCGGGCCCTGGTCTGGGAAGATCTCACATGCCGCCGAGCAGCTGGGCCCGTGAGCCACAACTGCTGAGCCTGCGCGTCTGGAGCCTGTGCTCCACAACAAGAGAGGCCGCGATAGTGAGAGGCCTGTGCACCGCGATGAAGAGTGGACCCCGCTCGCCGCAACTAGAGAAAGCCCTTGCACGGAGGCAAAGACCCAACACAGACAAAAATAAAAAATAAAAAAAATAAAAATAAAAATAAATAAATTAAACAACTTAAAACCATTATTTCTGAGGATGAACCAAGACATTAAAAAAAAAAAATTTATGTTTTTGTGTATGTAGAAGGAGTTTCACATTATTTGGAGATGGAATAATAGTCTCCGGGTTTGGTTTGATTTCCTGTTTTTCTATGCCTGGACAAGATTAGCATTTATTTTTCGTTGGTATCCAATGACATTTTTCACATCCTCCTTCATCTTAAAGCTATTCTTTTACATCATTCACTTTTTCACCTAGGTTATAAGCTCCTGGTGCTCACTGGCTATATCTTAATTTCTATCGCATAACTTATAGGGTATTTACTTATTTATTTTTCAACATCTCTATTGGAGTATAATTGCTTTACAATGGTGTGTTAGTTTCTGCTTTATAACAAAGTGAGTCAGCTATACATATACATATATCCCCGTATCTCCTCCCTCTTGCGTCTCCCTCCCACCCTCCCTATCCCACCCCTCTAGGTGGTCACAAAACACCGAGCTGATCTCCCTGTGCTATGTGGCTGCTTCCCACTAGCTATCTATTTTACATTTGGTAGTGTATATATGTCCATGCCACTCTCTCACTTCGTCCCAGTTTACCCTTCCCCCTCCCTGGGTCCTCACGTCCATTCTCTACGTCTGCATTTTTATTCCTGTCCTGCTCCTAGGTGCTTCAGAAACATTTTTTTTTTTTTAGATTCCATATATATGTGTTAGCATACTGTATTTGTTTTTCTCTTTCTGACTTACTTCACTCTGTATGACAGTCTCTAGGTCTATCCACCTCACTACAAATAACTCAATTTCGTTTCTTTTTATGGCTGAGTAATATTCCATTGTATATATGTGCCACATCATCTTCTTTATCCATTCATCTGTTGATGGACACTTAGGTTGCTTCCATGTCCTGGCTATTGTAAATAGAGCTGCAATGAACATTGTGGTACATGACTCTTTTTGAATTATGGTTTTCTCAGGGTCTATGCCCAGTATTGGGATTGCTGGGTCATATGGTAGTTCTATTTTTAGTTTTTTGAGGAACCTCCACGCTGTTCTCCATAGTGGCTGTTCCTACCAATAGTGCAAGAGGGTTCCCTTTTCTCCACACCCTCTCCAGCATTTATTGTTTGTAGATTTTTTTATGAAGGCCATTCTGATTGGTGTGAGGTGATACCTCATTGTAGTTTTTTTTTTTTTAATTGAATAGTACATTTATTTATTTATTCATTTTTGGCTGTGTTGGATCTTCGTTTCTGTGCGAGGGCTTTCTCCAGTTGCAGCAAGCGGGGGCCACTCTTCATCGCAGTGCGCGGGCCTCTCACTATTGCGGCCTCTCTTGTTGTGGAGCACAGGCTCCAGATGCGCAGGCTCAGTAGTTGTGGCTCACGGGCCCAGCTGCTCCGTGGCATGTGGGATCTTCCCAGACCAGGGCTCGAACCCGTGTCTCCTGCATTGGCAGGCAGATTCTCAACCACTGCGCCACCAGGGAAGCCCCCTCATTGTAGTTTTGATTTGCATTTCTCTAATGATTAGTGATGTTGAGCATCCTTTCATGTGTTTGTTGGCAATCTGTATATCTTCTTTGGAGAAATGTCTATTGAGGTCTTCTGCCCATTTTTGGATTGGGTTTTTTTTTTTTTTGATATTGAGCTGTATGAGCTGCTTGTAAATTTTGGAGATTAATCTTTTGTCAGTTGCTTCATTTGCAAATATTTTCTCCCATTCTGAGGGTTGTCTTTTTGTCTTGTTTATGGTTTCCTTTGCTGTGCAAAAGCTTTTAAGTTTCATTAGGTTCCATTTGTTTATTTTGTTTTTATTTCAATTTCTCTAGGAGGTGGGTCAAAAAGGATCTTGCTGTGATTTATGTCATAGAGTGTTCTGCCTATGTTTTCCTCTAAGAGTTTTATAGTGTCTGGCCTTACATTTAGGTCTTTAATCCTTTTTGAGTTTATTTTTGTGTATGGTGTTAGGGAGTGTTCTAATTTCATTCTTTTACATGTAGCTGTCCAGTTTTCCCAACACCACTTATTGAAGGGGCTGTCTTTTCTCCATTGTATATTCTTGCCTCCTTTGTCAAAAATAAAGTGACCATATGTGCATGGGTTTATCTCTGGGCTTTCTATCCTGTTCCATTGATCTATATTTCTGTTTTTGTTCCAGTACCATACTGTCTTGATTACTGTAGCTTTGTAGTATAGTCTGAAGTCTGGGAGCCTGATTCCTCCAGCTCCGTTTGTCTTTCTCAAGATTGCTTTGGCTATTTGGGGTCTTTTGTGTCTCCATACAAATTTTAAGATTTTTTGTTCTAGTTCTGTGAAAAATGCCATTGGTGATTTGATAGGGATTGCATTGAATCTGTAGATTGCTTTGGGTAGTATAGTCATTTTCACAATGTTGATTCTTCCAATCCAAGAACATGGTATATCTCTCCATCTGTTGGTATCATCTTTGATTTCTTTCATCAGTGTCTTATAGTTTTCTGCATACAGGTTGTTTGTCTCCCTACATAGGTTTATTCCTAGGTATTTTATTCTTTTTGTTGCAGTGGTAAATGAGAGTGTGTCCTTAATTTCTCTTTCAGATTTTTCATCATTAGTGTATAGGAATACAAGAGATTTCTGTGCATTAATTTTGTATCCTGCTACTTTACCAAATTCGTTGATTAGCTCTAGTAGTTTTCTGGTAGAGTCTTTAGGATTCTCTATGTATAGTGTCATGTCATCTGCAAACAGTGACAGCTTTACTTCTTCTTCTTTTCCGATTTGGATTCCTTTTATTTCTTTTTCTTCTCTGATTGCTGTGGCTAAAACTTCCAAAACTATGTGGAATAATAGTGGTGGGAGTGGACAACTTTGCCTTGCTCCTGATCTTAGAGGAAATGGTTTCAGTTTTTGACCATTGAGAATGATGTTGGCTGTGGGTTTGTCATATATGGCCTTTATTATCTTGAGGTAAGTTCCCTCTATGCTTACTTTCTGGCGGGTTTTTATCATGAATGGGTGTTGAATTTTGTCAAAAGCTTTTCCTGCATCTATGGAGAAGATCATGTGGTTTTTCTCCTTCCGTTTGTTAATATGGTTTATCACATTGATTGATTTGCGTATATGGAAGAATCCTTGCATTCCTGGGATAAACCCCGCTTGATCATGGTGTATGATCCTTTTAATGTGCTGCTGGATTCTCTTTGCTAGTATTTTGTTAAGGATTTTTGCATCTATTTTCATCAGTGATATTGGCCTGTAGTTTTCTTTCTTTGTGACATCTTTGCCTGGTTTTGGTATCAGGGTGATGGTGGCCTCATAGAATGAGTTTGGGAGTGTTCCTCCCTCTGCTATATTTTGGAAGAGTTTGATAAGTATAGGTGTTAGCTCTTCTCTAAATGTTTGATAGAATTCACCTGTGAAGCCATCTGGTCCTGGGCTTTTGTTTGTTGGAAGATTTTTCATCACAGTCTCAATTTTAGTGCTTGTGATTGGTCTGTTTATATTTTCTATTTCTTCCTGGTTCAGTCTCAGGAAGTTGTCCATTTCTTCCAGGTTGTCCATTTTATTGGCATAGAGTTGCTTGTAGTAATCTCTCATGATCCTTTGTATTTCTGCAGTGTCAGTGGTTACTTCTCCTTTTTCATTTCTAATTCTATGGATTTGAGTCTTCTCCCTTTTTTTCTTGTTGAGTCTGGCTAATGATTTATTGATTTTGTTTATCTTCTCAAACAACCAGCTTTTAGTTTTATTGATCTTTGCTATTGTTTCCTTCATTTCTTTTTCATTTATTTCTGATCTGATCTTTATGATTTCTTTCCTTCTGCTAACTTTGGGGTTTTTTGTTCTTCTTTCTCTCATTGCTTTAGGTGTACGTTTAGGTTTTTTATTTGAGATTTTTCTTCCTTCTTGAGGTAGGATTGTATTACTATTCAATCCCTAGTCAGGGAGCTAAGATCCCACATGCCTCATGGCCAAAAAGCCAAAACAGAAAACAGAAGCAATATTGTAACAAATTCCAAAGACTTTAAAAAATGGTCCACATCAAAAAATCTTAAAAAAAAAAAAAGATAAGAAATAACAAGAGTTGGTGAGAATGTGGAGAGAAATGAAAGATTGTGTGCAGTTAGGGGGAAGGTAAGTTGGTGCAGCCCCTATGGAAAAGAGTATTGAGGTTCCTCAAAAATTAAAAATAGAACTGCTGTATGATTTAGCACTTTCACTTTTGGTTATTTATCTGAAGAAAATGAAAACACTACTTTGAAAACATTTTTGTGACCCAATGTTCGTTGCAGAATTATTTACAATAGCCAGACAACACAAGTCTTCATTGATGGATGAATGGATAAAGAAAATGTGATATGTACATATATCCAGCCACAAAAAAGTAGAAAATCTTGCCATTTGCAGCACCATGAATGGACCTAGAGGACGTTAGGCTAAGTGAAGTAAATCAGACAAAGAAAAATACCATACGATCTCATTTATATGTGGAATCTTAAATACGAAAAACGAGTTCAGAGATGCAGAGAACAGTTTGGTGGTTGCCAGAGGTGGGTTGGTGTGTGCAAAATGAGTGAAGGTAGTGAAAAGTTACAAACTTCCAGTTCTAAAATGAGTGTCATGAGGATGTAATGTACAGCATGGTGACTACAGTGACTACAGTTAATACTGGATTATATATTTGAATGTTGATAAGAAAATACATCTTAAAAGTTCTCATCATAAGAAAAAAATTGTAACTATATGTGGTGATGGATATACTACTAGACTTATTATCATGATCATGTCCCAATATGTACAAATATATAACCATTATGTTGTACACCTGAAACTAACATAATGTTATGTGATTTATATGTCAATTAAAAATTATAAAAAAAAAAGAACTGCTTTTGCTGCATCCCATAGGTTTTGGGTCATAGTGTTTTCATTGTCATTAGTGTCTAGGTATTTTTTGATTTCCTCTTTGATTTCTTCAGTGATCTCTTGGTTATTTAGTAGTGTATTATTTAGCCTCCATGTATTTGTATTTTTTACAGAGTTTTTCCTGTAACTGATATCTAGTCTCATAGCATTGTGGTCGGAAAAGATACTTGATACAATTTCAATTTTCTTAAATTACCAAGGCTTGATTTGCGACCCAGATATGATCTATCCTGGGTAATGTTCCATGAGCACTTGAGAAGAAAGTGTATTCTGTTGTTTTTGGATGGAATGTCCTATAAATATCAATTAAGTCCATCTTATTTAATGTATCATTTAAAGCTTGTGTTTCCTTATTTATTTTCATTTTGGATGATCTGCCCATTGGTGAAAGTGGGGTGTTAAAGTCCCCTACTAAGATTGTGTTACTGTTGATTTCCCCTTTTATGGCTCTTACCATTTGCATTATGTATTGAGGTGCTCCTATGTTATTTGCATAAATATTTATAATTGTTATATCTTCTTCTTGGATTCATCCCTTGATCATTATGTAGTGTCCTTCTTTGTCTCTTGTAATAGTCTTTATTTTAAAGTGTATTTTGTCTGATATGAGAATTGCTACTCCAGATTTCTTTTGATTTCCATTTGCATGGAATATCTTTTTCCATCCCCTCACTTTCAGTCTGTATGTGTCCCTAGGTCTGAAGTGGGTCTCTTGTAGATAGCATATATATGCGTCTTGTTTTTGTATCCATTCAGCCAGTCTATGTCTTTTGGTTGGAGCATTTAATCCATTTACATTTAAGGTAATTATCGATATGTATGTTCCTGTTACCATTTTCTTAATTGTTTTGTGTTTGTTATTGTAGGTCTTTTCCTTCCCTTGTGTTTCCTGCCTAGAGAAATTCCTTTAGCATTTGTTGTAAAGCTGGTTTGGTGGTACTGAATTCTCTTAGCTTTTGCTTGTCTGTAAAGGTTTTAATTTCTTCTTCGAATCTGAATGAGGCCTTGCTGGGTAGAATAATCTTGGTTGTAGGTTTTTTCCTTTCATCACTTTCAATATGTCCTGCCACTCCCTTCTGGCTTGCAGAGTTTCTGCTGAAAGATCAGCTGTTAACCTTATGGGGATTCCCTTTTACGTTATTTGTTGTTTTCCCTTGTTGCTTTTAATATTTTTTCTTTGTGTTTAATTTTTGATAGTTTGATTATTATGTGTCTTGCCATGTTTCTCCTTGGATTTATCCTGTATGGGACTCTCTGTGCTTCCTGGACCTGATTGACTATTTCCTTTTCCATATTAGGGAAGTTTTCAACTATAATCTCTTCAAATATTTTCTCAGTCCCTTTCTTTTTCTCTTCTTCTTCTGGGACCCCTACAATTCGAATGTTGGTGCGTTTAATGTTGTCCCAGAAGTCTCTAAGACTGTCCTCAATTCTTTTCATTCTTTTTTCTTTATTCTGCTCTGTGGTAGTTATTTCCACTATTTTATCTTCCAGGTCACTTATCCATTCTTCTGCCTCAGTTATTCTGCTATTGACTCCTTCTAGAGAATTCTTAATTTCATTTATTGTGTTGTTCATTGTTGTTTGTTTGCTCTTTAGTTCTTCTAGGTCCTTGTTAAACGTTTCTTGTATTTTCTCCATTCTATTTCCAAGATTTTGGATCATCTTTACTATCATTATTCTGAATTCTTTTTCAGGTAGACTGCCTATTTCCTGTTCATTTGTTTGGTCTGGTGGGTTTTTTCCTTGCTCCTTCATCTGCTGTGTGTTTCTCTGTCTTCTCATTTTGCTTAACTTACTGTGTTTGGAGTCTCCTTTTCACAGGCTGCAGGTTCGTAGTTCCTGTTGTTTTTGATGTCTGTCCCCAGTGGCTAAGGTTGGTTCAGTGGGTTGTGTAGGCTTCCTGGTGGAGGGGACTAGTGCTGTGTTCTGGTGGATGAGGTTGGATGTTGTCTTTCTGGTGGGCAGGACTGCGTCTTGTGGTGTGTTTTGGGGTGTCTGTGACCTTATTATTATTTTAGGCAGCCTTTCTGCTAATGGGTGGGTTTGTGTTCCTGTATTGCTAGTTGTTTGGCATAGGGTGTCCAGCACTGTAGCTTGCTGGTTGTTGAGTGGAGCTGGGTCTTAGTATTGAGATGAGATCTCTGGGAGAGCTTTCACTGTTTGATATTACGTGGAGCCAGGAGGTCTCTGGTGGACCAATGTCCTGAACTCGGCTCTCCCACTTCAGAGGCACAGGCCTGACGCCCAGGTGGAGCACAGGGCTCAGAATAAAAGGGAGAAAGAAAGAAAGAAAGAATGAAAAAAATAAAAAGAAATAAAGTTATGAAAATAAAAAATAAAAAAATTTTAAACTAATAAAAGAAAAAGAAAGAAGAAAGAAAGAAGAGAGCAACCAAACCAAAAAACGAATCCACCAATGATAACAAATGCTAAAAACTATACTTATTAAAAAAAAAAAAAGGACAGACAGAACCCTAGGACAAATGGTAAAAGCAAAGCTATATAGACAAAATCACACAAAGAAGCATACACATACACACTCACAAAAAGAGAAAAAGGAAAAAATATATATATATCTATATATAAAAAAAGAAAGGAAGAGAGCAACCACATCAATAAAGAAATCTACCAATGATAATAAACTCTAACTCCTAAACTAAGATAAACATAAAACCAGAAACCAGTCAGTTGCAAAGAGCAAACCCCACGTCTACAGTTGCTCCCAAAGTCCACTGCCTCAATTTTGAGATGATTCATTGTCTATTCAGGTATTTCACAGATACATCAAGTTGATTGTGGAGATTTAATCCGCTGCTCCTGAGGCTGCTGGGAGAGATTTCCCTTTCTCTTCTTTGTTCGCACAGCTCCCGGGGTTCAGCTTTGGATTTGGCCCCGCCTCTGCGTGTAGGTCGCCTGAGGGCATCTGTTCTTCGCTCAGACAGGACGGGGTTAAAGGAGCAGCTGATTAGGGGGCTCTGGCTCACGCAGGCCGTGGGGAGGGAGGGGTACGGAATGCGGGGCCAACCTGCGGCAGCAGAGGCTAGTGTGACGTTGCAACAACCTGAGGCACGCTGTATGTTCTCCTGGGGAGGTTGTCCCTGGATCACAGGACCCTGGCAGTGGCGGGCTGCACAGGCTCCCAGGAGGGGAGGTGTGGATAGTGACCTGTGCTTGCACACAGGCTTCCTGGTGGCTGCAGCAGCAGTCTTAGTGTTTCCTGCCTGTCTCTGGTGTCTGCGCTGATAGCCGTGGCTTGCGCCCGTCTCTGGAGCTCGTTTAGGCAGTGCTCTGCATCCCCTCTCCTTGAGCACCCCGAAACAATGGTCTCTTGCCTCTTAGGCAGGTCTAGACTTTTTCCCAGTCTCCCTCCCAGCCAGCGATGGCGCATTAGCCCCCTTCAGGCTGTGTTCAAGCAGCCAACCCCAGTCCTCTCCCTGGGATCTGACCTCCGAAGCCCGAGCCTCAGCTCCCAGCCCCCACTTGCCCCAGCCAATGAGCAGACAAAGCCTCTCAGGCTGGTGAGTGCTGGTCGGCACCGATCCTCTGTGAGGGAATCTCTCCACTTTGCCCTCTGCACCCCTGTTGCTGCGCTCTCCTCTGTGGCTCCGATTCTTCCCCCCTGCCCACCCTACAGGTCTGCACCAGTGAAGGGGCTTCCTAGTGTGTGGAAACTTTTCCTCCTTCGTGGCTCCCTCCCAGAGGTGCAGGTCCCATCCCTATTCTTTTGTCTCTGTTTGTTTGTTTTTTTTCTTTTGCCCTACCCTGGTACATGGGGAGTTTTTGCCTTTTGGGAAGTCTGAAGTCTTTGTCAGCATTCAGTAGGTGTTCTGTAGGAGTTGTTCCACATGTAGATGTATTTCTGATGTATTTGTGGGGAGGAAGGTGATCTCCATGTCTTACCCCCCTGCCGTCTTGAAGGTCTCTGGTCCCTCATCAGGTTTTAATTTAATAATTCATGTGTCTTGATATATGGACCGAAATTTCTCATAAATTATCAAAACTTAGCTAAAGTTGTTTCAATTTCTGCAGAACTCTGCAGATTTTTAGATATATTGTGATACCTTGCCTTGAATCACATCTCAATAAAGATTCTTATAAATTATTTCCAAGCAGGCGAACTTTTTTGACTGTCATGTGTTAGGAACCATCTGGGAGTAAGTAGTATCAACTTATGACTTCTCAGTGACACTGAAAATATATTCCAAGGATACCTGATTCCAGTGCACATTGATTATGTCTGCTAATGTCCTAGATCTTTGAGGAAATAATAAACACCTGCATACCTGCTTCCTTGGAGCAGACTCCTTTATTTGCTCGGCAAACATTGGTTTATGGGCTACCCTGAAAACAAGGCTGAGCCCAGAAAATGGACAGAGAGAATGCAGAAGTGTTTCTGGATAGAAAACCAGGGTATCCAAATTCCCATGGAGCCAAATTTTAGATAGAGAAGTACTACTGTTCATTTGATCCTGCATATTCTGCACTGGAGTTTCTCTTGGCGGATCACAGTAAAGGTCCTAGGAACTGTTAATGCCCGTGATCTTCCAATATCATGCCAAGAGACAAGGCTTAGAAGACAGACAGTGCTCTGGGATTCAGACTGAAGGCTTTTGGAGCAGTTTTTATGTATTCTTAGCAGTCATCTTTGTTTGGTTCTATTTTTCCCGGTTTCTTTGAGTCATGAGCCCCCCAGGTGCTCAGCTGAGCCTTGAAGGTGTTTGTTTGAATCAAGGTCAGACTGGACACTGATGGTCACCTCTCAGCGCACTGAAGTCTTGAATGTACAGGGGTGGGAGGCTGCATTATCCCCAACATACCCAACCTTTAGGCAGTGGGGTGTAGAGATATGTGTGACCACAAGGTACTGCTTTTCTTCTTTTGAATTTGAAACCCCTCAAACCTTTGTGAAGGGCATCCCAGTGCGTCCAAGCTGCTGAATACCGCTTCCCTGGACTCTCTCCAGGTTTTGAGAAGGGTGTCACAGGGAAACTGTGGATGTCCAGCATGCCTGAATGGAGGAGAGGAAAATGTGCCCCCTAGCCCTGCCAGCGGGTGTCAGTGAGCCCTCAGAACAGCAGTCTCTGCAGGGGTCTTATTTAGGACCCTCCTTTAGGGAAACCTGCCTATGCAGGTAGCCTCCACTCCTCCCCTCCCCATCAAGAATATGCATGAATTTGGCTATAATTAGGTCACAGAGCAGATGCTATAAATCATGTCATTACCAGGGGAAATGATATATGGCACCACGTAACCACAGGTACAGGGTTTTACCCCCATTTGGAGCTTCCTGCTTACATTTACCAAGAGATTGTATAAAGCTAATATAAAGCTGAAATACTTGCCTTCTTTTTTAAACAGGGCTCTCTCAGGAACAGACGTTATCTCGCATGGGACGACTGGCTTTTTGTGCCAATGATGATTAAACAACAGCAACTAGAAAATAGCCTTGGTACTCAATGCCCGTTGCCATTTCTCATTACTGTCAGAATGTCTTCAGTTGCCCAGGGGTGTATTTTTTCCTCGTTGTTATTGGTTTAATTATGGTGATGCCATCCTATGGGAGAGAACTAATTAACCTTCTGTCAAGAAATCATCTGCTATATTGCATGCGACATTAATGGCTCTGTGTGTTGCAGGGCAAGTTCTTAAAGGTACCTTGCTGTTTTGTTATTGTTGTCGACACCTTGAGAGGAAACAGCTTTCTATCAAATACGGACGTATGCAACCCTCTGAGGCAGATATTGGTATTGTATTGCTGTTAATAATTATTATAAATAAAATGATGATAAACAGAGGGTTAGTGAACTACCAAAAATTTCTCACAGGACTGTTTACTACCTGGAGTAAGTGGAAAGGAGAGGTTGAAGTGGGGTGGGGGGAGAAGGTGAAGGGAGCTGACATACACTGGCTGCCACCACACACAAGGCACTTCGTAGCTCCACAACCCTGCAAAGGATGATTTATTCTCCTCACTGTATAGATGAGAAAATTTGAGGTCCTAAAAGGCTGTAAAAGAAGCACACAGAGCCAGTGGTCACACTGAGACTGTCGTGATATCAAAGCCTGGGCTTTTCCCACGAAAGCAAGTTACAATCACGTAGCACTTGAGACCTTCCTCGGCCCTCTTCTGTCTATGATGTCACTCACTGCCACAGCTGTCTGATTTACGGCTTATCTGTAGCAAATATTTAGGTCTTTGCGTAATGAACTATTTAAATTTTATTCCCAATTCCATTTTATATCCCAAGTCTTGTTTTTTCTTGTCTTAGTCCCATTTTGGGGGCCAGCTTATATTCTTATATCAATATATTCATGGGGGCTGTCTTAACTCTTTTCTGAAAGAGCATAAGGTATAAATAAGTAAAAATGATTTTCACGGTAATCCTGTAAGGTAAATGTAATCATCCTCTTTATTTTATCTTAGAGAAGTCACTTGCTTAGGTCACACACCTATGCAGAAGAAGAATCGAACCCTGAACTTGGTTCTTTTGATCTCATGCTTGTTTCACTTACACCACATGGCTTATTTTTAAAAATACTAATAATGGAGAAAAAAGCACTAGAATCAATGACATATTCAATGCTTAGCTTTTGCTGAGGAGTAGTAGAATAATATCCTCTTTGAGGAAAGAGAAAATGAGTAAGAAGGAACATTTTTACCTACATGGTAAGCTGAAAGCTAAGCTGGGCATAACGTTATTAGAATATTTCTGTAGACTCAAATACATTAATTTTTGTAACCTACTTTTATTGTTTGGGCCTATTATTTCACACCAGTATAGGAATAGTTTACATACCTGAGTTGGTGACCGAGATCTTATTTCTTTACTGGACCCTTGAGTGCGAGTGACTTCACCCTCATTAGTACAGTTACTGAAAGTTTACCCGGGATCTTCTGAACACGAGGCGCTGTATACATTTTTAAGGCACAGTGTCTTCTCTGTTGAGCTTAAAAAATGATAACAGCCTTACATCTATTGTAAAACAAGATAGTGTACAAATAAGTGTTACTTCTGAGCAAACAACACTAGAATCCACATTTATATATAAATACCTTTATGTTTTTCCAATATTTGAGACTTCTGGAAGAAATCTGAGGGTTTAGCCAACCCCCGCCTTCTCCCAATGTGCAAATGAGGAAACTAAAGCAGAGGGAAGGAAAGTGATTTGCTTAGAGTTACCCAATAGGTGATAGTCTCTAAGTGTTGAAAAACTTGGGTGTGAAGACCAAGATAAGACCAATGTCTTATCCTGCAGACATTTTCCAACAAATTTCTGTACCACAAATCCATATGGAGTTTGTCACTTCACTTTGGAAAAGTCAAGTAAAGTTGACTGCTGCTTAAGGGCACATTTTCCCAGGATGGTGATGCAAAGCAATGTACCCAGCTAGTCCTTGGGTTACTTTTCTTGTCCTAGCTGTATCATGAAAAACGCCACTCATCCCACCTAAGAAGCTAGAAAGTTCCTTATAGGAAGAAATATCTTCTGAGCCTTGGAGGCAACCCCTAATAATAATGTATTTCCCTTTCTAAGAGGAAGTAATACTGAAATGACTTGGTCAGATTTCAGGACACACTGATGGAGCCACATTTTCTAGTGGGAGAAGTCCCACACGTGGGCATGGCTGTGTGCTGCTTCCTCCATCTGAATAATGTTTAGAACAAGAAATTGGCCCTGGATTTGTTTTCTCTTCCTCTTCCGTCACCATGCTCTCAGCTAGGTAGGATCTCTCTCTCCTCTTCGCAAAGAAACATTCAAGTATTGGGGAGTTCTCCTTACATTGAACTTGGTGACTGGAAAAGAAAGACTGTTCTGAAGTCTTAAGCCTTCATCAAGGACTCTTGTCAAATTTACCAGGGAACTCTGCTTTGTGGGTTATGTGTACCTGGCAAGTGGTAAGGTGGGGTTTTATTTCCCAGTTCCCTTTGTCCTATGTATACACATCCCACAGGAAACCACAAAGCTGGAGGTGAGGGATGGGGGCAGTGGTGAGGAGGATGAGGGGCAGTGCTTAATAAAGCCAAGGCGGAATTCGGGGCTTCCTGTATTACTCTGTGTTGCCATGCCACTCTCTTACCTCAGTTTCTAACATGTCTCTCTTTGGATGCAAATGAGAAAGCAGTTCTCCTTGGGAGCTATAATGGGGAAGGCCACTCTATGAATGTGGAGGTGTGGAAAAAGGAAGTGAGAGACCAAATAGGTCCCAGCCCCACTGTGAGAGCCTAAGATAGAGACGGTTTGAAACCTGCCCTGTTTCTGGATTTTCTAGTAATTGATCTAAAATTTTTCCTCTACTATTCAAGCCTTTTTGAGCTGGAGTTTCTGTTCTTAGCAACAGAAGTGATTGTAAACCTGCAAGGATGATTTCCAAGACAGGAAAGTTCGGATGAGCGGAGGAAAGGAAGAAGGGAAAACAAGCAATCAGAGCATGGCCAGACAAAGAGAAACTTGCTTTACTTCAGAATTTGCCTACAGCAGATCTTGATCCCAACTCTATCTCTTCTGTCTTCCAAAGTATTTCTGGGGTCAGTGTGGGAGTATGGCAACATCTTTCACTTTGATAGGAAACAATGCTAACTTCACCTCCATTTTCTAGCACTTCCAGGAGTGTGGCCTTACCTAGGACTTAAGCCCTCACACACCTGATTACCTTGTGTGTAAAAGAAGTATAATACCTGCTTCACAGAGATGGGGGAGGAATGAATGAAATAGCACATGTAATTCATAGCACACAGTCTGTGCTCAATACACATAAATCTCTTCCTCTTCCTGTGGTGATCTGACAAAGGAAGGCTTAACAATTAAGTCATAGATGGATGTTGAAACATCTATTCAAAAGTAACTAAGTCTATATAAATGCAAATGATGTTTCTAATGTAAATGATGTTGCTACTAAATTCTGTAAGGCCTAGAGTTTTGTATAATTAATTAATCACTTTGAAAACAACTTCTCAACAATAAGAATCCCAATGAGAGAGCAAAATGTGTCTTTTGAAAGAGGTACTGATGAATTTCCTGACATTCTCTGTTTAATTGGAACAGTTATGGTACAGTTACATGATTTTGCTCCCCTAAAACCTGGTGGGGCTGATTGAAGGATAACTAAATTAATTAGGAAAGAAATTATTATTTTTGATGAGAAAATATGGAAAATACTTGAAGTTCTGTTTTTTTCACTATAAAATCCTACACATTTATGTATATGAAACAACACGTTTTCTTCTGGACGTTTGAGTGAATGGGACCTGGCAAGATCTAAGTCCTGTGCTGTTTGCCCATGGAAAACCAAATGCTTTTCTTAAAGGTAGTTGATCTATCAAGTTTAATGCAAATTCCCAATGTCCCCTCCATAACCAGTAGGTGCAAGTGATGGCATATGTTTACAATTCATTTCCGTTTGAGTTAAATCTGTGGACCGCCTATTGTGTGCTTGCTAGAGGGAGGTTTTACAGCTTGAAGTTCTATCCCAGAGCGTTATTGTCTCTGTGGTCTGTTTTAGGATTCCTCCTTAAGTTTATTACCAGAGTTTTATATATGTCATTCATTTCCTATTTTATGCTGTTCCAAATTGTAAACATGCCACAAGTAACTTCCCTTTTTCTTCTTCTTCCAAACCTTATTTATTTTCTTTGGAATGCTTACAGACACATCTTGATGTTCCGAGGAGCTGTCACTTACATGCCCCTCTGGGATCAGACTGACTTTGACCGTGAGAATTGGCATCTTTGAGATCTCATGAGAAAGGGCTCCACATCAACATTCCAGACCTGGGAAATGCCATCCCATTGCCCCATCAAGTGAATGTGGGCCACAATGAGACAGAACGTTGGATATTCTGTGATTCTTTGTTGCTGTGGATGAACATTTTTTTTTGAGTAACTTTTTATTTGGGAATAATGTTAGGTTTACAGAGAAGTTGCCAAGATAACACAGAGAGTTTCCATACACTCCTCACCCAGTTTTTCCTAATGTTAACATCTTACATTACCATAGTATATTTGGCAAAATTAACAAACCAACATTGTTATAGTGCTATTAAGTAAACTCCAGATTTTATTTGTATTTCACAAGTTTCCACGTTAATGTCCTTGTTCTGTGCCAGGATCCAATCCAGGGCACCACACTGCATTCAGTTTTCATGTCTCCTTAATCACTGGTCTGTGGAGCTTCTCAGTCTCTCTTTGGTTTTTAGGACCTTGACAGTCTTTTGAAGAGATCTGGCCAGTTATTTTACCAGTGTCTCTCATTTTGGACACGTCTGATGTTTTTCTCATTGGTTAGACTGGGGTTATGGGATTTTGGAAAGAAAACCACGGAGAGCGTGCATCATCAACATGCATGTTCTTGGGGGTACACGTTATCAACATGACCTTTCACTGATGAGGTTAACCCTGATCATTTGGCTAAGGTAGCCAGGTTGTTCCACTAAAGTTTTTATTTTTCCTTTTCTATACTCTAAACTCTATTCTTCGGATGCAAGTCACTAAGTCCAGCCCATGCTCAAGGCGGGAGGGGTTGAAGCTCCAGTTTCTGGAGGGAGGATATCTACTTATATTGTTGGAATTCTTCTGTAATAAAGATCTGTCCCCTCTCTCCTGAATGATTTTTTGAGATGTCAGTGTAATGAAAATCTTCTGAAGCAGTAAAAAGCCTAGTGCTGTTTGTTTGGGAGAAGTATAAATTTTGATTTTCCCACCTGTTTCCTTGGGAACATTTGGAGACGTGAGAAATTTTCTGAGGCAGTTATTTCTGCATCACACAGACAATGGGGCCACATGCTTTAGATCCTCTCTGGCATTTTCCCAAGCAGGTTTTCCCCATATCCAACCCCCCACTCCCCAGAACCTGCACTACTCCTTTAAGATCATGCCCCTGGTATCCAGGACCCTGGACTTTTCTGCTCAAATGGCCCTCCATATCCCTCTTCTCCAGGTCTGTCTCCAGAAGGCATCCTGGGCCACTGATGTGGAAACTTCTAGGTCTGAAGGATGGTCAAATGACTGCTGTGGATGGAGTCTGGATATGTAACCTGGGTGTCCACATATGTGTGGATAGAGGTGCAGGATAGAGCTGGGTTTGGGAAGACAAGGGGGCAGTCCTCAAGTCAGAGGCTGGGGTTGGTTCTCCCCTAGATGCCATCCTCTGATGTCATGTTCTGGTACAAATTCTGAGTATTCTGCTTTGGAATCTGGCCATCCAGGTTGTTGAAAAGGAGTATCTGTTAAGTAGGAGACTAGAACATATTTAATAGTTTCCTTCTGTGAGTGATAATTCAGATATATGGCATGAGGGCCTCCATTTATACTCTTGCCCTAGGCTCTGAAAATATTTGAAGCAGACCTGTTTATGCACGAAGTTGCACATGAGAAAATTTTGGGGCTCCTGGCCATAATCTGCTCCCCAACTCCAGCACTCTGGAATACCATGACCTCCAGACGGCGTCTAGCACTATGCCTCTGGGAACTTCCCTTGGGACACAGTTTTTTAAAAAATTTATTTATTTTATTATTTATTTAGTTTTATTTATTTTATTTTTGGCTGTGTTGGGTCTTCATTGCTGCGTGTGGGCTTCCTCTAGTTGCAGCGAGCAGGGGCTACTCTTCATTGTGGTGCACAGGCTTCTCATTGCGGTGGCTTCTCTTGTTGCGGAGCACAGGCTCTAGGTGCGTGGGCTTCAGTAGTTGCGGTGCGTGGGCTCAGTAGTTGTGGCTCGCGGCCTCTAGAGTGCAGGCTCAGTAGTTGTGATGCACGGCACAGCATGTGGGATCTTCCCAGACCAGGGCTTGAACCCGTGACCCCTGCATTGGCAGGTGGATTCTTAACCACTGCGCCACCACGGAAGTCCTGGGACACACAATTTAAATTCCTTGGGAGGCATGAGTGGAGGGGCTTCTCTGCTGTCATCATAGAGGGCTTGTCTTTGCTTTCATCTACCTAGAATCCCCTTTATCAACCAAAATCTCACTCTCACTCTTCTTCACCTATCCAACGCTCTATTATCTGAAATTCTACTTTTTCCATGAAGTTTTCCTTGATTCCACAAATCCCTTCTTCAGAAATATGATATTGTTACTCCTTTGTGGCTGTGGGTTTCCACAGGTCACTGCCCCTTTCCTCTGGGTACTTTGAATGCAGTTGTAACATGAGGCCGCCAGGTGTAAATAGTGGCTCCTGTACTAGGGGTCTGCATGCCCCCAACTCTAGGACCAACCCAACACACAGTCAACAGAACTCAGCATGGTTTTACACCCAATGTGCTAAGCACATTCTATTTTAAAGTCTATTTAAATAAGATATATATTAGAGCAGGGCTGAGAGAAATGCTTACGAATGAGTACAAATAGATGGTTATTCACTAATCATTATTGATTCTTCAATCAAATCATGATTTTCTCCTAGGTTTATTAGGATATTTTCTGTAATTCATCTGCAATCACTTATCTGATTCAAAAGCCCTTTGGGGGAAAGATGAGAAGCTCTAGGATTTCCAGTAACCCTAGGAGGTGCCAGAAACCTGTGGTTAGAGTCTAATCAAAGAGACTTATTGGCTCTTAATGGTCACTTTTCTTTTCCAACCATGCGTGGCACCTCAGCTCTCCTCTTTCTTATAATCTCTCTGTTGTTGTTTTTTTTAAGTACCTATGAAAGGACTGCCTTTTCATTGTTGGGGTGAAGCCAAAATCCACAGAAGACAGGTTAACCAGCGAATGATGTCCAGTTTGGAAGGAACCTGTCCTCCTTTATGGCCCCTCCTAACACTGTAAATTATTAAAGGTATATTATTCTTACTGAATTTTTTTTTTACAGTTGTGCTTCTCTAAAGACCATATAGTCCTCTTCTGTGTTTACTAATCATTGCTTTTGAAAATAATAGAACATAGCTAAAAGAGCGTAAAAGGCATCAAGGTTTTAAAACAGAGACATGAAATGATTTCATCATAAAAATTCTATAGCATGTATTTTCAATTTTACATAGTTTAACACTTAGCTATATTCTGTCTTGCACTATTCTTTGTTTCATTCATTCATTCATTCAACAAAACTATATTAAGCATCTACTATGTTAGGCTGTGTTCTAGGTGCTAAGAGTAAAGCAGTGAACACACAGAGAAAAATTATTGCTCTCACGAAGCTTCCATTTTGGGGAACTCAGACTATAAAAAGAAATAAGTGAAATACACTCTCTGTTAGATAGCGAAAAGTGTTACAGAGAAAACTAAAACGGGACACAGGGTTACAAAGTGTTGGAGCGGGGGATGGGGATTTGTGGTTTAAATAGGATGATCAAAAAGCCCTACAGCAAAGGTGATATCTGAGCAAAGATTGCTAGAGGTGAGGGAACAAGGCACTTGGATCTGAGAGAAGAGGCATAGGAAACAGCAAGTTCAAAGTCCCCGAGGGAGCAGGCCTGGTGTGTTTGAGAAGCAGGGAGGAAGCTAGTGGTTACAGCAGTGAGTGGGAGGGAGTCAGGGAAGAGGAGGCTGGGTGCCAGGGGGGCCAATTCATGTGGGGCCTGCTTTGGCTTTCTCTCTAGTGAGATGGGAGCTACCAGAAGGGTTTGAGAAGAAGAATGATAAGATCTGACTTAAGCTTTCAAAGGGTCACTATGGTGCTTATGCAGAAGGGTCCAGGTAGAGCAGGAAGAGAAGCCAATGGCCAGTCAGGTAAGGAGGTTGCTGCAGTAATCAGGTGAGGGGCGATGGGGACTCGGGCCAGTGAGGTCATGATGCAGATGGTGAGAAGAGGGCGGATTCTAGAGAGATATAACTATATATGTGTGTATATGTATACTTCTTAATAACCAGTTTATTGAGATATACCATGCAATTCACCCATTTAAAGTGTACAACTCAGTGGCTTTTAGTATAGTCACAGATTTGTGCAACCGTCACCACAATCAATTTTAGAACATTTTCATCTTTCCCAAAAGAAATCCTGCACCCCTTAGCCATCATTCCTCAATCTCCTCTCAGCCCAAAGCAACCCCAATCATGTTCTATCTCTATAGATTTGCCTGTTCTGCACATTTCATATAAATGGAATCAAACAATATGTAGTCCTTTGTTATGGCTTCTTTCACTTAACAAAATGTTTTCAATCTGGATATATTTTGAAGGTAGCATTGAGAGAATTTGCTGACTAATTGTATATTTGGTGTGAGAAAGAGGGAATAAAGAATGATGCCAATGTTTTTATTTGAGCAACTGAGATGGGGAAAACTGTAAGAGGTACAGGTTTGGGGGATTATTAACAGTTTATTTTTAGACATGCTAATTTGAGATGTCTATTGGATATTTAAGGTGAGAAGGTGAATTGGCATTTGATACATGATTTAGGAGTCCAGGGGAGGAGGTCTGGCTAGAGAGAAAAATTGGGGAGCCATCAGCATGTATATGTAAATTTTATCTTAATGAGATTGTTAGTTCCTGGAGGTCAGAGGCCATTTTATATACTGATGCCCTCCAAGTTTCAGGGATCTTCCTTACAGACATCTCATGTTCATAGTAGTGAACTGTTGTACAGAAGCCGGCCCAGTCTCTACTTCTACCAATCCTGAGGCTCAGCCCAGGTCTCAGACTCCACAGGAGGGACTTTTTTGACTTGCCCAAGGCAACTCTTTTAGGCTATCCTGTCCACTTCCACAATATCAGGGGTGCTTAATCTGGAACTGTCCTTCTTGATCCGTTCTTTGCACCTTGCTTTTCCCTACTCATAACTCTCCCAACAACTGGCTCTTTTTCTGCTTTGTCTTACTCTTAGTATTTGATGGACAGTATCATCTTCTCAATTGCATTAAGCCTTGGGTTGTCAGATCAGCCATTCCAGTTCTCCACCTCATTACCTTGCTGTAGAACAACCTGAAATGCTTCTCTCTAGTCAACCAGCCCGCGGCCATCTTACCTGTTGCTCCTTTCCTCCCAGGCAGTTTCTCAATCTCAGTACTATCAACATTTGGGGCCGCATTTTGAGCTTCTGTCGTGAGGGGCTGCCTTGTGCATTGCAGGATGTTAAACACCATCCCTGGTCCTTACCCACTAGATGCCAGTAGTACTTCACCAGGTATGAAAACCAAAAATGTCTCCAGACATTGCCCGATGTCCCCCCACGGGGAAAATCACCCCCAAATCCCCCATTTTATAAAACACTGCCCTAAGGGAAAATGTGGTAATTCTGACTGTGGCCCCTTCCAGTTCTAAAAATTCAGTGATTCAATTATTCAATTATATCTACTTTACGCAGTCATTCGTATACGGAGCCTTTTAAATTCCTTCTAGTATGCCAGGCTCGCTAAACTTGTGATCACTTTCATTTTTCTTTCTCTCTTTTATTTTTTCCTTTCTTTTTTCTCCCTCTTCTGAGTTCACCTGTGAGCCACAGAATGGTGATACATGTGGAAAATAAATGTAAAAATGAAGGCACACCTACATGTTTTGTAATAAAAAGGAAAATCAGAAGTTTTAATAAACTATTATGAAGAATTAATGCTATCCATCTTTAAAGCTCTTAGAAATATACAGAAGTCAGAATCTGTAATATTATCTGTTCCTACCTCCTAATTGTCTTCTGATGCAAACTATTCCTTAAGCACCAAACATCAAGTTGAATAAAAACCCATTTGGACTTAATTTAACATTGTTGCTGTTGATTAGTAGTATTGTAAGAGTAAGGCTTCCCACTCTTGAAGTCCAGCCTGGCAACAGTGGGAACTGAAGGAATTGTTTGGGAATAATACACTCGAAGTTCCAATAAATGACTTTGAAATGAACTCTTGGGAAGCAGCCTCTAAGCTGGTGACAGCATCTGCTTTTTATGACTGACAGCACAGAGTCGGTGAACAGAGGCAGGCGGTGAGTTCTGTCGAAGTGCAGGTGTTCCAAGGTGCCTTTAAAACAGTTTCTTTTCTGGCTCATGAGATGGAGAATTGAGAACAACAGTGTTAAGAATGGTTCCTGGCACCACCCAGCAGCATCCATTACATTTTTCAGTAAGTGCTGCTTTGCTAGGTATTGTGAGGAGTTAAAAAAGCAATCATGGTCCTTACGTAATATTCTATCTATTAAAGCAGGCAAGAAAATAGGAAAATGTACAGAGAATGCAAATATATATAACTGCATCTATGTTGCCATCACGCTGAGAGCTAAATCATTGTTGCTGGTGGGAACAGAATGAATAAGGAGACCCAAGTGGGGCCAGTCAATAACCACCCAGAATAAATTGCTAATCAGAAGCGAAGCTAGCACAGGCTGATAAATAACAAGGTTACCTGATCTGAAGAAAGAACCTGCTTCCCCTCATGTCAGTAATTATATCAATACAGAGAAAGAGACAACTTGGCTTTTGCTGGGTTACAGCCAGATGATGTTGTAAATCAATTACACGTTTGCAGGCACCCTCTCCTACAGTCGCCTGGCGGGGTACCAGCGGCAGCTGATCCCCATTTGCAATGCCCGAGCAGCTGATTGCCTTTGTACCTAGCATACGCCTGCGCAGGAAGCTTGGGCTCAAGTCTATGTAGAGCCGTGCTTTCAGACTTACCGTGCCCACTAATTACCTGGGGATCTTCTTAAAATGCAGATTCTGATTCAGTAGGTTTGGGGAGGGGCTTAGGAGTCTGTTTCTAATAAGCTCCCAGGTGATGCTGAAACTGCTGACCCGTGGAACATCCTTTGATTAGCAGACCGCTGGGGAGAGAGAAGCGAAATTGAAAGAAGTGGGAATAGAAGGAAGAAACGTGTGGATTTAATCTTTCTCTCCAGTCCCTCTTGTCTTGGATTCTTCTCTTTTCTCCCTTCGGGGCTCTTTACCTCTTCCGTTCCCTCCCCGCATCTGCCTGTATACACACTAGGGCAAGAGATCCTGATTCAGTTGCCTTGGATTGGGGCCTGGGTACTGGTATTTAAAAAATTTTTTTTAAAAATAGTAATTATTTATTTATTTATTTATATATTTTATTTTTGGCTGTGTTGGGTCTTCGTTTCTGTGCGAGGGCTTTCTCCAGTTGCGGCGAGCGGGGGCCACTCTTCATCGCGGTGCGCGGGCCTCTCACTATCGCGGCCTCTCTTGTTGCGGAGCACAGGCTCCAGACGCGCAGGCTCAGTAGTTGTGGCTCACGGGACTCGTTGCTCCACGGCATGTGGGATCTTCCCAGACCAGGGCTCGAACCCGTGTGCCCTGCATTGGCAGGCGGATTCTCAACCACTGCACCACCAGGGAAGCCCCTGGGTACTGCTATTTTTAACCAGATGATTGGCTCCCCAGATGACTGTAACATGCAGGTGGATTTGAAAGATGCTGATTTATCGTCTTTTAAAAACTACTTATTGAAATTGTCTTAATTCAACACATGGAATTACTGTATGCAATTAAATTAATAAATGATTTTTGTTGATGATAAACTACATCTATCATGTAACAGAGTTTGTCTTTGCCTAAATTTGGATGAGAAGCAGAGCAGCATTGCTTGTTCCCTGGACTCCTGGGGCCTCACAACAGCCTCCTAAGAGGACCCCCTCCCCAGTCCATCCTCACACTGCAGCTGCTTCCCTAGGTTCTAGACAGCCTGTTGGAATCGCCGGGAGCTTGTTCCGGTTGCAGAATTCTAGGCCCTTGTTCCAGACCCACGGAACCAGAACCTGCATTTTAATAGGATCCCCACTTGCACACTTGAGCACGGCCCTCTCTGGGTACCGCCTTTGTCTGCTCCTCTCTGTGAGCCGTGAGGCCTCAGCTCAGGGCTCCCATGTGTCACTGGGGAGAAAGGAGGTGTCTGCTTTCCTTTCTCCAGCTCTTCGCCTCTGTGCCCATTGTGTACTTCTCAGTCTGTCAGATGGTGGTGCAGCTTCTTGTGGGGTGGAAATCTTAAGAAGTCAAGTTCTGGTTAAATGAGTTTCCTTTTGGGTCTTCGCTGATTCCCGAATGCCAGGGTCGCTTTGGTGGGGATGGGGGGTGGGGGCGGGTAGCACTGAAATTACCCTCAGGTGGGTAGGTTCTCCGTGTCTGACCGATTCTGGTTCCCGTGGAGCAGCTTGCATTCTAGTCACAGGGCTTCTGCTCAGAGATGGCCTCATAATTACCACACTTTGGGTCTCTGTTGCTCCTTTCTAGAATATCATCTTGACAGCCCAGATTTCATAAATGTCCCCACTGATGAATGGAAGTATCTGTACTCGGAAATGAACACGCCAAAGTCAGCTCAGACTATTTTTCTCCCTGCAGCTTCCTGTCATTTGTGGTGTTCTCTTCATAAACCACAGGGCTCGGCAGTAACTCGTGGCTGTTTACAGAGCTCCAGCAGTAATTAAGTCAAATTGGATCTGCTCTCTTAGTATGGTGAGGAAATATACTGACATCCATTATGTACAGGCTGGATGTGGGGAAGAAAAACAATTCCTGTCGGTTATGTACATGTTCAAGCTCGGGAGCACGTGAAGGAAGAAGAATTTCTGTGGAATGAAAACAGAAGGCTATGTCAGAAGCAGAACTGCTGATGGAACTCCGAGGCGTTGGGTTCAGAAGAGAGGAGAGGAAAGGCCAGATCTCTGTGGTCGGGATGAGAGGAGCATGCAGAAGTGGAAGGGAGCCACTCCCTGGAGTGTCCTGGCTGGACCGGAGAGTGAGTCCGCCCTGGGTGGACGTCCCAGAGATAGCCCGCTCTAAAAGGCAATATTGCCCTGCCTTCCACCCTGGTCCTGCTCTATCACATAACTCTGGTTTGTTTTTTCATGAAATCGATCCATTCTGGAAGAACCCTATTTATTTATCTGGTTACTTCCTATTTGTCTTCGCCACTAGATTTTTCGCCACCTGAGAACAGGGATCTTACTTGTCTTGCTCATTGCTGTACTCTTAGTGCTTGGTTCTGTGACGAGAAACTATTAGGAGCTGTATGTTTCCTGTGGCTGCTGTAAGTTACCACAACCTGAGTGGTTTCAAATAGCAGAAACTTACTCTCTCCCAGTTCAGGAGGCCAGAAGTTGGAAATCAAGGTGTTAGCAGTGTTGGTTCCTTCTGGAGGCTCTAAGTAAGCCACAACTTGTTCCCTGCCTGTCTTCTGGCCTCTGGTGGTTGCTGGCAGTCCTTGGAGTTAGTTCCTTGGCTCGTAGCTGCATCACTCCAAAGCCTACCTCCATCATCACGTGGCCTTCTTCCCCAGCTGGATCTCTCTGGGTCCTCTCCCCTTCTTATAAGGGCATCAGTCATTGGATTTAGGGTCTCTCATACTCCAATATGACTGCATCCTCACTAATTACATCCGCAAAGACCCTCTTCCAAATACATTCTGAGGTTCTGTGTAGACATGAATTTTTGAGGGACACTATTCAGCCCTCTACAGGTGCTCAACAAACATTGGTGAATAAATGAGTCATAGGAGGTTTCCTTTGACCTTCAGGTTTAAGCCCCAGTGGAAAGAGAGGACAAAAAGAAAGGGAGGGGATACCTTTGATTCTAAATAATCTAGAGGACAGCTCAACCTTATCTGCTGAGTACAAAAGCCCATTGTTCTCAGGAACACTCCAGTAGAAAGACAATGGAGAGGAAACACAGTTTTTTTTTTTTTTACTATAGAAGGTTGGTGGATTTCTCGGCAGGGGCTCTTGTGACATTAGTGGGGCTCTGAGACTAAGGTCTACACGTGTAATTGGGGGTTCTGACACTGGACCCGGTGCTGCGCTTCCCAGGAGGCTGAATGGCCTTGGGGCACCAGCAGGGAAATATTCCAAAGAAAATGAGAGCATCTCGAGGAAGTATTTGAATTTAAAAAGATGTTTTGAAAAAGTACCAGAATCATCATGATGAGAAAAATGAGAATGTGGTGGGATTTCATTATACTTATATTATGGTGTAGGTTTCAATTTGTATTTCATACTGGCTGGGGGCACGAGAATGTTCTCAGTGCTCTCCAATGGTTTAATCCAACCCTTATGGAACCCCAATATTTCTGAAACCTCAATCAGAATAAAGTGAGGGGCAGGAGTGACAGCTGCTCTTTCTAAGCTGTTGGCAGTTCCTGTTTAGTTAGAGGCTTAAGCAGATTCCTCACGTCTGTAACTTGGTTCATGCAAGATAAAGCCCAGATCAGGTTCAGGACACTGAGGAATCAAGAGGCCCTGCCTGATGATATGGAAGCCACCTTTCTTGAGCCAGAATTGCATCTCTGAGGGATGTTGACCTCCCTAGGTCAACCAATGACCAAGGACAAAGAGGAAGATACGTTCCAGTGGAGATGCCAGTGGTGCTGAACTACTTGAAGTCTAGTCAGAGTAAAGTATAATCTCCTTCCGTTCTCCCCTAACATCTTGGCAGGCTTGGGAGCACTGGGGCGCAAGCTGGCCACCACGTAAGCAGTGCCCTGGTCTGTGGGTCCTTGTACGCGTGATGTCCACTAGCCTGTTTAAGGTTTTCTTTCTGCATGGTTATTCCCTTGAGTATCCCCTAGCCTGTCTATTGCTGGATATTATATCCTGGTCTCAGCCATTCCTGAGGGCATTAACACTCACCTCAGGGAGTAGCCGTTCAGAGAAAAAGACAACAGCCCGGACAGCTAGTTGTGAGCTGGTGAGTAATGATCCATGCAAGTGATAAGTTGAGTCGCTGAGAACCAGGAGGCAGATTGAGGTGGCGGGTGTCAACAAGGACGAACTTGTGTGATGTGCAGGTATCTCCAGAAAGGTTCAGAAATAGTTGAGGAAGGAAAATTTCCCCCAAACTGGGCTTCTTGAAGTTCTGCAGAATGGGTTCTCAGGCTACTTACTGGGTGTTAAAGGCAAGACTGACTCGTGACAGTTAAAGAGATGGGAAACCTGGATTGCACATTCGAATTCATATTCGTCCAGGGTTGCTGGCTTTTGACTTTTGATACAGCCCAATTCAAATTGTCTGCTGTTGTTGCATTTTTTCTCACTTATTGTTGTTTAGTGACCATGGCAAGTTTGCTTCTCCAGTTGATCTGCGTGTTGCTTATAAAGTGCCACATCACAACCACTGCCCTGGCGAAGTGTGGTTGAGCTGCTGAGGCCTGGCAGCCACTCTGAGCAACGCTGTGTGTGGGGCCCATGTGGGATGGGGGCTTGGCTGAGTCCTGAAAGGCAGGCAGTGAGGTTCACTCACAAAACTGCCGGCTGCGACAAGGCTTTCATGGGAGAATAATTAGCATGTGATTTCTAAAGTGTCCCTTAATTCAGAGTAGCTGTGTTTGCTTTTGTGTCAATAACTGACAGTGTCCTATTGGGTGGACTCTGGAAATAAATGATTCAAAGCATGTGTCCTCTTAGAAGATGACTGGAAATTTGCACACATTTGCATTGCATGATTAGCATACTTGTGAGTTAAGTAAAAACCTGGTGACTGACCTGTACCCCTTACCCCTTCACGTGAGAAGGTTTGCTCTGTTACAGGGTGGGAGACCCAGGGCGGCTTGAGGTCTCTGCCCGTGCAAAGGCCCCTGTGGACACTTAGTTAATCCCGAGAACCCCCTGTGCTTCGGAGTGGATGACATCTTCTGTTCCTCAGCAGAGGGTTGAGTTTGAACTTCAGATGGGCCCTGCTAGCAGCTGCGGACTCCTCTCCCCCTATGTTTTCCTGCCACCCGCAGTCTCCGAGAGGCAGGATGAAAGAGAATGTCGTTGCTTTTCCTTTCTTCTCTGGCTTTGATTTTCTCTTCCTCCTTTATGTTTTGGAAAATGGGAAAACAAGCAAACAAATAAAATATAGCTCAGCCCCCTCTGAGCCTTGCTCTCCTTCCTGGTCTTCCCTTCCTCAACGCCTATCCCCACAGTCTTACACCATTTTCCTGCTGACTTTCTTCTCCGTTTTTCCTTCTCTTTTCTCTCTTTGTATTAGTTAGGATTTGGGTTTGGCTGCTTCAAAGCAGAACAAATAACAGTGGCTCAAACTAGTAAGAGTTTGTCTCTCCCATGACAGTATGTGCTGGTGAATGATCAGAGGGACCTAGGCTCCTTCTAGCTTGTCCTGCCACCTTGTAGGGGTGGTGCCCAGGTGCTCCTGGTCGGTGTCGACCCTCCGTTACCCTCACATCTGCATTCACTCCCAAATGGAGGGAGAAGGAAGATGTGGCAGTACAGCACCACCTGGTAGGTCCTGGAAATTGTCCTCAGCACTTTCACTCACATCCTTTTGGCTACATCTTTTGGCATCATAGCTGCAAGACAGACTGGGGGAGGAAGTCTCTAGATGGTAGCCAAGTGTTCAGTTAAAACTAAGGGGTTCTATTATCAAATGGAGAAAGTGGAGAATGATGCGAGGGGACCAATATCACTCATGCTGTTAAATTACATGTTGAAAAATGATTGAGGATTACGGTAAAGCAGACTAGACTGCAAGTTGCTAATGGGAAAGAAGAAGGAAAAAGTGTTAAACTGTACCAGTAAGTCCAAATATGTTAGTCACCCAATCATGCCCTATAAATATACAGACTCCAGAACTGCCCCTCCGCAGGTCTTACAGGGAGCAAAAGGAATTAAACTTCATGGTCATTGATGCCAAACCGACATGCGTTCCAACCCAGCTCTCCATCTCACTTGCTGTTAGACTTTGGCAAGTGACTTAACTTCCCTGAACTTGGATTTGCACATCTATTAAGCGGGGATAATAATACCGTCTTTATTGTGATGGTTAGAGACAGTAAACGAGAATTGATTCTTATGATGGTTGGTACAAGTTGAGCTCTCAAGAAACGTTGGCTGGTGTAGTTTCCCACAGGGTAAAAGCTGTTTTGGGAGCTGCATTGGATGTCCCTAAATTAGAAATCCACAAACAGAAATGGCAATTGCTATAATGCCCGTGATAGAATGGGGGTGGGGATGGGAACTGTGATGGGAGCCTAAACGAAGGACTCTTTTGGGTGTGTTAGGTTGGATGTTTCTAGAAGGAGACCTTGAAGAAAAGGAAATGGGAGGTGGTCCAGGAAACACTGGTAGGAAAGTGGAGAAGTGAGAGAAGGGAATGAAACCGACCTCATTGAACAGGTTACTGCTGTGTGCAACCGGGACCCAATCTGCTGGGGAGTTCTGGAGACAGTGTAGAGATGTCTCAGGTTATCCCACCCGAGGAGCTAGTGATCCGCCAGCTTCCACCAGTTATCGGTAGAGCTTGGCTCCAGGGGATATTAACTCCCTGGTATTCTGCCCGCTCCCCCTTCCAGCTCAGTGGGCCAAAGAAAACCACCCAGCAAAGAGCCGCAGGTGCGTGCAGGTGGAAGCCATTGGGTTGGCTAGTGCTGAGGCGATAGAGGTGAGGCACTCACAGGATGGCTTCTGCTATGGCCTCACCCAGGGCACAGACCTTCCCCCTGTGGTCTGGGGGTGAAGCCTGTAAAGGGGGTGGAGGATGCCCACACTCATTTTATAGCTTTGCTTCCACTCTGTGCATTTGAGGGTAATTCAGTCATTTGCCATGTTTAATAACAACAAGATCCTTTTGGTAACTGCTGTGAATCAATGCCCAAGGACTTTTATTTTTCCTAAAATGCAGGTTGATGTAGTGAGTGGCCTTGTACTTCATGGGTCAATATAATCTGGCAGAAGGTGGTTCCAGATGGTGACATAGGAGGATCCTGAAGTCACCTTCTCCCGTGGACACATCGGATCTACAGCTACATATGGAACCATTTCCTCTGAAAAAGATCTGAAAACTAGCTGAGCAACCCCTTCACATCCACCGGGAAGAAAAAGGAAGGAGAGGCTGAGACACAATCTTTCCATAAACCCCACACCTGGCATGGCAACCCACATTGGGAAGGAACACACAACCTGGGCTCGGACCCCACATCAGGTGCCCCAGCTTTTAAGACCTCACCTGGGAGAAAGCCCCCAAAATACCTGGCTTTGAAAACCAACAGGGCTTGTGTCCTCGGGACCCAAAGTGTTGTAATGAACTGGGGAAGGGCTGGTGCTCAAACTCACCGGCCAAGGGCATGTGCAGAAGCAGCTGATTGAAAATCACCTGGACTTTCTGTCAAAGAGCTTCACCTGCTGATCGTAAAGCCTCGGGTGGACGCCATTTTCATGCTCGCTAAGGCGGTAGGCTTCATTTTTAAAAAAAATTCTAGACTTTTTTTTTTTTTTAAGACAGTTGGTGGGCACCATCTTCACATTCTCCCACTGCCGCGCTCCACAGAGCTGGGGCTCCCACGGGGGAGCATTCGCGCCTGGTTTCTGCAGCTGCTGCCCAGGAGATGCCCCTTGATGATCTGACTCTGGAGGCAGGGGACTTAACGTTCCTGGGCTCCTCGGCATGGTAACGTACCACCCCCAGGGCACTGCACAGATGGCAGAATGAGACGCCCACAGTCTTTCCAAGAAAGAGGCCTATTGCTTGTTCTGGAGCTTCGGCTGGAAGGCAGGCTTCTGGGCTGGCACACTCCTAGGGGCCCACGGAGGGGCTCTCGGAAGCGGAGGCAGGGGGATGCCATCTTTGTGCCCTCCCTCTGCCTGGCTCCAGCTCACTGGTATCACCCAGAAAGGAGCTCATACACTTGTCTGGAGCCCCGAGTTTTGTGACTTTCACCCTGGGGACACCTCCAGATCATCTGGCCAGAGGGACTTACGCATGCATTCCCACAGGATGGTATATATTTGCATATTTTAAACCCTGCTTCCTGAGGGTCTGGCTTCCAATCAGCCTGAATCTAGGTGCTGACTGAGATCCCCCTCCCTGCCTTGGGACAGCGACAGGTCTCGGCACACCGTCAACCACTGGGAGAGATTAAAAATGAAATAGGCTGCTTGGACACTCACAAAGGTTTGAGAGACAACCGACAGCTAGGGCAGGACTGAACAATAGGTTTCACTTCCTATACAAGCTCTCCTTCAAGACTGGGAGAGCGGATTGTTTCATCCAATATATAGAAACCAACACAGAGGATCAAGCAAAATGAGGAAACAGGAATATGTTCCAAACAAAAGAACAAGATACAACCTCAGAAAGAAACAAGGAAACAGGGATAATTTGGCAGTTTATCTTGTCATCCAAAGGTAAGATTCTTACTCTGTTTAATCATAATTATGGTCATAATGGATTGAGTGCTTTCACCGTACTCAGTCTGTGCTAAGCACTTTGCTATGTAATCTCTTTAATCCTCACGACTTCCCTGAGATATATGCATTATTCCCATTTAGCAGCTGAAGAAGTTGAGGCCTAAAGGTTGGGCCATATTATCAGATGGTTGCTTCTTTGCTTTTGTAAGGTGATGAATGCTTACGCCGTGAATATACTCTGGAGTCTTCGGTTGAGTTTGTGTGATTTCGCCTTAAACTGCTTAGAAGAAAGATGTCACATACACCCGCATGGAGACCCCCATCTTGTTCTGCTTTCCTTTAATTTTGCATCATTATCCCACTCTCTTCCTTCTCTCTCTCTCTCTCTCTCTTTTTTTTTTTTTTTTTTTGCCTCTCAAATCTTTTGAGCCTGGCAGAAGAAAGAAACTTGCTGGAGGTTAGCTTGTCAAAGTTCTAGCTTATGCAGTGAGAATGAGAGCAGAAAGAAGCAAGGTATTTCAGAAGGGAGGCCTCGGTCAGACATCGCTCATCTTAGTGTGTGATGAGCGTCTCTGCAGTTTGTACGGGGCGTGCTCTGTGTAGAAAGCCAGCCTTTCAATCTACTTTAAAAAATAAATTTAGTACTTCTGAAAGGGCTTCCTATTGAGTAAAATCAGAGTGCAGATTGCGAATGGCTTTCTGGTCAGTCTGCCTTAACCCTGTTGGAGCCGACTCACCTAGGGACGTGGCTAAGCAGATGTAATGTGTTTTACATTCTTGGCCCTTTTTCTAGGCTGCCATTAGGAGTGCCAGTGGTGAGAGCAAATCGTGTTACGAGGACATATTTCCAATCTGTTAGCTCAACATTTAACTCCTTTTATACAGCCTGGTAAATAGCCCTCAGATGGTAATGAATTCTAATTGTAGCCAAGGAGGAGAAAAAAATAATGCAAAGCTCCACTCCCTGCCGTCCCTTGGAACAAGCTGGTCCTTCAGAAGAGTCTGCCATTGGAATCGTAATTTCTAAATGAAAGGTCTGATTGAATTTGTGCTGGGCAGTTTGGGTGAGTGGATGTGTTGGTGAAAATCCTCGGATGTTCTGGAGGACGCTTGTCAGCAGCTGGTTACTCCCTGTTGTTTCTCTCTTCTAATTGTGCACAGCAGGCTGGCATGAAGAGTGTAACCTTTCTTTGAGGTGTGAAAATGCATTAACTCGTGCTATCATTTTGAAGTCATGACCAAAGCTGGAGTGAGCAGTATGGAATAAATATACACAGGCGAGCCTGCACTGTTAAGAGCTTTTGTAACACTTTCTCTCCTCTCCGTTCCTGAGAGCACCCTTGCAATTGCTAAAAAAAAAAAAAAAGCACCTTTTTAGGATGTAAAGAATAAAATCTATATGGCACTTTTATATAGGTACATATATCCATTAAAATTTTTTGTTGGTGATATCAGTCAGAATAAAGCAGCAACTTTTTTCCCAGAATTACATTTATTTATTCATTAAACATTAATTGAGCAGTGACTTTGTGCTGGGCCCTGGCTGGATACAAGGACATAAAGACAAAGAAGACAAACTCTGCCCTCAAGAAACTCACAGCATTACTCATAAAATAAATTAAGGTTCCCGTGTTCATTGCATGACTTCTTGGGTGTAAATAAAGAATGATTAGACAACTTATAATTCATACAACTTCTTCAGATATAAATGATAATCCTTCAAAACCGCTAATTGTACATCAGATCTTTTATTAACATGTGCTTGCTTTGCACGGTGAAGATATTAAAGAGATAATATGTTTTTATCGTAGATATCAATATTCAAACTCTAAATTACTCTGCTATAGGCCTGCAGTGTGGAATTTGGTTACATTTTTATTGCACTGAGGGAAATTTCAAAAGCCTAAGATACTGGTGAGTGTTACTGCTAGCGACCCTACAGACTTATCTGCATTGCCTCTACTCTTTCCTTCTCACTTTTTCTTTTTGTAGCAGTGAGAGGGGTATCTCTCTTCCTGTCCAAGATTAATTCCTAAACCTTTTCTCCAAGTCCCATCCCTTCCTAGCCCTCTGAGATGACTATCTCAAGTCCCCGCTCCCCTTAATAATGAGGTGAGTCCTATCAAGATGTCAAAGTATTCTAAACTCAACATATTAAACAAATCCCCTTCCTGAACTCTATGCCCCCTCCTGTAATTGCCCTATCTTTTCCTTTCTCTTTATAACCAGTCTTCCAGAATGAGTTATCTACACAGATTTTCTCCTGTTTTTCTCCCATTTCAAAACAACCATCCACAAATGCAGCCCCATCACTCCCCTGAAAAGCCTTCCATCAACTCACTAATGACCTCCTTGTTGCAAAGCTAATGAATATTTTTCATTTTGATTTTACTTTATTTCTCTGCACCATTGATACTGTTGATCACTCTCAT
Source organism: Balaenoptera musculus (assembly GCF_009873245.2). Taxonomy (NCBI): domain Eukaryota; kingdom Metazoa; phylum Chordata; class Mammalia; order Artiodactyla; family Balaenopteridae; genus Balaenoptera; species Balaenoptera musculus. The sequence goes on from NC_045787.1 coordinate 52,454,301, forward strand.
CTTTTTAATTAACTGAAAATATATAAAATATAATACACACTCAAGGTAAAATATTCCATCGATACTGGAGGTACACTAAGTGGTAACTTACAGTCCCCTTTTCTTTTCTATGACTCTCCAGCCTTACTTTCTTAAGGACCTTTTTTGACAGTCTCTTATATGTCCTTCCAGAAATATTCAATTCAGATTCAGTATGAAAAAAATACAAGGAGGTCATGCCACACATATTGTTCTTCATCGTGCTCTTTTCATGTAATGTGTTTTGAACATCTTCACTTAGCAGCGCATTGTTGTAAACTCCCTCCTTCTGAGAAGATCCTGCTTGCCAGGCCACAGCAGTGCTCCTCCTTCCCTCTGTAGGCATCTTCTAGTCTCCTCTACAAGGACCAGTTCCTGTGTCCTGTTCAAGAGTCTCAGAGTCTTAGCTCCCACCCTCTCCGTGGCAGATACCATCTACTTCCATTCACTATTATATGCTCTTGACTCTAAGTTTTACCTCCTGTCCAGATCACTTTTCTAACTTCCATACTTAATTGCCTACTGCATACTTCCTCTTGAATACACTGCAAAAATGTGGAATTTAACGTATCAGGAACACAGCTTATGTTTCTTCTCTGTTCCCATTCCCCAAACGTGCTTCTTCTGTCTAGTTTCTGATAATAGTGAATGCTGTTCCCACCCAACAAATTGCCAGTGTCAGACACCTGGAGTCATTCTTCATTTCTGTATCCTCTACCTTCACATGTAATCATCAAGTCTTATTGATTCTAACTCCTAAATATTTTTTTAACACAATCACTTATTTACATCCCATTGCTAGTCTTCTTGTATAAACCACCATAATTTCTCATCTAAATTATTACAATGAGCTTCTTAATAAATAACCTTTCCTGTAGTTTTCTCCCACTGTAATCTATTCTCTCCACCAAACAGTGATATTTCTAAGACACAGAACATGACAAAGTCTAAATTTCTTCATGTAGCTAGTAAGAAACTATCCCCATCACACTCATTACAGTTCTAATAACACTGCTTTGTAAGTGCTTGTTTCCTTGTTTTCATCTCCCTCTGTACTGTAGACTTGCTGAAACAACAGTCATGGTCTTATTTGCAGCTCTGTCTATCTGTCCCTACTGCCTAGCCAGAGTGACAATACCATGAAATGATGTCTTAACTTCATGACAATTGACAGTCCTTTCCTGATTTTCTTTCTGTTGATTGGGATGAAGATGTCCCTGTGCTGTGTCCTTCCTTTCTCCCAACCTCTGCTTATCTCCAAATTGTTTATCTTTTTATCTCTCAAGTAGGAACTGGACTCCTAGAGTCTTTGTAGAATTAGAAAATGCCTAATAACTTTTTCCAGCATTTGCCCTAGTTTTATGCATATGTCGTCTGTGATGGTGTCCTCCCAGGGCTCAGAGAGCCCAAGGCTGTGTCTGCTCTTGGCATTGGGAACCTCTACATTGCAACTTATGATAGTCACGAGGCTGCAGCTAACAGATGATGATGTTATTGGCCTAGCAAAGACCTGAATTCTGGAATTCTTAAGAGTTGATTACATGCCAAAAGAGAAACTGGGAGGATTAGAGGAATATAAAATGCCAAAGAAAATTAAAAATGCCCAGGACTTTACTATAGGAGTAAAAACTAATTACTGGAAGGAGAAAATGTATGTGGCTAGAAGGGTGATGAGTCTCTTGAGAGGTCCTTACAAGACACCTATGTATTCTGGATTTAATCACTAGGGCTAGCCTGGGGCCAGATCAGGGCAGCTTCTAGAACTGATGCCTGATGCTTTGACTTAACGGTGGAGATGTGTGATGGATCCACAAAACATTTGGAATGTGAATTTATAAGATTTCTGATTGGATTTGGGGAATGGGAGTGAGAGAGATTGGAAATACGTTTCTGTCTTGGATAACTAGATGGATGGTGGTCCCACAAAAAGCCTAGAAAACGGAATGAGAAATAGGTTTGAAGGTAGAAGATGAATATTGTGATTTTAGACATTTTTAGTTTGAGTTCCCTGTGAGATATCCAGGTAGAGATATAAGGCTATGAAGCTTGTGAGAGGTATTATGCTAGAGATATAGATTTGGAGAATTCCTCAGCATATAAATAGTAACTGAAATCAGTGCAACAAAAAAGAATTAGCTCTTAATTTTCTCTGCACTTATAGTTCAGGCAAGGCTCCCCCATTCAAGCCTGCTACCCTTTACCATCAATACAAATTTCCACAACAGGTCTTCCCCTTTCTTGGGTCCAGCACCATTTCCTGAAACCCCAGCAACCCCGAGAGAAACCCAGGTGACTGTGTCTGGGAGGGGGAACATAAGAGTAAGAATGTGAAGCATGGGAAAAGTGGAGGTGTCTCCACATTTCAGAGGTAGGTGGAGACAGAGGACCTCACTGGGGACTCACTTGCCTATCAGAAAAGTGGGAGGGACTCCAAGCGAACACTAGTCACAGAAATTAAGTCAGGAGAGGTTCAAGAAAGAGAGGGGTTGAGAAACAACTTGTCTGAATTTTCTTCAGTGCTGGTAGAATCCAGGTTGCCTTGGATACATTCTCCCAGAAGATAGTGACTGTAATTGCCCTATTTCTTGTTGCTTGCTATGATATTTTTTCATTTTTAAGAAAGTTTCTAGAAGGATCCAGAATGAAGTAAGATGAAAGGTTTCCCTTGGGGAAGTCTAATATATGGGAGAAATAACTACTTTGCGAAACTGCATTTAAAGTGATTCACATACCAAGTCCTACCTGTGGTCGGGAGGCTCAGCCAGCTCTTACTCAGACCCTCAGCCCTGAGGAGGCCATCCCATGGCTTTCTACCTTGAGCAAGGCTGTTTACATAAACTCGACTCAGTGTTTAAGAACTATTTCCCTGGATATCACTGAGCCTCCCTATTGACCACAAAGGTGGGTATGTGCTACTTCAGGATGACTTTTTAAAAATTTGTTTATTAAATATAATTTAGTTTTGCTTTAAAATTTTTAAAATAGATTTTATTTTTTCAAGCAGTTTTGGGTTCTCAACAAAATTAAGAGGAAGCTACAGAGGTCTCCCATATGCCCCACACATGCATAGTCTCGCCCATCATCAACCTCCCCCACCAGAGTGGTACATTTGTTACAGTTGATGAACACCGACACATCGTTTATCACCCAAATCCACGGTTTACATTAGGGTTCACTCTTGGTGTTATACATCTTATAGGTTTGGATACATGTGTAATGATGTTAGCATGTGTCCATAGCAAGATGCCTTTTGACCCATATGTTTTGACTGGGTTACAAAAATAAGCACTAAATTTTTAGTTCAGAAAAACTCAAATAATGTGGGAAATAGACATCCCTAACCTCTCTCTTGAAGATGGGCTTCAGTTAAGGCGAAGGCCATGGTCGAAGTAGATCAGTGATATCTGTTTTGCACATCACTGTAATTTTTAAAAAAGTCATTTCACATTTTGTTCACATTTGTTTTGATGAGGCTGTGTCCTGATATTCTGTACAAATAAACAACAAAGTCAGAGTGCCCATCTTTGGCAAAACGATCCCAAGTACATCTTGTATTGTTGTAGAGATTGGAGAGGGACTCGGAGGTAGGCATGGGATAGACAGACAGCAGCAGCAGTTCTTTCAATATGGAATGATTGTTCCAGCTACATGTGTCATGTTTGTTTTAAGGCCAATGGAAAGGGAGTTACTGAGCATCAGGCATTGTGTTGGTTGCTTCCCACGCATATATTATTGTATAGGTACTACTATCCCCATTTTATCCAGAAGGGAACTAATGTTCAGAGAGATGAACTTGTCCAGGGGTACATCATGTAGGTTGTAAACATTCACGGTTCCTGAAGTACCCAGTGCAGGAAGATTTCTTAAGAAAAAGATGAGGTGTACACTTGATTTGGGGAACACAATGCCCTTATCATAGCGTTATTTTTGTTTCAGTGCCAATAACCACAATATTTTTCCAGCAAGATACTGATGTTTTGTCTTTTTCCCCCACTTGCTCAAATGAGTCAGAGACTTTTAAAAGCTTAAAAAGGTAATTGAATAAACTGTCCTTGTAAAAGCGCTCTGGGCTTAAGGAGGTTTGACTGTTCCAGCTTATGTTAAAGATGGAAAATTATATTTTTAAGATAATTACATGTTCCTTTTGATAAAGCAAAAACATTCACAAACACAGATGTAGTTCCAGACTGGCCTTGCTGAGCCTATTGCCAGCTGTGATTAGCTTGTGGTAACGACTCTTCTCCTCCCTAGGGAGAAGCCAGCCCCACCAATGGTAGGGGGTGAAGAAAGAGCAGACTGGCTTAGTAGGGTCACCCTTCACATGTAGCTCACACTGCCTTCAGAGTCCAGTGTCTTAAGTTAGGAGGCCATGGATGAAGACGATGTTACACCAGCTAAAGTTCTATAGCTACTTGCAATGTATTATTTCAACTCTCTGAGTGCTTCCATAACTTGTGTAGCACTAATATTCATTGATGGCCCCTTCCCTGTGTCCTTTGCCTCTTCCAGACCTCTACACCTTCCACGGCCAGGTCCTACTTTTCTCTAAGTGCATTCACTATATTATCCCAACTCATCAAATAGCACCTGGAAGGTGATGACTTCCAAAGTTAAATCCTCAGCCCAACCTCTCCTCCAAACTCCAGATTTATTGCTAATGATCTCCTTGACACTTACTCTTGATGTCTAATAGACTTCCTAAACTCAGCCTTCTATCTTCCATCAGCCCAACTTTTCTGTATCTTAGTGAAAATCCATCTTTCCAGTTGATCAGGCTAAAGAACTTTTGAGTCATCCTTGACTCCTCTCTCTCACTCTCTACATCTAAACCATCAACAACAAATGCTCTTGGCTCTATCTCCAAAATATATCTGGAAGCCAACCACTTCTTACCTCATGTGTCTCTGTCCCCCTGGTTCAATCCACTGTCTTCTCTTACCACCCTTTTCCCCACCATTTATTCCTAACACAGCAGTCAGAGGAATCCTTCTAAATGAGATTTAAGGACATTATGTTCTTCTGCTCAAACCCCTCCAGTGGTTTCCTTATCCCTTGCAACACACGTCAAAATGCTTATGGTGGTCTGTAATGCTCCCTGCAACTTGCTTCCCACCACCCCCCATAGCCTCTTGTTACTCTCCCTCCGGCTCACTTCCTCAAGCCACACTGATTTATTTCCCTGCTAGTCACTGAACATGCCAGGCACAACTCTCACTAAGAGAATTAAATATGGATTTCTGAACCCTGCCCCCAGAATTTGTGATTCATCAGGGCTGGGATGTGATTGGTTAATTTGCATTTTTAAGAGGTTCCAGGTGACCTCCTTGCTGGTGTTGCAGGACCGGCACCTGGAGAACCACTGGTGGTGTGATGATAAATCAGATCTCTGGGTCGGTGGGTAGAAGGCCTGATTAAAGTGTCTGCTTATCTCTCTGATGTGAATACTCCCATCATGGCCAATTTCAAGCTCTTGGCATGATATCAACTGTGTCACAAACTCCTAAAAATTTAACAATCGGCTCTCATGAGCACACCACGGGAATGGAACTGCTGGTCTAGAACAGCTCTCCAGGGCCTGCTTGGGGAAGAGGATTAAGGAAGGGAGTGATCAGTTATTTTATAATTACCGTGTGCCAGTCACTGTTTTGGTCCTTGACATAAAATGTTTCATTTGGTCCTCATAACAAATCTACGAGATTATATCTTGCTATTTTTTTTTAAGGTAAGGAAATTGAGAAGTCAGTGTTTCCTTTTCTGAGTCACAGAACTGAGATTTGAATGCAGGATTGAGTGAATACAAGTTCCTCTCTCTCAAAAAAAAAAAAAAAAAAAAAAAGTAGTACCTGAATCTCTGTGGATGGCATCGTATCACTGGAGTCATCATTGTAGGGCTAGGAAATGAAAAGGTGATAAGCTAAAAGTAACCTACAGCATAGGTATAGATGTAAGCTGACCTTAGAGGTGACTGAATTCTGTTCAACTGGGTGTTTGGAAAAGAACCCTGATGAGTAAACCTATATACAAAGTAGGCTAACCATGTGGGAGCTGCAACCTTCAGAGCTGATCACAGCCCAGAGGCCAAGTGCAGCTGGAGAACATGTTTATTCCCTTGGTTACTGCCTGATAATCCAGGAACTAGTAAGTGCAGATCAAAGGAGACTGCTTAGCTCATATGTTGAGAATTCTGGTGCCAGGTGCTGAAATAACCTTCCTTTGAGGGCAAGTAAATTCTCTCAATTGATGGAACAGAAGTTGCTCCAGGCAAAGGCCCCACTTGCTCCCCTGCTTAATTGCCTCACTAACCCCCATTCTGGATTGAGCTTCAATCACTTTACTTTCTAAGCTTGGAACCCCTGGGACAGGTTTCCACTGGCATGCTTTGCAAGCAACGGGGGCGATTATCCAGGCATCAAAATTGCTTTTCTCAGGTCTTTTCTAGCCAAGCTCAGTCTCTGTTCTTCCAAATTGCCTGGAACACTGCCCTCTGCCTCACCATCCCGTGTTGGTGGAGACCTGGTCTCAGGCTGGGCGGTCCGGCTCTCTGGCCCAAATGAAAAGACTTCAAGCCTAAATGTTACAGACCTTATGCTGACCCCAAAGTCCAAGGCAATGCAAAGCGAAGTCCAGTGTGATGAAAATCAAGTTGCTGATCTCTGAGCTGCTTTGATCTTCACACTTTTTATTAAGCTATTGGATGAAGAGCTTTTGAGCTTCTGTTGTCCCCAAGACATTTCAATGTGGCAGAGGAAAAGTAACCCTAAAGAAGATCAGGGAAGGTTCCATCTCTCTTATACAGATGGGCAAGCAAGGGATATTCCATTTTTAAAAAACCATTACCCTTCATTCATTCAAATGTGATTAGAGCAAGCACAGTGGAAAATTAGAAGAGAGAGACTAGAGAACACTTCTTAGAAAGTTTTAGGAGGGATTTTTGTAGATGTAGCTATGAGAACATGGTAGGTAGGAGGAAGGGAGAGACCTAAGGCAGTTATGTGCCCAGAATATGTGAATGTCAGAATGTTTTTTTTACCTACCCTAAAGGACAAGAATCAAGTTAAAGCCATCAAAAAGTAGTTTTCCTAACTTGTTCTGCCCTATCTCAGGGCTTTCTTATAGCCCTCAAGATGGACTGAGAAATCTGTTGCCATTTCCCTTTCTCCTAGTGAGCCCTCCTCTACCTCCAAGCCGAGGAACAGAAGGCAACCTAATGCTTTTGTCCATTAAAAACCTACTCGGAGTGAAGTCTGTCTTCTTAGAATTCATATCACTGTTTCTCACCTGCAGAAGGTCTCTGAGAGGACCTAAAAACAGATAAAGAACCAAAATGTCACCTTTACTATGATAAAACTTTAGTTTGGACAGTGGTTGTATGACTCTAGGCAAGACAGCCTACTGATACTGAGCCCCCACCAAGCAGACTCACCCACCTAAGCCCCAGCATGGAGGAACAGTGGTGACTTGGCCCCCAACTTGGAAGATTTGGGGAGAAGCAGCCTCAGTTTATTTTTCCCTTTACCACTTCACTTTCCTGGGGTAGAATGAAAAAAGTTGGGGACATAGACTAGGATTGTTATCCTGGTGGAGCCCCTTCCATGTGAGACATTAGAAGTTAGGAAGAAACAGTTATTCCTAATGTTATGCACTGGTCAGAGAAAGACAAAGTGGCCAGGGCTCTGGTTGTGGGGAATGTCCTCAGTAGAGACAAGGTGAACTTCTTCCCCAAAGCAGAACCATTAGAAAACATTTCCAGTGGGGCATTTCTTTTTTTCCCCTTCCATGAGGTGTTGAGATGGGAAAATCCTACCTCACAGAAACTTCAGTCCCTGGCAGGCTGACCCTGAGTGGGTTCCATTGACGGTCGTTTCTGGCAGTCATGAATAAGAAGAGGTAAAAGAGAAAAGGCCTGGCTGAGGGAGAGACAGGATTCTGGGGCCTCTGAGGCTTTGGGAATAAAGCGGATTTAACTTGACTCCATCTCTCCAGGACCTTATTAAAAGAAGAAAGGATAATGGGGATTTTGTGTGGCAAGAGTAGAATAAGACTGAGTTTGTGCTCTCTTATGCATTCAAAAAAGGAAGAAGGAAAGAAGGACCAAATATGGAGTTGGACTTCATTTCCAAGCATGAACCTTCATCACTTTCATCAGTAGCCATCTGGCACGCAGTGTTCTGTGGCATTTCTCTAAAATGACTGGCAACCTCCAACAGTTTCCTTGACACTGCCACTGAGAAGCCTTCGTTCTTAGCAATGTGCTAGAAATAGTCAGAGCTCAACACAGGCAGGTAATGATACTTACATAATCGGCACCTTATTCAATCCCAGTACAATGAAGCCCTCAGCCCTGTGTGATGCTTCCAGATGCATATTCAGAACTTCTTTGTTTGGCTGCCGACTCATGAGGCTTCATGAAAGAGATGCCAGTGATGGGGAAAAACAACCACACACACACACACGCGCACGCACACACACACACACACACAAATCCTCCCCTCCTTTGGGTTTCGCATTACTGTATTCACATATCCTTATAGCACTTAGTCTAATTATCTGTTTATGTATCTGTCTCTTTCAGTAGATTTTAGCAGTTAGAGGAGAGAAAAGATATCCATTTCATCTGTTTATCCTCATCACTTAGCACAGATGCTCAAGGAAGATTTAGATGGACAAATGCTTTAGCTTTATGCTTTGTACCCTTAGTACCCTTAGTACAGGTAAACCAATCAGTCATTTTCAGAATATAAGTAAAACTCCTAACTTTTTCAAGAATAGATGGTTTTGAAGAGGATTTTTTTTCCCCTAAGAAGTATGGACCTTTCTCAAGGTGCTATGTGAGGAACCAAGCCAACACCCAAAGTGGGTCTGACCAGTAACGCCCAGGACACTTTCCACAAGCACAAATGTGTTTGTTCTGGTGCTCTAGCCAACACTTGGAACTGGCAATTTGATCTGACTGACTTAATCCAAGAATTTATGCAGGCTTTCAAGAGAGCAAACTGAATCTCTTAGCATTTTGGAAGAAAGAAAATGTACACATGAAAAAAATCACACGCACACAAAAATTTGAGAGGCCCACAAAATTTTGTGATGATTCTGTGGTAAGTTTGCTCTATGCTGGAGAGAAGAGGAAACACACAGAACCAAGATTTGGACAGAACTAAATTCTTTCAGGAAAGAACCTCACAGAGTGGCAAGCTCCTGTAACATTCTATGAAAAAAAAATTCCTGTTGAGTGAATAACTTTTATTGATTCAATTTGCATATCCAGATAGAGCTCTATATACTTGTTTTATGTCACACCTGGTTTCTAAACCTGTAGATCCATGTATATATCTGTGGTGGCACATGCATACAGTTTACTCACTAATACCTGATGATGTCTGATGCCATGCTAAACAAAATAAATGCACCTCTCAACCCTAGGTAATGGCTAAATTATGTGTATCAGTGTTTGATACAGCAAAATTCCTGGGCAAATGAAGAACGTGGACCATATCTTGGAGCTTGTCATTCTGGTTTTTGACTTGTAATATAATTTTCTTGTAAGAGTTTTTAGACTGTTAATGCTCTGGTGTGGAGTAACTTCTTTTGTAGGCAATGCTTCCTAAAACTGTGTAGGCTTTGATAAGAGTTGTTTGTGTTGGCATTTGGATATCCTCCTCCTTCTATTCTTGCAGAAGTTTCATTATTAGAATGTACATGTAAATACCAGGAAAATTTGGAATATCTGTACAGAGCATGCATTTCCCACTTTATTGCCCCTCAAAACACCAAGGACATTTGTTTTGCTAGATATCACCTTTAAAAAACAGTGTTTCTGTTTAGGCCATATAGGTTCGTTTCAAAAGCAAAAGAAAATTCCTCAATATTCCCTTGGAGGTCCTTGGGACCCAGTTTTATTGGCATTGACTTGAGAAATTAGAGTTTTAATTTATGAAAATATCTTTTGAAAGGAAATATCAATGACCTATGCTTCCTCTGATAATTAAGGAAACATATAACAATCATCTGGTAGAATTTTAAAATCATAGTTATGAAGGAAGTTGAGACAAAGGGTGTACCTATAAATGAGTTCTGTAGAACTCTAACCTCCAGAAGTCTGGGTGTTTTGAATCTCAATTAAGTAAATGATGGAAAAGAACTAATGGTTTCTCACCTTAAAGACTTAAAGATTAAAGAGAAGCAAGTAAGCTTTTGAATTGAATAGAGATAGTTATTTTAAACCTTGCTTTAGAAATATTTTATAATGTGTTACACAGGCATTTCTCTTAAAGCCTGAGTTTCTATAATGCCAGTTATTAAACTGAAATCAAATATGATGTCAATTAATTACAGAACACAAATTGAATGATGTGAACCGTTATTTGGAATATGTTTGGAATTTGTAATTAGCACCCCAAAAGTAAATCAAAGCTCTACAGAATAAGTTGAAGGGCTTTGTTTGAATAGCTGGCCTTTGGCCTTTCTACTTCTTGTTGGTGTTTGTGCTGGAATTGTCAGCAATATTGTTTAGGGCAAAGATGACAGAGGAGATGAGGAGTCCTCTGAGCGTGGGGACTGAAGGGCTAATAAGAAAGGATTTGCCTTTGTTCAACCAACTTATTTTTAGCTTACAATAAAAAAATACCTACACAATAAAACTGCTTTCATTATTAGAACCCTAAAAGAAAAAAAAAACCACTTTAATTTGTGAATGTAAATTTCTCTTGTTTTTGATAGATTTTCCTACATTGAAACAGGTATTATTTTAAACATTTTATGATAGCCTGATGTTTTTAAAATTAGAAGTACCATGTTACTAACGAAAAGGTTGATTTTAATGTTATTACATTTTTTAAAATTAAGAGCTTTCTATTCCCTTGTAAATACTGATTGAATGGAAAAAAAGGTTAATAGCTCAGTTGAATACTAACTACAGTTGAATTCCTGCTGTTTGTGTTATGATGTTATGACAGGATAGCCATCCACACGGTGATGGCAAACTCTGAATTTAAAACACCCCATACCTGTAAGGAAAAGTTAGTATTTAAGACTTTATACATCCCGAGCCTCATCTCTGAATTTTTATTCTTTACATCCCTACATTCTGCTGTAATAGGCTACCCCTTGATATTTAAATATAGGCACTTTTATTTTACCATGCTATTTTTGTATGTGTGTGGTGATGCATTTATTTAGACTACCCTTTCTTATCATTTCAGTGTGGCAAAATTTTGCTCACTTGGGCCAGTTTGAGTGTCATGTTCTCCAAATCAGTCATTCTTGTGTTTCTTTCTTCATGCCATGGTGACTGTGGCATGACAATTACTGACAATTATTGGGCTTCTGTTGTGTGATAATTCTATAGCAGAGTGAGATTGTGGATTATGGAGTCAGAAATATGCAGTAATGGATTTATAGCTCAGTCTCTTAGAAACTGGCTATGAGATTAGACAAGTTATTTAACCACTCAGACTCAGTTTTCTCAAAGTGGGATTAACTACACTTCAGCAAGTTTGTGAGGTCTAAAAAAATATATACAGGATGGTTCCTATCATATAGTAGACCCTTAGTAAATGGTTATGATTATTTTTGCTGTCTGTATGTTTGTTTCTCATTGTATTTTGACCTACTTGAGGTTAGAGACTGCCTTACTTACATTAACATGCCCAGCACATCAAAACCCTAGAACAGGGTAGTAGCTTAACAAAGGTTAAGTGATTGAATGAATAAATGGTGAAATATCAGAGAAAATAAAACTGCCTCCTGAATCCTCAGCTTACAACCTACACATTTAAAGTAATGAGAAAACCTCACACTCGTTTCCAAAGCCTATCTTTTTTTTTTTATAATCAGGTTATGCAATTGGTTAGAGCCTGATACTAAAGAAGTTGAGGCCTTTGATTCCTAAATGAAGAAGTTCCCAAAGTCACTGACAGTATTCTTAGACAAAAGAATTATTTAGAAATCTTTGCTCTCACTCTCCTGGTGAGAGGGAGCAGGTGAGGGAAGGAGGAGGAGTATGGTCAGCCCCCAAACCATTATAGTCAATAGGCATGTTTGCCTATTAAAGGCGGGACTTTTATGTTAGAAGTTATATCCTAGAGATGGCGCTAAAGCTGGAAAGTGGATGAATCTTATAATCAGAGGGCTATAGCATTATAACCCATGACTCCCAAATCTCAACCCCTTGTACTGGATTCCCTGTGATGTTTAATTTTGTATTAACTTGGCTGGACCTCAGTGCCCAGATATTTGGCCAAACATTATTCTGGATGTTTCTCTGAGAATGTTTATGGATGAGATTTGCATTTAGTTTGGTGGACTTTGAGTAAACCAGATTGCCCTCCCTGATGTGGATGGGCCTCATCAAATCAGCTGAAGGGTTGAATAGAACAAAAGGATGACCTTTCCTGAGCAAGAGCGAGTTCTCTAGCGGACTGCCTTTAGACTTCATCTGTAACATCGGCTCTTCCTGGTTCTATAGCAGACTATTTTAGACTTGAACTGCAACTCTTTCTTGAGTCTCCATCCTGCTAGAATCCCCCAACAGATTTTGGAAACATCAAGCTTCCACAACCTCATGAGGCAATTCCTTAAATTAAATCTCTTTATATATATAAATAGGCAAGAGTATATACACACACACACACAAACACACACACACACACACATATATATATATGAAATATGAACGGTCTGTTTCTCTGGAGAACCCTGATGGATATACTGACCTATAAGACCTGTAATTTTATAAATTATTAATATATTACTTTTCTCTTGTGGCATCATTAAGCAAACTCAGACCAACTTTTACCCAATGATTTTCAGAACATTTCCCAAAGAGTCCTAACCTGTTAAGCTATGTACCTGTCCAATGAACCATTTATATCAGAGTCACTTGGGAAGCTTGCTAAAATTCAGATTTCCAGGCTCCACCTCAGACATACTGAATCAGAATCTCTGTGGGTGGGACTTGGTGATCTGTATTTTTAACTAGTTCTTCTGATTCTCTTGCACATAAAAGTTTGAGAACCACTGATTTCTATGGTATTCGTTTTTGATTTTGCCTGGACAGTGAAATTGCTGAGGAGGAGACTATTATTACTGAGACCAAAACTAGCAACTGAAGAAGGATTCACCAGTGAGGAAAATGATAAGATGATAAATGCTATATGGATTATACATTTTCTTTGAAATATGAATTATGGATGGGTTATATATTTCTTTTAAATAGGATCTAGTTATTGTCATTGGATGGAATTATACGATAGATTCAAGTTTAAAACATCACAGAAAAAGCCCCATAGTGTAATTATTTTATTTAAAGGGAAACGAGGAAAATACTAAGGAAATGTAGGTAGATGCAAAAGAGGATGGAAGGTGACATTGAGGCCCATGAAGAAGAAACATGTGGTTATATAGAGCAGGCAGAGACCGACTGGGGCTTGGTTTAGAAATGCTCCCACAGGAATTGATAGAGCACATGCAGTATCCAGCTTCTGGCTGTAGCCAGTCCCTAATTCCCTGAAGGAAGGTTGGGGAAAGTTGGAGAAGGATGGACCCTGTCTCTATTGTGTAGATGCCAATCTCGTAATGCATAACATGTGGGATATGTTTTTTGTCAACATTATGCCAAAAAGATTTTGACCCACCTGGTTGTAGAGATGAGTGGGCTTGGGAAACAATTAGCATATGGAATAGATTATGAAGAGGGTCACCTTAGCATCTGGCTTACTGAAACTCCACATTTCCTATAACTCTAGGTCATAAGAAGAGCAATTCCCATAACAGATTAAGGCCAATAACATTTGAAGAATGACTTATTTTCACCCAGGGTGACCCTTATATTTATTAACATGGTATTGATTTCCTGGTTGCTTTTTCTGAGTCAACATGGCAAATGATCTTTAACCCCTAAAAAAGTTATGAGGACTAAATAGTCAGACAAGTGAATGTTGATGAAAGAACTTAATTCCTCATATTCATTTTGACTTCTTTGTGTGCTATTCATTGGGTTGATGGATTTTTCAGAGACTCTGAAATGCTCTGGTTAAGTTCAAAGTGCTGACAAGTAGTAAAGTTTAGCCCAAGAAGCTCAGAAGTCCCATTTTCTCCTCCTTTTATATCCAGGAATTTTTAGAAATAAAAGACACCATGCAAAATCCTTGCAAGTTTAGACTACATAAGTTATTTTTAAATCAAAAGGTTTAGACTGACATTTTTTTACTCTTCATAGAAATATAGTCAAATTATTTAGCTCTTTTTGGCAGAAAAATCACTTAGTTTAGAGACCTATAAATTCTAAATTTAATTTTAAAACCTTTGGGAAGAGAATTAACTATGAAAAAAGAGTCAAAAGTCCTTCAATTGCTGTTGAACAAACAAATGCACACCACTGTCTCACCCAAACAAAAACAAAAACTGGTGTAAAACCTGAAGGCATTTAAAATTTTATCTGGTTTATGGGACGGTGTAAAATAAAAAGCAAATAATACGTCAATAAAATTGTTCTAGTACAGAGGTTGACAAACTATGGCCTGTAGACCAAATCAGTCCACCACCTGTTTTAATATAGCATGTGAACTAAGATTTTTACATTCTTAAAGGGTTGTAAAGATATAACAAAGAAGAATATGCAACATAAGCCAAATGTGGCCCACAAAGCCTGAAAAATTTACTATCTTTCTCTTTTCAGTAAGAGTTTGCTGACTCCAATATAGTCTAAGTAAGAAAGGATCTAGAGCTATTCCATCATCTCTGTGATCCCTGGCAAATGGCATGTCTTCTCTGAGTCTGCTCCCTTGTCTGTGACTTTGGGATGATTAAACCTGACAGCCTCACAAATAAAAGAAAATGGGGGGAAAGTTTGAAAACCATCACCTGCAACTAGACATTAGTAAACAGAATCATCCAAAACTTGTGGCCTCTTTCCATTGAAAAATGAGTGATTTTAAATTGGGAGAGGGAAAATGATGGACTTATTTTGTGGCAACTTTGTTTGGGGGACAACACATTTCATCAAATTATTTGCTTTGAGCACATGTTGCATATTGCTCTCAAATCAGACCTTGGTACTTTGGACCAAGTCTGAGCTCTAGCTTGTCTTTGTTGAGTACATGAAATCTTCCTTCCCAGATTGTGCCAGTTATTATGAACAAAAAGATGACTGTGTTTCTGAGTGTAGGAAGGGGAAACTATTTAAAATATTTGAAATCAGACTCCTTTTGAGCTCCCTCATTTTGGAATTTTCAAGGTGACACAGGGTCCTGGGTGTTGTAAAATTATTAAGGCTGAGATACATGTGAAACGACAGTATCTGGGACAGGGGAACAGTGGAAATTTAAATTAACTTCCTTCTGAGAACTGAGAACGATGAGGGGAGACCCAAACCCTACCAAATAGTGCAGAGGTTATCAATTGGCAAGGGGAGTGCGGGGTGAGAGCAGACTGGAGCAAGTACATTATCAAGTCATAATAATGAAAATGATCATGTATGCAACCACACTCCAGATCTTGGCTAACCACTTTAAGTACATTATCTCATTGAATCTTCACAACTGCATTGTGAGGTAGATGGAATGATCTCCATTTTATGGGTGAAAAAACTGAGTAAGCTCACAGAGAAGTTAAGTAACTTGTATAAGGTCAGCCTGGATGAGAGTAACCAGGAACTTCTCAGGAAGAGAAGAAGCAGGGACAAAATAGGCAGGAAAACAGATAACTGGCTGAAGCCATGAAACCTCAGTCTTGATAATGAAACATCTGGATTTTTACTGCTGTGGTTACAGCTGTCACCCTGGTGATACCCTAATCCTAAGTGGTTTAAATGAAGGGCCCTGCTGGTGGTGATTACAGACCTGATTGAGCAGTGAATTTGAGGAACGAGGAGGAGACAGGGTTTTTTGGGGTTTTCTTTGCTTTTTTTTTTGTTTTTAACAATCCACTCACGTGCAAATTAGTGAAATGAAAATAAAAACCACGTAGTGTTTTCTTTTCATTAAAGTAAAGTCTTTACTAAGCATTAGCCTAGTGTACTTGAAAGTAACAAAACCTCAAATATTTTACAATCCAGATTGTTCTGAATTTCTGCCAATATATTTCTCTACAGAAAATAGTAATTCAACTGTTGATGGACACTTAGGTTGCTTCCATGTTCTGGCTATTGTAAATAGAGCTGCAATGAACATTTTGGTACATGTCTCTTTTTGAATTATGGTTTTCTCAGGGTATATGCCCAGTAGTGGGATTGCTGGGTTGTATGGTAGTTCTATTTTTAGTTTTTTAAGGAACGTCCATCCTGTTCTCCATAGTGGCTGTATCAACTTACATTCCCACCAACAGTGCAAGAGGGTTCCCTTTTCTCCACACCCTCTCCAGCATTTATTGTTTGGAGATTTTTTGATGATGGCCATTCTGACTGGTTTGAGATGATATCTCATTGTAGTTTTGATCTGCATTTCTCTAATGATTAATGATGTTGAGCATTCTTTCATGTGTTTGTTGGCAATCTGTATATCTTCTTTGGAGAAATGTCTATTTAGGTCTTCCGCCCATTTTTGGATTGGGTTGTTTGTTTTTTTGATATTGAGCTGCATGAGCTGCTTGTAAATTTTCGCGATTAATCCTTTGTCAGTTGCTTCATTGCAAATATTTTCTCCCATTCTGAGGGTTGTCTTTTCGTTTTGTTTATGGTTTCCTTTGCTGTGCAAAAGCTTTGAAGTTTCATTAGGTCCCATTTGTTTATTTGTGTTTTTATTTCCATTTCTCTAGGAGGTGGGTCAAAAAGGACCTTGCTGTGATTTATGTCATAGAGTGTTCTGCCTATGTTTTCCTCAAAGAGTTTGATAGTGTTTGGCCTTACATTCAGGTCTTTAATCCATTTTGAGTTTATTTTTGTGTATGGTGTTAGGGAGTGTTCTAATTTCATACTTTTATATGTACCTGTCCAGTTTTCCCAGCACCACTTATTGAAGAGGCTGTCTTTTCTCCACTGTATATTCTTGCCTCCTTTATCAAAGATAAGGTGACCATATGTGCGTGGGTTTATCTCTGGGCTTTCTATCCTGTTCCGTTGATGTATATTTCTGTTTTTGTGCCAGTACCATATTGTCTTGATTACTGTAGCTTTGTAGTATAGCCTGAAGTCCGGGAGCCTGATTCCTCCAGCTCTGTTTTTCTTTCTCAAGATTGTTTTGGCTATTCAGGGCCTTTTGTGTTTCCATACAAATTGTGAAATTTTTTGTTCTAGTTCTGCGAAAAATGCTAAGTGTCCATCAACAGTTGAATGGATAAAGAAGATGTGGCACATATATACAATGGAATATTACTCAGCCATAAAAAGAAACGAAATTGAGTTATTTGTAGTGAGGTGGATGGACCTAGAGTCTGTCATACAGAGTGAAGTAAGTCAGAAAGAGAAAAACAAATGCCACATGCTAACACATATATATGGAATCTAAGAGAAAAAAAAAAGGTCATGAAGAACCTAGTGGCAAGACAGGAATAAAGACACAGACCTACTAGAGAATGGACTTGAGGATATGGGGAGGGGAAGGGTAAGCTGTGACAAAGTGAGAGAGTGCATGGACATATATACACTACCAAATGTAAAATAGATAGCTAGTGGGAAGCAACCGCATAGCACAGGGAGATCAGCTCGGTGCTCTGTGACCACCTAGAGGGGTGGGATAGGGAGGGTGGGAGGGAGGGAGATGCAAGAAGGAAGAGATATGGGAACATATGTATATGTATAACTGATTCACTTTGTTATAAAGCAGAAACTAACACACCATTGTAAAGCAATTATACTCCAATAAAGATGTTAAAAAAAAAAAAAAGAAAATAGTAATTCAAGCAATTCAAGGAAGGGCTTACTGTGCATGGATTTAGGGATTAGAGGGACATCCCCATCCCAGTTCATTAATATCTTATCTTCATAACATAGTATTTCATAGTGTTGGTCGTGGAAGAAATTTCAGGGAACATTTAGTCCAACCTCCCTTACTGTTCATAAAAGGAAACTAAGGTGCAGAGAGGCCATGTGATTTGCTCAAGGTTGCCCATTCCCTTGGGCAGTGTAGATAGAGTGGTGGCCATGAACGGTGCGCCACTCAGATGTATTCCCCGCTGCCTCACAATGCCCTACCTGTCTGCAAGAGAGCGAGATCTGAGCCCCTGATATAGCATATTCCTTGAGGAGTCCAACTGCCCACTTGGTGGTAAAGTGGCTACACTGGGCCTGTCCTGGAAGGTCAAGTGGTTCATCCTCACACAGATAGATACCTCCTCTGGGTATGTGCTTGCCTTTTGTGTCTGCAGAATCTCAGCCACTACCACTATCCAGGGACTCACAGAATGTCTGATCCACAGACATGCATCCAACCAGGGATCTGACTTTGCAGCACAGGAGGAGTGGGAATGGGACATGACCATGGAAAAATCTACAAGTCTGGGAAATAAGGGGTGGAATCGGGAGTGGCTCCATTTACCTTCACTCCCAGTGACCTACTCGAGATTTTCCTCTCCCTGAAATTCTGTGCTCACAGGGTTGAAGAGGACACAGTTAGGTCCTATTGAAGTCCAAGTTACCCCTACTGCCAAAGCACTTTGGACAACTCACGTCCAGAGCCCAGCAGGCAAGAAGAAAAGTTACCATCCTGTCAGGGGTAACTCATCCCGACTGGCAGGGGCAATAGGGCTGCGTTTGCACAGTGGGGTGTGGAGGAATGTGTGTGGAAACTTTCTGATCCACTTTGGCATCTGCCAGCACTCCCTACCCCTATGGAGCTGAGAATGAATATGTGTAGCAACCTCAGGTGCAGAAAGGTGTGATTTCCCAGAAGGAATGAAAGTGTGGGTCCTACTACCAGATAAGCCACCAAGAGCTGCTGAGGTGATAGCAGAGTGTGAGGGAATTTGGAATGGACAGTGGAGTAGGGAAAGGCTAAGAAGCAGTGGTGGTCCTAAGACCCACTAACCACCTTCAGTAAGAGAGGCCAACCAGGAGCCGTGGAGGAACTGCTCCTAAGTCTGCTTACAGAAAAAAACGTGTGCAGCACAAGTAGTGTGTGGTGGCCATGAAGGGCACGCTTAGATCTTCTCCTTCAGGAGCATAGTTGGCCTATGGCCCCAGCTACTTCCCTGGATCCACCAGCATTTCCCACTGGAGCCTCACTTCCTACAGGTTTCTCTTAGCCAATGACAGGGCACAGCGGGGGACTAAAGCGGGTCCTTCCTTGTCTCTGATGGACGACTTTGGCTTGGGGACATCCCACTGGGCTGGCCAAGACTTTGGTGGAACTGCACTGCAGTTTGGGACTCTTCCTGCCCAACCTCCTTCCTTCCCTCTCTCCTTCACAGAACTCAGACCCGCATCACAGTCTCCAGGTTCTCCCTGCCCTTCTCTGGCTCCCTTCCCTGTTCCCTTCCCAGGCATTTCCTCCGATAAATCCCTACCCATCTAATCATGTCTTGGTTTCTGCTTCTCAGAAGCCCTGACCTAACACAGTGGTGATCCTTACCTTCTCTCCGAGTTCCTGGTCACTTACACTGGGCGAGGGCTACCTTCTGGCCTTCATCTTCCTCCTTCCCTCCCAACAACTTTTGTCAATTCTCCCAACCTTAAGTTTCTTCCCCAGGGAGTGGACACATCACAAAGGCCCTTTTGTTTCTCCTTATTTTCTACCACCACCTGCTCCATCTTCTCAGATTTTTATGTCCCAAACCTTGAGTTAAAGTCTATAAATGCTCCTCAGAAGACTACATGCTACCTCGTCTCCTTACGTGAAGTGCCCGCTGTAGAACTCTGCTTCTCAGTGACTCCACATCACTCAGGGACATCCTCAAAGTGTAGCGGTCACTCCTGTCTTGCAGATGCGTGCAATCCCAGACTTGCCATGGTCTCGTAGCATCCCTCATAAGTTTAGGACTCTTTCCAGGTATTCAGTCAGTCCTTACAACACTTCAACGAGGTATGGAGCCTTAGTATCCTCTTTTTACAGATGAGGAAATAAGGTACAGGTCATTTAAATAACTTGGTCATGAACCTGCAGCCAGAAGCAAGATTTGAACAAAGCCAATATGAGGCAGAGAGCAAGGAGATAATAATTAGAGGAGGGGAGTGGGTCAAAGGAAGGCCTACTTTGATTTTTGTTTTTGTTTTTTATTTAATCAAACAGACTTGAGTTCCTCCCTTCCCATTTTTGGACTTTTTTTTTTTTAAATCGGCAAAAAGCATGTGTTGGACCCAATGATTTCCTGTTTATTTCTTGCTTATTATTTTCTTGACTGTTTGTGTGATGATAGCAAAAGACCTACTGAGTTGCAGAATTCTCTTGACTCTTAGTTTTTCTCATCTTGTCTACTCTCGGACCTTTTTGGGTTGGCACCTAGAGCACCACAGCTCCTGGACATTCTCAGTTTGCAGATGTACCAGCCCCAACCTATAACCCCTGATACTGCAAAAATCTGATTGTTTTCTCTTTCTCACTCTTGTTTTTAAACAAAAATAAAGAGAATATATAAACTCTTGTAAGACCCTACATGATACAAAGCTGGGACAGACGTGATTTTCTCTTCTGAGTTTCTGGACTCCATGTGTGAGTCCTTTGGCAGTGGCACATGTGTGCAGGGTGGAGATGGTGGTGGAACATTCTCAGTAAATTCCCTTTATGTCACCAGCTTGGGGCCCTCCTGACACCCAGCACATTGGAGCAGAGTTAGATAAAGCCTTGAGGATTTGTGCAGGTGGGGTAGAACAAAAGGACAGAAACAGATGATCAGCTTTTAATGTCTAGGCGGCTAAATCAGGATTAACCTTTTTTGGCTTTTGTGTTGATGAGATTTAGTGAGCCCTGCACGTCGCCCAGCTTAGAAGCAGTCTTTTTGCTAAATAAGATTTGTACTGTTTCATAAATATTAGCCTAGATATACACCACCAGTTAAAAAATAACAATGCCCCTGAATTGAAATCTATATGTTAATTTCAAATTCTGTTTGAATTAATTGGATTGATATTAAGAGGGTAATAAGCTTTGTCAATTTATGTTTCAAGCCATACATTAATGAGAAAGGTAAAACACCACAGGCATTTTCTCCAACTCTGTTTTTCAATATAAGTATGGATGATGTCATCTTTCTTTCAACAAGATCATTTAGACCTTGATGGCCCTTGTTTGTTCATTGTCTAACATGCAGCAAGAGCTTTAAAATATATGTCAAGGATAAGTAGCTACAGTGCTTCTAAATAGCCAAGGATGAAGGTCGCTTTGAGGGACTTATTATTTGTAAAGTTTTACTACACACCAGGCACTCTATTTTCTTTGTAAACCTATTTAATTCTTAAAACAGCCTATGTTAAAATGAGGATCCTGCCACTCAGTGATATTAAGTAACTTGCCTGCAGCAGGTGGCAGAGCCAGCTTTTAGACTTACATATTGTAACTCCAAATCTAGTGCTTTATTCCCCCCATATGTTAATGTATTTATCCATCGATAAGTGTAAAAGACCATGGGCTCTGGCAGCAGAAAAACCAGCAATCGAAAGACATCTCTGTGGCTACTATAGTTGTGTGACCCTTGGAAGCTATTTAATCTCTCTAAGTCTCTATTTCCTTATCTGTAACATGGTGATAATTTTTAACATACTGAGTTGTTGTAGTGATTCCGTGAGGTAAAACATTCAGCATGTTGCCTGGTACATAGCTGGCTCTTGTTCAGTAGTACTGATTTCTAGCTGTGTGTGTGTGTGTGTGTGTGTGTGTGTGTTTCCTGTTTTAAGTCAGGCCTTTGGATGTTCTTGGCAACGTAACTCATGGGGAATAATTTTTTAAAATACTACCCTTTTTGAAATATGTTTCAAACCTCCTTATGTTTTACTGCATCTTCTCCTGTAATAGAGTTCTATTATACACAAGGAAGGTTTCACAAGAGAAATAAAGCTGATTCTTGATTCTTGATTCTTGATATCCAGGCTGGTTGGACCCTGATGAGTATCCACTAACTGCAGGGCACTGGGACTTGGTTAATGGTCTTGTATTATATTACCATTTGAGCTTACCTAGTCATTGTTCATTAACTTAAGGATTTTTCTGTTCCACTTTTTTTTGCAGACCACACCAGAAGGCTTGGGTCAAAGGTGAATACCCTGTAGTATTAGGATTTGGATATTTGGAGAGCTAAGCTATGGAATGAGATCTCAAGGGTAACTTAAAAAGACTGACTCCCCGGCTGATGATAGACTCTATGCTCTATGCCAGGGGTTGTGTCATCAGAGAGAGCTGCTCCATCAGGAAGGGCTTTTGACCCTTCATTGACCCACCCCTTGGTGGGGCCCTAGATGGACCCATCAAACTTCCATCTGTAGAGAAAAAAGGTACAACCAGTTTTCAGACCATGGACAAACACTATATGAGCTAATTTGGGTGTCTAATGTAACAACTGTATGTTACTGGCTCTAGAGTTAGACTTGTCCCACACTAAGGAAGTAATCTATCAGTAGAGTTGGTGAGTTCATAATTTGATTCATACCCTGCCTTTCATTACTGTTAACATTATTCTTCATTTTTCTTCAGCTTTATCTTATTTTGATGATTTCAGCTACCGGTTGTCCTAGGATAATCTATAACTTTATTTCATGCACAATATCTGGCAATAGTTATTCCTTTTTACTTATATAGTCTACCTGATAAATGCCTACGTAATCTGTGCTGTTTTCATAGAAAAAATTTGTGAATATATAACAGAGCCATTTTCTGGCTTTGTAACATTGCCATTTGACTTTAGGGGCAAATTGTGCTTACCAATGTCTTTTGTCCTCTGAATCAAGCCATATAATTTTCATCACTGTCACTGCTGCCCAACTGTAAATGGAGAAAGAAAATACCACACTGTGCTGACTTGATAACATAAACATTTTTTTCTGTCGACATGATGTGCATGTCATCATATGAAATATATCATATACAAAGGCTTAGGCCTTCATAACCTGAGGATTTTTCTGTTTGTTCACTTTATTCATCTTTGTTTTACTGCTTGGAGGTTGGCAATTGTGCACAGATTACTGTGAACATGCCCATTAGCACCTAGGGAATCTGAGAAATGGCTTAGGCAGTTGTAGGCAGCTGATGTTGATTTGGGTTAACAGCCTCTTTGTGTCAATGTCTACGTTCTGGAGCTAATTGGAAATAAGATTGTTCCATCACTCAGAACTTATCTCTTGGAACTTCCCTGGCGGTCCAGTGGTTAATACTCCGCTCTTCCAATGCAGGGGGCACGGGTTCGATCGCTTGTCAGGGAACTAAGATCCTGCGTGCTGTGCGATGCAGCCAAAAATTAAAAAAAAAAAAACAAGAAACAACTTATCTCTTATGTGCACGTGTATTTTTTGTGTGAGTATATATGAACGTAGACTAAGATGTAGGATACGCAGTCAACATTTAACATTGATTATCACAGGTGGCTAGGATGGAAGTGTTTATTAACTTTTTACACATACAATTTTATATTGTTTAACTTGTTACATCAGGTACATAGTAGTTTTTAAAAATTCAATCAAATGAAACAAAAGACAAAATATAGTGTTATAAAGAAAAAGTTATAAACTAAATCAGTGCTTAAGATTTAATGTGCATATAATTCACCTGTGGATTTGTTAAACTGCACATTTTGGTTCACTGGGTCTGGGGTGGAGCTTCTTTTGCTGCAGTTTTTAGAAGGTCCAAGGTGATGTCAGTGCCATGGACCAATCCATGGAACACACTTTCAATAGCAAGGATTTAAGCCTGGAAATAGATAACAGGACTTGGTCCTCATCATGAAGAACAAGAAGGAAATAACGTTGTTTTTTTAGTTCTGCATCAGTTCTTCCTATTAAAAAAAAGAGAGAGAAGATTCTAGTAATTTCTCAATTCTAGATTAAATTTAAAACACTTTTTCAAACCAGACTAGAGAAATGGCTTAACAGGTAGTTGATTTCTGCAGCATGGTGCTAGCTCAGAGTAAGTACCCCATATAAACAATTCCAGTTGACCTTTGAGCAATGTGGGTTTGAACTGCGTGGGTCCACTTATACACAGATTTTTTTCAGTAGTAAATACTACAGTACTACATGATCCACGGTTGGTTGGAACCATGGATACGGAAGAATTGCGTATTCGGAGGGCTGACTGTAAGTTATATGTAGATTTTCAAATGTGCAAAGGGTCAGCATCCCTAACTCCCACGTTGTTCAAGGGTCAACTGTATAGTTAAGTCAATCAAGCATGCATTTGCTCTAAAAACATTTACAAGAATTAAATGCAGCCAATGTTCTCAAAGAATGTATGCTCTTGTTGTAGAAATAAGACTTAAAAATCATTGATGCCTGGTAGAAAGTAGTGTTGTTTGTAGGAATGTGGGAGATAGGCTGCTTGAAGGTAAATACAAGGTAAGTACAGGGGCATTGCAAAGAGGGCTGGGATCACAGGGTGGGAAGCCAAACTTGGACTAAACTTACATAGCCAGAAGGGGTGGAAGGTACGAAAGAGCATAGATTGCCTCTTAGCTGAAGTTGTTATTTCTAGAAGGTGACTCTTGGGTGCTTGAAAGAAGCTTAGAGTTTTTCCTAGCTTCAGGTTTCATGCAGCCGAAGTGGGATTAGCTACTGATTAGCTAGGAATTGCTGACTAGGATCAGCTCTGTTCAGCAAAATCTCATTCTCCTCATCACATCCTCATATTCAATTACTCGGACTAAAAGAAGTATTTGGGTTGTGTCTGCCAGATGGTCAGCTTTCTTTTCTCTAGAAGAGCTGTTCATTAAAGTAGATTAGGGAGAAAAATACTTGGTAGGAAATGTATAAATAAATGAATTATTTATTATATCTTTGTGCTATTATTTGAAGATTCCGTAAGGGAAATCGAAACGGACAGAAATACTGCTTAACTCAAATTCCTGCTGTTCGCAAAGCAGATTAGGCAGACAGTGGACCAGACAGCCTGCATCTTAAGATGCTGCAGTGCCAGCATGGTTTACTCATGTTACGACTTACTTGGAGGATGGACTTGTCTAATTGTCCCTTGTCTAATCGAAATAGGTAGCTTTTTATAAATATTATCATTCTCACGTGATTTTACAACATGTATTTTGTTTGCACATGACATTATTTCATTTAGAAACCCATTTTTTTTCCCAGTAGAAGACAAAATGTAATTTGTATAAAATCCAATAAGAAGAAAGAACTTCTGTGATGGAAATTGGGTTTAAAGTTTTTCAGAGTTGTGTTCATGGTATTAGGTTGAGACTACTCGCTTTACCATATGCAATTAAAACGTAGCTGGTTGTCTGATATGGAAGAGATGGATTTTTCTCACTTCCAGTTGAATTGGTGACAGTTTCATTCAATGATCCAGTCAGGTCTGTGACCAGTGACAATGAGAATGAAAAGTGTCAATATATGAGCATTTGCAAATTAATGCTCACCTTACAAAATCAGTGAATTCAGAAGTGTTTGAATTTTCTTTGAGTAAGTAATTTTGATCAACAGTATTTACTGATTATATTATTCAGACTTAGTCTTTTCAGTTATATACAGGTGCAGGGTTTTGGAACATAAAGGAATGAGATTAGGGATGGAGGCACAGAGCCAGGGGGAGACAGAATTGTCCAGACTAATGGCTCAGTTCTGAGGATAGAATTTATTTCTAGATTCAGATCCCAGTTCTACCACTTACCATCTCTGTGATTTGGGGGATGGCTGTTTAACTGAATTTCGTCATCTTTAAAATGATAATCTAAGTAACATCTAACAGTTTTAGAGCAATTACTAGGTGTGAGATATGGCTGTAAGTCCCTTTCACAGATTGCTTCATTTAATTATTACCAATAGGAGCAACTTCATAGAAATAGGTTGTTGGGAAGGGGGGGAAATTGCTAGTAGCTGCGAATTACGGGTGTGATTTTTGTAGTTCCTAGCACTGTCATCACCACTATCTCAGATGAGGTCTACATCTAAAGGTGGGTGACTCTCTGCTTCTTACTGAGCAGAGTCTGTCACTGGCTGTGTTTATTAAAGTTAGCAATTTGTAAAGCACTGATTGAGAGCCTTTATGTCTATATTGGGTATACTTGGAAGATGTAAATTATGCCTTTTATTCTTCTGCAGGGAACTGAGAATCAGATGCCTCCTGAGCTTATTTCTATAATCACTTTGTCCAAAACCCTCCCCCAAATACCTACAGTTTTATTATACATTTTGAATCTTGGCGTAATTGTATAAGTGTTTGACAATTTTTTATTTAGCAAGAAAGCATGTATCTTCAAACTAACAAGCAGTTCATTGGTAAGAAAAAAGAAGACCGTGGTTTCTTTCAGCTCATAGAATATTCATTTATGACCATCAACTAAATATACACATCTAGTTATCTAAAATAATACATTCATTTAACAAATATCTACTAGTGCCTCTATATGACAGGCACGGTTGTAGGTTTTGGGGGTATAGCAGTAAACAACATGGACAGAAATACCTGTACTCACAGAAAGAACTTACATTCTAGTTGAGGTGACACCCACACCGAAGCTAGTAAATACATACGTATGTGTGTTGTGTAGACAGGTAGATAGATAGAGGGAGAGAGAGAAAGAAGGGGAGAAGGGGAGAGCACAGCTAGAGTAGAGCAATCAGGATTGAAAATTTAAATGGGGTCCCAGAGAGGGCTACTTTGAGGGATGACATTTGCACACTGATAAGCTCACCATGTGAGTTGTTACATTGATACAGCTTTTGCTCTGTGTTAAGATAAATGACGCCCACAGTGTATTTTGGGTGCTCTGAAATATACACCGTCAGCTCTGTTTCCCCATATATTAATACCATGTGAATGTGAGTTAGCTGGGATGAATGACCAACAAGGGGAAGATGGCAGGATACCTCCTGAGGTTACATATCTATAACTCCCAGCAGTGGCAGGCAGCCAGAACTGGACAGCGCTAGAGAGCGGGGTTGAGTGTGCCACGGCTCAGCCAGCAAATGCTGAAAGTTTCAACCACCTAGAAAGAATTCTTTCTCCTTTTTTTAAATCTGCACTTCTTCCTTCCAGACAGTTTGAGTTTCCTTTCTCCCAGCTCATTGGACTTGCCTGCTCCAGAAGGCCCTGGCACATCTGTTTGGATGGGGCACTTGAACATTTTGCATTTAGATAGATGGTGGGAGAGAAATAGCCTATAAACTCTATCTGGCATTGTGAGAATATATCCTACCTCCTTGAAGAAGTAATCCAAGTTTGCCAGCTGTATTTAAGTTTACTCATTCTACTTCTTTTCTACCTCATTTTAGTAAACATTCTACCTTTGTTTTGCTGCATCACATTTTTTGATTTTTGAAATCAGAAGAAGAAATGCTAACAACTGGTGAATTTTCTGTCTTCACTTTGCAAAAGGAAAACGATATATTTATTCAATTTTAGTTCTTTTAATTATAGATAAAGTCTTGAGGATAAAGTAAACCTAGTTTAGGTTAGGTTAGGGAAAGCAGTGGGAGGAGGGCTGTGGCTTTTACCCTTACTGCTTCTCCCACTGTGAGCTACATGGGAAATTACCCCATGAATGATTCTCAGTCCTTCCTGTGGCTGACCGAACAGTCTCAAGGGGTTAAAGTACTTCACACACACACACACACACACACACACACAGCACACACACACACATGCACACACACACACCCAGGCCATACTACTTAGTAAGCCTTTTAAAATACGGAATTAATTTTAGAATCTCTTAAATGTTTTCTTAAATGGGAAAACTAATATTTCTAGAAAGAGAAAATGGTCAGCATAGAGAGTCTCATATTCAGATTCAACAAATTGTATTCTGGATAATAGAAATCAAAAGACAGTGAGAACTCTTTAAAAAAGATCCCTGTTTTCCCCACTTATTTCAAAACTTTAAGTTTTTATAAAATTTACTTTTTAATTTACTGATATTACTTTCAAATTTTATTTTGCAATTAAATAAAATTTGTCTCATTTATTTTCATTTTTTCTCCTTTATTTTTAAAGTTCTACTGGTAGAATCTGCTTGTAGCTGCTTTTTAATATAGAGTTATGAGATTTAAATATTTTAATCTGTATTGGAAAGACTAAGTGAAACTATACTCCTTTGACAAGGGGTACATATGTCCAACTGACTTCCGTTTGCTGCCCATTAAATTAGGGTTTCCTCAGGGGCATCGGGAGGACACCTTTGCTCTCCTTCCTCTTCATTCCTGCCCTCACACTGCTCGTCTATTTCTGATGCGACCATCACGTTTACACAGATGACTTACAAATCTGCTTCTCTGGGCCCGACTTCTCTCCTGAGCTCCAGTCCCATATCTCTCTCTTCCTGATAATGTGGTGGTCCTACCCTTACTTCATTTCAGTCAGTACATCTAAAACTGAGCTCTGCTTAAGAGAAAGCTCTACTTTCTCTTAAGTCCCACTCTAGGTTTCCATATTTCTTTCAGTGCACCCCTATTCTCACTGCAGCTGAAAACTTCAGTCTGCCTTTATGTCTTCCTTTCCCTCCCATCCCTAACATATGTAGCAGTCACCTGGGACTATCCCATTGGCTCTTTCACTCTACATCCTTCCCCGCTTCTCATTTGTTATTTCCCACCACCAGTACCCCAGAACTTAACCCTACTCCCCTCATGCCTGGATTGTAGCAAAGATTGCTTGACTGATCTTACCCTTTGCCCCCACTCACTTATCTATTCTCTTTTCACATCTGGTTAATACGTACATTAAAGATGGGACTATACCTTAGAACTCTTGTATTCCCAGAAGAGAAATTTCCACAATGCAACATTCAAATTCTGGTGTTTTTTCCAAAATGACAAAAGGTCATTTCTGATATTTGTCATATGTGTCTGGTTAGAAATATGAAATTCAACATTGTGCAGATTTCATTAAAAAATGTTATGCAGATATGTTCATCTTCTGTGATTATTAGTTGACTAAGAGGGACTCTAAGTTTTTTCTCAACTTCTAAATTTCAACTCTAAATTTCCGTGATGATGGTAGTATAAGTAGGTTCTACATGTACTGCACAATGTGAAAAAAATGTATAATTTGGGCTGCTAATACACATTTTTATTTGAAAAAGATTTATTTAAATCGAGTAAGAGAATCTTTTATCTTCCTAGTTGCTTAAAGATTTTTAATTTACAGTTGTACATTCAGCTGTAAAGAGAACAGACTTATGAAATATCTATTTTAAGCAAATATTTAAACTCAAGAAGAAATAATTCAGTCTGCCAAATGGTCTTTTAAAGAAACCAGAGCAGGAATGCCTGAAGTTGACCAATCGTGGTTCTTAGTCATGGTAGAATTCAAATCATTTACTCTGAGGAAAGAATCACAATTTATTTAACTTTTCTCTTTTCAGTGTGAAGAATTTGGGAATATAGCACATACCTCTTTTAAAATGTTTGCCGAGAACTTTGACACTTAACGCTTTGAAATGAAAACAGTACATTTTTCTATGCCACAGTTATAGATGGACTTAGTTTCAAACATCATTTTATTTAATAGCAAATAATGAGAATAATAACAAAACATCAAAACCCATCATCACCACCCCGAAACCAGCAAACAAGAAACCCTGTATCTTTCTTACACTAATTTAGATCCAGTGTTTTCTAGCACTGCTGCACTGGACAGGGAAGTCAATGCCATCTTATTTTTTAGCTGACTTCTTTCCTCCATTGAACTCTTACATGCATGTATCGCCCATTGTGAAAGGAGCCCTGAGAAGGCTACAGGACATGTTTTCAAAAATCATTCATTATTTACTTTTGCACTCTGTGGAAATTTTTAGTTGCTTCTTCTCTGCAGAATTTGTGAATTTTTCAGCTTGCTCCAAGAAGGTGAATTCCTATGTCTTTATAATGGGTATCACACATGGGCCTTTGAATCATGTGACTGAGTAAACCCTTAAGCAATCCAGGCCATCCTAGTGGCATGAATTTATATTCAAAATCAGAGGAATCATGTGGTAGAATCATTTTCTGCCTGAGCCACTGATGCCTGGATTTTACCTCAGTCCCTCCCCAGAAATAATTTTCATTAACATTACCAATGACTTCCCAAATTGCTAAATCCAATGGACTTATATTTTACTCATCTTATGTGACCTCTTAGTGGTTAACTATTCCCTCTCTTTGAAAAATTTTCTCTCTTGGTTTTCATGACACCATGTTCTTTTGAATTTTTCCTTCTCCTCTGATGGCTCTTTCTCAGGTTCCTTTGAAGATGTCTCTTTCCCTTACCAGCCAGTAATTGTCCTGGGCTCTTTCCTGGTCTTACTCTACACTCTTCTTCTAGACATCTTCATCTGTGGGTTTAAATTCCAGCTATATACAGACAAAG
Source organism: Balaenoptera musculus (assembly GCF_009873245.2). NCBI lineage: Eukaryota > Metazoa > Chordata > Mammalia > Artiodactyla > Balaenopteridae > Balaenoptera > Balaenoptera musculus. The sequence continues at coordinate 52,484,684 of NC_045787.1, forward strand.
CCAAAATTTCAATCTCAAACTCACATGAAGATCAGAACCACATATTCGAAAGGATATTCTAAATTCACTTTGATATACCATTGACATCTCAAACAGTCTTTTTCCCAAATGTGCTCTTCCTCAGTTTTTCTCCTCTCAGTGTATGGTGCTTCTATCAACCCACTAGTATGAGCTAGAAACTGGAAGTCATCTTTGACTTCTGCATCTGTTTCACTACCCACACATCTTGATGACTCCTTCTCCTAGAGTGTTTTGAATCTCTAACTCTCCATCTTTGCCTTCCCGATTATCCTGTATCAACTCAAAGTCACATTTCTCCTGCAAGTACTTTCACAGCTTCCTGCGTTGAGCTTCCTAATTTTTCTTCATCTTCCTCATAGCTCTTCAACTTTCATACTTTTGTCCTCTTACAATCCTTTTTCCATACTGCATCCAGATTGATGTTTTACACTTTAAATTGCATTTTACTCCCATATTTGAAACTTGCAATGACTTTTTGTTAAACTTAGAATAAAACACCAACTCTTCAACATGACTGGTGCACAGGGAAGAGTGGGATCTGACCCCTGCCCACTTCTCTGGCCTCATGTTGTGCTTCTTCTTTGTTCAGAATAAGTTCTTTTTCTTTTTTTGTTGTTGTTGTTAAAGTTTCCCCCCAGCTTACTTGAGATATAATTGACATATAATGCGTACATTTAAGGTGTACAATGTGATGATTTGGTAATTATATATATTGTGAAATGTTTACCACAATAAGGTTAGTTAACACATCCTTCACATCATGTAATTATTATTTTTTTTTTGGTGGTTGTTATAGTTAGAACACTTAAGATCTTCCCTCACAGCAGCTTTGAAGTATACAATACAGTATTGTTAACTATAGTCACCATGCTATACATTAAATAAATCCCTGGGATTTATTCATCTTATAACTGAAAGTCTGTACCCTACGACTAACATCTCCCCATATATTCCCCCCCCAGCCCCCAGTCCCTGGTAACTCTCAATCTACTTTCTGTTTCTATGAGTTTAATGTTTTAAGATTCCACATTTAAATGAGATCGTGCAGTATTTGTGTTCCTCTGTTTGACTTATTTTACTTAGCATAATGCCTTCAAGGTCCATTCATGTTGATACAAATGGTAGGATTTCCTTTTTTTATGGCTGAATAATATGTATTGTATATATACAAACATAAAAGTGAGATATGTATCTCTCACATTTGCTTCATCCATTCTTCTGTCTATGGATACTTAAGTTGTTTGCCTTGGCTGTTGTGAATAATGCTGCAATGAACACTGGAGAGCAGATATCTTTTTGAGATAATGATTTAATTTCCATTGGTTATATACCCAGAAGTGGGTTTGCTGTTTTATGATAGTCCTATTTTAACTGAGGAACCTACATACTGTTTTCCATAGTGGCTGTACAAATTTACATTCCCACCAACAGTGCATTAGGTTTCCCTTTTCTCCACATTCTCACCAGCATTTGTGAATATTTAAAAGATAATTTTATTTAATGGCAAATAATGACAATAGTCCTTTGTCTTGTATTTTTGAGGATGGACATTCTTACAGCTGTGAGGTGATACATCATTGTGGTTTTGTGCATTTCCCTGATCATCAGTGATGTTGAGTACCTTTCCATGTACTTGACCATCTGTATGTCTTCTTTGGAAAAATGTCCTTTGTCCATTTTTAAATCAGATTATTTTTTTTTTCCTATCGAGTTGTATGAGTTCTTTATATATTTTGGATATTAACACCTTGTCAGCTATATGGTTTTCAGATATTTACTCCCATTCCCTAAGTTGCTTTTTCATTTTGTTGATTGTTTCATTTGCTGAGCAGAGCTTTCTGTTTTTCTTCTTCCCATTTTTTGATTTTTGGTTTTGCTGCTTGTGCTTTTGGTATCATAACCAAAAAAATCATTGTCAATACCAATGTCTAGGAGCTTTCCCTGTATGTTTTCTTCTAGGAGCTTTATGGTTTCAGGTCTTACGTGTAGGTCCATAATCCATTTTGAGATTATTTTTGTGAATGGTGTAAGATAGTGGTTCAATTTCATTTGTTTACATGTTGAATATCCATTTTCTCAGCACAATTTATTGAAGAGACTATCTTTTTCCCATTGAGTATTCTTGGCTCCCTTGTCAAATATTAGTTGATCATATATGCATGGGTTTATTTCTGGGCTCTCAATTCTGTTCCATTGATCTATGTGTCTATTTTTATGCCAGTGCCATACTATATCTTCATAATACAGTTTGAGACCAGGAAATGTGATGCCTCCAGTTTTGCTCTTCTTTTTCAAGATTGCTTTGACTATTTGGGGTCTTTGGTGGTCCATACAAATTTTAGGATTGTTTTTTGTATTTCTGCAAAAAATGTCAATGGAATTTTAATAGAGACTGCATTGATGGCTTTGGGTAGTGTGGCAATTTTAACAATACTAACTCCTGTCCATTAACACTGGATATCTTTCCATTTATTTATGTCTTCTTTAGTTTCTTTCATCAATGTCTTATAGATTTGTTATATATATCATTCATTTTCTTGGTTAAATTTATTCCTAATTATTTTATTGTTTTTGATGCTATTGTAAATAGTATTGGTTTTTAAATTTCTTTTTCAGATAGTTCATTGTTAGTGTATAGAAACAACTGATTTTTGTATGTTAATTTTGTATCCTGAAACTTCACTGAATTTGTTTATTATTTCTAACACTTTGTGGATCTTTATAATTTTCTATATGCAAGATCATCAGCAAACAGACACAATTTTATTTCTTCCTTTCCAATTTGGAAGCCTTTTCTGATTTCTGTTTCTGATTGCTCTGGCTAGGACTTCCAGTACTATATTGAAAAGGAGTGTTGAGATTGGACTCCCTTCTCCTGTTCCTGATCTTAGAGGGAAAGCAGGTGCCTGAGTAGTGGCAGGGGCCCGTTGCAGATATACATATGGTGGCAAGGGCCAGGGCCAGCAGCAAGGGCTGGGGCCAACTCCAGGTGGACTTGGGGCTGCAGGAGCCCTAGTTGTCAGTGTGCACTTCTGTGGCTGTAGGTCTCACCACTGTTGTTTGCACAGCACTGAAGGCTGGTGAGGAGAGTTAGGCCAGCCAGGTGCAGGTGCACAGCTGGAGGAGCTAGCTGCAGTTAAGCCCAGCAGGGCAGGCCAGTGACAGGAGTCAAGGCCAGATCCAGGGCCCATAAACAGCCAAAAAGGCTCTGGCTGTCAGCATTCACTCATGTGGCTCTGGGATCTCGACCGGATTCCCACAGTGAATATCACAGGAAGATTCCTTCCTAGTTCTTTTTTTTTTTTTTTTTTAATTATTTATTGATTTATTTATTGGCTGTGTTGGGTCTTCATTGCTGCGTGTGGGCTTTCTCTAGTTGCGGAGAGCGGGTGCTACTCTTCGTTGCGGTGCATGGGCTTCTCGGAGCGCAGGCTCAGTAGTTGTGGTGCACGGGCTTAGTTGCTCCGCGGCATGTGGGATCCTCCAGGACCAGGGCTCAAACCCATGTCTCCTGCATTGGCAGGCGGGTTCTTAACCACTGCGCCACCAGGGAAGTCCTCCCTTCCTAGTTTTTGAAACAGGCTTTCCCCATCTCGTTGACCTTGAATTCCATTTCCTGGAGCACCATCCCCCAACTTTGCCTGGCAATACCTACTAATTCTTTAGTAATCAGCCTAAAAGTCACCACTTCAAAAATTTTCTTTAACCAGGTCTCCCTGTTACAGTCTCTCGTTAATCCCTTTATTTTTCACTCATAGGACTTATCCTACATTTATGTGAGAGGTTATCTCTCTCATACCACACTTCTTAGGAAACTTGAAGCCCTGACATTTTTTCTTTCACTCACTCTAGTTTTTGTTTTCTCTTTTCCTAATGTCCACATAAACACAACGGTGCTCTGGTTGTGCCCATCTCTTCCAAGTTCCCTGGTTAGTGAAATCATGTTGGTAGCTTGAAATCAGCTGTGATGAGAGAGTATGTACACCATAGAAATGAGCACATGTTACAAATCAGGCGGCCCTCTCCCCAGCTAGTTGTTAAACGTTTATCACCAACCTACTGCCCACATGTATACATACATGTAATTTTTACTGACCACTTGTGTTAGTCACCTTCCTCTTTTAAGATTTATCTCACTTAATATAATAATTACATTGTAGATATTACTTTATCCTCATTTTAGTTATTTTCCAAATAACTTTGGAATTGCCAGATTCTCATCACATGTAGTGTATATGCAGGACGTTTGGCACTTAATAACTATTAAATATTTTTATACAGTTGAAAGAATAACTTGGTAAAGATAGGCCTGCAAAAGAAACATTGCTTATCGTTTGCACAACCTCTGCTCTCTCCATTAATGGAAAACATTGGTGAGGCATCCCAGGTTATGTTCCTGGGAAACAAATGATATGATTTCCCCACTTAGCTACGTTTGACTAATTATGCTAATTATAAAACAAGCTGTAGGGAGCCAGAAAGCATGATGACTTGAATTTTACTCTAAGAATTAGGTTTGAGTTGCTAAACAGAGGCACAGGATGGAGTATTGAAACCATTTCTGTAACTGTAATAGGTATCTATGCAAAGAGAAGAGAAACATTATTCGGATGGTTATGGGGCTGGATCCTAAGTTTTAGAGAAATTCCTTTTAACAAAAGATTTTAGAAATAAGACCAGTGTAAACTTGAGTATTTATACTTGAATATTTTAAGTGGTGTACCAATACTTTGAAAAATATTGTCCTCATTGATTGGTAAATTGTATGATGTTCTGAATCTTGCTCCATTCCCCACCATGCCATCTTTCCCCTTCTCCAATGCAACCGGCATGTAAAGTTTGTTTTTGTTTTGGTGGCAAATGAGTCAAACAAAATGAAAATATTGTTTATTTAAACTGGTATCACTGTATCACTGTTTTTTAGAAGACTGCTGGCGTGTTGGTGTAATTTTTTAGCATGTGCTGACACACAAAAAACCAGATAAAGAAGTTTTTGGATGCTAGTGACTGTGAAATGGGGTGGCATTTTGGGCTGGGGTCAATGTTTTCTAGTTGCAATGCTTTTAATTGTGGAGGTACTCCCTGCCATGATGACTACTGAATACTTTTACTTTTCAAGGGCACTCTTTATGATTTGAAATCATGATCTTCTAAAGCAATCATTGCAGCCTTCTATTAGTGTGGTTTTCTACTGCTTTTCATTGTAAAGGTAAACGGTATTAGCTGAATTATTTGTTAAATAATCTTTCATGGACAACTCTAGATACCTAACTACTATTTTTCACATTTCTTTTAAGGGGAAAAAGTTGACTCGACTTTCAATTTCAAGTTTACAAGTGAAATTTTTGAATGCAAATATTTTAAAAACTGGACTGCTGAAAAAGTAGAGTGCTTTATGCTGAGCACCTCTTATTGGCAAGGTTTATCAGGAGGAAATAAAATAGCTATCCTGGGCAGGGGGCGGTGAGGGGATACATTTTGTAATGAAACTTGTAATTTAGTGAAACCATTTATAAGATAGAACAATGTATGTTTGAGTGCTCAATGGGTCGTATGAAATGTACATGTTATTGAAAGTCAGAACCCATAAAATTGTTCAGCTGAAAGAATATACTGCAGTCTGTCCCTACTTGCCTTTACTTAAACCAGGAGTCCCCAATCCCTGGGCCAGGGACTGGTACCGGTCCGTGGCCTGTTAGGAACCGGGCCGCATAGCAGGAGGTAAGTGGTGGGCGAGCGAGTGAAGCTTCATCTGTATTTATAGCTGCTCTCCATTGCTCGCATTACCGCCTGAGCTCTGCCTCATGTCAGCATTATGGTGAGTTGTATAATTATTTCATTATCTATTACAATGTAATAATAATAGAAATAAATGCACAATAAATGTAATGCGTTTGACTCATCCTGAAACCAACCCCCCACCCCACTCCTGGTCCGTGGAAAAATTGGCTTCCATGAAACCGGTCCCTGGTGCCGAAACGGTTGGGGACCGCAGACTTAAACCACTTGCCATGTACTCTCATGTATCAGAGAGGAGCTATACATAGGAAATGTTTAAAAACTATTTTCCCATACTAAAATGATGAAAAGTATTCCTATGGAAGTGAAAGCATGAGCTACATATCTTAATTGTTTGTGCTATTATAATTTCATGTTTTAATGTATTGTATGTAACAATTATTTATTGATTAGTTGTGGTTGGGAAGCATACCTTATGAATCCTTTTCTAACAATAGTCTTCAGAAGTCATTCGGATCTGCATTGATGATTGCATTAAATATGTGTCACGTAGTTATTAAGCACAAATTGTCAGACTTACTCCAGAGAGTTTTCCTCAGAAGAACTGCATTCTTGTTTTTTTTCTTCTTTCCTTCTTCAACAAAATATATAACTTACTTTTTTTTTTTTTTTAATAGTAGAGCCATCGAATGGTAAGGCATTTATTGCTTTGGATATTGGCAGGGCTAGTTGTAGAAAGCTCAAAACGGGTGGCATGTGTTCCCTCACTAGTTCCTCTCTGGAGTGTTCTTCATGTGCTCCTATATCTTTCTTGTTAGTATTTTCCCCTGTGGATATCCAGATCAAGCTCAGTTCCTTTACTTTGCCTATTACTCAGCCCCTTGGTAGTAGCCAACAGTCATTCTCCTTACCATCCTCTGTCCTAAATGAGTCCTGATTTAGTTTAGACATTCACTGTCTTCTCCATTGTCATACGCTGACCCATCCCCAGTCCCAGAGAGTGGATTCTGATTGGTCTAATCCAATGGTGGCAGTTCTAATCTGCTTGCCAGTGATTGATTCAGATATTGGCTTGTGATATGTTTTAGGGCAATACCACATGCATAATAGTATTCTATGGACTTCCAGGAAAAGCTTCCTTGTTCATAATAAAGATATAAGAAAACTATGGCTTTCTTTCTGCCTGAGAATATTGTCAGACTTGGATATGATACCTGGAATATCTACCTTTTGACCCCCAGGTCAAAGAGTCAGGGTCTGAGCATGGAGTCAATACATGGAAGAGAGCAGAGCCTAGAGAGTTATAGGAAGACAAAGGTAGAGCAGGGTCAGAAACCCTTTTTTATGTAAAGGGCCAGATGATAAATATTTTAGGATTTATGGCCATATGATCTTTGCCACAAGTACTCACCTCTACTGTTGCAGAACAAAAACAGCTATTGACAGTACATACGTGAATGCCCAAAGCTATATTCCAATACAGCTTTATTTAACAGCAACAACAAAAAAATGCCATAGACCAGATTTGGCCTTTGGGCTCTAGTTGCCAAGCCCTGACGTAGAATCTAGCTTGATGTGTATCATGATCTGTTTCTACTCACAACACCTCTGATACCAAACGTGTGGTGGGTCTTTCCTGAAACCAAAGAATTCTCCAAAGCCCCAGATGCCAACTGGGTGTCTTACAATTCAGCTCAATTCTGACACAAACTACTGGGGTTTAGCACAGACGCCCCCCACAGGTTAAAGGCTCAGTACCACAGGACTGCTTCTACTTTAGGTGGCAAGGGCAAGCCTTTGACCAAATGGCTATAAATCGGGGTTCCCACAACCCTCTCCTCAGGTTCAATAATCTGCTAAAATGGCTAACAGAACTCTGGAAAGTGATTTACTTACTTTTATGGGTTGGTTATAAAGGGTACAATTCAGGAACAGACAAGTAGAAGAGATACATAGGTCAAGGTATGGGAGGAGAGGTTCACAGAGCTTCCTTCCCCTTCTGGGCATACCACCCTTCCAGCCCCTTGCTGTATTCACCACCCAGAAGTTCCTCAAATCTCATCATTCAAGAGTTCTTATAGAGCTTGGTGTCCAGCCCCACATCCTATTCTGGAGGTTGGTGGCTAGGGCTGAAACTTCCAACCCTCTAGCCGCTTGGTCTTTCTGGTGACCAGCCCCATCATGAGCTTATCCAGGGGCCCCACCATCAGTCACCTCATTAGCTCAAGTGTGATAGAAAGGGGCTTCTTATGAACAGCAACAGATACTCCCATCAATCAGGAAATTCTCAGAGTTTTAGGGGCTCTGTGTCAGGAACTAGGGACAAAGACCAAATATGTTTCTTATTATATCACAATATGTGTCTAGATCTCCCCTATGTTTGTATTTCTTTATATGTGAGACCATAAATTTTCCAATTGATAAAGGCAATTGTATCTGTGGTTTTTTATTACTTGCGGCCAAAAGCAGCCTCAGAATCTTGATCTTGGATTATAGGATAAGACCCGTCTCTGCTCCTAAGTAGTATCTGTACTGAAAAAGAAGCCTTCTGGAAACAATATCATTGTCTTTGTTGTTTAATCTATTCTTGTTTCTAATGAGTCAAATCTTAGGCTTGATCAGAGGTAAGCAGAACTCTAAGTTGGTAGGAGGTTAGTTATTCTAGGGCAAATGAGGCCTTATGGAGAATCCTATATGTCATTACGTTAAAAGTTACCTGCCTTGCTCATGGAACCAGGTAGAGTGTGTTTTGCTGGATGTACACTTTGAATGGTATTGTGATGACTGCTGACCATTCTGGATGTGGCTGCTTCTATTACCTTTTCTCAGGAAAGATTTAAATATGACATCTTTACCATTCCGCATCGTGTGACTTGTGAGCTTAACAGGGCATTTGAAAAAGTTTATGTAAATGCTATTTAGAAATGGTGAAAAATGTTTCTATGAGAGAGGAGACCATTGGTAATCTGAGAGAAACATGATTAAGATGCTCTTGTTTCTAGCCTTGGTGTAAACCTTCATAATGTAACTATGAAGTTTGTAATTAAATTCTTCTGGCCACTTTGGAGTACACCAGGAATGTTCTATTTACTCTTTATGGGTTATTATCATTTATTTCCTCAAGGGGCTGTGTCTTTAGAGTATTTCCATTCTTTTGGATTACATGTTGAAATATATATATATGTAAATATACAAATAATATTTTATAAACATATATAAAATAGTAGTTATTCAGCAATTATATTTCTCCCCCTTCATATTGTATTTTTAACTAAACTGTGTGCAGAATCTCTTTGAGGATTATTGTTTAGGAGATCCAAGTACTTTTAGTTCTTTTGAAGTAGATAAAAGGCTAGAAGTAAGGAAAGAGGACACATAAGAAAGAAAACTTGATGCTAGAGACAATGAAAGAAAAGCTATTAAAACTTTTAAAACTCAAAAAAGCCTGCTTGAATGAAAGGACTGATGAACATATTAAGTTAAGAGCTGGACCAACAAATCTTTAAGAGACTTGAGGTTAACTCACTTATTCCTTCTGCACTCAGGGTTGGACCCGGGGCTTTAACTGCCCTTGTTCTGCTCTTTTCATCTACCTTTGTTACCAAGATAATCCGTTAAGTTGTTTTTCTTGGATACAGTGTATTTCAGATGATTAAAAACAAAGTAAATGCTATTGGTATCTGCTTATGTTAGCAAGTAACATATCCTTTTCTGAGGATGATGATTTTACCATGCCATGTCTTCTGTCTGTGACCTGAAAACTGTGACAGTCAACAGTTACTGTAAGACCAGCCATAGCAAACACAGGAGGAGTTCCTTGAGGACCACTAGCTTTTCTTCCGATGGAAGGAAGTCCTAGTGGGAGTCCTATCTATATATCCATGCAGTGAAATTTGGATTTTTTTTTCTATTTTATTTATCTGAAGCTTTCTTCTTGTCAACTCTGCTTGTATCCACTCTAGAAACACTTAGATTTCTGAGTTGACCTGATAGAAAGGATAATTTGCAGTCCAGGGTGTAAATCAAGAATACAAACACAAAAACAAAACTTCAAGTGTTATCCAATACCTGACTCCACATTTAAATCTACACAGGAGTCTGATGAATTGAGAGTTTAATGAGTTTGAATTTGGCCTGCATATGGAAGGTAGAAAAAGAAAAGAGGACCAAGTTAAATGTCAGAGAGCAAGAGGTAGCCTTCTCTGCTTACAATCTTTTTTCTCTTTCAAAGTAAAATTACTGCCTAAATGCTCCCTAGCTTGTAAGGATATTCAAGAAAGGATGCTCCTGCTGTAGCTCCTTATTTTGTGTTCCAATTGTTTTTGTTTGTTTGTTCGTTTGTTGGCTAAAATAACAGAAATTTATTGTCTCACAGTCCTGGAGACTGGGAGTCTGAGATCAAGGTGTCAGCAGTGTTGGTTTCCTCCGAGGGCTGTGAGAAAGGTTCTGTTCCAGGGCTCTCTCCTAGCTTCTGGTGGTTTGCTGGCAATCCTTGGTGTTCCCTGATCTCTGCTTTCATCTTCACATCTCATTCTTCTTGTGCATGTGGCTGTGTCCAAATTTACTCTTTAAAAAAAAATTTTTTTTTGCAATTTTTAAAGGTTATACTCCATTTACAGTTACTACAAAATATTGGCTATATTCCACATGTCACACAATATACCCTTGTAGCCTCTCTTATGCCCAGTAGTTTATACCTTCTACTCCCTCACCCTTATTTGCTCCCACCCCCACCATTGGTAACCACGAGGTTGTTCTCAATATCTGTAAGTCTACCTCTTTTTTTGTTATATTCACTAGTTGTATTTTTTAGATTCCACATATAAGTGATATCATACAGTATTTGTCTTTCTCTGACTTATTTCACTTAGCATAATGCCCTCCAAGTCCATCTACATTGTGGCAAATGGCAAAATTTTGTTCTATTTTATGACTGAGTAGTATTCCTGTGTGTGTGTGTGTGTGTGTGTGTGTGTGTGTGTGTGTGTGTGTACCACATCTTTATCCATTCATCTGTTGGTGGACACTTAGGTTGCTTCCATATCTTGGCAGTTGTAAATAGTGCTGCAATGGACATTTCATTTTTGATGTGTACAGGGCTGAGTGGTTTGTATTAATTGAACTGAGCAAAGAATAAAGAGGCTTTGGCTCTTTGAAAGTTTTTCTTGGAAATCAAAATATGAATTTTTGTCATTAGAGGTGGTGGTTATGTGAACAGTGTTGTCTTCCCTAAGCACGTACAACAGCTGAGGTTGGGATGGGAAGGGGAAGGAAGTGGTGGTAGTCCAAAGCTTGTATTTTATGTGAAGGGAGATAATCTCTATCTGCTTGGTCAATAAAGAGCACCTTTCAATTCAACCCCTTTTATTTTTTTCCTGGTAATCACAGAGGAATTTAGAGTGGAAATTTCTTTTTCTTTATCTTAAGGAGAATGAAGCATAATATTTTTTTTCATATTTGTTGAAATCTTATTTCAGTACCTGAGATGGGAATTAGAAATATACTTGCCAGGATAAGGAAGATTGTCTTCTAAGACTCTCGTCTTTCTTTCATTCCTGCATATCCCAGGTCTCTACTGTCTCTTACCTAGCATAGAAAAATATAGGTACGATGTGTACCCTGAGAAGAGTTAAGGATGTATTTTGTATGGCACTTGAAAACCTGAAGAAACAGTTTTTGATTTGACCTAAGACTGAGTTGAAATCGTAAGCAAACATCTTAGTTCCTGGAGAGAAATGCATCTCTCGTTGCTGAAGATGCTGGTTTATTTTCATCTGACCTGATTAGTAAATTCACACTAGAGTATAAGATAATACAAAGATGACTGAGATTCTCAGAGAACAAAGCCTGTTGTTCCTCCCTTAATATTGGTATTCCCCAAGGTTCCACTTTGTCACTTCTTTCTTAACCTAAGGACTCTCCTTGGGCATTCTCACCCACTCCCATGGCCTCAATTTTCTACTGTATATGCTTATGATTCCCAAATCTATATCTCTAACCAAGACCTCTTTCCTGAAACCAAGTACTATATATGCAAGTGTTTCTTCAGTTTGTAATTTGATCCCCCATAGGACATGTTTAGGACTCAAATCATTACCTTTGCCTTTAAACCAGATGCTCCTTCTGTCTTCCTTAATGCTGTTGATAGTTACACCATACACCAAGTTACTCAATTGTCCATTCAACCTCAGAAGGATACCTCATATTCATTTATTCTCTTCCCTCCCAAAGTCACCTCTCTAGCTCGGATCTTAGTCATTTCTCCACTTGTCTATTGTCATTATCTCCTAGATAAATCCTTACCTCTGTATCTCATTATTATGAACGTCATTATTTTTTTTTAGATTTACTGAGATATTATTGACAGACAATAAATGCACATATTTAAAATACACAATTTGAGGACTTTTGAAACCATCACTGCTTAAAGATAATGAACATACATTCATCCTCAAAACATTCCATGTGTTTCCCTGAATCTACCCCTCCCTCCCCTCCCCACATAAATATATTTCCAGTCATTGATCTGCTTTCTGTTATTATAGATGTTTACATTTCCTAGAGTTTGATATAAGTGGAATGTCCTCTCTTTTTCTAACTTCTTTCACTTAGCATAATTATTTCTTCCTTTCTAATCAGGATTCCTTTGTTTCTTTCCCCCCCCGCCCCCAACAGATTTTTGTTTTGAATTTTATTTTATTTATTTTTTTATACAGCAGATTCTTATTAGTCATCCATTTTATACACATCAGTGTATACATGTCAATCCCAATCTCCCAATTCATCCCACCACCCCCCTGCCACTTCCCCACCTTGGTGTCCATACGTTTGTTCTCTGCATCTGTGTCTCTATTTCTGCCCTGCAAACCGGTTCATCTGTACCATTTTTCTAGGTTCCACATATATGCCTTAATATACAATATTTGTTTTTCTCTTTCTGACTTACTTCACTCTGTATGACAGTCTCTAGATTCATCCACGCCTCAACAAATGACCCAATTTCGTTCCTTTTTATGGCTGAGTAATATTCCATTGTATATATGTAACAAATCTTCTTTATCCATTCATCTGTTGATGGACATTTAGGTTGCTTCCATGACCTGGCTATTGAAAATAGTGCTGCAATGAACATTGGGGTGCATGTGTCTTTTTGAATTATGGTTTTCTCTGGGTATATGCCCAGTAGTGGGCCTTTTGGTTCTTTATCTTGCTTTATTGCCCTTGCTAGAAGTTCCAGTACAGTGTTGAATACAAGGGGTGAGAAAGGACATCTTTGCCTTGCTCTTGATGCCAGTCTTTGGTTGTTAAATACAATGTTAGCACACCATTGTAAAGCAATTATACTCCAATAAAGATGTTAAAAAAAAAAAACAATATTAGCTGTAGGTTTTACATAGCTGTCTTTATTCAGGTCAAAGAATTCTCTATTTCTGATTTGCTATTGTTTTCATACATTTTATTTGTGTGTATGTTATAAACCCTGCAATACATTGTCATTGCTTTTGCCTTAGTCAATTTTCTTTTAAACACGTTTTTTTAAAATAAATTTATTATTTATTTATTTATTTAATTTTTGGCTGCGTTGGGTCTCTGTTGGTGTGCTCAGGCTTTCTCTGGTTGCGGCTAGCTGGGACTACTCTTCATTGCGGTGTGCGGGCTTCTCCCTGTGGAGGCTTCTCTTGTTGCGGAGCACGGGCTCTAGGCTCACGGGCTTCAGTAGTTGCAGCATGCAGGCTTAGTAGTTGTGGCTCATGGGCTCTAGATGCAGGCTCAGTAGTTGTGGCGCATGGGCTTAGTTGCTCCGTGGCATGTGGGATCTTCCCAGACCAGGGCTCAAACCCTTGTCCCCTGCTTTGGCAGGTGGATTCTTAACCACTGCGCCACCAGGGAAGTCCCTAAATACGTTTTAAAAATTGAAAAAAATTTATTTCCAGTGCTCTTCATTCTTTTGGTAGATCCAGATTTCCATCTGGTATTACTTTTCTTCTGCCCAAAGGACCTTCTTTTAATTTTTTTTTTTTTGTAGTACAGGTCTATGAATCCTTCAGCTTTTCTATGTTATGAATAAATCTGTATTTAATCTGGTTTTGAAAAGAAATTTTATCTGGGTATAAAATTCTAAGTTGACAGTTTGTCTTTTCTTTTAGTGTTTTAAAGATGTTTCTCAGTGACTTCTGCCTTACATTACCTCCAGTAAAACCCTGCTGTTGTTGTTATGTTTATTTCTCTGTATGTAATGTCTCCCCTCAACCCCAACTTCATTTATGATTTTCTATTTATCACTGTTTTTTAAATTTTTTAATTTTTTTTAATTTTTATTTTTTTTAAACATCTTTATTGAAGCATAATTGCCTTACAATGGTGTGTTAGCTTCTGCTTTATAACAAAGTGAATCAGTTATACATATACAATATGTTCCCATATCTCTTCCCTCTTGCATCTCTCTCCCTCCCACCCTCTCCATCCCACCCCTCTAGGTGGTCACAAAGCACCGAGCTGATCTCCCTGTGCTATGCGGCTGCTTCCCACTAGCTATCTATTTTACATTTGGTAGTGTATATATGTCCATGACACTCTCTCACCCTGTCACATCTCACCCCACCCCCTCCCCATATCCTCAAGTCCATTCTCTAGTAGGTCTGTGTCTTTATTCCCGTCTTGCCACTAGGTTCTTCGTGGCCTTTTTTTTTTTTTCCTTAGATTCCATATATATGTGTTAGCATACTGTATTTGTTTTTCTCTTTCTGACTTACTTCACTCTGTATGACAGACTCTAACTCCATCCACCTCATTACAATTACCTCCATTTCATTTCTTTTTATGGCTGAGTAATATTCCATTGTATATATGTGCCACATCTTCTTTATCCATTCATCTGTCGATGGACATTTAGGTTGCTTCCATGTCCTGGCTATTGTAAATAGAGCTGCAATGAACATTTTGGTACATGACTCTTTTTGAACTATGGTTTTCTCAGGGTATATGCCCAGTAGTGGGATTGCTGGGTCGTATGGTAGTTCTATTTGTAGTTTTTTAAGGAACCTCCATACTGTTCTCCATAGTGGCTGTATCAATTTACATTCCCACCAACAGTGCAAGAGTGTTCCCTTTCCTCCACACCCTCTCCAGCATTTATTGCTTCTAGATTTTTTGATGATGGCCATTCTGACCGGTGTGAGATGATATCTCATTGTAGTTTTGATTTGCATTTCTCTAATGATTAATGATGTTGAGCATTCTTTCATGTGTCTGTTGGCAATCTGTATATCTTCTTTGGAGAAATGTCTATTGAGGTCTTCTGCCCATTTTTGGATTGGGTTGTTCGTTTTTTGTTATTGAGCTGCATGGGCTGTTTGTAAATCTTGGAGATTAATCCTTTGTCAGTTGCTTCATTTGCAAATATTTTCTCCCATTCTGATGTTTGTCTTTTGGTCTTGTTTATGGTTTCCTTTGCTGTGCAAAAGCTTTTAAGTTTCATTAGGTCCCATTTGTTTATTTGTGTTCTTATTTCCATTTCTCTGGGAGCTGGGTCAAAAAGAATCTTGCTGTGATGTATGTCATAGAGTGTTCTGCCTATGTTTTCCTCTAAGAGTTTGATAGTGTCTGGCCTTACACTTAGGTCTTTAATCCATTTTGAGTTTATTTTTGTGCATGGTGTCAGGGAGTGTTCTAATTTCATACTTTTACATGTACCTGTCCAATTTTCCCAGCACCACTTATTGAAGAGGCTGTCTTTTCTCCACTGTATATGCTTGCCTCCTTTATCAAAGATAAGGTGACCATATGTATGTGGGTTTATCTCTGGGCTTTCTATCCTGTTCCATTGATCTATATTTCTGGTTTTGTGCCAGTACCAAACTGTCTTGATTACTGTAGCTTTGTAATATAGTCTGAAGTCAGGGAGCCTGATTCCCCCAGCGCCATTTTTCGTTCTGAAGATTGCTTTGGCTATTCGGGGTCTTTTGTGTTTCCATACAAATTGTGAAATTTTTTGTTCTAGTTCTGTGAAAAATGCCAGTGGTAGTTTGATAGGGATTGCATTGAATCTGTAGATTGCTTTGGGTAGTAGAGTCATTTTCACAATGTTGATTCTTCCAATCCAGGAACATGGTATATCTCTCCATCTATTTGTATCATCTTTAATTTCTTTCATCAGTGTCTTCTAATTTTCTGCATACAGGTCTTTTGTCTCCTTAGGTAGGTTTATTCCTAGATATTTTCTTCTTTTTATTGCAATGGTAAACGGGAGTGTTTTCTTAATTTCACTTTCAGATTTTTTGTCATTAGTGTATAGAAATGCAAGAGATTTCTGTGCATTAATTTTGTATCCTGCAACTTTACCAAATTCATTGATTAGCTCTAGTAGTTTTCTGGTGGCATCTTTAGGATTCTCTATGTATAGTATCATGTCATCTGCAAATATATCACTGGTTTTTAACCAACCAGACTATGGTGAACCTTGGTGTTATTACATGCATGTTTTTTATGCTTGGGGTTCATTTATCTCCTTGAATCTGTGGGTTTATAGTTTATATCCATTTTGGGGAATTTGGTCCATTATTTCTTCAAATATTTTTTTCTGTACAACCTCTTTTATCTTTCCTTCAGGGACTCAATGCACGCATATTAGGAAGCTTGGAGTTCTCCATGGCTCACTAATACTCACTTAAGTTTGGGCATGGGGGTGCTTTTTTTCTCTCTGTTATTTTGGATAGTTTCTATTACTATGTTTCAGGTTCATTGATACTTTTTTTCCATAGTATCTAATCTTCTGTTAATCCTATCCAGTTTATTTTTCATCTTAGACTTGTTTTGTCTCTAGATTTCAATTTTGATGTTTAAAAAATATCTTTTAAATCTCTACTTAACATGCTCAAACATTACTTTGACATTTGTACATTTGGAATATAGTTATAACTTTTAATGTACTTGTGTGCCAATTCTTTAATCTTTGTCATTTCTGACTTTGTTTCTGTTGATTGTTTTTTCTACTCATTATGGACTATATTTTCCTCCTCTGATGCTGAAGCCAAAAACCTCTCTCCACACAGGAATCTGGGAAATCATAGGGCTCAGTTAATTTTTCCCCCTTCTCAAGAGTCAGTGTCTGGCACTACTTGTTGCCAATGTCTGAAAACCTTGTTTCATATATCTTGTCTAGTTTTTTCAGTTGTTTCAGGCAGAAGGTTAAATCTGGTTCCTGTTATTCCATCTGGGCCCAAAGCCAGAGTTTCTTTACAATTAATTTTGTAAACTATTGCATGAATTATTGTTCTGAATCTCTGGTCTAATTTTTGTCATTCTCCTGCTTAAAAGCCTTTGGTGATAACTTTTTAGCTTCAAATCAAAGTTCTAACCTTTAAGTAGAGCATCTAAGGCCCTTCACATCGTAACTCTTTCCACAATCATTTTTGGCTGTTAATTCTTCCTTTCCCCACCCCACCTTCTACACATATAGACACCCTATAATTAACCACACTCAATTAGCTACAATTCCTGAATACACCATCCTAGTGTTTTGATCATGTTTTTGTGCATAATCCTTTCCCTTCTCAGGCTGATGAGATCTTACCTACTCTGCAAGTCCATACGTCCTGGCTCATATATAATCTCTCTGTAAAGCCTTCTGTGTTGTTCTCTCCACTGTCCCTGGCAAGATTAATAGCCTGGTGTTTCCTCACCAGAACCTTTCTGTTCCTTGTGGGACTCTTACCATAGTATTCACTAGAATAATATTCACCCTCATTAGACTGAGAGCCCTTCCAGAGCAGCACTTGGCAAATTTATCCTCTAAAGGGCCAGGTAACAGATATTTTAGAATTCAAGGGTCTTACAAGTCTTTGTTGCATATTATTATTTGTTCTTCTTTTTAACCCTTTGCAAATATAAAATTGATTCTTGGCTTGGAGGCCAAGCAAAAACATGCTGCTGCATGCTGCAGGCTGCTGACGTCAGCCTTAGAGGAGGGAGATTGTATTTCATTCTGTCACTCAGTAGAGTGCCTGACCCTGAGAAGGAGCTCAATAAAAATGTGCAGCTCTTTAATAATGAACATAAAATATCCTATAATATTTTAATGCTTCATAGGTGACAGTAACTCTCCTAAGAATTTAACGTAGGTTCTATCATTTGGTTTGCACGAAACCAGATCATATTGTCAGCACCATTTTACTGATGAGATAGTCATGGCATGGAGATGCTGAGGGACTTGCCAAAGATCATGCAGCTGTATGTCTTTAAGAAGTTAGAAAAGAAGTAAGACTGGGATAGAGGCAACTGTATATGTTCTTCCTCTGTTGGGTTAGGCTCCAAAAGAAGACAGAGTGTCCCTGCGATTGACGTATTCAACATCCCTCTCTCTGATGGAAAACAAATGTAGATTGACACATATTTACAGAATCTTGGCCTAAGGTTTGCATGAGTTTCAAGGATAAGTAACCACACTGGCTCACTTTTATGTTTATCATACAGTTTGGAGAAAATAACAAAATTGGGTTTCTAAGAAGATAGGTATTACTTTTTAAAACATGAAAAGTCTTAGATGCATTGCCTTCATCATATGTGTTTCCTTAAAATCTAGAGAACTCCTGTTCCTCTTTAAATATAATAATGTCCTTCAAACAAAACACTTTATCTAAATTAGTTTTCTTCAAAGCATATCTAGTTGAGTTAGAAGCTAAAGAAACATATTATTTTAAGCCACACACAAGTGTTTTATTTAATTTTTAAATTTCTTGACCAGGAAAAGATAACTGTCTTTGTGTTTTACAAAGAAAACACATTACCTCATGGTTGCCAGTTTGTGACAGAGTGAACCAATGTGAGCTGGTATTAAGAATTTTGATGATGCCTTTCGGAAATCCAACAGACTAGAGTAGGTATCATAGTGAAATTGGGGATCCATCAATCAATCAAACCATCATCATGAAATACCCTCAAAGCAGCTGCCATTTACAATTAAGTGATAATGATCTTTATAGGAAAAATTACAGTGGCATGAAAAGCACCTGCTGTCAAAATTAGCTTTTCAAAAAGCAGAAGCTGTTTCACTGCCGTAACTTTAAGCAATAATTATTATTAGGCCAATTTAAAGCAAATTAGTACATGGTTTGGTATTAAATATACAACATATTTACATCAAGAGCAGTGCTGTAAAGACCGTTAATTTTCCCCACTGGAAATTAAATATGTTTTGTCAAATGGTAACTATGCTCTTCCCTGCACTGAATTCTGCCAGCTAGAAGACCAACACGAGAGGGCTGCAGGGGAATAGAAGCACTGATCGTGAAGTGGGCTGACTCCAAAGCAAGGGCACATTCTTTGGAATTATGTAACTGGCAGTTGTTTCGGCTTCTAAATATGAATCTCTTTGACTTTTAATCATTGACATTTCTCCTTCCTTCCAGCATTTTATGTCACTTATGTCATTGTTTTCCTAAGCATTGTTATTGACACCCAAACAAAAAGCAATAAAATAAGCAAAAAAGAAAATGGTGTGGTAGCCACATAAATACAGACTGCGGATAGGTAGTTATGGGGTGTCACTGCCTGTTCTCGCAACTATTAGGATTACCTCTGAGAATTAGGGAAAATTGGAGTTGTAAATATTGTTCTACATTCCTTTAAAATAGACTCCAGTCCTGCGTCCTTCTCTGAGGATACATCGTTCCTAATCACTGGTTCAGCTTGAGTCAGGTCTTGCGGCCGAAAGCTGAGAGGACTAGGGCTGAGTCAGCTTGACTGGTCAGGGAAAATTGGGAGGAGACAGTTATTGAATCCACACCCTTGGCTCACCTGGCATAAAGCCACACACCTTCCCATGGCAAAATTAGCTGTCACACAATGGGGCTGGGGTTGGGAACTCTTTTCCCTTACTAAATTCAAAAATGAATTTCACACATATTTCATCTGGGGAGCCAAGAGTGCACGCAATGGCAGGCAGGGCTGAGAGGTCCACAGCCTGTTTCAGTTAGTGAGGTCATGGGATTACCATTTGATGGTGGAGTTGATCATTCAGTAATGTACGTATTTTTGAAGAGTTGAGCAAATGCTATAGGTAAGTTGGGAATGTTTATTTTACTTATTACATATTTTATTTATCTACCTCTTTTTTATATATACAAGCAGTGGCTCCCTGAAAGAATCAGAATCTAGGTAATGATTTGTGCATTTCCGCTTTTTAGAATGAGTTACATTCAATGACGAATCAGACTTTCTCTGTGTCCTTGATCGTAGGTTAAATCCCTGTAGAAATGAGGTTGCCTTTTTGGGATCACTATGAAATATCAAACTCACTGGAAAGGGCCTTCCTAGCTGGCTTCACACATTGATCTGTTCTCCCTAATTACATTGACATCTTCCTTTTTTCTTTCCTGGAGCCACTTTTTCTTTAGATTTCATAGCATGTGGTCTCCAGGCTTTTTCCCTTTGTCTATGGGCAATGTTGGTTTTTAACCCATTCTCTTGTTCAATTCCTCTTCTTTTCCATTTAAATGTTCCACCAGGACCTGACCTATCACACTCTCCACTTGCGGAATGTCATGGCATCGACTTTTACCTCTATGAGTCAGTGTCACTGACCTCAACTCTCCCTCAAATTCCTTGCCTCTGTTTGTTATTACATACAATACCTTAATTCATGGCTTCCATTTGAAAGTAACAAGCCCTAAACTCATACTCTTTCTTCCAAAACTGCCCTGCCTCTTTCTTCCTCCATCTTTTGACAGTTGCTTCTCCATCTTCCTGGCAACCAGGCTTGGAATCTCTCCATCAGCTCTGAGTTTTCCTTCTTCCTTGCCTCCCATCATCAATCAATGACCACGTTATTTCATTCTTATTCTTCAGGGAAGCAGTGTACCAGATTGGTTATGAAACAGGGTTCTGGAACCAGAGGCTGAATCCCTTAATGAGTGACCATAGGCAAATTTGAACCTTTCTGTGCTTCAGTTTCTGCATCTATAAAAGTGAAAGAATAGAACTTACCTCATAGCCCTGTTGTGAGGATTAAATGAGTTATTTACTTATTCTCAGAACAGTGCAGGATACACAGTAAATACCCAATAGATATGAGCTATTATGATTATTACTAGTTTTTGCATGTGTCTCACCCTCTCCCTCTCCTCTTCCTGTAACGATGCTAATCCAGGCACTTTTGGTTCTTGGTTGGGCACTGAAGTAGTTCTTAATTGACCTCATCCCCAGGATCTTCTCAGTCCAATTCACCTTCCATTCCGCTTCTATTCACCAGATTAATCTGAGAGATGGCAAACATTTTTATTCTCCTGCTCAAAAAGATTTAATTTAGAAAATAAAGTCTTTAACTCCTTTGCTTGGCACTGCAGATTCCCTACTATTTTCCACTGTTAGTTACCACTACTCTCTTGTAGGGGCCTTTCAGCCCAGCCATGATGAAAGTTTTACTTTTCTGTTTATGTTTTGCACTTGCCCACCACCTTGCCTTTGCTCATGGTGGACCATCTGCTGGATCACCTTCCTCTTCACACTCTTCCGTATGTGGCCAAGTCTTCCTTATCTTTCAAGGCCTGCTCACAAGACTCTATCCATGAGACTTCTTTTACCATGTCCATGGTCCCACAGGAGGTAATATGCCCCCCTTTTACCTTCCATAGAAACTTATCCGTGTAACTCTGATAATTCTTTTTAACTTTCTGTTATATATTTTAGTTACTTACCTTTATTATTCAAAAGTTCAGAGCAAATTTATACTTGATACAACTTTAAATTCCTCTCACATCTACACAGTGCTTTACTTACAGCCACTGGTTAGTACCCAGTCCCTGGGCCTGTGGGCTAGTAGATGCCCAATATATTTTAAAAATATCTTACGTGACTTGAAAAAAGAAAGAAAGAAAAGATTTTTTATTCCCAGCCAACATTATTTATTATTCATGGTAAAGGCTCTCTGACTCTTTCTAGTAAGAGTTGCATTTGAACTTATAGAAACCACAGCATGTGGGAGTCAACATTAAGCTTAGAGGGAGGGGTCCAACCCCCTATGGGAAAACTAAGGCCCAGAGGAAGACAGTGACTAATCCAAGGTGCAGACCAAGTTGTAAGTAGCTAAGTATCTCTGTAGCTGAGACTGCTGTTAATTTCTGTACTCTTGGACTAGCATGTTTTCTTTTTGATCATTCTAAAATAATCTCTTTGTCGTCTAGGAGTAGTAATCAGAGAGTTCAAATAAAGTTTCTTTCAGACTCTAAAATAATTTCCAAATGGAAAAATTATTCATCATTTATGAAGAGGTTATAATTAGCATAATGGCACATCTTGAAGAATGAGACAATTTAGACTGCTGAATATTTGTGATACTTAAATATAAGAAGCATTGGAAACACTAGAAGGAATGGAATGGGAAGACACTAGTGTACATAGGTTCTTCCTGATGACAATAGCTGGCCTATAAACTTTTTTTTTTTTTAAATAAATTTATTTATTTATCTACTTTTGGCTCTGTTGGGTCTTCGTTTCTGTGCGAGGGCTTTCTCCAGTTGCGGCGAGTGGGGGCCACTCTTCATCGCGGTATGCGGGCCTCTCACTGTCGCGGCCTCTCTCGTTGCCGAGCACAGGCTCCAGACGCGCAGGCTCAGTAGTTGTGGCTCACGGGCCTAGTTGCTCCGCGGCATGTGGGATCTTCCCAGACCAGGGCTCGAACCCGTGTCCCCTGCATTGGCAGGCAGATTCTCAACCACTGCGCCACCAAGGAAGCCCGCTGGCCCATAAACTTTTTATGTAGGACTGGTCATTTGCACATTGCCTTTCCTTCCCTCTATTACAAAGTGATTTTTTTTCCCTTTTTCTTCAAATTTCACTCAGAGAATGATTTTCCTCATCTCTAAAATGTAGATTATAATGTTAACCTCATTGGATCCAGGAAAATTTACAGAATGTGTGTGAAGCACCGGATGCAAAGCAAGTACTTAGTTACTATGAGTCCCCATCTCTTCTTTGTCCCCTATCCTAGAGATAGCAGATACATAGAATATATGTTGCCATTCCCTATTTTATGCCCAAATTAGACATGTCAAAATCTTCCTAATACTTTCTGGCTGAGCCCAAGGAGAGCCTTAGAATCCCTTTCAGCCCTCACTCCAGGCTGCTACTGTCTGTCAATCAGATAGAATTCACACATGAGATAAGAGTTGTCATCTTGTCGTGGATAAATGAGAGATGATTTTTTTTTCCATTTCTATATATGGTTCAGCTACATCTGTCTGCTTAGTACCCACCCCATCTCAGTCTAGCACTTTGCCTTCTGACTTTGTTTTAGAACAGGTTCTACGCACGTTCTCCCTTGATTTCTGTTTCTTTTCCTGTATTCTAAAATGGTTCCAAGAAACCAAAGGTATGGTTTACTAGGGCTTGGATATACAAAGTTATACTACCCTGAGTTGATTATAATACTTTGTTACTTTGTTTATTATTATATTTTATCAAAAGAAAAATGTATTTCCCATTTATTTTAGCAAAAAATATGGAAGATTTTAGTCTAGAACATATTTTTTGAAAGTTTGAAGACCAGACTGAAAAAAAATTAGAATTGAATGTAATTTAGGTAGACACCTCTCTATAAATCAGAGAAACCCTAGTTTGAACATATTCTGTTTCTGGATTTTAGAAGATCCTTGAGTAATTTTTAGTCCTTAACTGTGTGATCTGTAAAACCAGAATAAACCTCTCTGCTTGTTATGAGGACTTAAGATAATTAATGGAGAGTGCTCACTGAACACAGACTGTCACTGAATAGGGATTCAATCACAGAAATTATTAATTTACCCAAATGTATTTTCAATGTAAAAAACAAGAAAAGTAATTCTGTAAATTTTCCACTGGGAAAATAGCATCTCATTTCCTTCTGAAAGAATGCATGACCTTTGACAAAGATCTCAAACTTAAGCAAAAAATTGCTTAATGAGCTAGTTTGCCAGACTTAGTGAGAGATGTAATAAAAGTTCTTTTACATTTGGATCATCTTTTCTTTCTTTTTAATAAAATAATTACCTTCAAATATTCTAGAGAAACCTAAGATAATTTTTTGAAAAATAAGCTTAATCCAAGGAAACTATAATGGAACTGATTGTAAAAATTTAAGCTCAGCATTAGAGGTACACTTCAAATATAAATATACACTAAACTGTTAAAATAATGTATCTTGATGGTGTTGGGTATAGCATTAGAGACAGCAGTAGAGACTTTTCTATATGTATTTTTATATTACTTGAATTGTTGCAACAAGCATGTAATATTATTTTTGATAGTGAATTTTTAAAAGGAAATTACATTTTTAGTAAATTACTTTCAGTTTTGACCCTTGGTAAAATTATGATGCAGTTAAAGTTTGTGGTCTGTAACTTCTGCCTCCTTATTCTGTAAGATTTGATTCCATTTCCTTCTCTCCTATTGCAGCACCCATGTTATTTTTCTATCAAAATTTACTGCCCAGAAGAGTATGAGAAATGCATATACTCTTAAATATAAATAATTTCTAAGAGCATACATTTTTGCCCTTGAATATATATTTGTTATTCAACAGAGATCAAAGTCATAAGGTCAGACATAAAGATCCCCTTGCTTGAATTCCTAATTTTCATCAGCAAGAGGAGGGTTTTTAAGTGAGGGAGACTTTCTGGCTCCATAAAGTCATATCATTAGTTGTTGGAAGTGGTCTATTCTGCCTTGTGCATAAATATGGACCTGGTTACTGGGCCATATGGTAGCATTATTGACTGATTGTTGCTGATGGTTCTGCACCAGTATGCGTAGACCACATGAAGACCTTTAGTGTTTTGTGGTCGTTGATGTTGGTTTGTTTTTCAATGAAATGAGGAGCCATGTCAGAGTTCTGAGCAAATTACTGACAAGGTGTATCTTTGTTGTAAAATGATCGCTCTGGCTATTGAGTTGAAACTAGACTATAGGAAAGTGAGGACTGGAAACAGAAAGATCACTTAGGAGGCTATTGCAGTAATGTAGTTGAGAAATGGCGGTAGCTTGGGTAGGATAGGAACAGTGGTGGTAGTAAGAATTGTTCAGATTCTTCATATATTTGAAGGTAGAGCAAACAGGATTTCCTGGTGGATTGGATATAAGATGAAAGAGTCAGTGATGATTCCATGGTTTTTGGCCCAGTCAATTAGAAGGATGACGTTGCCATCACCTGTGATGATAATTGGTATTTCATACCAATTCTCCGCAACAAGGTACAGTTGAAACTTTATCTAGAAGGGGCTAAGGGAGGTATCGATCCTAGTCTTGATGGTCTTTCCTCTTTCATCTCCTGGTTCTGAGCAGTCCTCAAGCTTCTTCCAGTTTGTATCTGCTTTAGATCAAATGAATAAGCTTCTCATATCATGATTATTAGACTTACTGAAGAGAATTTTTTTATCACTTTTTAATTGCTGAAAGTTCAAATTTTCAGTTCAGAATCCTCATAATCTGTTGTAATAAAGCTATGATGATTTATGTTTTGATTAGTATTCATGTATCCACATAGTACAGAATTTAAGGAGATGCAGCTCTCTAATATCTGCACTGCCAACAAATGTCTGCCGCAGAACTCTGGAAATTTTAGAGGCCTGCCTCTTCTTATCATTGCAGTGCATCAATGTTGCTGTATTAAATGCTTCCCTGCATTAGCAGTTTTTTTTTTTTTTTCCAATTTAAGTATCTCCTGCTCACTTATGCATGGATGACATCAGACCAATCAAGCCACTGTGAGAAATCTGCCAATTATACATCGTCAGTTACTTAGATTACCCATCCCAAGAATATTACCTATTTCACATCTGTTTAATCAAGAAGAAACAATAGAGAAGATGTTTGTTCATTTCTCTTTTAAAAATGCTTTCTGTCTGGCCAGGACTATAGGACACAGTTTTTATTTTTGTAGGAACATTATTATACTTTCTCCTTAATACCCCAATGGCATGAGAACATTCTGTGGTCATATTTTCTGAGCACAGTTAAAGAAATCAGTGGAAACCAAGCTGTAAAATGTTCGGAACAACTGGTAAGTAGAATCAAGGGACTAAACAGAAGAGGGCTGAGAATGCTTTATACTGCAAAGCTTTTAAAAAAGGATATGGGTAGAATATTTTTTCACAGACCATGATAAAGCTGATCCCTTTAACAGACTATTTATTTTAGTCCCTGCATGATCTTTCCTTCCTTTTCTTCTTTGGCTGATTGGTATTTCCAATAATCACAATGAGGTAAATAACCTTTAATACAGAAAGCAGAAATATAGGATAAAAACATCCATATTGTTAAAAATGTCAACTTTCCTCAAATTGGCGTGTAGATTCAATGCAATCCCAATAAAAATCCCAGCAGGTTTTTGTTGTTGTTTTTGAAATTGACAAGCTAATTCTAATGTTTATGGGGAAAGTAGAGTATCTAGAATAGAACAAAGAACAAAGTTGAAGAACTTATATTACCGGATTTCAAAATGGACCATAAAGCTACAGTAAATAAGACAGTGTGGGCTGAAGTAGGGTTAGACAAATGGACGAATGGTACAAAACAGAGTCCAGAAATAGACTCAGAGGTATACAATTGATTTTTGACAAATGTTCCAAAGCAATTCAGTGAAGAAAGGAAAGGTCTCAACAAATGGTGCTAGAACAATTAGATACCTCTATGGAAAAAAATAGAGAAACCAAACTCCTATCTCACATCATAAACAGAAGATATGAATAAAAAATAAATAGGCTGGCAGAAAATAGGCACAAAACATAAATATGACAAGACAAATATGACAATATTTGACACATTGGGCAAAAGACTTGAACAGACACTTCACAAAGGAAAATTTATTAATAGCCTACATAAATATGAAAAAGTGATCAATGCAATTAGTCAGAGAAATGCAGAGTAAAACCACAATGAGATACCACTACATACCTACTAAATTGGCTAAAATGAAAAAGACTGATTACAACAACTTTTGCTGAGGTTGTGGAACAACAGTTCATTACTTGTGGGAGGGTAAAATATTGCAAACTCCAAAGAAAAAAGGTTTTGCAGGTTAACAAAAATTGTTTTTTTACAAAGTTAAACATATACCTGATCTATGATCCTTTTCAGTATTTATCCAAGAAGAATGAAAGCAGCTGTTCCCAAAAAGATTTCTTAAGTTATGTATATGGCAGATTTATTATTAACAGCCTATTAGTGAAAATAACCCAAATGTCCATCAATAGGATAATGGACAAATAATTGTGGTATGTTCATGTGATGTAATACTACTCAGCAGTGAAAAGGAACAAAGTACCGATACACCCAATAACATGTATGAATCTCAAAAACATGCTGTGTGAAAGGAGCCAGACACAAAAAAGTTCATATTGGATAACATAACATTTTTATGAAATTTTAGTACAGGCAAAACTATTCTATGGAGATAGAAATCAGTGCTGTTGTTGCCTCTATTGGGGATAGACAGGAATTGACTGGGAAAGGCATTAGGGAAAGTTATTAGGTGATGAAAATGTTCTATATCTTGACAGGGGTAATGGTCATACCAAATTATACATTTGTCAAAATTTATCAAGCTGTACAATTAAAATGAAAAATAAATTAATATGAGCAAATAATAGAAAAAAGTAATGGACACAAAAGAAGAGTTTACTCTCTCCCCAGAGAGTATAGCAGGACAGGGCACTTCCTATATTTTGAGGGATGAGAAGAGAGGGGAGGGGAAATTCTCTGCAGTTGCAAGCAGAAATTCACTGTTTGAGCATGAAAGATGAAAGATCTATGAGATTTCTTGGCCCTTGGTCACTCTAAGTTGGAGGGTGTGGTGGCTCTGAATTGAGGTGTTTTGGATCAGTTACGAGGTGACTCAGAGTTCATTTCCTTTCTGATTTATAGCTCATTTTTGAAAGTGTTGTCCAGAATTATTTTGGAAGTAGAATGGTAGATTGAGCTCTGGGCCTGAAATCCAGCATCATCTCTGCTATCCTGAGTTAATGTATTTGTGTCAAATTCTTAACCCCTGTAGACTTCAGCTGTGGGATAATATAAATTCCATCAGATGATACTTGTCAGGAACGTTGGGAAGTAGGAATGAAAAACTGGTGAGGAAAATACTAGTCTTTCTTTCATGGCTGTGAAAGTGTTCTCTCTCTCTCTCTCTCTCTCAGTGAAACTGGGCTGTTAAAGTAACTGATTCATATTGTTTGCCCTCATGTAAATATCTGTTTTGTTGGCAATTCTGGGTGCATTTGCTCAAGTAACTATGTAACTGTTAAAGCACTCAATATACTCTGACTTTTCCTCCACATTTGTTCTTAGGACTTAGAGTTTATCTTCCCTTCTGGAGAAGACATGCTTTTAGTAAACAGCACTTTCATAAAACTTGAAGCTCAGATTGAAGATGGGACTTCTAGGAGGGTTTTATCTAGAGAGAAACACTTAAAGTCCATAGTCAATGTGTTTTTTAAAAAATTTTAGATGCTTCTAAGACTCTCTCGGGATAAAAATTAATATTTAAATATTAAGTTAATATTTAATTAAACCAAGCTCTAAATATAAAAGTTTCTTCACTGCTCTCTCTTAAGCCTCTGGGCTTTTCCCCATCAGCTGTTGTCTTAGCCTGGCATGCCCATGGCCACATTTTGTGAATAATGGCTGTGTGATTCTTTTAAGACCCACCTCCGTTAAAGCCCTGGTTAAGCTTTGAGAGTTGATCGCTCCCTCTTCTGCGCTTTGATAACTGGACCGTGGGCACTTTGAGGGCAGGGGCTGTACTTTATTTGTCTTTAATTCCACGTGTAGTGTCTAGTACACCATGCTAAATGTGTGCTGAGTACACGAGCAAGTAAAATAATAAATCGGTAAATAAATGAAATAAGCTTGTAACTTCTTAAAGTTCATTTAGCTTTCAGAAAAAGATAAGAATTGTTTTGTTTTGTTTTTTTAAGAAAATGCACCATGAGCATTTTATAAAGGAACCTCCATTTTACACAGAGCCATAGTATATTTAGAACTATCTATTAATGAGTTTTTTATATCTGTAGTGAACGAATTACCAAGGATGGATATGAGTACTTTTGCTTATGTGGAGTAAAAGGGGTCACCTTCTTTTTTCACTTGCTGTCTTGGGTCTGTGTCCCAGGTGAGTTGTCTCAGCTGCCTAACATAAGGTCATTTTCACCAACAAGCTGAGGGATTTGGTATAAACACATAATATGCTTATCTGGCTTTTGTGAAGATTATCATGTCTAATTGAGGAACATTACCTAGTATTTAGTCAGGCTACATTCATGGTCAGCTCAATAGCCAACATATGTTTGACTGCCCTAATTTTATTTCTCAGCAGAAATGGGGTTCTTGGGAGATAGAACAGCAATATTGTCTGTTACTCATAAATGGATCTTTTGTACCATAGGTGGACATTTTCAACCCCATGACCACATTTTAGGGCTTCCTGACTGGGAAATGGAAAGCACAAGGATATCTTATGGGGGATGGGGAGGAGGAGGCAAGACTTCCTGGATATTGCCAAGTTATAAGACCCAGCACATTACTTTGGTGAGTCTCAGTGTTATTGCAATTACATATACATATATATATTATATATATATTATAATATATATATTATATATATACATATATAATATATATATATTATAATATATATTATATATATACATATATATTATATATATATGCAATTACATATACATATATATTATATATATATGTTATTGCAATTGCATATACATATATATTATATAAATATACACATATGTATATAAAATGTGTGCTTTCCTTATGCGACTCTGAGCTACATAGTGATTGGGTCACTGTATCTTGTCACTCTGTATCCCCCCACACCCTTGCACTTTGTGGGCAAGTGATAAGTAGTTGTTGAATGAATGAATTGGAATATGCAATACGGATCAAATACTACTTAAAAGTAATCTCTCTATCCTGATATTAAAAAAGCTAAACATGTAGTATTTTATCTGGACAGTTCTTACATCACTTATTTTCCACTTATATTGTAGTTATTTAAATGCATATTTAGTCATACTACTAGATTGTCAATTTCTTGTCCAGAGGAACTATTTCCTACAGTGCCTACACATGCCCAGCAGTCAATTAGGTGACTTGTCGAATTACTGAATTACAAGGAGCCCTGTAAAACTTAAAGTGATATTAACATTCAATGACTATTTTATTGGGACAGCAAGGAATTTTACCTCTATTTGTATCAGATCAATCAAGCTTTTAGTCAATGACCACTGCTTTTTTCCCTGGGCATGTGACTGGTAAAGGCTCTGGAGGATTCCTTGTTTAAGTAGGAGACACTGTGGGCAAGTGCATCCCTCTGTGAGTTCCTAATTCCATTATGCAGAACTTCTTTAATTACATTGCCCTTTTATTAGACAAACGTGCTGATTCTCACGGAGTGCTTACAGGCAAAAGATCCTTTTAATTATATATCAATTTAGCTTGCGACTGATCAGCAGCAAAATTCTGGATATTGGAGAATCAAATTAAGTGCGTGGCCCGTGTGCGATGAACTTTGAATCCTTGGCAGCTGGCCTATAATGATGGAGGTAAAAATGTTCACTGTTTGCTACCAGCTTGGGGAAGACTTTGGCAGAGAGGTCTCTGACTCCTTAGATAACTTCATTCGGCTTGAGATTATGAATGTCTCAACCCAAGGAAAATGCAGTGTCCCTTGCCTTCCTCCATAGTCTTTTCTAAGCTAAACTCTGAAAACACTTTATATTTGCAAGTAGGAACAAGTGCTATCAGATGGACTGAGAGGGTGACACATAGGTTTTGAATCCTTTTTATCGTGGGAATGGGAATGGGAAAAATAGCAAAACAGACCTGGGGACAGAGATTAGCAGGATGTTCTGTAGGTAGACCCAGAGAACAAAAGAGAAAAGTAGCAAGTGGAGAAACAGGGAAGAACCTGAACCCTGGTATGCCCCAATGGCCAAAGGCATGGAGAGTTTCAAGAAGGGGAAGTTAATATTACTGAACCAAACTCGGGTCGCTTGCCCATGCACAGTAAAGCCAATCTACTGACACCTCGTTGCAGTGAAGGAAAGTGCAGAGTTTATTGTAAGGCACCCTATAAGGAGTTCCGGACACCTAGTACTCAAAAAGCCCAAACTCCCAGAAAGCATTTTTAAAGGCCAGGTGAGGGAGGGGAGTCTCAGGGTATGTTATCAGCTCATGCACACTTCTTTGACTGGTTGATGGTGAGGTAACAGGGCAATGTCTCAGGGGTTAACATTATCAATCCTCAGGCTCCAGGAGGCCTGAGGGCTATGTGCATATGATCATCAAGTAGTTAACATCTTCCATTGGCGGGGGTTTTGGCAACTGTAAAACAACTCAGGGAATGTGCATCAGACACTGTTATCTAGGTACGTCATAGAGGAGCTAAAGCAGAGGATACGGCGGAAGGGTGTGCCCCACAGGGAAGGCCCCATAGGGCCCTGCTTGGTTTCATTAACAGAGTAAAGGGCCACCTAGAGAATGCAGAAAACAAGGAATGAATAAAGAAGGAATCTGACTTGTCACAAAGGGGCTGTTGGAGACTCTGAAGTGTGCCATTTCAGTAGAATGGTAAGGAGGGAAGCTGATTGCAAAGAGGTAATAAGATACAAGTGGTGAGAAAATGGAAGCAATGACTGTAACCTGCTTATTCTAGAAATGTGGCCATGTTCTCTGGATATCATTTTTCACGTCTGTTACCTTTACTTTTCCATTCTGTTGGCTCATTTTGAGTTATAAAAACTTTTCATTTGAGTCAGGAAGGGAAAAGTATTTCCTGTAGCTGGGGAATTTGGGCAGAGTTGGCAAGGTCACCTCTTTGGCCATCTTCACATTCAACTTCTTTCTCTATTTTAATAACATTGGATAATGATGAGTCGCTCTGTTTTGACGTTAGAACTACTCTCATGGTTTCCACATGCAATAAAATGAGATCTGCGTTCCTAAAAGGGCAAATTTGTTGAAATATCAAAGTGACAGTGGGGAGGGGTGGAGAGGAGGAAGCTAGTGGAAGACAGTTGAGAAGACTAATATTTGGGGGATGCGGTGGTGGAGGCCGAGGGCAAAGCGTTTATTTTAGAGGCAGAGATTCAAGGGTTCAGTGTTTGGTGTTGGCCTTGGGTTAGATGGATGGGCTCGTTTGTGGATGCTCTCACAATGAAAGTCATGAGAGAAGATTATCGTGTTAGTGGTTTTGCTCCTTCTGAGTTCCTGTGGCTGTGTGTGACTCGCATTTAGCCTGGGATGGGCCCGGGGGCGTGTTTTGTATTTAGAAACTAATGTTATTTTGTTGAGGAAGGTTGGCCTGTTTACCATTTGCTTCTTACACTTCTTCAAGGGATGGAGTAGTGGGAGCTCACTGGTGATCATTCTGTTATTTGCCTCTGACCTTCACCAAACTATCCAACATCTCTAAATTTTAGTTTTTTGGGTCTGTAAAATGGCTTTAATAACACCTGCCTAACTTCTAGGGTGGTTGAAGGGTCAGGTGAAATATGATAAACAGCACTTTAAAACCAGAGTGATTATAAATAAAATGCAATATTATCAAACAAGGAAAGAAGAGAAGCGACAGACAGTGAAGAATTGAGACAGGGATAAACATCCCCCTTCTCTTTCCCATTACATTCATCCCTATGGGGGTAGCTGTGGACCAACTGCCTTTGTAGGCCCTCACAATTCAGCTGGACTGACTTCACGCTGAGCCAGGAAGTGAAGGGCAGTCTCAGCAGGAAATCAAAGCTCAGGAATCCTGCTGAAGCTTTAGTTTGTACAAAATACCTTTCATTGGGCCTAGGACATATTCAGCACTCAATAAATGCTATATATCACTCCCTCTTCCTGGCTCCTCTCCTTCCAGCCATATACTGACTTTATTAATGCTACTCAGTGATACATCCAGCTTTGTGAGGCCAAAAGCTTGCACAACATTGGACCACCTCTTCATGTAGAAAACTGAAACAACATCTTCTTTTACACATTTTATTAAAACATATGGTCAATTGATCAGATTACTAAGTAGGACAACTCAAGACCTTGGAAGGGATCTACACAAGGGAAGGTTCTTGAAGCTTAGATGTTAGTAGATTCATATAGAATCTGCCTCAGATGGTGATGAAATGCCCACTACTATGTTCAGCAACTCCTGTGTATGTGTGTGTGTGTGCATGTGTGTGTGTGTGTGTGCGCACACATGCTCATACACCTGGGTGTGAATTGACACATAGTCTATTCACACATATGCAAATGCACAACCTCCTAAAAAAACTGCATGGTGCATATATTTTTTGACATTAAAAACTCAAAGTGAGTTAAAAATTATTTTGGTTTGAGAGTTATATGACGTGTATTGAAAACATTTGAGAACTTTGAACTTCCAAAATATCATGGGTGAGAATCTCTGTTCCAGGTCACTTTGTACTTGAAACTACCTGTAAAGCCCAACTGATAAAATGTGTCATTTAGGTTACAGGGGATTTTGCTATTTTTCCTGTCTATAGAGATAGAGCAGAAAATAACTCGAGTCCTTTGGTCCAGCCCACTGCGTGCAGTAGACCACCTAGAAATCCTCACTGACAGGCAAGAAGCTGTCCCAGAGAGGAGCCCTTCTCACCTTGCTTTGGAAACCACCACCCCGTTAGGACTTTTCATTTCTGACTAACCCACGATATCCAGGGTGTAATGACAATGTTACTTGAGGAGCAATTCAGGATGCACCTGTTTTTTTAGGGCTAAGAAGATGTCATATAAGTGTTTGCTCATGTTGTTACTGAGTCCAAGCTTGTATTGCTTGCCTCATGAC
Organism: Balaenoptera musculus; assembly: GCF_009873245.2. NCBI lineage: Eukaryota > Metazoa > Chordata > Mammalia > Artiodactyla > Balaenopteridae > Balaenoptera > Balaenoptera musculus. Next base: position 52,518,288 of record NC_045787.1, read on the forward strand.
AGCCCAGTAAGTGGAGAGATGAGGTGGTGGAGCATGGTGTAGTGACTTGATTCAGAAAGCCAGCAGACCAGGAAGATGGTGGACTAGTGTCCCAAAGAACCATCTTACCCGAGTTAGAATTCAGACTTCTTTTGTACTGAAAGGGAAGGGAGCGTAGCTGGTTGTTACAAGCTTCTTGGTGCCAGCCAGACCCCGGAGGGTATGTGATAAGCCTTGTCAGTCTGGTCACCAAGTTCCTGTAAACCTCCAACAAGGCAAATGTTATTCTCTGTTCTGCAACTTTTTATCTTTATATGAATGAAACATATTATACCTTTAAAGGTCAAACCTGGGAGCCAGAGCCTTAAGAAAGGGCTTTTATGTATATTTCAGGCTATAGGCAACATTATTTTACTGATTGAGAAGACAAGGCACAGGCAACTGAGCACAAATGTAGATCCAACATGGAGTCAGCTTTGTTCTTCTCTGGTACAGTTTCACTGACTGTTAAGAAAAACTCCTTCTCTGAATCTCTCTAGTATGCTTTCTCATTTTGTTTGTTTTGTTTTTAGTAAAACTGACAGAACCTTCCAGCCTATGTCACAGACCATTGCCAGTTTCTAGTTAGTGGAATCATTGTGTATCATCCACCACACACAGCCTTTGTGATGAAGATCCACAACAGAAAGCCCTACACGATCCTCAGCCCTCCTGGTTCTCTGACCTCATCCCCTGCCTCTCATTACCTCGCTGGCTCTGCTCCAGCCAGCCTGGTGTCTTCACAGTTCCTGCATCACATTCCTGCATCAGAGCCTTTGCACCTGCTATGACCTCTGCCAGAACGACTGTTCCATCCAATATCTGCATTACCAGCTGGGGGCTATTGCTAATCACCTTATATAAAAATGGAACTATCTATAGCACTTACCACCAGGCAACTGTCTGTCTGTTTGTCTATCTATTTACTTGAACCCTGCCCCCGCATCACACCCACACACACCATTGTCTGCTACAAGAGGGCATGGATATTACCTGTTCTGTGCACTGCTGTGTCTCCAGTTCTTGGAAGAGTACCTGACACAAAGGTACTCTCAATAAATGTTTTGAAATGAATGAATGAAACTGTACAATAATCTGGGAAGGTAAATATTTTATTTTATGGACAAAGGCAACAGTGCTCAGAAAGATAAAGTAATTTGTGAACACTCACACAGCTACTAAGAGGTGGACACAAATACAGACCCCAGGAAGCTTTTCTAGTCAGGATAGAAAAGAGCCAGGACAGTATTTACAAAATGGCCTTGTGGATAAGTAATATATTAGTATATTATCCTTCCTAACATTAGGAATTTAATTTAAAAGAGGATTAATTTGTAAAGGGTTTATCTAGGAATAGGCAGTGTCCTAACCTGAGGGAATGTGTTTTTAATGGAATCTCAGGCACATTGGCAGGTTCCGCTGGTGGTGTCTTGGGGCCAGGGACCAGCTATGCGCTAGTTCAATGATTAGACCGTGTGCTGGCATCTGCCTGGAAACTCTGAAAGAATAGATTCTTGGCCAAGCTCGCTTTAATATAAAATATGCTTTTGTGGCATTCTGGCCCTGGCTCAATGGGCCTTCTCTTTCTTTCATTCAACTTTGGAAAGAAGATTTGGTGTGAGCATTTAGTAGATACCCTCTTTGCTCTGTCTGATCTGCTACTTAAGCCATTTCCACATAGGTAAATGGGGGTATGGTGGGTTGTTTAATGTTTCTACTGGAAATGTAAGAATTGAAGTCTAGAGTCAATAAAGGGATAATTCCTTAGAAATAAGAAAACACTACAGATCTAAAGTAGAACAAGAGGCAAGCAAAGCTAAAGGGACATTTTGATTTTTTAATGTTTGTTTACTTGTATGTAAGAAAATGTGTGTATATTCTTTCCCACATAGGTTTACTTATTTTCAAAAAACACTATATTCCTACTCTTTTTCCTTCCAAGCATTGCACTTGGCTGATTTTTATGCTCTTTTCCCATTTTATATAGGTGGAAATACATCAGTACAGTCTGGTGCTTCACAAGCACCCAAGTCATGAATCTGTAGCCTGACATATTTGGCCGTGATTGATCCCTCAACTAGATTCTGTTCTCTTTGTTCATTTTCAAAGAAGCCTTCCAGTGATATGTGACAGTACAGTTGCAATTATTTCCTGACTGGAAGTATGTATCTATTTACATGTGCATACACACACAGGGTTGTATTGCAAAGATAGAACATTGATACTTAACTGTGTATGTGCTCTATCAGTATAATACTGGCATAGGTGCTTGTATGAGGGATAGGAAATGGTTAAAGATAAGCTAGAGGGAAGAGGTTTACTTGTTCTTCAAGCGTCAGACTGCGCCGTGAATGAACCTGTAAGGGTTCAGAAAAGGTGAGAGACCTGGCCGAAACCTAGGTTAGGAATTCTGCAGAAGTTACTGGACACTTGTCCAGTTTAGGATAATTTATACTTTTCATACTAGTTCAGGATGGTGGGGTTACCCTTTGAAGCTGTGGAATAACCAGCTGCCAGGTGGAATGAGGGAGCCGAATGAGCTTACCTTTGCTTCTCATGGTATCTTGGGTAGCTCATTTACAAATAAAGGCAATCATGTTAGAAATATATAGACTAAACACATGGGCAATTATTTTATATAAATGATCTAATTATAAAAGTTCTTATAAATCTATTAAAGTCACACTAGAAAACATGAATGAGGAACTGTTGTTTTAATAGTTGTAAATTACTAATCCCCTGTTTTTTGGTATCTTTTCTTGCAAAGAGAAATATTTTAAATATAGAACTCTAAACTCAATAGTTATGTCCACAAACACCCATTGGAAAAGTAAACAAATTGTGTACTCCACCATAAGAAAGATATCAAGGACAATAGTGCAAATCCTAACTGAATAAATTCTACTATGGCCAATCAGTTGACATGATGGGTAATCTTTCCTTAAGTCAGAACCTGTTTTATGGAAGAAGGTAAAAACATCATTGTAAAAACTGAGGGATATGAAACCTCAGAAGCTTCTCTCAAATATATCTATAAATATGCCATTGTTTCAACCATGGGCTCTCTCAAGTTTTTGTTCCAACTGGCAGGAGAATGAGTAAGAGAAGTAAGTTATCACAGTTCTCCACCATTTGAGGGGTGCTGGGCAGCGGTCAAGTCATAAATCAAAAGGAAAATAACATGGAGAGCTAAGCTGAACATCAGGGGAGGAAAATTTATCACCAGATTCACCATGTGCTTTGGGCAGTCATGTTATTATGAGTCTAGGTTACAGAAGAGCTGGTAGAAAGGAAGGGAATAGCAGTTTCTCTCTCTCTGTCAATCTCTTTTTTTTCTTTTCTATTTCTTAGTTTTTCTCTCTTTTTTCGCCATTATTCTTTCTTCCATCTCCCACTTGGGATTTCACCAGCTTGGTCCCAGAGTCCTTGGAGGCTTTCTGTTTGAGACTTACTATCCACTGCTGGTCAGAGCCTCACCTTTAACTGTCTGCCCCTCCTTGGATCATTCTGTTCCCTCCTTATCCTCTCAGAATCTCCTCTGGCTGAACACGAGAATGATACAGTCCTAAATGAAGAGAGTTTAGGCCTGGGTGGGACTTGAGCAGGACACAATGAAGAGCTCATGGGGTCAGCCTCTCTTGCTAATTCCTCTTCTCTCCACTGTTTACATGATGTATTCTGAGGCTCCAAAGCCAGTCCCTGGAATTTATGCAGAGCAGAGTAGGTGCTCCTGCAGGGAAAATGGAGGGGACAGGAAGCTATACTGAACAATGATAGGAAAGATCATATATACCAGTGGTGTGATATAGGTGACTTAAATTGTATTTAATTATTTAAACTAATATTAATTGTTAAATTTAGTGAAAATAAATTTTATTTTTCTATTTTCCAGTTTTTCCTCAGAGCATGCATTTTTAAAACAGAAAAAAATGCTTATGTTATACTAAGTGAAAATGAAAATTCAGTATTATATATATAATCTAACTACAAATATATAAAAGTTATGGCAGAGAAATAAAACTGGAAGGAAATATACCAACCAATTAAGAGTGATTGCGTTTGGATGGTGGGTCTAAGGCTTATTTTGATATTGTTGTTGTTTCTAGCCTGATATTGTCTAATTTTGCTCAAATGCATGTGTTTCACTTTTAGAATAGAATATATACAACATACTTCACTAAAATGGTGTTCCTTCTTTTTCTTTTTATTAAGGACTTGGGTTGCAAAAAAAAAGCTAATATAAATCAAAAAGGGAGTTTATAAGCAACATTCCTTGCTTTTTAGTTACTTTAATTTGAAATATATATATATATTTAATTAAAATGCTAGATATAAAATGTAATTTCACCACTCTTTCTTTTGTATAAACCAGCACCACGGAGCACAGGATTAGACTAGAGTCAGGCAACTGAAACCTCAGTTCCACAGTTGCCCCCAGCCATCTAGGTGACCTTGAGCGACACAGGTTCCTCCCTCTGCTTCAGTTTGCCCACCCATGATACTGAAAAGTTTGGGCCAGCCGATGCAGTCTGGTACTTTATGCCTCTAAAATACTCTTGCAATATCTTTTCTGGCTGTGTACCTTCCCTGGTGTCTCTCTGCCTCTCTCCTCTGTAAAAGGATGTAGTGGCAATGGTTTTAGACACTGTATCCTCAGGGAGTTGAGCAGCACATGAGAAAAAAAATTTTAACATAAGCAACATTACATGTGAGAGTGAGATTTTGTGACATTTGTGACTCTGTAGTATAACTGTAATTTTTTCCCCTGCATATAGCACCACTCTACTTCTATTTTTCCAACTCTGAGAACCAAAGATATTTTAAAGTTCAGCAATGTGTTTTTAAATAAATCCTTTTTTAGTCCACCTACAAAATGATTGGCCATGAATGGAAACAGTGGTACTGCTGCTTCCAGGGTAACATTGGCTGGGATTACACAGGAAGAGTCTTGGTGCTGGAGGATGTGTTCTTAACTCATAATCCAAGCAAATAGTGATTTTCCTAACATGGTTGAAAGAACATCCTGGTACAACCTTGATGAAATCCTTTTAGACTTTTGAGGCTTACTCTCTTTGTTTTATTTGTTCAGTCAGTTTCATCACTGCTGATATAGATGGATTTTCACCTATTAAAAGTACAGAAGTTATTATAAACCATGAAGCAAAAGGATGAATGGAATTTCAGAATGACTTGGTTTGTGTATCTGTAAGAAAGATGGTTCCCTGCAATTGATACTCCAGTCCAGGGAATAGATAGCAGGACAAATAATAATGTTAATGATGATGATAATTGTGGGTGATACTTAGTGAGCACTTGCTATATTCTAGACATTTTTCTAAAAATTTTAAAGGTTTTAACTTATTTAATCCCCATAACAACCTTATGAGCCAAGGTGCCATTGTTGTCTCCATCTGAGGAGGAAACAGAGGATGAGTAACTTGCCCAAGGTCACATGCCTGCTAAGTGGCGGAGTTAGAATCTGAACTCAGAAAAGTCTGACTCTAAAACCCTGGCTCGTAACCAGCTGACTATTGCCTCTCTGCTCGTCAGTGTTCAGCCATCTGTGCAGGATCTAGACATGAGTCAAGAGCCAGCCAGGCCTTCTGGATAATGTATGTTCCTCACTTTCTGTTCCCTGTACCAGAGGTCTCAGCCTGTTATCTCCATGCTTTCCTGCCACACAGAGTCATCTTCTTCCTAATCAAATATTTGCTGGGACTGTGGGTAGAGATTTAGAAACAAGTCTAACTTTAGGCAGGTGTAATGGGTCCAAACTTTGGGGATGACCAGTAAAGCAACAATTTGTAAAAGAATGCCCATCTAGGAGCAGGGAAACCTTGGTTTGATTTGCAGTTCAGCTACAGATACCTGGCCACAAGGGAGGAGATTCTGATCCAGTGGGTCAGGTATGGAGCCTTGTAACTGTATATTTAAAAATTTTCCCCAAGGAATTCTGACACTCTTCCCAGGTTTGATAATCCCTAAACTAGAGCATGGGGAAAGTAAAATATTCTAGGGAAAAAGGACAGTGAATCATCACTGAATGTTTCTGTTCATTAGATAAGGCGATGGGGTTCTTTAACAGCCTAATCCTGGAGGGCAAAAGGGAAGAATCAGGATCTAGGGCAGGTTTACTCTTAAACCCCTATGCTTAAGCAAAGTATATTGAACAGTGTTGCATGATTGGAGCCTTCTCAACACCTTCCATGTGTTAGTCATACTGTTGTAGCATGATGAGCCCAGAGGGGAGGCAGCTAGCTAGGCCTGGGGAGTGAAGGAAGATTCCTCAGACCAGGTGACCTTTAGACAGAAGGCATTACATGTAGGGTCCTTATTTGGACCCAAATCTTGAAGCATTTTAGAGCCTGAACATAAAGAGGCTTATTTTGGAAGACATTACAACCATTCAACGAACAACTCATTAGCCCCCATCTGACCAGGATTCCATTCTATAGACAGTGACGGCAACGGACTTCCTCACCTCACTCCACCCCACCCTGACCTGCCTCCTTACTTCTGCTTCTGTCTATCTAGATCCAGTCCCTTCAAGTGAAAGTCCATAACTAGAAACTAAAACAGAAATTTTATCAGAAACATTGGTGTATTTTTATTCCTCTTTACTGCATGTTGAGTCTGCCCATCCTGGATTGTATTTACATTTTTAAGTTATTAATTTAATTATCAAATATTTGAAACTACAGACAATTCGGGAAATGAATTGACACCCGTATTTCCATCTTCCATCTTTAATGAATGTTAATATTTTACCCTATTGGCTCCAGATCGTTCTCATTTGTGAAGAAATAAAACGTTACAGAGACTGTCAGTGCCTACCCCCATCTTGCCTCTGGCGTCTTGATGTTTGCTAAGGAAAATATTTCAGTAATATTGATATTTGCCATGTCAAAAGTGGTGTTACCTAAGAACTGCATGGGACCTCAGGGATCCTATACTCTAAACTCCTTTGAAGCTGAGTCCTAAAGGTTCTAGAAAGCAGGCAGGGTTCTGGGAACACGGCAGAGTTGGTCACCCAAAAATATTTGTTTTTTTTATTATTGATTGGCTTCTGTGCTGTACCAGGAGTATTTGCATGAGTGTGAGAAAGATAGTAACATTCCCATTTTGATTTTTCGATCCGATTTACCCATCTTTATTCCCACTGCAGCTGGGCTAATTCAAGCCCTCATTAGCTCTGGGTGATAGCAGTAGCCACTCTATAGGCCTCCCTTCCTCACAGCTTAGCTATTACCACGCGCAACGCACGCTTCGATGGCAGGATGTCATCACATCTCTTCTGATGTGTGTCCGTTGCCATGTGAGTTTTGGTAAGAAGATACAAGAGAGGAGGAGATTCTGGTGTCTGATATAATAATAATCGCGATAATCGTCCCAAACATTTATTGAAGTTTCACTCTCTGCCAAGAATTGTTCTATGAACTTTATATGAATTAATTCATTAAAGTCTCGTAGCTTCTCTGTGACATAGATATTATAAATATCCCTACTTTAAGGATGAAGAAGCTTAGGCACTAAGACTAAGTGACTTGCTTAAGTTTTCCCAACTAGTATGTGGCAGAGGTAAGGTTTGGACCTCGGCCATCTGGCTCCAAAGCCCACATTATTTACCACTATGCCACCCTGCCTTTCACTGTAGCTCTTGGTGACAATGAATGAAAGAGCAAGCCCATTTGGGGGCTTCTATTTTTGCTAGTCCTTAATACATAGTGTAGTCTGTCAGATTCTTCAGAAGTCTGTATTTTGCACCTTTTGAATGGGTTCTGTTTGGCAATTATTTTGAAATTGAAGAATCCGGAATACTAACATATTTCTCCATAGGAACATTTTTATAAGGAGTAGTTAAATTTCCAGACAAACCTGTAATCTAGTTAAGCCATGAAATAGCTAAATACGCTCATTTGCAATAAAATAAGATAAAAAGAGCAATGCTGTTACAATATTAGTAAAAAGAGAAGGTCAAAGTTGTTATATTTTACTCTTAGATAGTTGTGTTTAAGGGAAAGGAGGATGAGGAAGTAGATAGAAACTTTGGGGATGATTTTAGATTTGTGAGTACTTTTAAGGGTTTTGGAGATAAACGTTTATTATATCTAATTTCATTTAATATCTAAAGGCTTTCTTTTTATTTGATATAGTTGTCTAGTAGTTGTGTTTTTATACTTCTCAAACTCCAAAACAACAAGAAGTTGTTGTTTGCATATATAACCAAGAGAAGATGAGCGATTTTGCTGAAGTAATTAGGCAAGAGTTAGAAAAGAGGAGGGAAAAGAGTTATAGAGAATATACATACTAGTTTTGTAAATAGAGATCATTTGAGCTGCAATTAGTTTAAAGAATAGACGTACAGTAGGCAGTGTATGTACATGCCTTCCAAGTGGGAAAATGATTGAGAGGAAAAGATTTTGAGTGATGTATTTCCTTCTGTCAGTCAACAGTAGCATCATTGACTCAAACCAACATAATAGATGGAAGGAGGAGGAAACTGCAACCAGCTAGGAGCTCATGTTACCAAAGGACATTTGTAATTTAACACATACTTTGTATTTCTCTGATGTGAAGTGTATTCTTTTAGGTTAAAAATGGATTAGGCATGCTTTCGAGAAAATGACATTAGAAATCTTGTGTTCTTAGAACACAAAAGTGAACGTACTGTGTGTATATATATATATATATATATATTCTCTATTTTTCATGGCACTGTTAATGTACCTCTGCAGGGCCTCTTCTTTTATGTCTAGTTATTCCCTCTTATGAGGGATGTAAGAAGCCTTGCAAGAATGGTTTCAAATAATCTGCTGCTTATTGTGGCTGAGGTAAGCTTGCCTAGTTATTCAGTCTCAGCCCTCTTCCTATCCCACCTTTCCTATATTTTGTTTCTTTGTTTCATGACATAGTCACTGGGGTGGACATACATTTTTTAGCTACCATAACAGAAAGCTTGTTTCCTTATTATCCATGGAGCTGGAGGTTAAGCTCAACCTTGGCTGCAGTGAGAAGGAAGTCCTGGACTTAACATTGCTAAGGGACTTAGAAACATTGCTGTTTTCAAAACATGTCACCAGGCCATTAATTAAACGCTAAAGTGAGTAACTTGAATGGAATCAGCTCAAGAGAACCCTTCCCCCGCACTGCTCCCATTTTGGCCCATGTGAAATACACACAATTTAAATCTTATTGAATACTTCTAAGGGCTCCAATCTCAATAGTTAGAATCACAATTAGTAATATATTTTTTTCCAGTTTGTGAAAGGAAGAATAACGGACCTGAAAAAAACTGGATTATTTTCACTTTCATTGCCTAGCTAATGATATTGGTCGGAATAACTGATTTAAGATACCTACTGATTTGAAATGTTTTTAGTATAAAGCTTTAAAAGCCCTGATTACGTGATTCCCTTTGAAGTTAGTCCCGGAAACACTTTGTTCTTAGAAGATATTGGAATGAGCTCCAAAATGGACATTTGTTCCCCAGAGGGTATAAAATCTGACAGAGTGTCTAAAATTCTTGGAGAAGTGATAAATACCATGGCATCTTATTTAGTTTTCACCTTCTACTTAGAACTGCAGCTCTGAAATATTCCAATGAAATTGTTTAATTGCACCAACCAACTCAAATCAGTGTAAGCAGAGCTTTTTCTCCTGATTTCTGAGTTTATAGCTCCCAAGTGAACTGAAACTAGGGATTTCTTTCTGCTGAGTAGCAATTTTAGAGAGGGTACTTTTGAAATTTTGTCAAAGTAAAATTTCAGAGAAGCTCCTTTGGATCTTTTTCCTGGAATAGGGTGATCAGAAGGGAAAAACATGGCTGGTTGCACAATCCCTTTGCCAGATAAATATCAAAACACCCTAATTCCACATTGATGTTCCTGAAAGTTTTTATATGAGGACCTTGAAAAACACTTTATATGCATACATTTCCTACCACCTTTTTCAGTTTGAGGCAGGGTGGAACATGACCACATTTTTAGTGGCTATAGGTGGAGAAGTGCAATTTTTAGTCACACAGAAGAAAGCTTATTTTAAAAAAGTCTCTTCATGAATATTCTCCGATACCTCTGCCTCCAGTGTCCTTATCCCCATAGTGAACCACAGCTGCTCCCTGCCTCCCCCGAGACCCTGCAAGACCAGCAGGTAGGTCTAGTCCAAGCTTCTGTGAAGTCACTGCTTTTTCCCTGGGTCCTGGTGCCCACCAGACCTTGTGTGCACTCTCCAAGAGAAGAGTTTCTGTTTTCCCCAGTCCTAAGGAGTTCCTGAGATCAAGCCCCGCGGGGCTTCAAAGCCAAATGCTCTGTGTGACATGGTGCTAATTCCTGGACTTCTATGAGGCTCTTTCCCCCCCTCTTCTAGACAGTGTAATAATACCCATCTCACAGTTATTTTGTAGATTGGATAAGACCCCAGTGCGCCTAGCATAATAGTCCTTGACAGATAGAAGTAGGAATAACTCATACACACAGGACTTACTATATATCAGGCATAGTTCTAAACGCCTTAAAGATATTAACCCACTGGATTCTCACAATATCTCAATGGGTCAGTAATATGTTATTCCCATTTTACAGATGAGAAAACAGAGGCACAGGAGATTAAGTAACTTGCTCAGCATCAGACATCTACTCCGCGTTGGAACCAAGATTTAAATTTAGGGCAGACTGATACCAAATTCTATGTGCTTAGCTACCACACCAACCTATCTCTCAACAGGAAGGGTCTTTTCTATTAAGGAATACAAGGCTTTGATTTGGATTTATGGAACATATATTCCTTTCTCATATGCAGCATACCTTGATTTCTGCAGAAACTTTTTTTTCCTAAAATAATGGCTTATTAATAACATAATTTTTGTGAAGTAATAAGATGCTGTAGGTTCACAGATTTTCAAATACTTACATACACAAACTGAGAGAAGCAAAATGTATTTGATCAGATTAATTACCCATAATATGCTTGAATTAGCATACTCTTAATTATCCATTTTATTGGAAGTTTCTTAAGTACTATATAATTTAATGATTTGAAATAAAATTACTTTAGTAAGTGCTTCTGTACGTTTGCAGAAGTAAATTGGTGTTAGAAGACCTTATTAATTGTGTGATTTTAGGCAAGTCTCATAAATTCTTTGAGTCCTACTAGTGTTCGAACCTGAAAAGTAGGAAATATAATCCCTCTTGTGTCTACAGTGAGAATCAGATGAGAACATTGATGAAAATGGCTTTTGGCAAACTTGCAAATGCTATATAAATGCAAAGGTCATCATTAGTGTCAAGAGAGTTCCAGGATTTCATGTGATTGCTCATTAACGTGCCAAGAGAGCTGGGATATGAAATCCACATTTCTCAATCCCAGACCTTGGCCCATCATTTGAGATATCACCTCATTGGAAATACATGGAGCTTAGACCACATTGCTTAACTGATTCCTATGGGAGGTGTTGGCTCATTGAGAGACAGGGTTTCTATGAAGCCGATAAGAGCTGGCCTAGTTGACTTCCATAGTCCCAACTGTAAGAATTTAGAATTCGAAAATTAAAACAGGGGAAGCTCTTCTGCAGCTTAACTGAGCCTGCAAATTAAAACTTCAAGATTATTTAGTACTAGCATTTTATAGTAGAGCATTTGCAAAGAAAACCAAACACAGTCACCCCCAGTGTTTTGAGCAGACGCCAATTTTTCACAGGAAATGGAGAACTCTTTTTCATTTTAGCCATAGGAATTGGTATTGTTTATTTCCTCATCCATATGTTTTGTGTCTGGAAATGTCCCAAGATCCTCAAGCTCAGCGGGTCCTCCTGACCCCTTCCCCTTATACTCTTGAAGTTCACTCTCATCTGCCCCTTCTCTTTACAGTTCCTCCAGGCTCCCGACCATCTCTTTCTTTTATTCAGTGTTCATCCTCACATTCTCCCTGCCCCCATCTCCCAAGTCCTCCCTCCTTTTCCTCATTTGCTGAGTTTTAATCATGCACATCCAAAGGCATTGAGAAGTAAGGTCAGCAACTCTAATTCTACCTTCTTTTCTTCCAGCACCAAGCAAGCTTTACCTGGGGAAGATAGAGGTTGGGGGACATGGGGAGGGAGGGATGAGCCTAATATCAGAGTTCTACCATTTTGATAGTGTAAACAATTTTCTCTTTTAATAAGGGCAGGCTGTCTGCTCTTAACCTCTTTGGAAGAACTCTTTCTCATCATGCCTTGCCTTGCACCTTTCTCTCAGAGCAATTCTGGCTTCCCCTTCCCCCACAGGTTTCTGGCTGTCCTCTGGCCGTCCTTCAGCTTTCTCTGTTCCCTTCTCTTTGAGGTGTCTGTGCTGGCTTCTCGGCTCTCCTTGTGCCTTTCCAAATTCTTCACACTTCTGCTGCCAGTTTGGGAATGATTCATGATTTCTGCGTCCAAAATATTAGTTCTAGAAGAAAATCTTCCTGGTTTCCCGGTCTCATTTGGCTGAGGTGTTCACTATCCCAAGCCAGAGAATGGGCAGGAGAAAATTTGAGATTCTTGCAGGCCCTTGCCCTGGTTCCCTCGTGGGCTGTCATGTTAACTGAGGTTTCCAAGCCTGCCATGAAAGACATGATCTCAAATATACATGCTCCCTTTTGGTTATTCTGTTCCTTTCACATTCACGGTAAAGTAAACACGCTATTATTTATTTCACAGTGCTCTTGCTTTCTGCTGAAAATTGCATTAATGATGTTTGAGGAATTAAAATTCTTCATTTGGCCTCATCAAATCATTTTGTGTCATTGGTTTCCTTCAATTTTCTTTGGATAATATCATCTTAGCTTTTGGTGTAGTTAGAAAAGTTGTTTGCTCTGCTCAGATTAAAGCCTTTCTTCCCCTTAATTATGTTTTTCCTAATTATGTCCTCTTCCCCCTTACCAAGACCACCTAGAATAATTTCTCCCTCTCGAGTGTTTATAACCTTCAACATCTTGCACATCATAAATGGAAAATGGCCAAGTATTTGAACTTTGTAAGCACAAACCGTTAATGGAGAGCCAATACAGCATATGGCTGTGATGAATGAAACTGTGTTTTTGACGTGACTGTTCTGGTAAATTTAAGTGATTCTTGACCCACCAGTGCTACAGTCTGAACTATCAAAAATCCCCTAAATGTTTGATACGGTCCCATGTTGTTTTCTAGCACATGCTCTGTAGAACTTCTGTAGTATTCATGACAGTAATGAGGTGTGGAATCTTTTATTCAAATTCATGCATTTCTTCTCTGCTCACTTTTCAACAACTGGAAAAGGTGTTTTTTACTGATGATATGTAAGTTAAACGGTAGGATTTGAAATTTCTCATTTAAGCAAAGACCTTGGCAAATATGTTTCACAGAACATCGTAATTCATTCAGATGTAAGAGGAAGGGTGTATAATTTTACTTCAGTGAAGAAAATTAACAAAAAAAAGGTTGGCAGAACTAGAGAAGAGGTGACAGGTAGAGAGTAATAAAACCCCGTATTTACATAAAATGTAAATACATTTGTCTGAGTACCTTGGGATGGCCTTACCATTAGTTCTGCCTGTAAGCATTCCAAATTTACTAGGCTTTAGAAACATTTCTTAGCCTTAGGGCTTTGTGTGGAAAATAGTAAGAAAGTAATAATGCTTTATAAATAATGCTTACTGCATGCCTGGTACCATATTAAACACCTACATGTGTTACCTCACTTTATTCTGCGGACAACTTAGTGCAGTAGATATTACTATTATCATCCTCATTTACATATTTGGGGCTCTGGTTAGAGAAATAAGGTAACTTGCTTAAGTTACGCTCTAGATAAAGCCAGAATTTGAGTACATTTCTTTCAGACTATAGATCCTGCCCTCAAGCATATTGCTCACCTGGAGGAAAACTCACCTTTGAAGAAGCTGAGAGCTTCCCACAGTGGGTGCCGCCTTAACCTGTGGGACGTAGATTTCTCTTCCTTGCTTCCTTTCCTGGCAAAGCCATTAACTAAGCCCGGCTCTTTCAGGAAGGATGAAATGTTCTTTGTAAACCTGTCTTAAATACATTTCTTTTTCTTGAACAAACTGGAATTTACCATTCTCTTTTATTATAGATTCTTAAATGATTAAACTGTTTTTACTTTATATCCCAGTGAGACCCAATCAAATTTCCCCCCTCACTAAGGTGAAAGTAGAAGACAGGCAGAAATCTCCAGTTTGGGATAGCAGTTAGTGTGAGATAGCTGAGCGTACCAAATGTGATGATATAAATGTAGAGTGGTGAAACAGCAGTGCTGTTTCAACATTCTGTTTATTTCAACACTTGGGGCTTAAGGAAAGCCAAGATTTTGGTTGAGCACTCTGCTTATCTTGTCAGTGGGGTAGCTGCAGTCTATAATGTAATAACTCTAAAAAGCCAGATTTTTGTGCTATAAAATTTTGAAAATCATGTTTAGTTCTCATACGGAGTTTTACGGGACTACTAGGATAGAGTCTGGTGGCACTGGAGGAGAACAATGGGATCTTTAAGTGGGAAAGAAGGTGAGAGAATTATTGAGGCCACATCGACTAATGATTTCAGATTGATTCAGTTCAGGGCAAGTTATCCATCTGATTGATTATAGCAAAAAAGATCCACATTAGGAGAGTTTTTCTGATTAATTGCCTAATGTCATTTCATTTTATCCTTAGTAAATACCTACTGAGATTATTTACACACTAACAAAGAAAAGAGTTTTGTTTTGTTTTTTATAAATTTATTTATTTATTTTTGGCTGTGTTGGGTCTTCGTTTCTGTGCGAGGGCTTTCTCTAGTTGCGGCGAGCGGGGGCCACTCTTCATCGTGGTGCACGGGCCCCTCACTATCGCGGTCTCTCTTGTTGCGGAGCACAGGCTCCAGACGCGCAGACTCAGTAGTTGTGGCTCACGGGCCCAGTTGCTCCGCGGCATGTGGGATCTTCCCAGACCAGGGCTCGAACCTGTGTGCCCTGCATTAGCAGGCAGATTCTCAACCACTGCGCCACCAGGGAAGCCCTGAAAAGAGTTTTTCTTTGCAAAAATTTTGGTAAATTTACACATTTTCTGAACAGGCTCAGTAAATGACTTGTAAAACCATGGGAGAATAAGCCAGTGCTTTGTCACATTATCTACCACATGTAAAAAACATTGTATTACTTTGCCTTCTTTTAATGTACCATGCCATCCTTTTCCCATGTAGAAACATTTGAAATCTATTTTGTTTCTCTGAATACTACTAGAATAGAGGGCATTAACGTACCCACAAACCATAAGCACAAAGTGTTGAAAATTTCTTGCTGGTAAACGTCATGGCAAAAGGTTTGGGTGATTAAAACTAACCACATGTTGATTAGACCATTTTTGGAAATGTGTAAATAAGGTGGAAAGATGTTCAGTGGGAGCCTCTGTATCACTAATCTATCCTACATGTGCTATACAATTAGAAGTTTTTGTATTGATCGCCTTTGGAAATTTCATTAATAAATTTAGAAGGTTTAAGATTTTGAAGTCAAAAGTACCTGGTTTAAATTGTAGCTTTGTCATAAGTCATATGTCTTTAAGCAAATTGCTTAACTTACTTTTTCACTTATCTGTTATCAGTTTTTCTTATCTGTGTAATGGACTGAATAGCAGAATTTCCCTCGCAGGATAGCTGTGGAGGTTACAAGCTAATGCACACAAGTTGCATATGTAGGAACTGGTACTTTTAAAAAAAAGATAGCGCAACTTCCCTGGCGGTCCAGTGGTTAAGACTCTGTGCTTCCAATGCCAGGGGCGTAGATCGGGGAACTAGGATCCCACATGCCACACAGTGCGGCCAAGAAAATATAAAAAATAAATAAAATAAAATAAAGATAGCACATCTTCTTTTATCAGCATTGATACATTCTGTTGGAAGTTTAATTTTTATTATATAAATATTGGCCTAAGATATGTTATACTTTCAGCTGTGTACAGAGAATTAGACCATTCTTTATGAAGGGAAGCAACACCAAACTGATGGAATCTGAACTGCGTAGGGTATGGTATAATGTCTCATCCAAAAGGTTCTCAGGTTTTGTTGGGATGCCAAAGTGAACTGATGTCCAAGGAGGAGAAGGGCTGGGAGTAGAAAAAAGAACCTGTGAGTAGGGCCAGCCTCTTTGGAATCTCTCCAGGCTGGCTCCTGTGTGCTTTGCTTTGCTGTGGTACTTCTTCTCAATGCCCTTCTCTCTGCTTCAGCTCCAGACTTTAGCTGGGGTTTTATTTCACTCTTGGAGGCCTAGCACTGGACTCACCCTCAGAACCTCTCTGAGACTGAATGCCCTTCAGTTTTAAAAACTTGCAGCTGGAGTAAGAGGTTTTCTCCCCCTGGACCACTGTCACTTTAAGGTTACCTGCCTTGCCAGGAGATGGGAGATCACAATTACGGTCAGAAACAGCTAAAGCATTCAGTGTCTCTGGAACCATCTCCTCCTAAAGGATGCATTGCTTAATAATGATCTGGAAAAAGAATCTATCAGAGTAGGAAGCTTAAATAACTCAGCCCCTACGTGTTATTTTTAGATACTTAACATAAATGTTCACATTCAGGGTGGGCCCTTCTTTCAGAGTTGGAAAAACCCTGCCATGTGGGTGGTCTTGGGGGTTCTACTCTAGGATGGGAAATTGTCACTCTATATTTCCATCAGAAATTTCCTTCTGTTTCCTCACTCTCATCTGCTTGGAACTGTGCCCTGCATTTTTCTCTCTGACATTTCAGTGAGAAGACAGGCCTGAGACCAAAGGGCCATCTGAGATGTGGACATGGATTTACTAACGTTTACTGTTTAAAAAAAAAAAAAAAGGATAAATCTCCTTTTAAGAACTTTTTAAAAACTTATCTACCAAAATGGCCACGATTATCATTCCCTGACAGCTCACATGGAACCATGATCCAACACAAATGATTTCAATTCATATTTGGTCCACAGGGTACATGTGATATTTTTCATTGTGCATTTCAAATGCATGGGACTTGTTTTCACATTGAATAGGTGTAATCAAATGAAACAAATTTCAGTGGTACAGCGAAGGGAACAGAACTGCTGTCTAAATTCCGTCACTCTCCCCCATTTCCATCCTCCTGGACGTTTTCACCATGAGCATAATGGGCTAACCAGTTTGACTGAGTGGCTGGAAAGTTCCTACCCATCATGACTGATAGCTCTATAATCCTTTGTCAAAAGTCAGCAGAGCCCTGTGGCCACTCCAGATCTCTCTGGAACTGAACAAACTCATATACAAAGCTGTTTTCTTGTAGAAAATGACTAGAGTAATATAACAAAATTAAGGATTTTCCTTAAAGAATCAGGGTAATTTTGAACTTAACTCCATATTTTATTTTATTTTTATTTTTAAATTTTTTATTCTTATATAATTTTTAAAGGTTCCTTTCCATTTACAGCTATTACAAAATATTGGTTATATGCCTTGTGTTGTACAATTCATCCTTGAGCTATCTTACACCCAATCGTTTGGACCTTCTACTCCCCACTCCTATAGTGACCCCCCACTGGTAACCACTAATTTGTTCTCTATATCTGTGAGTCAGCTTCTTTTATGTTATATTCACTAGTTTATTGTAGTTTTTAGATTCCACATATAAGCAATAACATACAGTATTTATCTTTCTCTGTCTGACTTATTTCACTTAGTATAATGCCCTCCAGGTCCATCCATGTTGCTGTAAATGGCAAAATTTCGTTCTTTTCTATGGCTAAGTAGTATTCCATTGTGTGTGTGTGTGTGTATATACACACACACACACACACACACATACCACATCTTCATGTCTCAGTATATACTTATTGTACTGGCAGAATTGTTAGTAGTGCTTTTTATGACTCTCAAAAGTGCCTGGGTTTGGACAATAATTTTTCGGTCACTTTAATAGTGAGGTTCATGGGAATTAGGAGCCTGAGCTCTGCCTATGAAATCTTAATATCAATATTAGAGTATATATACAAGATGTAAACCTGGCAACAAATGTGACTTGCAGAATCAATAATGTTCTTAAAAGTTCTGTGGTAATAAATGTTCTCTCTCAGGTGTCTAATAGCTGAGTATTTAATTATGTCCTATGTGCAAAGCTTGAATTAATCACAGACTAAAATGCCTAGTATTTATACCCCTCCTCATTTTAAGCAGAGTAGAGATGTCTTATAAAAATAGGCCTAACAAGAAAAAAATTAAGTGAGGAAAAGTAATAAGGTTAGTAAAAGTAGGATGAAACCTGGGATATAGTTATTACTCCAAATGTATGGGAGTGAGTTGCTCAAGTGGAGGCAGAGACGATTAGGAGGTTAAGAAATTTGGAGGCTAAGGAACCGAACCAACTCGCTCCCATGGCCACATTTCAGAAGAATATATCTTTTGAATTCATAGCTGCCATATCATGCTTTGGAAAAAACCTCCTATTTATCCATCAGTCTTATCTCTTTGCCTCCCAAACCTTCCCTTTAAGCTCACTGAGACCTTCAGTGCTTTGACTGCTCTGTTGTATCCAGATGTATTAGCAATTTAGGGGCTGTTTCCTCCTCTATTTAAATATCTCCCCATCTTACCAATACCTCACTCTCTAATTCTCCTACCAACACTCTCCCTTTTTCTCTCTGCTACACTCTCCTCACAATCTCCAACTCTGGATCCATGTGAGCATCTGCATTTTACTCCTGTACTTAGACTTCTTGGCACTGCTAGAGAAAGTCTCACCCCATTTAAGTGTTCACATTGATGCTGTTAGCACTGCACAGTCTCCAGTCTGGTTGGGGTGATCCTTCAGTTTGTAACCAGCCAGTTCTTGCTTAGGTTGCTTCTGGTGACTGTTCTAGATTTTTCTCCTGCCATTCACTTGCGAGCAACTTGAATTCAGTATCTGGTCCTGACTGGCACATTGGTATTGAGTAAATGTTCACTGAATGAAAGAAACCTTCATACTAGCCTCCTTTTCCTCATCTCACCTCCTTCCTACTCACTGGCAACTGATAACCTTGCCTTTCTTTTCATGGGAGAAAATAGAAACCATCCTAAGGATATATGTCTCAACCTTCTGTAACTCTCCTCTCCTTCATCACTAACTCAGTGAAAGAGATATTCATTCCTTTGTTCAGGACCTATCTCTTCAACTGTGTTCTCAACCCCTTTGCTAACTATCCTCCCCAACTCCCCCCAATGCACACTCATTCTGTGAACTCTATAAGAGGTCCCTTCTCTCTTTTAGATCTTCAGTTATTTCATTTCTTTTTTCTTTTTTTTTTTTTTAATAAGATCCTGGAAGTTTTGCTTTTTTTTTTTTTTTTTAAATTTTATTTATTTATTTATTTATTTATTTATTTAAGGCTGTGTTGGGTCTTCGCTTCTGTGCGAGGGCTTTCTCCAGTTGCAGCAAGCGGGGGCCACTCTTCATCACGGTGCACGGGCCCCCCACCATCGCGGCCCCTCCCGCTGCGGAGCACAGGCTCCAGATGCGCAGGCTCAGCAATTGTGGCTCACGGGCCCAGCCGCTCCGCGGCATGTGGGATCCTCCCAGACCAGGGCCCGAACCCGTGTCCCCTGCATTGGCAGGCAGACTCCCGACCACTGCGCCACCAGGGAAGCCCCAGTTATTTCATTTCTAATGATCTTCACTCTCAGTATATAAGTTTCTCCAAGGCTTTCATAATTTCAACCTAAACTCCCTGTCTTTGTTATCTTTTGAAATTACTCTTGCCAATATACCAAAGTTGTCGAATTTAATGGGAACTTTTCCATAGTGTTGCCTCCATCTTCTCTGTTGATTATTCCCTCCTTCTCAATGCTCTCCTGCCTTGGGTTGTATGACACTTTGATCCTGTGTCTTGCTGCTTCTTCTCAGATGCCTTTATGGATACCTCCCCCATTTATCCACTCTTTTAATGAATGTGTTTCCCAGAGTTAAATTGTCTTTCCTCTGCTTCCTCACACTATACCCTGTCCTTTGGTGACCTAAGCTATACTCATAGCTTTGATCATGGACATTGTGATGATTCCAAGGCTGCATCTCTAATTAAGACTTCTTCTTTTTTTTTTTTTTTTAAAGTGCTTCTATAGCACCTTGTATTTTTTTTTTTAATTTTATTTATTTATTTATTTATTTATTTTTGGCTGTGTTGGGTCTTCGTTTCTGTGCGAGGGCTTTCTCTAGTTGCGGCGAGCGGGGGCCACTCTTCATCGCGGTGCGCGGGCCTCTCACTATCGCGGCCTCTCTTGTTGCGGAGCACAGGCTCCAGACGCGCAGGCTCAGCAATTGTGGCTCACGGGCCTAGTTGCTCCGCGGCATGTGGGATCTTCCCAGACCAGGGCTCGAACCCGTGTCCCCTGCATTGGCAGGCAGATTCTCAACCACTGCGCACCAGGAAAGCCCAAGACTTCTTTATTGGAGTCCCTGATTATTGCAAATTATTCATTTTTGCACGATCCATGGATACCTCCCAATCAAACATGTCTTAAGCTAACTCATCACCCTCTAAATCCTTCACGTATTTATTATTTGTGTTTGATGCCACTGTCCATCTTCTCATTAAGCCTGGGAACACCCAAGTCCCTCTTTTCTCTCTCCTCACTGCATCTAGTCCATCTCCAAGTTCTGTTGACTCTGCTTCCTCGTTATCTGCCAATTTCATGCTCTTTCTTCCATTTCTTTTGGCATTGTCTTAGTTCAGGCTCTCATCAGTTCCCTGCAGCAGGTTCCTAACTGGTCTCACTGGCACTTAAATTCAACCATCATATAATTGGCAGAATGATTTTTCTAAAAGGAATATCTGAACACATTATTCCCTTGCTTAAAATCCTTCCATGTCTCCTATAACTTTCAGGATCAAATTCATAATTCTTAACAGGGCACACGAGGCCCATGTTGATGTGACCACTACCCACTTTGTAGCGTCATCACTCAACCATAGCAGTATTATGCACTGGCTGTTTCCTTCAAGGTGTCCCATGCTCTTTATGATCTCTGGTATAAGCTGCTCCTCTGCCCAACCTACTCTGTGACTCAGATCACTCTTCCCAGGCAGCTTTTCCTAAGCTTCGCCTAATATGTCAGGGCCCATAGCACCTTAAGCACATATCTTTAGATTCTGCTTATTTCTCTGTCCACTACAAAACTGTGGCGCCTCAAGTAGGAATTACTTCTCTCTTATTTGTTATCTCTATGCCATCCCTACCTCCTGTCCCCACTTATCAGAGTTTTCACAAATAGCATTTTCTACTCAGTAAATCAATTCCAGAGACCAGCCTAAATTGTATCCCAAAAAGGAAAAATAAACCCACCCCACAATTTTAAGACAATAGTGTGTCACTGCTACTATTCATGAATGTACACAGGAAGCCCCAGAGTGTGAAAGGGCCACATCTGTGTAGCTTTTGCCACCAACGCACTATTAGAATACCTGTATGATTTATGACCCTTTGATGTATCTATTTACAACAGCAGATAAATTGAAGTTTGAGAATACTAAAAGTATGTAAATTAAAATTTTAGTTATGCATTATATATAGAAATATAAAATGTAACAGTACATATAGAGAGATATAATATCGTACTTAACCACAGGTTTTTCTTATTTTGGAAATTGTCCTCTATGGAAGCTTAGCTTGACTTTCTGCACAATTACTGTACAAACTCTAGCAGTATCACAATTTACCGTATCATTAAATTCTGTTCCATTTCTCACTTCCTAAATGCATTTTGGCTGGTGTCAGATGATACTTCCATTTCCCCAGCACTTCAGTATTTACAGGGCCTACCTATCATGGGAGGATGTGACCCAGGCAGATTGAAATTTTGTTTCTAGTGTCTGCAACAGGGCACCTCCACCATGTTTAACTTTGGACTTATGAACTTCCCATCTGAGACTCTGAGGCACCTGATTTGCATCAACTATATACAATCTCAAGCTCTTTGGAAGTCCAGAATCGTGTAATCTTGAGGGAAGGAAATTTAGCAATATGCTAATTTTTCATTGTGCATTGTACTTGCAGTGCTTACTTTGCTCCAGCTTTCTCTTCCTTTTCTTCTCTGCTTGGAATTGTGTTTCCTGTTTATATGAGCTGGGGTGATCCAGAGGCCTCCACAGGCAATAAATCCTGCAGGGCAAAGGCAGACCGAGATAGGTAAACATTTTTTTCCCCAGCTCAATGGACAAGGCAGTTCTGGAGCCTGCAGTATGGTTTTTATGTTTTTTTCAATTCCGTATGTGGATTGTTCACAAGGAAGGACCAAGAGCAGCAGACCATTTCTCTTTATTCCAATTCTCACTCAGAACAAGCTCTAGGAAACAGATTGGAGACTGTGGACAGGAATAGAATCACACATGATCTGATGACTACAGTTTAATTATGAACAGAACCAGGGAGAAAGTTATTTCTGAAATCCCTCCTTGCTCCCTGTATTTGAATTCTCTAATATAAAATACAAGAAAATGTTTATTTTTGATCTACAAAATAAGCTACATGTGGAGAAGTGATTTTCTCTGCTTTTTGGATTATTTGCTTAATTTATTAGAGTGGTCCAAATAACAGAATATTATAGTATTGGACTTTCCAGTCAAAACTCCCATTTTATAGATGAACACACTGAGGCCAAGAGAAATAGATCTTCTTTTCTTAGTATACAGGCTTTCTTCTTTCCCACTGATGTCTTATTCTTTTTAACACACATTCACATCCCTTGCTTACTCCCTGCCCCCCAAACACTTCCATGTTACCAACTCTGGTTTTGTTCAGGGTTCACTGGCAGTAGTAGGCTGAGTGTAAAGCTGGGGTTCCTGGAGTGTCCTTAAGTAGTGATTAAGCAATTAAAACTCAAATCGGTTTCTCTGCAGTTATTTCAGAAGAAAGGGAACAGAGCAGGCACGTACTTCTCAAGCTCCCGCGAGCATAGGAGGACAAATTTACAAGAAATTACGTCTCAGATCCATGAGACCATCCATGGTGCTCAATGAAGGTTGTCCAAGATCCAAATTCTGGGGAAAAATCCAGGAACTTCCAAGAAGAATTAGATTGTTTTTAGCAAGTAAAGAGGTGAGAAGAGATAGGAAGATGTAGAGAAGAAAGAGCAAGTGTGTACAGAGAAGGGTTAAAAGAGAGGCAACTCCCTCAAGTGACCAAATGGCTGAGGTCTGGGCAATAAATCTCTCGACAGTTTTTCAAAGTCTGAGAAATCTGTGTTTAGAAGTCAGCTAAAACACCTGCTTGAATTTCACTTTCGGGTTGCTTATGTTCTGTAGAATTTAGCTTGAATTTTAAAGGGTGATGAGTGATTAGTGAAGCTGACCCTGATCCCTATTGAATTTTTCAAATTAAATGAATTGTATTTTGCACAGATAATGTGTGTGTGGGTAAAGCGTCAGCCATCAGTATATTTGAAGAGGAATAAACAATGGGATGAACTCTCAACCTTTCCATTAACTTTTTATTTTAAACTAGTTATAGATGCATAAGAAGTTGCAAAAAATAATGCAGAGAGGTCTCATGTGCTCTTCACTCAGCTATCCTCCACCCGCCACCCGCCTTACAGTAACATCTTACATAACTCTAGTCCATTATCAAAATCAGGACATTGATATTGGCATAATACAGTTAAGTAGACTACAAATCTTATTCAAAATTTCACCAGTATTTAACAAGTACGCATTTTGTATGTGTGTACTTCTAAGAAATTTTATCCTATGTATAGATTCATGTAGCCACTACCACAACCAAGATACAGAACTGTTCTATCACTACAGTGGAACTCCTTCATACTGCTCCTCTGTAGTTACTTTCCATTAACTTTATATACGACTGAATGTGTCAGGCAGCCCTTTTTCTTAATTGTTCTTCATTAGATGGGAAACATTTTTCTTCTGGGGAAAATTATAAGAATTCTTTTGTCTTTAATGAATATTGTAAAAAATTGAGATGAAATGTTCTATAAAATTATATGACATAGGTGATATACATATATAGATGTGTGTATATATAAAATATGGTTCAAATCCCTAATATAGTTCTTGAACAATGTCAAAGAAACTCTTTGACAGGTATAAAGCCCCACTGTTTACAGATGTGAATGATAGGTTTGTAATGGAATGAAAAGATACCTTGTCAAATTTAGTGAAAGCTGCTCTCTCTGGCCATGTTGAATGAGGATTTTGACCAAATCATGCAATCTTTTTCCTGTTTATAGAATTGGAATTGATGTTCTAACATTCCACCCTTCTTACTATGTATTGATATCTTGGATAGACTGAAAAGTGTCTTTAAAGGTGCATTCTTCTTTCAAGACAGAAGAAAAAGACATTTTTGGAAGTTTTTTGCCTGAAGCTTAAAAGTTAAAAAGCAGATGGTCTTTAGAGCAGAGATTTAATGAAAACCTTTGTGTTGAGTTGCCATCAGAAATGCTTCTATAAACTCCCAAGATGTAAGAACAAATCACTGTATCCTAATAATTAAGTATATTAGCTTCCAGTTGGTGGGGTTTGGGTCTATCTGAGACCACACTTTCTTGTTATGCTTCTTGTAGTCTGCACCTGGGGAAAGCCATTACAGGGATAGACTAGGAAGACACCCAAGCCTTGCTTCTTCAGGATTAGAGTTTGGTAGATGGGACCCTACTTGCCATCGTGGATGCCTCCCTACACTGTGCCACACTGCACTGCAGAGGGATGCTTGCCCTGGCTCTGTCTAATATAGTCAGAGGGAAAGTGTTGTATAAGGCAGAGCTGGCCCCACTAAGGACGTCTCCCTCAGAGCTATTAGTTAAGAAGAGTGACAAAGCTTGAATCTCTTCTTTGAAGTCCCTGAATCCTGGAGGTCATCAATTGCTGATCTTGGAGCTGTGGCTCTCAAACTTTATCACGGATAACTGTGGCAAAGGTGCATATTAAAAATGTCTCAAACTAAATATTTCTATTTAGTGAGGCCTGGGATGGTATCTACTTCATTCTCACTGAGCCCTCTAAGTTTTCTGTTGCAGATGGTCTTGCCCACAGGCCACATTTGGAGAAACGTGCCCCAAGACTGCATAGTCTGCCATCTTCATTTTGATGGTAATGGACACTGAACCCAGCCCAGTGATTAAATGCCATCTAAAAATCACACAGTGTCTGGAAGTTGTCTCCTGACTTTCAAATTAACACTTAGTATTGAAATGACAACCAAGAACCTCACTTTTTTAAAAAGGAAAATAAATGCATGATTATGGGCATAGGAAAATTTTCTCTTAAACCAAAAAAAAAAAGGTGTGGGTGGAAATTGTGAAACCTTGCACTGGCATGTCCAAGCATCAAACAGAAAAAGCAACCCATGTGGAAAGAATGCACAAGAACATGGCGCTGGGAGTCACATGATTCCAACAAGGACAAGGTCTCAGAATACAAATGATGAACTGTGTTTACGCAGTTTCCCAGGAGCTCAAAGCACTTGGTAGACTATTTTTTTTCTTTATTGTGAATAACTCTTATGCTGAACTCATTATTATTGATTCTATCTTGCCGCCATGGAGACTACAACACAAAGAGAAGTGGCTGATTTGTGGTGATGAAAGAGGATAGTGCACACAGCTAAGCGGCTGAGTATCTGCCCCAACCTCGCTTTAAATGGATGCCAGCCCATAAACAGACGAGCCCAGTGCTGCTTCATGGTTCCACTTGGCATCAGAGAAAACATTTCCAGTATGATCTGAGAATACACCTTGCCAATATAGGCTAAAGATTATTTAGACGTTTTAAGATTAATCTGGATTGTTTTAAGGCATTGTTTTAGGGCATTGTTTTAAGGACAGATGTGAAACTGAATACTCAAGCAGATTGGCTATACCTTAGAATAGTAGTGCTCAGGGCTGGGAATAATGAACATGTATGGAGAAGAAGAAGCAGGTTACTTCACATACTAACTCTGCCTAACATTGCTAGTGTGTGAAATATGGGATGGTATATACAGTAACTACCTATAGGACCACAAAAAAAAAATAATCTTGCAACCCTTGGTCTCATTATATAAATTGTTTCCTCATTTTGTGAATTAAATTGAACCGTACAAAGGAAAGCCTTACTTTCCTCTTTTGGTTTTTGGTAGCTGGGGACAAAGAACATTACTATATAGGGCTAAAACGGTGATTATGTTGGAGTACCTGAAAATAACTTTTTTACTAAGTTATATGTTTTGCCAATGTGGGTTACAAATTTCTTGGATTTTCTTATTTTTCTATAACTAATCTTACAAGAATTTCCCACTACTGTGCATTTATTTATTCATCCACTATTTCTTGAGAACCTATTATATGCCACCACAGCGTAGGAGGTCTACGGAAACGATGATATTGCTCAAAATAAAAACTAACAGTATTATGTAACATGTTAACTTTTCTTTGATATCCAATTAATTACTGCTTTACCTTATAACTATTAGGCAAATAGTCTCATTAGATGGATTGGCTTAACCGCTATGAAGAAATAAAGCCAAATAGTAGTTGTTTGGTGAACTAAAAATGTGAAAAACATTTGTCCAAAATTTTTCTGGGTCCAAAGAATGAATCTTTTTTAAAATTTTGCAATAAATATCTTTTTTTAGCTCTGTGTTTTTATAATCCTGATCTTTAATATTAGACTTAATTATCTCACTAAGTACAGTTTCTCTACATAATTTTATTGCTATCTTATAAGACATAAGATTTTATTTTGTTAGAGGAAAGGATAAAAGTGAGAATGATTGATGACTCCTATTTACCTTAAGCATTGAAATAATTTAACGCCATATTTGCTTCTGTCTTCAGCCTTAATTTTTCGTTCTAGCATCCAAGGGGGAAATTTGTGCAGCAATAATTCCATATTATATTATAATTTTTTTAATGTAAATAGAATATTTTCTTTGTCAGAACAACTTTCTGTCCTTTCTTCATTACACCAAGTTGTTTGGCAGTTTAGCTAATTATTCAATTTAGAAATGGAGAAACTCAGGCATAGAGAGGTATAAAATGATATTCTCAAGCTAGGATATTCAATTCGTAACCCAGATGTGACCAGAATAGGTAGTGATTTTTTTCACCAAGTCACATAACCATCTGATATGTGAAATAAAGAATATTCACAATGCTGAAATGTTCTCTCAACTATATAATAATGCATGAAATGTGTAGGGTCTTTGCAAATCATACCACATGGAGATTCTACTTTCAATAGATCATGAATATTTGTATACATCTATAATTAGTCATAAAATATTACTTGTTGTGATTACATTGGAAAGAATGAAGCACATTTTTTAGTGCTATCCTGAATGTCTATTTGCAGATTTATTGCCTGGAACATATTTACTTCTTCATTGCAACATCTGCTAAGCCTGTTGGTGTCTTATTATTAATATAGCAGATCTAAGTATAAAGTGGTATCATTGAACATCACCCTTGGGCTGGTCAGGAAAGTATAATTGGGTAAAGGTTATGTTGGAAACATGTGACACTCACTGCCTTTGAAGGTTGGATTCTCCTCAATTCCATAGCAGAGTTATTCTGATAACAGCTGTTGAGTATTTGGGGAGGAATACTACCGGACCTCCATCCCACATACACGGATTAATAATGATATTGATAACTATTTGTACTATTGGTTTCAAAGGACTTTAACGGATATCTCATAAACTGGGTGGATATGTAATTCTTTTCTTTATTGGAGGCAGCTGGAAGACTTGAGAAGTTTTCTTCAGAAGCCTGTTTTCACTTTTATTCTCAGTCCTATCACTCTTTCAGGGTTCAGTTCAAGCCTAACCATCTCTAAACAAATATCCCTGTTTTTTCCAGTCCATTCATTTCTCTCGTTTTTGGTCTTCTAAAGCATTTGTAGTCAGTATCTCATTACTTTTACACTTACATTTATATTGCCAATATGTATAATGCTTATAAAGTCATGATTCACATGGCCAGTTCCAGAGGGATGTCACAGGCAAATGTGTAGTCCATAAAAGTCCTTTATTTGAAAGGAGCATATACTCATCAGCTCCTTCAAATTCTCTGTTTTCTTGCATCTACTGCCCTCACACACCACAGTTACTCCAATCTCTTTTCTCAATAACCCTCCATTACACATCCACACAGAGAAATATTCATCTAGGATAAGTGTGCTTCCAGTCATGGCAGAGTAGCTAGCAATGAACTTTCTTTCCCTTCCACTGTAAACAACTAGGAACTTGGAAGAAATACACAGCAACAGGTTTCAGACATCAGAATATAGACAGACAAGATTGTGTCCCATGAGAGAAGAGAAGCAAACAAGGAGAGCCCTAGACCGACCCAAATTTCTGCCTGTAGATGTTCAATGGACCCTGGCCCGGAGAGAGGAAACTCAAGGAAAGTATTGGTGGCTTCACCAAATTGAGGTGACAGATACCAGAGTTCATGGAAACAGAGGCAGCTAGAAGTGCTGGGGCAAAGTACCAGAAGAGGGGAAGCTTCTCAGAGAAAGAGCTTTAGGGCTCTTCATGGGTGGGTGGCTCTTGAGTTTTTGAAATAAAACCAAACTGTATATACAGGGTGAAACTCTAGGAGGACAAAGAATGACCAAGGAGCTGTAAGCCAGACAAGGTCATATTGGGAAGAACGACATTCTAGTTTTAATCAGCCAGAATGAAGAGACTCAGTGGACACCTAAGGCATTCAATAGAGACTCCTGAAAGGTCAAACTTCATAAATATAGCCAAATTAGACCTGGCCTAACAAAGCCTAGAAACAAACCTTAAAAGGATCAAATTGATCCTTTCAATTTAACTGCCTAACAAATTGAAAGGCAACATTTTTTAAAGGAAGACAATGCAATTTAGATAAACAACAGCATAGCATTCATAATGCAGCATCTAATCAAAAAGTGCCAGAGATCAAAAGAAGCAAAAACATGTAACCAATAACCAAGAGAAAATTCAGGCATGATAAATAGACCCAGCATTGAGAGAGGTGATGGCATTAGAAGACAAAGACTTTAAAAGAAACTTTAAATATTCCACAATTTAAAATAAAACATAAACATAATGCAGAGAGGAATGGAAGATATATAAAAAAGAACCGTGTGGAAATTTTGAATGAAGCACTTGCACCCAGAATATAGAAATAACTCATAATTCCCTAATAGTTAAGCGAACCAATTAAAAATGAGCACAAATTTGAACAGACATTTCACAAAGGAAGATCTACAAATGGCCAATTAGACATGAAAAGATACTATGGTTAGTCATCGGAAAAATGTAAATTAAAACCACAGTGAGATACCACTGTATATCATCAGAATGGCTAAAATAAACAAGCTGACAGTAACAAGTGTGTCTGAGAGTGTGGAATAACTGGAGTTCTCATTCATCACTGCTCGTTCTATAAAATGGAATAGCCACTTTGGAAAATAGTCTGGCAGTTTCTGAAAAGATTAAAATACACTTACCAGATGACTGAGAGAAGTAGATCTTAAACTTTTAAAAAAAGGTATTGAATATTAAGAAGAAAATATTCCTTCAGCCTTTGCCACTGTGTGTCCCTTGCCTAAAGGAACCCCTATTCTCCCATTTCTTCCTGAATCTAAGTTGCAGAAGTCTGCTAAAATGTAAACTAAGACATATTTAAAATTTTAAGAGTTTATTTGAGAAAAAATTGATTCAAATTGAGCAGCGCCAAACCAAATGTGGTTAGAAGTACTGTGGGGACAGGAGCTGGGGAAAGACTTTTATAGAGAAAAGGTGGAAGAAAAATAAGGAAATGATTGATTGGCTATAGCTTAAAGCCTAGTTGGCTCTTTGTGATTGGTTGTCCTTAGGTTTCAGTCTCTTAATCTTGAGACATTTACTGGCTTAGATTTTGATTTGCTTGTGCAGGCAGCCATGGCAGTAGAGCCCCCTCAGTCTAATGACCTCCTTGTTTAATTAAATAAGTCCAAGCACTTACATGGTTAAGCAGGAGCTTCTTACATGCAAGGAGTGGGCAAGACACAGGGTAGACCAAGCTGGCATTATCTCTACCTGTAAGAGGTAAGAAGAAGGCCAGGAGAACTCATATACCATCATTATTGTTGTGTCATAGTTGTATTATTCTTACTGATTACTCAGTTTATGAGTTAGACTCAGCTTCTCTCTCAAGAGTAATCTGGTCTTATTAAGAAGGAAAAATCATGTGGAAAGTGGCATTCTAACAGAAGTATAGAGTGCTATGTGAATTCATGTGTATTACTGACAGAAGTGTTGACACTTCATTGTGCTCGATGTCGGTCTAATTTCCTTAAGTTTTAAGTAAGAGGCCAAGTATAACCTCTTGAATGTCTGCTATATTAATGGAAGCACTAACCCAATGTTAAGAACATGGAACTCCATCAACTTAGATGATTACTTGATCAGTTTGTTAGTTAGTATTAGGCTTTGCAGAATCCCCTAAATGGAAAACCCAGGAATCTGTGACATTAAAAAGACACAGGTTTTCTTTTCTCTCTTCTATAAGAGGTAGGAGGTCTGGGGCTGGCAAATCAGGGCCACAGTTATCAGGAACCCAGGTTCCTCTTCCTTCTGCTTCATCATCCTTTGTGCCTCATATTCATCTTTCAAATGGTCCAAAATGACGGCTAGAGTGCTGCTGTCCCCCACGTTTGTATTCCAGTCAGAAAGAAGTGGTTCGTAGAGGTGGAGAGGGCTACGTATGCACACCCCCTGGGGAATCAGCTCCCTTTAAAGAGCTTTCCCAGAATCCCCACCCAATTACTTCCACTTACGTTTCACTATTCATGACCAGTTGTAGAAAGACTAGGAAATATAAACTTTCAGCTGGGCATATCACCTCCTTGAATAAGATCAGATTCTGTAGGTAAGGAAGAAGGGGAAAATGCAAACCAGGTGGTCTAACAGCCGTCCTTGCCATGATCTATTTTTCAGTAATCTCAAGCTTGTGAAGGCTAATGCGGCTACTGTCAACTAGGTGGTTATATTTTTCTGTTTTTCTAATTCCAGTGGGGGAAATTGTTGATTCATCCTCATGGTTCTTGAGGTTGTGTGTGTACTTTTCTTCCATAATGTTGAGGTATTTTTCTTGGCACGTAGGAGAAGTAGCTTTCATGAAGAGCAAAGAAACATATGAAGACAGAGAAGCCTTCCTAATAGAGAGATGGCATGTGGGATATTATGGGTGATGCAAAGGTAAACTAATGACAAATTAGCCTTCCAGATCTTTATGCCAAATGGTCAGTGTTGAAGGAGAAACTTAGGGGTGCTTTGAAGTACCCAAGTGTCAAGTGAGCTAAACTTTTTTCTTTCAAAAAGTCAGAATGGGGCTTCCCTGGTGGCGCAGTGGTTGAGAGTCTGCCTGCCAATGCAGGGGACACGGGTTCGGGCCCTGGTCTGGGAGGATCCCACATGTCGTGGAGCAACTGGGCCCGTGAGCCACAAACTACTGAGCCTGCGCGTCTGGAGCCTGTGCTCCGCAACAAGAGAGGCCGCGATGGTGAGAGGCCCGCGCACCGCGATGAAGAGTGGCCCCCACTTGCCACAACTAGAGAAGGCCCTCTCACAGAAACGAAGACCCAACACAGCCATAAGTAAATAAATTAAAAAAAAAAAAAAAGTCAGAATGGGCTAATTCTCCTACAAAACAAAAATAGACAAATGCACTTTATTTTAATTTACAAGTACTAGTTTCACTGGTGCCCAATGGCTAGAGATAATAATTAATATTAGCTGCCCAAGTTCCCAGCAAAACCGAGAAAATTGAATTATTACTTTATTGGTCTCTCAAATAAGATGATAGGATATTTTTCTAAATCCTTTTGATCTGCAGCAGGAGGAATGTTGTTCCATTTGAAAGCACTGTTATTATCAACAATAATGGAAAAGACAGCAAATGGCACCCAGACCTAGGACATCTCATCATGATACAATTTTCACTGCATCAGCTGTGTGGCAGGTGCTATGCTGAATGAAGTTTAAGCATAACTTCTGCCCCATGGCCCAGATCAATTTTGCAGCCATTATTCTGTTTCATTTAGTTTCAGGACTAAATGGTCTATTGTGTAGTTAGGTTCTTGCTGGTGCATTTGTCTGTAGCAGCAGCGTCCACTTTAGTGATGAGTCAGAAGTATAAAATTGAACAGGAAGGGGAAAAATAAATGAATCACAAGGCCTGTTAGAGGCCCTTGAAAGTCCAGCCCAAGTGCTAGTAAATGCTAAAGGGGAACATATTTACTGTGGTAGAGATAGACTAAATGGATTAAATTGGTAGATAATTGGGAAAGGTATGTGGGAAAATTGAATGAGTATAATGGATAAATAGCATAGAACAAATGGACAAGTTTCTGATGTCAAAACTGGGTACAGCCCAGGCCAGTGCTTATGTCACCCAGATGAGAAGACTGCAGTTTGCTCGGGCCAGAATCTTTCCACATGCCACACACATCTGGTTCGAAGCATCTTTGACTTAGTCATGCCTTCTGGAAAGAATACTTTAATTAGGCAGAGAAACGGGGTACAGTGCAAGATAATGGGTCTGTGAGAGGGCTTAGTGACCACAGACCCATCTACTCATCCCAGAAGAAAGGTGCAGGGCACACACCCTTAGCGCTGTGGCATGCTACCTGTGATTAGCATCTTCATTGGCATAACTGGATAGAATTGTTCTACTCCTTTTTCTTTTCCCCACAGTGCTTTGTTCTTGCATTCATTCCTTCATTAATTAATTCACTCAACAATTATTTAATAATTACTTTCTGCACACAAAATGCTGGAAAATAAATCATATTTTAAAAAAAGTCAGGGGCTTCCCTGGTGACGCAGTGGTTGAGAATCCGCCTGCCAATGCAGGGGACATGGGTTCGAGCCCTGGTCTGGGAAGATCCCACATGCCGCGGAGCGACTGGGCCCGTGAGCCACAACTACTGAGCCTGCGCGTCTGGAGCCTGTGCTCCGCAACAAGAGAGGCCGCACCGCGATGAAGAGTGGCCCCCACTTGCCACAACTAGAGAAAGCCCTCGCACAGAAGTGAAGACCCAACACAGCCATAAATAAATAAATAAATAAATTAATTAAAAAAAAATGTACTTAAAAAAAAAAAAAAGTCAGAGTCAGTGTCCAAAGGGTCAAGACAATTATATTTGGGAAGATAAAATATAAAGAATATTCATTATGTAGGACCTTCTAGGAAATGAGGATGATAAATTGTAGTTAGGTCATTGGGAGCACTAGCTATTTGAGTCTTTTTTCCTAGAAGCTTTGAAAATGTCCTTTGAGAAATGAAACCAAGTGTAGGACTTTCAGAGTTGCAACTATCAGCCCTACTTCTTTGTGGTTCATAAATACCAATTAAATATTTTTCAATCATGTGCTGACGAGGTAATGATGACTTCATAGCCTATTCTTTATGGTTTAGAACCAGTGGACTTTGCTCATTTTGCAAAAGAGTGTTTATTTTTAGTGGGTCTTACTTTCAGTTAAATGAATATTCTGATTAACCGAGCATTCTGATATATGAATTTGAATTTAATACAGTACGCTTAGCAATAACACTATCCCGGAAATGATTTAATCTGATTTGTATCTGTAGATAGTTTAGGAATTTCCAAACTAAAACACAGAAACAAAAACTGCTAGGATCAACCAAGAAATTATTATGCAGGACTACATATGTGGAAGCTCTGGGAAGTGGTGCTGAGCCTATACTAAGCCTAGGATACATCCCTAGGAATTATTTAAAAATTAATCTCTGATATTAGCTATTCACTTGTGTCTTCTTTTATAGCAGTAGAATGCAGAATATATACAAAAGGAAAGAAAAGAACATAAGAAGCAAAAACTAGAAGAACTCAGCTAGGATTGTGTGTATATAAGGTTTTATGAAGATGCGAGAACTAGGGAAGGTCCTGTTTCTTCCTTCTCTCTTAACTTACACCATTAGGTTGGCCTAATAGCCTGGAAAACCTGAACAAACTTTTTGGCCAATCCAATACTTTACAACCATGGACACCCTCCCCTAACTCTTGCCTGAAGCAATGTTATCATGGTCTGTACAATGGCATCTTATCTCTTCTTCCAGTCTTGATAATGGCAGTAGTAGCAGTCCTCTCTTCTGTTATCACTGGTGTAGCCAGTGGGACTGCTGGTCCAGGGACTGCCCAAGAAGAGAATGAAGCCATACCAGAAAATATCTTGCACAGTAGCTGTAGCTAGAGTGACTGCTAACTGCGAGGGGCGTGGTGCTGGAGAACTCCCCCCATTCTCTGAGGGTGTATAGTGGAGCTGGCTCCCTCCTGAGTTACAGATTAAAACTTAGATTTTGAATAATAGGGCACATTGTTAAATCCAGGCATTGCTGAAACATTTTCTGAATTTGTAATGTCAAATGCAGGGCTTTTCAATTTTATTTTTCAACTTATCATACAGTAAAATTGACCTTTTTGGTGTACATTGTTGTGAATTTTAACACATGTATATATTTGCAATGTCACCACTACAAGGAGGATACAGAATAGTTCCATCAACCGCCCCAGAGTGCCCCCAATCCTATTTCTTTGTCATCACACCTCCCTCCACCCATGATTTCTGGCAGCCACTAATTTCCATCAGTATAGTTTTGTTTTTTCTAGAATGTTATATAAATAAAATCAAACAGTATATAACCTTTTGAAACTGATTTCTTCACTCAGAATAATGTGTTGGAGATTCATCCATTTTATTGCATGTATCAGTAGTTCATTCCTTTTAATTGTGAGTAGTATTCTCTTGTACGGACGTACTACATTTTGTATCCATTCTCTTATACAAGGACATTTGAGTTGTTTAGTTTAGGCTTTTACATATAAGGCTGCTATGAACAATCATGTGCAGGTTTTTGTGTGAACGTAGTTTTTATTTTTCTAGGTAAACATCCAGGAGTGGGAATGCTATGTAATACACTAAGTGTATGTTTCACTGACAAACTCTTTCCTAGAGTGGGTATACAAATATATATGAGCACTGTATGAGAGTTCCAGTTGTCCTG
This sequence comes from Balaenoptera musculus, assembly GCF_009873245.2. Taxonomy (NCBI): domain Eukaryota; kingdom Metazoa; phylum Chordata; class Mammalia; order Artiodactyla; family Balaenopteridae; genus Balaenoptera; species Balaenoptera musculus. Next base: position 52,553,293 of record NC_045787.1, read on the forward strand.
AATCCTTGCTAGCACTTGATATTGTCAATACCTTTTATTTTAGCCATTCTAATAAATATGTAGTGTGTAGACACCTTGTAATTTTAATTTGCATCTCCTTATGTCCAATGATGTTGCATCTTTTTCTGTGTGCTTAATTGCCATCTTTATGTCTTCTTTGGTCGTTTGCCATTTTTAAATTGGGTTGTTTGCTTTCTTAATGTTGGATTTTGAAAATTCTTTATATTCTGGATAAAAGTCCTTTGTCAATTACGTAATTTGCAAATATTTTATCCCAGTCTGTAGCTTGTCTCTTCATTCTCTCAACAGTATCTTTGGCAGAGTAACAGTTTTTAATTGTGATGAAGACCAATTTATCAATTTCCATTTTTATGGATTGTGCTTTGGGTGTCACTTTTAAGAACTCTTTGCCTAATCACAGGTCAGGAAGAATTTTTTCCTATTTTTTGTCTATGAGTGTTATGGTTTCACATTTAGATTTATGTGCATTTTGAGTTAATCTGTCTATAATGTATAAAGTTTAGGTCTAGGTCCAATTTTTGCATACAGATAACCAGTTGTTCTAACGTTTGTTGAAAAAACTATTATTTCTCCATTGAATTGTTTTATACTTTTGTCAAAATCAAATGGCCATATTTATGTGGATCTAATCCTAGACTCTCTATTATTCTATTCTATTGATATGTGTCTATTCCTTCACTAAAACTACATTCCCTTGATTATTGTTGCTTTAAAATAAGCCTTACTATTGAATAGTGCAATTTCTACATCTTTGTTCTTATTTTTAAAAATGGTTTTAATTATTCTTGTTTCTTAGCTTTTCCATACACATTTTAGAATCAGCTTGTCTATATCTACATAAAATCCTGCTGAGATTTTGGTAGGAATTGCATTAAATCTATAGATCATTCTGGAGACAATTAATGTTTTACTGTGTAAGATTTCTAGTCCTTAAACATGGTATGCCTTTCCACTTACTTAGATCTTCTTTGATGATTTCTTTCCTCAATATTTTATGGTTTTAAATATAGACCCTGTGCATGTTTTTAAGATTTATACTTGTGTTTCATATTTGTTTTTATTGCAAATGATAATGTATATAAATTTTGGTTTCCAATTTTTTACCACTTCTATATGGAAATACAGTTGATTTTTGTGTGTTGACCTCACATTCTGCAACCTTGTAAACTTACATTTTAGTCTACATGAGAGATTTTTAAAGGGATTTCATGAATCAGCCTAGAAAGGTGTCCCCAGAAAAGAAGCAAAAAGGGAATTTGTTCAGAAGAGTTCAAGCCCTCAGTGGAGAAATCTCACTGAGTGTTCTTTAGAAACCGAAGATTGGAAATCTGATAGGAGGGTTTTCTAAGCAGTGAATGCTCTTTCCCCAATTTTCATGTCTTTCCTTCCTTTTCTTCCCTATTAAATGGCATTTAGTTATCAAAATAGTCATTTCTACATGCAAACATTGGAATTGTGTAAAATTGTTTTTCCTTTTCCTTTGTCCAAAAGTATGGGCTTGAACTTGATTCTTAGAGTAAATTCGCCATTCCATTAATGAAGGGAGTTTAGCTCAAGAAGAGTCCAAGTGGTCCCACCTTACCCTCCAGATCTCCATAGCGTCTTTTCCCAGGCCTTTATAATATGTTAATTGTTCTATTCTCTCTCTTTTTCCATAAAAGGATTTAATTTAATAATATTATACCTATTTTAGTATCTTATAGTACAGCATTAATTTGTATGAGAAAATAATTTATAAGGAACCAAAAAATGATCTTAGGGGGGCAAAAAGCAGATAATTGAGGCAGGTTGGATCACTTAGGTGACTGAGACTCTTTATATGTAGCATGTAAATATATGTTTTTCATTTGGGAGACACAAAGGTTTGATAAAGACGGGTTGAATAGATAAATCTGGATGTAGTGATATTTCAGAAAAGAGGAATTTATGTCTTTGAAAATTTTCCTCAGAAGAGGTGGATATAAATCTTTCCCTTCCACACATGCTCACACTATTAAAATCTTGGGGCAATTTTATAAGTGAAATAAATGCTTTTCTGAGAGATGTCATAATTGTTAAGAAGAGTTGAAAATCCAGTTGTCATGTGTAGCTCCTAAGCTAAAGATGTATCCTAGCCCCTCCCCCTTTCCAAAATATTCATTAGTTAATTCACTTGTTGAAGAGGTGTTTCCATAGAACACTGGGTAGGTTCTATACTTCTAACAAGAAATATTGAGTTACTTTCACCTCATGTAGCATAAAGAGTAAGCAATAAAGAAGAAGCGTATACTACTTACAAGGAGGAAAATGGGTCCACAACAGGCAGTCACTGAGAACTAAATTAAGCATACTGACTGAGAACTGATACTGACACTATTGTATTTAAAAAGTCAGGATTCAGGAAGATGGAAAGAAGGCTTGGTAGGGTTGAAGCTGATGCATATGAGATTCCTGGATACATTTGTATTGCATGGTGAGTGATGAATCTCCATTCTTGGGATGTGCTGTCATGGAAACTAATGCTATATTTAGTTTTTCATTTCAGGTCTTCTGTGTGTGTGTGTGTGTGTGTGTGTGAGTGTTTGCGTGATTTTTACTTTTAATTCAAGCCACAACAATTTGAAAAAAATTAAATCCAAGGATTGGAAAGACATTGTCATTCCATTTAGTTTCTTACCCCAACTCCCAGTAGGTCAGGACACCTGATTTTTACACTGAAATTGCCCTCCTGCCTTCCTCCCCTTCTCCTTCCCTCCCCTCCCCTCTCCTTTCCCTTTTCCTTTTCCTTTTCCTTTCCTTTCCTTTCCTTTTAACAATCTCCAGAAGAAACTTTCAATCCTGAGTGATGCATTCTAGTCTTTGACGATCTACATAGTAAAAGAAGAAAAGAGATGTTCATTCTGCCCCAACAATAGCATTGTGAGAAGTATGCCAGAGGTGTTTGCACTAGCAGCAAAGTAAATTAACCCCCAGTTATCTATTGTGGCCTTTTATTGGACTCAGCCAACCATATCTCACATTAAGTTACTATGAAATTTAATAAAAGGTAAGTTACTAAAAAAAAAAAAAAGCCCTGCAGAACATTACTAGATATAATTAATGGATTAAAAGAAAATAAATGTGCTGCAATTGGGATGAAATTAGCATTTTAATTTTAACAAATTTTGTAGAAACAGTTGATTCTGGAAATTATAGAATTTAAATTTTTCTTCTGGAATACAAAGGATCTCACCTTGCTTTACATAAATGTATTTTTTCCTATCTAATTACACATTTTATGTATTCTGTGCCCTTTACAATTATACCCTTGTCTTTGTGTGTCTCATCTGTGAGTGGATGTTTTCCATCACCATCGTATGTCTAAAATTAGAAAAACAAACCAGGTTCCAACTCCACCCTCACTCAATAATAATATCTTCCTATTGAACAGTTTTGATTCTTAATGAATATTTGAAAATGTCAGACTTGATGGAGCAAAACTGATTTAACTATTTCGAGTGTCAAGTCAATACTCAATGAGGAGTGGTAATTAAATATAGGGCAAACATAATTACAAATCACTAGCAATATCTTCATATTTATTGCTTTATTTTGCTAGATAATTTTGATATCTAACACCAAAGTAGCCTGGATAAGTTTAGCTAAACTTCATTCATTAATACAACAAATATACTTAGAACCAACTGTGTAGTTGACACTATTATGTGCTCTTCATTGGTCAAAGATGCACAAAGCATTATTTTTCTCTTCAAGGAGCATATAATCATGTAGGAGTGATGGAACAAGAAACCAAGTGTGTATTGTACATGTCAAAATACTAGTTCACAGTTATTGAACTCCTACTACTTGTTCAGTGTTATATTGTGTTGGCCAAAAGATTTGTTCGGGTTTTTCCATAATATATTATGGAAAAACCCGAACAAATCTTTTGCCCAACCCAATAATATGTTTCAGCTGTTTTAAATCATTTAACATCATAAGGAATTTACATGGTAGATATTATTACTATGTACATTTTTGTTTGATGAAGAATCTGAGGCTTAAGATGCTAAAATCTTGCCATTAGTCATTCAACTAGAAGAGCAGAAATTCAGCCCCACGCCATCTGACTTCTGTGTTCATGAATAACTCCTTAAGCATAAACCTTGGAACCATCAAACCTGCTATGGTCTAAAAGTACAACACATAAATGCTTAATGAAACACCACAAAGTGGATGTAATAATGTCTGATAGGACATGGTGTAGGAGTTCAAAAGTTGTCATTAACAGTCTCCTTTTGTAAATAGTGTTGCTAAAACATTGGGGTGCATGTGTCATTTTGAATTAGAGTTTTCTCTGGATGGATATATGCTCAGGAGTGGGATTGCAGGATCATATGGTAACTCTATTTTTTAGTTTTTTTAAGGAACTTCCATACTGTTCTCCATATGTCTACACCAATTTACATTCCCACCAATAGTTTGGGAGGGTTCCTTTTTCTTCACACCCTCTCCAGCATTTATTATTAGTAGACTTTTATTGATGGGCAGCATAGCAGCACTATTTATTTATTTATTTATTTATTTATTTATGGCTGTGTTGGGTCTTCATTTCTGTGCGAGGGCTTTCTCCAGTTGCGGCAAGTGGGGGCCACTCTTCATCGCGGTGCACGGGCCTCTCACTATTGTGGCCTCTCCTGTTGCGGAGCACAGGCTCCAGACCCGCAGGCTCAGCAATTGTGGCTCGCGGGCCTAGTCACTCCGTGGCATGTGGGATCCTCCCAGACCAGGGCTGGAACCCATGTCCCCTACATTGGCAGGCCGATTCTCAACCACTGCGCCACCAGGGAAGCCCAGCACTGTTTACCATAGCCAAGACATGGAGGCAACCTAAATGTTCATCAACTGATGAACGGATAAAGAATATTACTCAGCCATGAAAAAGAATGAAATAAGGCCATTTACAGCAACATGGATGGACCTAGAGATATCATATTAAGTGAAGTTAGTCAGATAGAGAAAGATGAATATCATATGCTATCACTTATATGTGGAATCTAAAAAAATGATACAAATGAACTTATTTATAAAACAGAAATAGACTCACAGATATAGAAAACAAACTTATGGTTACCAAAGGGAATAGGGAGGGGGGGGATAAATTAGGAGTTTGGTATTAACATATACAAGCTGCTATATATAAAATAGATAACCAACAAGGACCTACTGTATAGCACAGGGAACTATATTCAATATATTGTAATGACCTATAATGGAAAAGAATCTGAAAAAGAATATAGATATATTATACATATACATATGTATAACTGAATCACTTTGCTGCACACCTGAAACTAACACAACATTGTAAATTACCTATACTTCCATTTTAAAAAATGGTTAAAACAAAACAAAAACTAGAATCACCTAGAATCTGTGGATTTTTGTAATTCTTTTTTCACTGATTCTACCTCTTGAAAGCCTTGTCCTTAGAAAGAAGTCTGTAATTTCTTTCTACATACTACTTTAGCTGCAATTTTTAGTGGGATGTTTATTGTCATTCTCTTTCATTTTAGTTTCCTCTTTAACCAAGGAGTTATTTAAGAGTGTATTTTGGGTTTTCAAATATACTTATAAATTATCTTTTAATTATTGATTTTCATTTAAATTGCATTGTGAAGTGTTGTCTTTATTATATAAATTATTTGACATTTTGGAGACTTGCTTTGTGGCCTAGTATGTGATCATTTTTTATAAAGTTTACACATGAACTGGAAAAACATATTGTGTTTATTGGGTGTATTGTTCTAAAGATAAATACGTATATGTCTTCTTATTTTTATGTAGTTCAAGGTTTTGGATTTTTTTTTTCTGTAGAGGACTGTTAAAATATCCTATTCTGATATTGTAGATTGAGTAATTCCTCCTTATCATTCTATCAGTTTTTATTCAATTTATATTGAGACTCTGTTACTTGTAGCAAATACATTCATACTTGTTAGAACTCTTTGGTAGAATATCAGTTTTGCCTTAAATTCTACTTTATCTCCTATTATTTTTCCATAGCAGCTATTTGCCCAATGGAACTTTTCCATACCTTTTCTTTCAGCATTTCTGAATGCCTTTTATAAGCAGAATTTAGAGGCATTTTAATCTGCCTATATCTTTCTTGGGGGTTTTTCTTTGTATATTTCTCCTATTGTTGCTATATGTTAGGAGCAGAAAGTTTGCATCAGGGGGCTGACTTTCTGCCCATCTTGGCTGGAAGTCCTCTCGTGGGCTTTAGATAGGAGCTGGAAGTAAAGGTCAGAGTGATGGTATTCCATTTTACTGATCCCTGTGAGCCTAGGCCACTGTACAGTCTCGTGATATGGTTAAACAGAGTTTACCCTACATCTTCATGGCACTGGGTTAGTAGAGGGCTCTATAGGTAAAGCCAGGACTTTCCTGAAGATTCGTGGGGATTGATTTGTAAAGTGTGGCTGACAGAATGTAGCCAGTAAATTTTCTTCTTGAATAAAAATTGGGAAAACCAGTGACCTCCAGTAAAGGAAAAACTCTAGCTAACCATGTCACAAAAAGTCTTTTTTTTTTTTTCAAAAATCAAGGCTAATACAAACTGGAAACAAACACAGATTAGCTTATTTGAAATAAGCAAATGTATCAATAGAGAAAACAAATTTATTATAACCAGGAATAACTTACCTCAGAAGACAATGTGATATCATTTTAGGGACCTATGCCTTTTGTACTTTTCTCAGGAAGTATAGGAAGTAAATTGTTGTGGTCTCTCTAAAAGTCTGCTTCATGGTTTGGCATGTTGGGAATTCACCCTGATGCCTGCTTGATAGAAGCTGTTCAACCTTGATAGTCATTGCTCCTCAACCTGGTTTGCAGTCATTATGCTTTTAACATTTAAGAACATCTACCTTCTAATTATACCCTTTTGGTGTGATTGATGCAGGAGTTGCAGAAGTAAATCAAATCAGCATGATTACTCAATCTCAGTGTGTGCTTCACTGAAACTATCTTGCGAAGAATGCAGTGTCCTCTTCTAACATGCAACAGGGTATGTGAAATTGGGGCAACTACTAACGAGCTGAAAAGCTTATTTACTAAATAAGAGTCTCATTTTAAGCATGGAAACAGATCTGGGAGGGGTTTAGTTTTCCAATATTAGTATCTTGTGTACATACTTTCGTGAGAGTATTCCTGGGTCCAATTAGTACATGCAGGGTAAGATAGGCACTCTGTTTGTGCTTGTTTTAAAGACCAGTGTAAATGCTGGTAAACAAAATAGCAGAAAAGACAAGGCACAAGTGATTCTCAATTGTCCAGGCCGGTTGATGTTTGTTTCTCATTCTAATATGTTTTTCATCAAAATCTTCAGGGAAATAGGATAGTTTACCCACACCAGTGTCTTCCTAGATATGTGCTTTTGTCCTCTACTGGTGAGGGAGGCCTTCTCACTTCAGTTTACACCAGTGAGTCTCAACATGAGTTAAATTTACTAACATAACAAATTAAGTAAAATTAAAATGTAGTAAGTTTTGATAATTCTAAATTAACTTTTTCCTTGTTTGAATGTTCAAATTATATTATTCTTTTTGGGGTTTAAAATATCATCTTGAAAAATAATAAAATGGGGATAATAGTTGGGAAATTTTTAATGTGCTTACCTAGAAAAATAAATCAATAATTTATGTAGCTTCCCTGATTATTTTTTTCTAATTTTTACAGTATTGTGAAATTTAAAACCCTGGGAATCATTGACTCAAGTTATTCTTTGGTAGTGAACTTAGTTCTTTCAGAGAATAAGCGGATTAAGAGGTGTGTTTGAGACTAGAAAGAGAGTATTCCTAACATTCTTATGGAATGCATAGAGGGATCTAATTAAATAAAATATACTTGATTTGAATATACTGAAAGTGTTTTCTTTGCCATTCCCTGATCTACCTTCCAGCTGTGCTGAAAACCTAATAGAAGTGGATAAATGGGCCTGAGAGGAATTTAGGCCAAAGCAAGGCACCTGAGTCTTGAGCAAAAATCAGTACTATGCAATTTCCAAGGCAGTGTAAATGGAAAACCTGTGAAATGGCTGTGTCCTTGAGCATTTCTTGAGTGTATTTGTACCATGAGAAGGTGCAGAGATTGAAGGCAGAAGAAATGCTGTGTTGCATGTTACCTCACGGATTGTTTTCTTGACTCTAAGGTCTTCATGATCCTTCTGGGAACTGACATTTATTTGTCACTGTGATTTGAGAGAGGAAGGACTGTTGTAAAATGCTTCTAAAAAGACTTCTCTCTAGGAACAGCAGATCTACCTAGCATTGTGTTTGTGCTATTTCCTCTTTAACAGCATCTTTCCTAAATCTGCACAGCTGCTAGGCAAGAGCTGTAACTTATATTTTAATCCTGCTATCCCAGGAGAAAAGCTTTTTTCTATGTTTTTATTATTGTACTAAGTACAAGATAAGCAGAAGAGATTATTGAGGAGTAGGGAGGGGAGTGCTGACACACTGTAATTTTTTCCTGCAGATGATAATAAAAACATTGGTTGAACAGTTAGCACGTAAAAGAACTTTAGTGAATCGTATACATAAATTTAAGGAACAGGCTCTAGAATGTTAGAATGGGCTTAAAGCATGTTTATACACTAAACTGAGCCTATAATGCTTTATTCTCTTAATATTTACAGAACACCTTTGCTAGGTACTCTACTAACTTCTAGGGATATAATAGTGAATTAAATACAGTCTCTGACCCCAAAGGAGACTCACTGCCAAAGCTCCAAACCTTTGAGAAATAGCCACTGTTTAAACTCAGAACATAGATATGTTTAAACATAGGCGGTTGATATCTCATTGATAAGAGACATGAAAGGACCATTCAATATGGTCTCATTTACTTTCTGCCTGCCCACCTACGTGATAGCTATTTTTGACAGCTTAACAAAGCCAGTTTATGATTCTTGTATTTCATCTTAAAGCTACCCAAACTTGAACTCCTTGAACAAGATTTCTTGCAGAGACACACATAGAAGAACCTCAGCACTATGCACTTCCTCACACTCATGTACTTTGCCTGGTTGACACCCCACGCTGAGCCAGGAAGGGTCATGGTGCCAGGGAAGAGGCTCAGCATCCCCGGCAACCTGTTGTTAAATCCATGGACCAGCCCGCATGGCAGGGAGAGTTTGTTTGGGTTTGAATCCACCCAGCACAGAGCACGGGGTCAGGGGTACACAAGGCACACTAGCCATAGTAGCTTCCTGGATGCCTGTGGCCCAGCCCCAAAAGCCTTTTCCCCAGTTAACTTTTGTAAACTTTCATTTTTGGCTTTTAGACCAAATTAGATGTTCTGAATTTATATCTCTTCATTAATGCTAGGTAATGAGGAAGAGACCAGTTATAGTCAACAGTCCCCAGAGCTACAGTCCTTTTGATTTGGGCAAATAGATGATTAAGCCTGTAGAATATCCCACTAACACTCGGTCAGCTTCCTCAGTTGAAAGTACACTTAAAATGACCAATGTAGTAGGCGATTAACAGGGGCCTGCCTCACAGAATTTTGCACCTTTATTTTAAAAGCCTTGTTTTTGTGAAAAAGAGAGAGGGCCTCCTTTATAAATACAAATGATGGCTTGCTTTTATTTCACAAAATATTGAGAGGTGGTGTTAGCTATTGTTATCAAATATCTATGCATATACAAATGCACATACAAGTCTACTCTGTATATTTGTGAGCAAATCAGAGATATATATCTTATGAACTTGGATATTCAGTGCACATACAGTAAATCCCCTACATACGAACGAGTTCCATTCCGAGGGTGCGTTTGTAAGTCCAATTTGTTCGTAAGTCCGACAAAGTTAGCCTAGGTACCCAACTATCACAATCGGCTATATAGTACTGTACTGTAATAGGTTTATAATACTTTTCACAGAAATAATACATAAAAAACAAAAAACAGAAAATAAAGAAAGCATTTTTAATCTTACAGTACAGTACCTTGAAAAGTACAGTAGTATAGTACAACAGCTGGCTTACAGGGGCTGGCATCAAGTGAACAGGCAAGAAGAGTTATTGACTGGAGGAGGGAGAGGAGGTGGGAGATGGTAGAGCTGAAGGATCGTCAGCAATAGGAGATGGAGGGCAAGCTGAAATTTCACTCATGCCTGATGTTGATGGCACAGTTTCTGGTTCCTTGCTAGATTCAATTCTATCTGCCCTCTTTAAAAAATGATCCAGTGATGTCTGGGTAGGAGTTCTTTTTTTCTCATCATAGATGACACAGTAGCACTAGATTGCATTCTGAACGGCTGTTGCAACCTTCATGTACCATTCTTTGTTCAGGCCCTGTGCCTCAAAAACTAACAGTGCCTCCTCAAATAAAGAAATCCCCTTGCCATTTACTGCGTTGTGAATCTCTTCGGTTCAGTTACTTCTTCTTCCTTTTGTCTCTTTTCGTCCTTTCTCTGGGCCTCCAATTCCATCAGGTCTTCATTAGTAAGCTCCTCATGTTTCACAGCAAGGAGTTCATTGAAGTCGTCCTCTTGCAGATCTAGCTCCAGCTTCTCGCTGAGGGTCACTAAATTGCTGAAGACTTCTTTGGACTCCTCATTCACCTTCTCAAATCCACAAAAATGGTGAACAAATTGCGGGCAAAGGTTTTTGCAAACCCCATTCATGGTGACAGCTGTAACCTCATGCCAAGCAAAGTCAGTGTTTTTTATGGACTTGTAGATGTTATAGCCCTTCCAAAATTGTCACAAGGTTATTCCTGATTTGTTACTTGCCTTTTCTGCTTGACAAAAAAGTGTGACATAAATAATATTTCTTGAAAGTCGCTATAACTCCCTGGTCCATAGGTTGGATGAGCGATGTAGTATTTGATGGCAGATACACTACTTTGACCTTGGGATGAAAGTTGTGCATGAATGGGGCGTGGCCTGGAGCACTGTCAAGCAGCAAAAGAATGTTGAATGGGACGACCTTCTACAAGAAATATTTCTCTACCTCCGGGATAAAGTGGTGGAAAAACCAGTCCTGCAGAGAGACCTTCAAGATGGTAGAGGAGTAAGACGTGGAGATCACCTTCCTCCCCACAAATACATCAGAAATACATCTACATGTGGAACAACTCCTACAGAACACCTACTGAACACTGGCAGAAGACCTCAGACTTCCCAAAAGGCAAGAAACTCCCCACGTACCTAGGTAGGGCAAAAGAAAAAACAGAGACAAAAGAATAGGGACAGGACTTGCACCACTGGGAGGGAGCTGTGAAGGAGGAAAAGTTTCCACACACTAGGAAGCCCCTTCACAGGCGGAGGTTGGGGGGTGGCTGCAGGGGAAGCTTTGGAGCCACGGAGGAGAGTGCAGCAACGGGGGGTGCAGATGGCAAAGTGGAGAGATTCCCGCACAGAGGATCGGTGCCAACCAGCATTCACCAGCCCAAGACACTTGTCTGCCCACCCGCTGGGGCGGGTGGGGGCTGGGAGCTGAGGCTCGGACTTCGGAGGTCAGATCCCAGGGAGAGGACTGGGGTTGGCTGGGAGAACACAGCCTGAAGGGGTTAGTGCACCACAGCTAGCCGGGAGGGAGTCCGGGAAAAAGTCTGGAACTGCCTAACAGGCAAGAGACCATTGTTTTGGGGTGCGTAAGGAGAGGGGATTCAGAGCACCGCCTAAATGAGCTCCAGAGATGAGCACGAGCCATGGCTATCAGCGTGGACACCAGAGACGGGCATGAAACACTAAGGCTGCTGCTGTAGCCACTAAGAAGCCTGTGTGCAAGCACAGGTCACTATCCACACCTCCCCTCCTGGGAGCCTGTGCAGCCCGCCACTGCCAGGGTCCCATGATCCAGGGGCAACTTCCCCGGGAGAACACATGGCATGCCTCAGGCTATTGCAATGTCATGCTGGCCTCTGCTGCCGCAGGCTCGCCCTGCACTCCATACCCCTCCTTCCCCCCGGCCTGAGTGAGCCAAAGCCCCCTAATCAGCTGCTACTTCCCGTCCTGTCTGAGGGAAGAACAGAAGTCCTCAGGTGACCAACATGCAGAGGCAGGGCCAAATCCAAAGCTGAATCCCAGGAGCTGTGCAAACAAAGAAGAGAAAGTGAAATTTCTCCCAGCAGCCTCAGGAGCAGTGGATTAAATCTCCACAATCAACTTGATGTACCCTGCATCTGTGGAATACCTGAATAGACAACAAAACATCCCAAAATTGAGGCGGTGAACTTTGGGAGCAACTGTACACTAGGGGTTTGCCTTCTGCATCTAATTTGTTTTTAATTTTATGCTTATCTTAGTTTAGTATTTAGAGTTTATTATCATTGGTAGATTAGTATTGATTTGGTTGCTCTCTTCCGTTTTTTTTTTTAATATATAGAGATTATATATATATATTCTTCCTTTTTCTCTTTTTCTGAGTGTATATGTGTATGCTTCTTTGTGTGATTTTGTCTCCATAACTTTGCTTTTACAATTTGTCCTAGGATTCTGTCTGTCCGTTTTTTTTCTTTTTTTTTTCTGTATAGTTTTTAGCGCTTGTTATCATTGATGGATTTGTTTTGTGGTTTGGTTGCTCTCTACTTTCTTCCTTTTTTTTTATTACTTTTAAATTTTTATTTTAATAACTTAATATTGTTTTATTTTATTTTTTTCTTTCTTTCTTTTTTTCTCCCTTTTCTTCTGAGCTGTGTGGCTGACAGGGTCTTGGTGATCTGACCAGGTGTCAGGCCTGTGCCTCTGAGGTGAGACAGCCAAATTCAGGACATTGGTCCACCAGAGACCTCCCGGCTCCACGTAATATTAAATGACAAAAGCTCTCCATCTCAATGCTAAGACCCAGCTCCACTCAACAACCAGCAAGCTACAGTACTGGACACCCTATGCCAAACAACTATCAAGACAGGAACACAGCCCCACCCATTAGCAGAGAGGCTGGGCAAAATCATAATAAGATCACTGACACCCCAAAACACACCACCGGATGCAGTACTGCCCACCAAAAGACAAGATCCAGCCTCATGCACCAGAACACAGGTACCAGTCCCCTCCACCAGGAAGCCTATACAACCCACTGAACAAACCTTAGCCACTGGGGGCAGACACCAAAAGCAATGGGAACTATGAACCTGCAGCCTGCGAAAAGGAGATCCCAAACACAGTAAGTTAAGCAAAATGAGAAGACAGAGAAACACACAGCAGATGAAGGAGCAAGGTGAAAACCCACCAGACCAAACAAATGAAGAGGAAATAGGCAGTCTATCTGAAAAAGAATTCAGAATAATGATACTAAAGATGATCCAAAATCTTGGAAATAGAATGGAGAAAATACAAGAAACTTTTAAAAAGGACCTAGAAGAACTAAAGAGTGAACAAACAATGATGAACAACACAATAAGTGAAATTTAAAATTCTCTAGAAGGAATCAATAGCAGAATAACTGAGGCAAAAGAACGGATAAGTGACCTGGAAGATAAAATAGTGGAAATAACTACCACAGAGCAGAATAAAGAAAAAAGAATGAAAAGAATGAGGATAGTCTCAGAGACCTCTGGGACAACATTAAACACACCAACATTCAAATTATAGGGGTCCCAGAAGAAGAGATAGAGAAACAGACTGAGAAAATATTTGAAGAGATTATAGTTGGAAACTTCCCTAATATGGGAAAGGAAATAGTCAATCAAGTCCAGGAAGCACAGAGAGTCCCATACAGCATAAATCCAAGGAGAAACACACCAAGACACATATTAATCAAACTATAAAAAATTAAATACAAAGAAAAAATATTAAAAGCAGCAAGAGAAAAACAACAAATAACATACAAGGGAATCCCCATAAGGTTAACAGATGATCTTTCAGCAGAAACTCTGCAAGCCAGAATGGAGTGGCAGAACATATTTAAAGAGATGAAAGGGAAAAATCTACAACCAAGATTACTCTACCCAGCAAGGTTCTCATTCGGATTTGACGGAGAAATTAAAACCTTTACAGACTAGCAAAAGCTAAGAGAATTCAGCACCACCAAACCAGCTTTACAACAAATGCTAAAGGAACTTCTCTAGGCAGGAAACACAAGAGAAGGAAAAGACCTACAATAACAAACCCAAAACAATTAAGAAAATGGGAATAAGAACATACATATCGATAACTACCTTAAATGTAAATGGATTAAATGCTCCAACCAAAACACGTAGACTGGCTGAATGGATACAAAAACAAGACCCATATATATGCTGTCTACAAGAGACCCACTTCAGACCTAGGGACACATACAGACTGAAAGTGAGAGGATGGAAAAAGATATTCCATGCCAATGGAAATCAAAAGACACCTGGAGTAGCAATACTCATATCAGACAAAATAGACTTTAAAATAAAGACCATTACAAGAGACAAAGAAGGACACTGCATAATGATCAAGGGATAAATCCTAGAAGAAGATATAACAATTGTAAATATTTATGCAAGCAACATAGGAGCACCTCAATAAATAAGGCAAATACTAACAGCAGTAAAAGGGGAAATCGACAGTAACACAATCACAGTTTGCACAGTGGGGACTTTAACACCCCACTTTCACCAATGGACAGATCATCCAAAATGAAAATAAATAAGGAAACACAAGCTTTAAATGATACATTAAACAAGATGGAATTAATTGATATTTATAAGATATTCCACCCCAAAACAACAGAATACACTTTCTTCTCAAGTGCTCATGGAACATTCTCCAGGATAGATCATATCTTGGGTCACAAATCAAGCCTTGGTAAATTTAAGAAAATTGAAATTGTATCAAGTATCTTTTCTGACCACAATGCTATGAGACTAGGTATCAATTACAGGAAAAAATATGTAAAGAATACAAACACATGGAGGCTAAACAATTCACTACGAAATATCCAAGAGATCACTGAAGAAATCAAAGAGGAATTCAAAAAATACCTAGAAACAAATGACAATGAAAACACGATGACCCAAAACCTATGGGATGCAGCAAAAGCAGTTCTAAGAGGGAAGTTTATAGCAATAGAATCCCACCTCAAGAAACAAGAAACATCTGAAATAAACAACCTAACCTTACAGCTTAAGCAATGAGAGAAAACAGAACAAAAAACCCCCGAAAGTTAGCAGAAGGAAATAAATAATAAAGATCAGATCAGAAATAAATGAAAAACAAATGAAGGAAACAATAGCAAAGTTAATAAAACTAAAAGCTGGTTCTTTGAGAAGATAAACAAAATTGATAAACCATTAGCCAGACTCATCAAGAAAAAAAGGGAGAAGACTCAAATCAATAAAATTAGAAATGAAAAAGTAGAAGGAACTACTGACACTGCAGGAAAACAAAGGATCATGAGAGATTACTACAAGCAACTATATGCCAATAAAATAGATAACCTGGAAGAAATGAACAAATTCTTAGCAAAGTACAACCTTCCATCACTCAATCAGGACAAAATAGGAAATATAAACAGACCAATCGGAAGCCCTGAAATTGAGACTGTGATGAAAAATCTTCCAACAAACAAAAGCCCAGAACCAGATGGCTTCACAGGGTAATTCTATCAAACATTTAGAGAAGAGCTAACACCTATCCTTCTCAAACTCTTCCAAAATGTAGCAGAGGGAGCAATACTCCCAAACTCATTCTACAAGACCACCATCAACCTGATATCAAAACCAGACAAAGACGTCACAAAGAAAGAAAACTACAGGTCAATATCACTGATGAACACTGATGCAAAAATCCTCAACAAAATACTAGCAAAGAGAATCCAACAGCACATTAAAAGGATCATACACCATGATCAAGTGGGGTTTATCCCAGAGATGCAAGGATTCTTCAATATACACAAATCAATCAATGTGATACACTATATTAACAAATTGAAGGAGAAAAACCATACGATCATCTCAATAGATGCAGAAAAAGCTTTTGACAAAATTCAACACCCATTTATGATAAGAACCCTCAAGAAAGTAGGCATAGAGGGAACTTACCTCAACATAATAAAAACCATATATGACAATTCCACAGGCAACATTGTTCTCAATGGTGAAAAACTGAAACCATTTCCACTAAGATCAGGAACAAGACAAGGTTGTCCACTCTCACCATTATTATTCAACATATTTTTGGAAGTTTTAGTCACAGCAATCAGAAGAAAAAGAAATAAAAGGAATCCAAATCGGAAAAAAGAAAAGTAAAGTTGTCACTGTTTGCAGATGACATGATACTATACATAGAGAATTCTAAAGATGCTACCAGAAAACTACTAGAGCTAATCAATGAATTTGGTAAAGTAGCAGGATACAAAATTAATGCACAGAAATCTCCTGCATTCCTATACACTAATGATGAGAAATCTGAAAGAGAAATTAAGGAAACACTCCCATTTACCACTGCAACAAAAAGAATAAAATATCCAGGAATAAATCTACCTAAGGAGACAAAAGACCTGTATGCAGAAAAATATACGACACTGATGAAAGAAATTAAAGATGATACAAACAGATGGAGAGATATACCATGTTCTTCGATTGGAAGAATCAATGTTGTGAAAATGACTATACTACCCAAAGCAATCTACAGATTCAATGCAATCTCAGTCAAACTACCAATGGCATTTTTCACAGAACTAGAACAAAAAATTTCACAATTTGTATGAAATACAAAACACCTGAAAAGCCAAAGCAATTTTGAGAAAGAATAATAGAGCTGGAGGAATCAGGCTCCTGGACTTCAGACTATACTACAAAGCTGCAGTAATCAAGACAGTATGGTACTGGCACAAAAACAGAAATATAAATCAATGGAACAGGATAGAAAGCCCAGAGATAAACCCATGCACATATGGTCACCTTATTTTTGATAAAGGAAGCAAGAATATACAATGGAGAAAAGACAGCCTCTTCAATAACTGGTATTGGGAAAGCTGGAGAGCTACATGTAAAAGAATGAAATTAGAACACTCCCTAACACCATACACAAAAATAAACCCAAAGTGGATTAAAAACCTAAATGTAAGTCCAGACACTATCAAATTCTTTGAGGAAAACACAGGCAGAACACTCTATGACATAAATCACAGCAAGATCCTTTTTGACCCACCTCCTAGAGAAATGGAAATAAAAACAAAAATAAACAAATGGGACCTAGAGTAACTTCAAAGCTTTTGCGCAGCAAAGGAAGCCATAAACAAGACAAAAAGACAACCCTCACAATGGGAGAAAATATTTGCAAATGAAGCAACTGACAAAGGATTAATCTCCAAAATTTACAAGCAGCTCATGCAGCTCAATATCAAAAAAACAGACAACCCAATCCAAAAATGGGCAGAAGAACTAAATAGACATTTCTCCAAAGAAGATATACAGATTGCCATCAAACACATGAAAGGATGCTCAACATCACTAATCATTAGAGAAATGCAAATCAAAACTACGAGGTATCACCTCACACCATTCAGAATGGCCATGATCAAAAAATCTACAAACTAAATGCTGGAGAGGGTGTGGAGAAAAGGGAACCCTCTTGCACTGTTGGTGGGAATGTAAATTGATACAGCCACTATGGAGAACAGTATGGAGGTTCCTTAAAAAACTAAAAACAGAACTACCATATGACCCAGCAATCCCACTACTGGGCATATACCCTGAGAAAACCATAATTCAAAAAGAGACATGTACCACAATGTTCACTGCAGCTCTATTTACAATAGCCAGGACATGGAAGCAACCTAAATGTCCATCAACAGAAGAATGGATAAAGAAGACGTGGCACATATATACAGTGGAATATTACTCTGCCATAAAAAGAAATGAAATTGAGTTATTTGTAGTGAGTTGGATGGACCTAGGGTCTGTCACACAGAGTGAAGTAAGTCAGAAAGAGAAAAACTAATACCATATGTTAACACATATATATGGAATCTAAAAAAAAAAAACTTTCTGATGAACCTAGGGACAGGACAGGAATAAAGACGCAGACATAGAGAATGGACTTGAGGATACAGGGAGGGGGAAGGGTAAGCTGGGACGAAGTGAGAGAGTGGCATGGACATATATACACTACCAGATGTAAAATAGATAGCTTGGGGGAAGTAGCTACATAGCACAGGGAGATCAGTTCAGTGCTTTGTGACCACCTAGAGGGATGGGATGGGGGGGAGGGAGGGAGACTCAAGTGGGAGGAGATATGGTGATATATGTATATGTACAGCTGATTCACTTTGTTATAAAGCAGAAACTACCACACCATTGTAAAGCAATTATACTCCAATAAAGATGTTAAAATAAATAAATAAAATTTGTAGTTAAAACAAAAAAAAACAGTCCTGGAAAATGGCCTGTGTAACCCAGGCTTTGGCGTTACTCTTCCACACAACCAGAAGATAGCCCTTGACTATGTTTTTAAGGGCTCTTGGGTTCTCTGAATCATAAACTAAGAGAGGCTTCAGCTTCATATTGCCGGAAACATTGCCACCAGACAACAGAATTAGCCTAACCTTTACTGCTTTATAGCCTGGCATCAAATTTTTCTCTTTACTGATGTAACTTTGGTCTGGCATCCTCTTCCAGTACAGTCCTGTCTCATCCACATTAAAAACCTGCTCGGGTAAATACATGCTTTCATCAATAATTTCTTGAAGCATTTCAGGAAATCCCCGGGTTGCTACCATATCTGCACTCACTGCCTCGCTACTTACTTTTACATTGTGAAGTTTGGCTCAGCCTTGAACGCATAAAACCAGCTATGGCTGGCACTAAAACACACACCTTCTGATTCTTCACTGTGTTTCTTTTTCAAGTCTTCATAATGGCTTTTAGCTTTCTCTTGAATCAGCATTAAGCCGAGCAGGACTTGATGCTGATGCTGATCCTTCATTCACACACTGAGAAGTTTCCCCATCTCCATCACTTTTCCACGCTTCTTCAATACTATTGTCGACATCATTGGCACAGCAGACTTCACGTGTTCCATGAACTTGTCCTTGTTCTTTAGAATAATGCCGATGGTTGAACGATTCATGTTATAAGAACGAGCGACGTCTAGCATCTTTTCACCTCACTCCACTCTTTCAATTATTTTTACTTTTGCTTCCATCGTTATTGCTTGGTGCTTCTTAGCAGTACCAGCTATATCTCCGCTGCTTTTACGCTTGCTTCTGGACATCCTGGGCTTGAAATAAAGATACTGTTCTCTATACAGTACTGTACAGTAAAGTACACAAAAGCACAACCACTTGTAGAGGATGCATGCACATGACAATGTACACCAGACACGTGAACTAACTTACGTGATTGGACATGCGAACACACGTTCCCATCTTTGAAAGTTCTCAACCTGAAAGTTTGTATGTAGGGCACTTACTGTATATCTTATGAACTTGGATATTCAGTGCTTCCAAGTTTATGGTGACTGATGAAAATAAAAGTCATCTCTAAGTGAAAGACTTTTCATAATTGATGGTTTTGGACTTCAGAGATAAGAATTGACCTTCTGATCTTTTGGGTTTGAGGATGGACAGGGAAATCAGGCTCTGCTTTTGTCTGTCATATGATAAGCCCTTTATTTATAGCCTAGCCCAGAGCACTGAGGACCCAGTGCCTTCCCATCTGTGCAGTGATGTGCTCCTCGCAGGTGAAAACCAAGACCTTGGCTTCATTTTGAGAACAGCATGTACTAGGCCACTTGTTTTAATGTTTCAGATTTTTCCATTTTATAGTAATCATAAACTATTTGGGGATTTATTTTTAGACCAAGAAAAATTTTAATGATTGGTCTGAGAGCTTCAAGTCTGATAACAATTATCAAAACCCATGTGTCAATACCTGTTAGAAAACTCAACAAAATGCTTTGATTATGGGGATGACATAATAGGCAATCAGTTAAAGTGTTTTAATGGAAGTGGTATGGTATGGAAGTGGTATGGTATGGAAGTGGTATAGAAAGCAAAGCTCCTCCATCAACAGAAACTTGGGCAAAGACTTTCTTCCCGCAGTTTCCTTACATACTGCGATAAAGGAAGTATGAAATCCTGAGCAAGCAAATTAATTTTACAAAGCACTTAAAAGCTGAATTTAAAATGCCAATGGAGACCATTGGAAAAATATGTTGAGTGCTTTTAGTGAAAATTCTACTTACTGCTCAGTTGTAACCAACAGATGTAGTGGTATAACTGCAAGGGTGTCAGATTGTTAAGTGGAGGACAGCTAACAGAGTGTAACATGATGAATCCATGGAAAACATGATTCCCACGTCTTGATTCCAGATTGGGACTATCCATTGGGATGTAAAGCACATTATCCAGATCCATTCTTTTAGAAATTGTTCCAAATATTTGTCCAGAGACATCAGAAGACATCCCACAAAACCGCAAGTTGTTTTTGTAAATACTTGACTTATGGATAAAATGACCACATAAATTATTATTCAGAATTTTATTTGGGGAGAATGTGAAATCAGGTAGACTGTTGAGACTCTACTGGGCGCAATGAGAATTGTGGTCACTGTACTTAAGAAGAACTCGCCCAATGATGGAGAGAGTGACCGATGGTTCCTCTACCATCTCTCAGTGTGAAGAGAACAAATTGCTTATTGATACTGTTTTCATTTCTCATTCCATTTGTACATGCTCCTGTCTATCCAGCAACAAGCTACCCTAGGCAAACCTTTCTGAAAGACAGACATAACTGAACTCAGGGTTTTTCTTTCATTTGTTAATTTTGGAGTTATTTGTTAAAATTTTTTGAAGAAATTTTTACCCCCACGAGTATCTAGGACAGTGGTTTTCAACCTGCATCTTGTTGTAACACATCGGAGTGTAATCAGAGGTGTATCATAAATGATAGGTAAGGCACCAAAATTTGTAACATACTATTTATGTATAAATTCAGGTGAATTCAGCATTATCACTATAATGATATAACCCTCAGATATTCCAAAATGCTTTCTGGAGAAACAGAATGAGGGAGAGCTTGAGAGCCAGCCTATCTTATTTTTTAAGTCCGGTTGAGTTGAACAGTGTCTCCTGTGCCATTGTGTCTCTTACCTGTGTTTAATGAAGGAAAAGAGTTGAGAATCTGTCTTATGCTTATCTATTGCTACATAACATTCCAATCCATAGGTAAAGGCTTAAAACAAAACAATATTTTTTTTTTGCTCATGAGTTTGCAACTTGGGCAGGGCTCAGTGGGAATAGCTTTCTCTTCCTCCACTCACAATCAGCTGGGTTGGTGCTAAGGCTAGAGGTTGGAATTATCTGCAGGCTTACTCACTCTCATGTCTAGAGAAGAAATGTGAATTGTTATGGACAGTGGACTGTGGCTACATTGTATTTTGCAAAAGTGGCCGTAGTTTTATTTCTGGTCCTACATGCTTTCCCAGGACCTTGGCACTTGCTCATCAAGAAGTGGGGTTTATGTTCTTTCCCCTCGATCCTGGGAAGGATGGGGACTGCTCTGACTATTTGAGTATGGCAGAAGTCTTGCCAGCCTTGACTTTAGAGACTGGGCTGGAAGAGGTAATATGGCTTTCCACCTGGCTCTCTCTCAGAATGCTTACCCTTAGAAGCCCAGTACACATAAAGAAGACATGGGTAAGTGTTTGGTTGACAATCCCAGCAAAATCCTCAACCAGCAGCTAGGATCACTCATCAGACATGTGAGTAAATGAGATTTCACTCACTCCAGCCCCCAGGTTTCAAGCCATGCCAGCTGATGCCATGCAGAACAGAGACAAGCTATCCCCACAATGTCTGGTAAAAATTGCAGATTTATAAGAAGAATAGACAACTGCAACAGATAACTGAAACATTATGCTTTAAAGATTAGAGAGAGGATGTATTAAAAATTTTCTGAAGATCCCAGAGATTACTATGGAACAAAAATGGCTTTATTAATCATCCCTGCTGAAATATTTTTCCTGTCTAGTTAGAAATGGGCATGAGGCTCTTGTCAAATTTCGCTCCCTTCTACCAAAGCGTATATTGTGATTTTCTTTTCTAGAAAACATCCTTGCTGTAGAATGCAGACTCAACTGAGCTAAATTGGTAATTTGCAGATTTCTTTTATTTTTGGCAATGTGTACCCCCAAATTCTTTACCTCTATCCTCTTATTTCTGAGATGCTAAATGAGGTAATATTAAACTCTAATTTTTGAGCTGTATGGTAATGATAGCAGAACATTCTTATTACATTAGCGTTGGTGGATGCCAAGATTTTAGGGCTTTGGTGTTAGCATGAGTCCAACTTAATGAACACACATAGGGTACATAGAAAAATTACATGACAATGTGTAATGGAAGATAAACAAGACCAAGGTTCTTTTAGTAGGATTTTGCTGTCTTCCCCATGTTCCATGTTAAACAGAAACACATTGATGTATGGGTTTTTTTTTTAATATAAATTTATTTATTTATTTATTTATGGCTGTGTTGGGTCTTTGTTTCTGTGCAAGGGCTTTCTCTAGTTGTGGCAAGCGGGGGCCACTCTTCATCGCGGTGCGCGGGCCTCTCACTGTTGCGGCCTCTCTTGTTGCGGAGCACAGGCTCCAGACGCGCAGGCTCAGTAGTTGTGGCTCACGGGCCCAGTTGCTCCGCGGCATGTGGGATCTTCCCAGACCAGGGCTCGAACCCGTGTCCCCTGCATTGGCAGGCAGATTCTCAACCACTGCGCCACCAGGGAAGCCCGACGTATGGTTTTTCTTCTGAAATGTCACTGTATTGTTTATTCATGATAAGAATTCTGATAAATGTGGAATATTTACCTTTCAGACATAACAAATGATAAAAATGCTGTAAAATTTCCACAAATACATCATGGAAGAAAAAATTTCCTATAGATTTTAGCTATTGTGTTATTCTATTCTCTTAAGTAGATCTTTAAGGATCTGTATCAAAGACCACCTGGAACAGTCATTCTCAAACTTTATATTCATTGGAATCATCTAGAGGGTTTGTTAAATAACTGACTGCAGTGCTCCAACCCCAGAGTTTCATATTGAGTAGTAGAGGGCGGCCCAGGAATTTACATTTCTAACAGTGCTGCTGCTTCAGGGACCACATTTTGAAAACTACTATCTAGAGAAAGAAGATAAAGGGTTATAGTGTGTGTAGAGCTTTTTCTAACCACTATTCTCTGAAATACTACTGTAAATTTAAGACAGCTTTCAAGTCATCACATGACAAAGTTGTTTTCATTTATCCATGGGTTATATAAGCCATTTCTCTTAGCCACATTTCATCACATATTGGGGTAATGTTAGAGAAGAAATAAATTGGTTCTTTCAGTCTGAATGTCATCAAGTTCCAAATGAGTTCTAAAATTGAGGATGTGTCATGAGAAAGTTATTGCAAGCTTTTCTCACCAACGCACAAGCAGAGAATTTGATTAGTTTTGCCAGTTTCATTATAAAATAGCCAGTGTTCTGTCTCAAATATTTCAGTAATAAATGATGCAGTAGAAAAATTCAGTTATTCCTGGGAGCTCAAAGACCAAACTAGTTCTGGTCTAGATGCCTTGGACATCTGAGTCTCAAGAGAATTTTATATTCTCACTCTTAAATACTATCACTCTTAAATATTTTAAAAATCTTTAGCATTTTAATAAGCTAAAATGGCACCTTGTTATGTTTTATGATGATTTCCTTTTTTTAATAAACATAATTTTCATAGGTTGAGTGACTATTTGTATTTTTTAATTTTCTGAATTGTCTAGACATAGTTGATGTCTATTTTTTCTATTATTACGTTCATCTTTGTATTTATTTGTAGGAAAATCATTATATATTAAAGATATGTTGCAATTTTTAAAACTAGTGTATCATTTGCCATTTCAATTGTTCAGAGTATGTTTTTCTATATAGAAGTTTAAGTTTTTATGAAATCAAATGCAATTTTTTTTTTAAAATTTATGGTCTCTGAAAACAGCCAGAAGATATTTGTTACTGTTTTTCACCAGTGAATAATACCCACTATCACTAATAAAAAATAATATTTTTTATTTATAGTCTTAATGAAACCATTTTTTTTTCCTTTTGTTCATATATTTGCATAATCATTATCTGGGTCAAGATATATATCAGCCTCTCCCAGAATCTTCTCTGTGCTTCCACTCAGGCATCTCCTCACTCCCAAAGATAGCCAGACTCTGATTTTCTATAACAATAAACTACTTTTCTTGATTAAAAAATTTTATTGAGGTATAATCGACATATTACATTAGTTTCAGGTGTATAAAACAATGACTTGATACTTGTATGTATTGCAAAATTATCACCACAATAAGTCTAGTTAACATCTGTCACCATACATAGTCACAAAAAATTTTTTTCCTTGTGATGAGGACATTTACGATATACTGTCTTAGCAACTTTCAAACATGCAATACAGTATTATTAACTACAGTCACGCTGCTGTACCTTACCTTTTCATGACTCATTTATTTTATAAATGGAAGTTTAACTGATTGATTTTTGAATGTTAACTACCTTTGCATTCCTGGAGTCAACCCTTCTTGGTCATTATGTATTATCCTTTTTATATATGGTTAGATTCAGTGAGCTAAAATTTTCTTAAGAACTTTTCCATCTATGCTCATTAGGAATATTGGTCTATAGTTTTGTTTTCTTTTTTTTTATTTTTAAATTAAATTAAATTAATTTTTTTATACAGCAGGTTCTTATTAGTTATCCATTTTATACATATTAGTGTATATATGTCAATCCCAATCTCCCAATTCATCACACCACTACCAGCTCCCCACTGCCACTTTCCCCCCTTGGTGTCCATACATTTGTTCTCTACTTGTGTGTCTCAATTTCTGCCCTGCAAACCAGTTCATCTGTACCATTTTTCTAGGTTCCACATATATGTGTTATTATATGATATTTGTTTTTCTCTTTCTGACTTGCTTTACTCTGTAGACAGTCTCTAGATCATCCACATCTCTACAAATGACCCTGTTTCGTTCCTTTATATGGCTGGGTAATATTTCATTGTATATATGTACAACATCTTCTTTATCCATTCATCTATCGATGGGCATTTAGGTTGCTTCCATGTCCTTCCTATTGTAAATAGTGCTGCAATGAACATTGGGGTGATGTGTCTTTTTGAATTATGGTTTTCTCTGGGTATATGCCCAGTAGTGGGATTGCTGCATCATATGGTAGTTCTATTTTTAGTTTTTTAAGGAACCTCCATACTGTTCTCCATAGTGGCTGTATCAGTTTATATTCCCACCAACAGTGCAAGAGGGTTCCCTTTTCTCCACACCCTCTCCAGCATTTGTTGTTTGTAGATTTTCTGATGATGCCCATTCTAACTGGTGTGAGGTGATACCTCATTGTAGTTTTGATTTGCATTTCTCTAATAATTAGTGATGTTGAGCAGCTTTTCATGTGCTTCTTGGCCATCTGTATGTCTTCTTTGGAGAAATGTCTGTTTAGGTCTTCTGCCCATTTATTGATTGGGTTGTTTGTTTTCTTAATATTGAGCTTCATGAGCTGTTTATATGTTTTAATATAAACATATATTATTTATATTTCACATATTATATTTATAATATATAAATATTATATATTTTGGAGATTAATCCTTTGTCCGTTGATTCATTTACAAATATTTTCACCCATTCTGAGGGTTGTCTTTTCGTCTTGTTTGTAGTCTCCTTTGCTGTGCAAAAGCTTTTAAGTTTCACTAGGTCCCATTTGTTTATTTTTGTTTTTATTTCCATTACTCTAGGAGGTGGATCAAAAAAGATCTTGCTGTGATTTATGTCAAAGAGTGTTCTTCCTATGTTTTCCTCTAAGAGTTTTATAGTGCCCAGTCTTACATTTAGGTCTCTAATCCATTTTTAGTTTATTTTTATGTATGGTGGTAGGGAGTGTTCTAATTTCATTCTTTTACATGTAGCTGTCCAGTTTTCCCAGCACCACTTATTGAAGAGACTGTCTTTTCTCCATTGTATATCCTTGCCTCCTTTGTCATAGATTAGTTGACCATAGGTGCGTGGGTTTATCTCTGGGCTTTCTATCCTGTTCCATTGATCTATATTTCTGTTTTTGTGCCAGTACCATAGTGTCTGGATTACTGTAGCTTTGCAGTATAGTCTGAAGTCAGGGAGTCTCATTCCTCCAGCTCCATTTTTTCCCTCAAGACTGCTTTGGCTATTCGGGGTCTTTTGTGTCTCCATACAAATTTTAAGATTTTTTGTTCTAGTTCTGTAAAAAATGGTAATTTGATAGGGATTGCATTGAATCTGTAGATTGCTTTGGGTAGTAGAGTCATTTTCAAAATATTGATTCTTCCAATCCAAGAACATGGTATATCTCTCCATCTGTTGGTATCATCTTTAATTTCTTTCATCAGTGTCTTATAGTTTTCTGCATACAGGTCTTTTGTCTCCCTAGGTAGGTTTATTCCTAGGTATTTTATTCTTTTTGTTGCAGTGGTAAATGGGAGTGTTTCCTTAATTTCTCTTTCAGATTTTTCATCATTAGTGTATAGGAATGCAAGAGATTTCTGTGCATGAATTTTGTATCCTGCAACTTTACCAAATTCATTGATTAGCTTTAGTAGTTTTCTGGTGGCATGTTTAGGATTCTCTATGTACAGTATCATGCCATCTGCAAACAGTGACAGTTTTACTTCTTCTTTTCCAATTTGTATTCCTTTTATTTCTTTTTCTTCTCTGATTGCCATGGCTAGGACTTCCAAAACTGTTGAATGATAGTGGTGAGAGTGGACATCCTTGTCTTGTTCCTGATCTTAGAGGAAATGCTTTCAGTTTTTCACCATTGAAAACGATGTTTGCTGTGGGTTTGTCATATATGACCTTTATTATGTTGAGGTAGTTTCCCTCTATGCCCACTTTGTGGAGAGTTTTTATCATAAATGGGTGTTGAATTTTTTCAAAAGCTTTTTCTGTATCTATTGAGATGATCATATGGTTTTTCTTCTTCAATTTGTTAATATGGTGTATCACGTTGATTGATTTGCCTATATTGATGAACCCTTGCATCCCTGGGATAAATCCCACTTGATCATGGTGTATCATCCTTTTAATGTGTTGTTGGATTCTGTTTGCTGGGATTTTGTTGAGGATTTTTGCATCTATATTCATCAGTGATATTGGTCTGTAATTTTCTTTTTTTGTAGTATCTTTGTCTGGTTTTGGTATCAGGGTGGTGGTGGCCTCATAGAATGAGTTTGGGAGTGTTCCTTCCTCTGCAATTTTTTGGAAGAGTTGGAGAAGGATGGGTGTTAGAGCTTCTCTAAACGTTTGATAGAATTCTCCTGTGAAGTCATCTGGTCCTGGAATTTTGTTTGTTGGAATATTTTTAATAACAGTTTCAATTTCATTACTTGTGTTTGGTCTGTTCATATTTTCTATTTCTTCCTAGTTCAGTCTTGGAAGGTTATACCTTTCTAAGAATTTGTCCATTTCTTCCAGGTTGTCCATTTTATTGGCATAGAGTTGCTTGTAGTAGTCTCTTAGGTTGCTTTGTATTTCTGCGGTGTCTGTTGTAACGTCTCCTTTTTCATTTCTAATTTTATTGATTTGAGTCTTCTCCCTCTTTTTCTTCATGAGTCTGGCTAATGGTTTATCAATTTTGTTTATCTTCTCAAAGAACCAGCTTTTAGTTTTATTGATCTTTGCTATTGTTTACTTTGTTTCTATTTCATTTATTTCTGCTCTGATCTTTATGATTTCTTTCCTTCTAATAACTTTGGGTTTTGTTATTTCTTCTTTCTCCAGTTCCTTTAGGTGTAGGGTTAGATTGTTTATTTGAGATGTTTCTTGTTTCTTGAGGTATGCTTGTATTGCTGTAAACTTCCCTCTTAGAACTGCTTTTGCTGTCTCCATAGGTTTTGGATTGTCGTGTTTTCATTGTCATTTGTCTCTAGGTATTTTTTGATTTCTTCTTTGATTTCTTCACTGATCTCTTGGTTATTTAGTAACGTATTCTTTAGCCTCCATGTGTGTGTGTTTTTTATGTTTTTTTCCCTGTAATTGATTTCTAATCTCATAGCATTGTGGTCAGAAAAGATGCTTGATATAATTTCAATTTTCTTAAATTTACCGAGGCTTGATTTGTGACCCAAGATGTGATCTATACTGGAGAATCTTCCATGTGCACTTGAGAAGAAAGTGTAATCTGCTGTTTTTGGATGAAATGTCCTACAGATATCAATTAAATCTATCTGACCTATTGTGTCATTTAAAGCTTGTGTTGCCTTATTAATTTTCTGTTTGGATGATCTGCTCATTGCTGTAAGTGAGGTGTTAAAGTCCCCCACTATTATTGTGTTACTGTCGATTTCCGCTTTTATAGCTGTTAGCAGTTGCCTTATGTATTGAGGTGCTCCTATGTTGGGTGAATATATATTTATAATTGTTATATCTTCTTCTTGGATTGATCCCTTGATCATTATGTAGTGTCCTTCCTTGTCACTTGTAACATTCTTTATTTTAAAGTCTATCTTATATGAGAATTGCTACTCCAGCTTTCTTTTGATTTCCATTTGCATGGAATATCTTTTCCCATCCCCTCATTTTCAGTCTGTATGTGTCCCTAGGTCTGAAGTGGGTGTCTTGTAGACAGCATATATATGGGTCTTGTTTTAGTATCCATTCAGTGAGCCTGTTTTCTTTGGTTGGAGCATTTAATCCATTCATGTTTAAGGAAATTATTGATTTGTATGATCCTATGACCATTTTCTTAACTGTTTTGGGTTTGTTTTTGTAGGTCCTTTACTTCTCTTGTGTTTCCCACTTAGAGAAGTTCCTTTAGCATTTGTTGTAGAGCTGGTTTGGTGGTGCTGAATTCTCTTAGCTTTTGCTTGTCTGTAAAGCTTTTGATTTCTCCATTGAATCTGAATGAGATCCTTGCAGGGTAGAGTAATCTTGGTTGTACATTCTTCTCTTTCATCACTTTAAATATGTTATGCCACTCCCTTCTGGCTTGTAGAGTTTCTGCTGAGAAATCAGCTGTTAACTTTATGGGAGTTTCCTTCTATGTTATTTGTCGTTTTACCCTTGCTGCTTTCAATAATTTTTCTTTGTCTTTAATTTTTGCCAATTTGATTACTATATGTCTCGGCATGTTTCTCCTTGGATTTATCCTGTATGGGACACTCTGCACTTCCTGGACTTGGGTGGCTAATTCCTTTCCCATGCTAAGGAATTTTTTTACTATAATCTCCTCAAATATTTTCTCTGGTCCTTTCTCTCTCTCTTCTCCTTCTGGGAATGTTGTTGCATTTAATATTGTCCCAGAGGTCTTTTAGGCTGTCTTCATTTCTTTTCATTCTTTTCTCTTTATACTGTTCCTTAGCAGAGAGCTCCACCATTCTGTCTTCCAGGTCCCTTATCTGTTCTTCTGCCTCAGTCATTCTGCTATTGATTCCTTCTAGTGTATTTTTCACTTCAGTTATTGTTTTGTTCATCTCTGTTTGTTTGTTCTTTAATTCTTCTAGGTCCTTGTTAAACATTTCTTGCATCTTCTTGATCTTTACCTCCATTCTTTTTCTGAGGTCCTGGATCATCTTCACTATCATTATTCTGAATTATTTTTCTGGAAGGTTGCCTATCTCCACTTCATTTAGTTGTTTTTCTGAGGTTTTATCTTTTTCCTTCATCTGGTACATAGCCCTCTGCCTTTTCATCTTGTCTATCGTTATGTGACTGTGGTTTTTGTTCCACAGGCTGCAGGATTGTAGTTCTTCTTGTTTCTGCTGTCTGCCCTCTGGTGGATGAGGCTATCTAAGAGGCTTGTACACGTTTCCTGATGGAAGGGACTGGTGGTGGGTAGAGTTGCCTGTTGCTATGGTGGGCAGAGCTCAGTCAAACTTTAATCATCTTGTCTGCTGATGGGTGGGGCTGGGTTCCCTCCCTGTTGGTTGTTTGGCCTGAGGCAACCCAGCACTGGAGCCTACCCAGGCTCTTTGGTGAGGCTAATGGCAGACTCTGGGAGGGCTCACACCAAGGAGTACTTCCCAGAACTTCTGTTGCCAATGTCCTTGTCCTCACAGTGAGACACAGCCACCCCCCGCCTGTGCAGGAGACCCTCCAACACTGGCAGGTAGGTCTGGTTCTGTCTCCTATGGGGTCACTGCTCCTTCCCCTGGGTCCCGATGCACACACTACTTTGTGTGTGCCCTCCAAGAGTGGAGTCTCTGTTTCCCCGAGTCCTGTCAAAGTCCTGAATCAAATCCCGCTAGACTTCAAAGTCTGATTGTCTAGGAATTCCTCCTCCCATTGCCGTACCCTCAGGTTGGGAAGCGTGACGTGGGGCTCAGAACCTTCACTCCAGTGGGTGGACTTCTGTGGTATAAGTGTTCTCCAGTTTGTGAGTCACCCACCCAGCAGTTATGGGATTTGATTTTATTGTGATTGCGCCCCTCCTACCATCTCATTGTGGCTTCTCCTTTGTCTTTGTGTGGGGGGTATCTTTTCTGGTGAGTTCCAGGGTCTTCCTGTTGATGATTGTTCAGCAGTTAGTTGTGATTCCAGGGCTCTCACAAGAGGGAGTGAGCACACGTCCTTCTACTCCGCCATCTTGAACCGATCTCTAGTTTTGTTTTCTTGTAATATCTATCATGTTTTGATATCAGGTAATTCTGGCTTCATAGAATGAGTTTGGAATTATTTACTTCTCTTCACTTTTATGGAAGAGTTGATGAAAATTGATGGTATTTATTCCTCAAGTGTTCGGTAGAATTCACTAATGAATCCATATAAACCAGGAATTTTCTTTGTGGGAAGGTTCCTAAGAAGTTTCTTTAGCCGATATGTAGCTATTGATATTCTTGATTTCTTTTTGAGTGTGCCTTGATATTTAGCATCTTTCAGGGAATTTGATCATTTCATATAGTTGTCAAATTTATTGGCATAAAGTATTTTTTATAATTGTCCCTTATTATTCTTTTAATATCTGCAGAATTTATAATGATGTCAATTTCACATTTCTGATATTGGCAGTTTATATCTTTTCTCTTATTTTTTTTCTTGATTAGTAGTCTAGAGGGTTAGCAATCTTATTGATTTTCCTTAAAGAATCAGCTTTTGAGTTCATCGATATGGTATTTTTCTTCCATTTCATTGATTTCTGCTCTGATCTATATTATGTCATTTTCTCTACTTTATTTGTGTTTAATATACTCCCTTCTTTTCTGTTCAAAATACTTTCTAGCTTCCCTTTTAATTTTTCATTTGACCCATGGGTTATTTAGAAATGTGTTATTTAGTTGGTACATATTTGGGTATTCTGGGTAGCTTTCTGTTATTGATCTCTAATTCACTTCCTTTGTGGTCAAAGTACATATTATGTACATCTTGAATCGTTTTCAATTTATTTAGAGTTGTTTTGTGGCACAAAATAATGTATATAATGTTAAATATGTTGTGTATACTTGAAAAGACTGTATATTTGCTCATGTTGAATGGAGTGTTCTATAAGTATTCATCAGGTTGATAGTGTTGAATCTTTTATATTCTTACTGATTTTCTGTCTACTTGTATTATTTACTGAGAAGGAGGGTATTGAAATATCTAATTTCATTTGTGGATTTGTCTGTTTATCTTGGCAATCTATCAGGTTTTGCTTTGTGTATTTTGAAACTATATTAACAAGAAGGGAAAAGTATCAGAAAGGATACATATGTGGGTGAACATAAAAGTCAGTTAAAAAAAAGATATACAACAAAATAACAATGCTTTGTGATTTTTATAACATGTAGAAGTAATATATATGACAACAATACCAAAAGGCAGAGCGGGTGGTAAAAACGTTTGTGATATCATAAAATATCCAAGGTAAATTATAATCAGGTGTGCATATTCTAACCTCTAGTGTAATCATTAAAAATAATACAAAAGATATAGCTAAAAAGCCAATTGAAGAAATATAATGAATAATAAAAATATTTGCTTAATTTGAAGAAAGTAAGGAAGAGAAGAATAAAAGGCCAAAGAACAGATTAGATAATTTGAAAACAGATAACAAAATTGTAGAGCTAATCCCAACTTTATCAATTATTACATTTGCTGTAAGTGATCTAAACATTCCAATTAAAAGAGATTATTAGAATAGATTAAAACACACCTGTGTTCACACATGCATGACCCAAATACATACTGTTAACAAGAGACACACTTCAAATATAAAGACATAGGTTGTTTGAAAGCAAAAGAATGGGAAATGATATGTCATGCAAACACTACAACCTCAGAGATTTTTTGACTACTTCCTTTTCAAAAGTGGGATTTTCTTGTAGGAAGAGAGGGAGAGGAGAGAACAAAAAATAGAGAAGATGGAAGAGAGAGAGAGAGGGTTTGCAAATTTAGAGGAGAAAATAATGGAGACAGGAGAAGGGAAAGGAATAGGAGGTAGAAAAGAATAGTGAAGGACAGTGGAATATTACTCAGCCATTAAAAGAAATGAAATCGAGTTATTTGTAGTGAGGTGGATTTACCTAGAGTCTGTCATACAGAGTGAAGTAAGTCAGAAAGAGAAAAACAAATACCGTATGCTAACACATATATATGGAATCTAAAAAAAAAAAAAGGTTCTGAAGAACCTAGGGGCAGGACAGGAATAAAGACGCAGACGTAGAGAATGGACTTGAGGACACAGGGAGGGGGAAGGGTAAGCTGGGACGAAGTGAGAGAGTGGCATGGACATATATACACTAGCAAATGTAAAATAGATAGCTAGTGGGAAGCAGCCACATAGCACAGGGAGATCAGCTCAGTGCTTTGTGACCACCTAGAGGGGTGGGATAGGGAGGGTGGGAGGGAGACGCAAGAGGGAGGGGATATGGGGATATATGTATATGTATAGCTGATTCACTTTGTTATACAGCAGAAACTAACACCACTGTAAAGCAATTATACTCCAATAAAGATGTTAAAAAAAAAAAGGATAGTGAAGGATATAATAAGATGGAGAAAGTGACTGCTATAAATTTCACAAGTACTTTCTCTTTGGGCCCCAAGTGTCTGGAAACCCCAGGTCCCACTTCCCGACAGTTCTTCCAGTATCGACCACTCCCTAACTGTACCTTTCCATTTTTCTATGTATTACATTTTCAAATGCCCAACTTTTTTTTTTTTTTTAATCAGCAAGAGGGCCTCTGCTTGGTCAGGAAATGTAGTAAAATGCTTTCAAATGTGCAAGTGCCACGAATTACTTCAATTACCTGCCTTCTCCTTAGCTACTCCTTGCTAAGTACTCCATTCCAGACCACATGGCCGACACCCTATCTGCTGAGGGGGTGATTTAATAGGTGACTTCTCCACTACAAGGATTTTGAAACGAACTTCATGAGAAGGTTTTATATTTGAAGTGACTATGAGATTTCTATCACTGGCAGCACAAAGCCACAAAAATATGTGACAAGATTGGGAGCAGTTTATGCAAAAACAAGGCAGTCTCAATTTAAGGCCTTAGATGAGATTTTTTTAAAAAATGAAAAACATTTCTATGGAAAATGAGAAATTGTTTCACATTGTTGTTCCTGGATTGGCCTCAAAATAAAGAAGCATTTTGTAGGGTTTTAAAAGTATCCTTACAATGGAATTAGCTGCATGAATTTTGCTTATAGAATGTTTGGCAATAGTTAGTGGACTTAAAAGAAATTAGCATTTTTTTATGATGATTGAACCATAATGTAGCTCATTATTCCCCCCCGCCCCAACAAATATGTAAATATTGCCCATCGGTGTTGGAGTTGGGAATAGCATATACGTAGCACACATCCCTGTATTTTCCCCCCACGTATGGCCAACATTGATTACTAAGAAGGCCCTCTTTCCCTAGCTCCTTCGAATCCTTCTTCATATATCACCAGGGCTGCACCACCAATCATGTAGACTTGGTATGTGATTTCTTAGCTTTCGTGTGTCTGTGTGCCACCATCTCCTTCAGCAGTCTGGCAATGCCTGTGGACTCTCTCTCTCAGAATAATGCTAATTTGTTTTACTTTTCAGAAAAAAATTAAATGCATAAAGTAAAATGCATAGGATTATTGTGACATGCAATTACCAAAATTTTTAAAGATCTGTAATATGGTGATAAATTTGCCCTTTTATAAATAAGCTAAAAACAATAGCTATCAGTGAGTTTTTATAAAAATTACCTGATTTGAACACAGCAATGAGCATAAATAATTCCTCTGTATGTACAGTTTTTACATGATATAAAAAATCTGTAATTTATACTGTTAAAGTCACTGATACCACTACAAATTTTTTTTCCCCATCCAAGTAAACCCCAAGTTAAGAATCCTAGGAGGGTAATGTGACTGAAGGGTCATGAACCTTAGAAACTACTGATTTTTAGCAAAAAAAAAAAAAGAAGCAATTAATATCCTAGGTAGAAGCAAAGAGAATTAAGTGATTGTTTATGGCATAAGAATTTCCCATAATAAGAAGTAGGTGAAAAAATAATTGAAGCTCAATATTAAAGATCAGTAGTAATGATTAGTAAGATCAGTATAAATAGATACATTTGAGGCCTCTATTCTTTCTCTCTCCTGCTTCTATGAAAGGAGGCAGGCCTTTCTGTTCCAAAGTTGTGGTCTTAATAGCAGCCAAAATCTCAATATGGAACACACTTTGGGATTTGTGGGTATACGGAATATGACAATAAAAATGACATATACCCTAAATGTTGGCCAGATAGTTCTATATTTAAAAAAAAACAAAAAAAAAACTATTTTCCTTCCTGGCCCTGGAAGATGGTTTCTATATTTAAATTTCTGTGTAGACCAACAAGGAGTGGGATGCAACAAGCATTGTTTCATGAAGTCCTTTCTGTCTGCTGGGCATAAACAATCACGTCTCAGGAGGATGGACCGGTGGCCCTTTGGTTTGTATCTCATTTGACCCTTTTAAGAGAAACCAAGGGGGTAAAAGCCTCCAACTAAAATGCAGAGCCTTGGTCAGACCTGCTCTGACACCAGATTCCCTTTCCTTCTCTAGTAAATTGTTTTTAAGGCAACACCTTCTGATTGCGAAATTGGCCTTTACCATATACCATTCAGATGTGAAAATTAACCAGTGGGGATAGATGGAGCTGTGAAGTATATTGAGAACATCTGACTATTAAGAAAGCTGTGCAAAGCAAGGATAATATCCCTTTAAGAAAGAAAGAAAACCTTTCAGAAGGAAGAAATTTGGAAGAGGATATAATTCAGTAACCAAACAAGTCTTGTCAAGTTTTAAAAAGTACAATTTCGCAAATGAATGGTTAGAAATTCAGTGGGGCATGTTCATCAGCAAAATGCTGTAACGTGCTATAACGTTTGATACAGTATCCGCTGTTGAAGCCAGGCAGGGGCCTATCATGACCGGTCTAGAAGGGCATACTTTCTTAACTATATTAATTCTCTTAAAACAAAAATAATTTGTTTTCCACTTTTGCTTTTCTTTCCCCATTGAAACTGAAAAGATAGTAGATGGAAGATGAGTGGATTAAATTTTCTTTATCTGGGAGAAAAGTTATTAGATGTTGTATAGTTAGAGCCATAGTAAAAAGCATATATGATATGGGGGATTTTGTATGGTTTTTGGTATACCTTATAGTCTTCCAAGAGAAAGCTGACTCTTGAAATGCAAAATATTGAGCATGTACTGTTATAAACCATTCGGGAAATTCTGCTGGAAGTATTTTTTGAATTGAGTGGAGTGACACTTATGTTGTTGATTCGTATGCAGAGAAGCCTTGCCAAGTCGACCACAGTTTACCACACCACAGAAGTTTTCACGAGCCTGTTCACTCTGTCAGCACAGTGTATCCCCAAGGAGGCCCATGTGTAGACCACAGAGGTTCCCTCAGCTCACAGATCCCAGGCTTCCCACAGACACACAGGATGCTGGAGGGAGTGGGCACAATTCTTTGCAAGGCAGCACCAGCCGCTGACCCCGTGCATACTGACATTGGACGGCTTGCTCTGGTCCACACACCCGGCAAGGCAGGAGGAGGAAGGGCCATCACTAGGACATGGGTTCTCCAACACAGCGGCAGCTCTCTCCACCTAAAGCACTTTCCCTCAAGCCAGCGCCCGGACACTATGTTCCGGACACTCACTGCCAGTCTCCTGGTTGGGGGGGCATTCTCCTGACTGTCTCATTTTCTATAGAGCAGCTGAAACTTTCTCTGTAACAGGAAAAGGAGAAACAGGGTTTTTGCCAGTCCGGGCTCCACTTTGCCTCCAGTGACACCCAGCACATAGATCTGGAAGTCCTACTGCAGAAGCCGTTCCCAGCTGGTGTTGTTTTGGTCCCGCTGTCTGCAGTGGCAGGCCAGCTCTTAATCATTCACACCTGGGTTCGACACCACGGCCTAGAGCCTGCCCAGCTGTCAAGGTAACCTAGGAGGGGCATTCAGTGTCATGTGTGGGATCTATAAGCAGAGAGGACAGGCCAAGCGTGTGTGCACAAAGTCTTTAATGAGTCACCCTTCTGTATTGTGCTGCTTGGACCTTGCCTTGCTAAGCGCCACTTAGAGCTTTTGTTGGGGAGCCTGGTTGCCTTCAGTTGATCCACATGATGTGCTTAAGGATCACTTATCCAAGCAACATGGCCTCTCTTCACTGAGGTCACAGAACCTCTTACATCTCAGTAACCCTTCCACCACTGAAACACGAGCCCTTCCGCAGGGCAAGTGTCCTTAGAGCGGAGAGCCCCACCGCTCTGCGGGCTCTGCTGAGTCCACGGAGGGGACGAATAGGGTCCAGGCAGCATTGTCCCTAGCCTTGGCACAGGCCTTGGGGTAATGTGATAACCCAGCAGGCCAGCCTGGGGAGGAGGCCCCCGCATACATTCCTCAGAAATCAACTTCTGACCTCCTGGCTCCCAGCCCCCATCTCCCAAATGATTTTGTTTAAAACACTAGCAGCTGTGCCATAAATTATTCTTTAGTTAAGGGGTTTGGCTCCTGTGTGAGTTACTGTGGTTTGAGAAGAAAAAGGGAAAAAAAAAAAAAAATCAGAATATCTTCTTTAGCCAAGATTCAATGCCTAACCAAGGAGACGTGGAAAGAGGTTGGAAACAGCTAATAGAGGAGTGGGGATGAGAGGTTTCTGCACGTGCTCTTTCACGCTGCACAGCTCATTACTTGTTGATAGTAAAATTGTTTAGAAGTGTTTTTTTCTGTGCCTGAATTTCTCTGGGAGTGGGTTAAGAAGAATATACGTTCTGATGGTAGTTAGCATCGTCTTCTTTGGGTTCTTCTTCAAACCCCTGAAGGTGGTTCTTAGTGAGCCCTGGCGCTGCTTCTCTGAAAATCCAGAAACAGACCAGGGAGCCGAGCTGCCCAGGCAGAGGTTGAACGTGCACTGCCACGTGGTTTTGCAGTGAAAATTAACTACTTTTGTTTGTGATTTAGCCGGCATTTCCCTGTGCCCTCACTGGCTGTTTAGCAGGAAAACAAAAATTAACTGAGGGCCTAAAGCGGTTTAAAGTTTTACTTTTGTCCCAGTCATTTACTTACTCTTTTTCAGGTAGAACAAAGACTTTCAAACAAAAATGCTCAGTCTTTGGAAAGTCTCTTCCTCCGCAGGTTTCTCTCCTTTCAATGGCGTCTGGCTTTGTGGGTCACTTGGAGGAAATGGCCCTGGCCTCTGGCTCACCCGTGCAGTGGCTTGTAGCAGCTAGCTCCTTGGCACTGTCCTTTGGCCCCCTGGGTACTCTTTCCTTACTGGCTTCATATCTGCAGCTGGAAAGTGCATGGCTTCTTTTGGCTTAGAATGTCCCCTCGGAGCCTGGGCCACCTTCCTCTTCCTGATTTGGCCTTCCCATAGCTCTCACCGGCTGTGAAACATCCCCCGCCTGCCCTACCCTCCTCTGCCTTTGCAAGGTCACCTAGCCGTGTCCCATAAGGTCCCTGGCAGCCCACTCTCCCAGCTCAGTGTGTGGGCCACCTGGGGGCTGAGATCAGCTCAGCAGTAAAGCCCAGGGCTTCTCTGTCACATTACCTCGATGCCGTGTCCTTTTGGGGTCCAGCTCAGGTGGCTGTCTGGCAACCTAAGAGGAGCAGCTTGACTTCTGCGTTACCTCGCGTGCCTCCCACCCTTGGGAACAAAGCCCAGAGGGGCAGTCAGGAAACACGTGTTCCATTGCTACTTTCTCCCACCTAGGTTTCCCTTTGTCTTCCTCAGGAAGGAGATGAAGGAATAGGATTTTCCTTTAACCACTTCTTCCCCTTGACTCTAGCTAAGCCTTAAACAAGGGTACTGGGGATATCATCTCTATACTACAGAAGGCCACTACCTGGGCCCTCCAGGATTGCTCTCGATACGCTAAAGAAGGAGACAAAGGAATTTAGCAAAGCTTCTCTTTCCACAAAACCTGGTTTTTAAGCCTAAAATCTCCCTAAGAAGTGAAATTTCACCCTCTCCTGCTATGGGGTAATATTTCTCATAGCTTGACCTCCAGGATGAAAAACAGCAGTGAAAGATGCATTAAAGGAAAAGGTAAAAATCATCAGTTTAATATTTGCTGATTTTCATTTTCAGTATTTAAACCTCATGTGGCCAGGATTGCCACAATGCACACCTCTAGGGGGATGAGATTGGTGCTCTCTGGAACATCTGGTTTAGAGCCATTGAAAAGAGAGGATTCCTGGAGGTAGAAAACCTTTCTAGAATGAGGTGTCAATCAAATTCTTAGCCATGGTCTTCTAATATTGTTTGTTCCTGCAATGGGGGAGTAATCAGGAAAAGGAGAGTTTCATTTAGGTTAAATGACAAGAAGCTCCAGGTGAAATATATTTTGACTATCCTGTTGTTTGACCTTCTTCACCAAGAATGTTTCTATGTGGCACCAGTAACCACAGATGTTTAGTGTTTCATCTTTCAACTGTGCCTTTACTTTAAGGATAAGCTTCTGATGCTTCTGTGTTTCTATCCTCTGCTTGAGTAAACAGTCATTCTGCACTCCAGGTTTCCTTTGGTAGTTTTCCATGAAAGTTTAAAATAAAAATAAAAATAAATGGCTTGCTTAATTGTACACTTTGAAAGGGTGACTTATGTTCAAGCTCCATTTATGAAATGAACTACCTCTTCCCACTTATTGAAATATCACCTTAGTTACATATTAAACTCCAGTTTATATTAGGATTTATTTCTCTTCACTGTTTTTTATTCCACTAACTTATCTGTCTATTCCAAGACCATAGTCTTTTATTAGCAGTACCTTTCTAGAATATTTTTGTGACTGATAAGGCAAGTCCTCCCTTCAATAGTTTCAATGACCAGGGAGAAATGTAGGGGAGAATACCTACTAGGTTGTCTATTTTAGTTCATGAGAAGCAAGATGAGGAGGTGCTGGAGAGGTAGTAAAGGATAAAGATGGAAAGGGCAGAGAGAAGGCAATGGGGAAAAAAAATGGGGACTGCAGGATAAGAGCTGTCCATGAAAAAAATGATATGTAAGATAAAATACCACCCAACTCCTTTTCTTCCTTCTACTCCATAGAGGATGATGGTATGAATATTAGCAGTGAAATACATTACCAACATCACGATCATGTCCAAAAGAGCATCATTGTGTTACTACCACCTGCTGTGGTTGGTAAGGCCCATGAGAAAGTGGCTGAGATCTCTGGCCTACTAGCTATAAAGTGAGTTTGAGCTCTGAATTCAGAGATGAGTGTAATCGGTACAAAATGGTCCTCTAAAAGGAGACTCTTCTTTTCTCCAAGAAATGGACCATACTAAATTATTAACTGTGGAGCTGGACACTGTTTTGGAAGGTTGAATATCCTGATGGACCCAACTCCTTGTTGCACATTTGTATTGCACTCTAAGTGCACAAAGAGAAAACTGTTTCAGGGAAAAGATTGGATTTTTCCCTTGAGTGAAAGGATCCTTTCTGCCTCAGGAGTTTTTATTTACACCAGCTCTCCCAAGGGTCTCTCCATCTGCTCCTTCTTTCTCACGGCCTCAGTTAACGTTCTATGTTAAGAGCACAGATTTACATAATTGGCTATTCTTGATTGGAATGGATGTATTTTAACCCACTTTGGGAAGCATATAGTAGAAGACCCACACTGTAGATTTTTGTTAGCTTCATTATTTATTTTTTTCTTTCATATCCTCTCTTTTTTAAAAAAAATTCTGATGTTTCTTCGGTCTTTATGATTTTTTTCCTTGTTTACTTAACTTGATGATATTCTCTATGAAACATTATAGACACACCCTTTATCCTATATAATTAGAATCCTTCATTTAGTGTATAGATTTTGTGTTAAAGGAATTGCATGGGAAAATTTAATGAAGTCATTTTAGTGAAGCAATTGGCAGTCGTTTTTGTATGTGAACCTTAATTTGAAGCTGGGAGATATTTGTAGAAATAAGATGATGTAGGAAAGTCCAAATGCTCATTTTCTTTTTTTCTTTTTTGCATCACCTATTAATATAGAATATTTACATTGCTCCTACTAGGGTATTTTATGTATAGTTTTCCTTGAACAAAAGTGGATATCATAGACTATATCTCTTTATATTGATTTTTTGAATGTTTCAATTAGAATCATCAGATTTGCATGAACCAGAGTTCTGGATTGTTAATGCAAAAAACTGTTGAGAATGATGTATGGGGCAAAGGTTTCAAATTGTGTACCTTTAGTTTTTAAGTAGAGCTGCCACTACCCTCTGAAACTACATCAGAAGATATATTTCAAGCCCTCTTGTTCAGCTCTTCTGAGTTTTTACATAAAGGCTTCTTAACTGGCCATCAGTGAGTAACACCTAGGTCTCTTCCTAAGGTCTTCTCCTAGGTTTTTTACTGTAAGATGTGGGAGAAACAAGAGAAGCATATACTCAACAATGTAACTGTCTTATAGACACAGGCTTTGATTCCACATCTGTAGATTTGATACTAAGGAAAAAGATTCTCCTCCCCTTCCTTTCTCCATTTTTCTAAAGCTGGTTTCAATTCAAGATAAAAAGAAAGTTCTAAAATTTAAGATTATTTTACTATCAAAGGGACACAATAAAACTGCATTTTCATCAAAATTATAGGCTTATATTTTCTTTTTAAATTAAGCTTAAAAAGCCAACCCCCAAATTTTAGCACAGAAGCTCACAAAGGTTAGGGGCATTGTTTATATAGCCAGGAGGGTTAATAAGTGTTGTGTCAATCTGACCTTGTTCATATGTATTTTTATTTTTATTTATTTATTTTTTAACATCTTTATTGGAGTATAGTTGCTTTACAATGTTGTGTTAGTTTCTGCTGTATAACAAAGTGAATCAGCTATGTGTATACATATATCCCCATATCTCCTCCCTCTTGCGTCTCCCTCCCACCCTCCCTATCCCACCCCTCTAGGTGGTCACAAAGCACTGCACTGATCTCCCTGTGCCATGCAGCTGCTTCCCACTAGCTATCTATTTTACATTTGGTAGTGTATATATGTCAATGCTACTCTCTCACTTTGTCCCAGCTTACACTTCCCCCTCCCCGTGTCCTCAAGTCCATTCTCTATGTCGGCGTCTTTATTCCTGTCCTGCCCCTAGGTTCATCAGAACCTTTTTTTTTTTTTTTGATTCCATATATATGTGCTAGCATACAGTATTTTTCTCTTTCTGACTTACTTCACTCTGTATGACAGTCTCTAGATGCATCCACGTCTCTACAAATGACCCAATTTCGTTCCTTTTTATGGCTGAGTAATATTCCATTGTATATATGTACCACATCTTCTTTATCCATTCATCTGTTGATGGGCATTTAGGTTGCTTCCATGACCTGGCTATTGTAAATAGTGCTGCAATGAACATTGGGGTGCATATTTCTTTTGAATTATGGTTTTCTCTGCGTATATGCCCAGTAGTGGGATTGCTGGGTCATATGGTAATTTTATTTTTAGTTCCTTAAGGAACCTCCATACTGTTCTCCATAGTGGCTGTATCAATTTACATTCCCACCAACAGTGCAAGAGGGTTCCCTTTTCTCCACACCCTCTCCAGCATTTGTTGTTTGTAGATTTTCTGATGATGCCCATTCTAACTGGTGTGAGGTGATACCTCATTGTAGTTTTGATTTGCATTTCTCTAATAATTAGTGACATTGAGCAGCTTTTCATATGCCTCTTGGCCATCTGTATGTCTTCTTTGGAGAAATGTCTGTTTAGGTCTTCTGCCCATTTACTGATTGGGTTGTTTGTTTTTTTAACATTGAGCTGCATGAGCTGTTTATATATTTTGGAGATTAATCCTTTGTCCGTTGATTTGTTTGCAAATATTTTCTCCCATTCTGAGGGTTGTCTTTTCATCTTGTTTACGGTTTCCTTTGCTGTGCAAAAGCTTTTAAGTTTCATTAGGTCCCATTTGTTTATTTTTGTTTGTATTTCCATTTCTCTAGGAGGTGGATCAAAAAAGATCTTACTGTGATTTATGTCAAAGAGTGTCCTTCCTATGTTTTCTTCTAAAGAGTTTTATAGTGCCTGGTCTTACATTAAGGTCTCTAATCCATTTTTAGTTTATTTTTGTGTATGGTGTTAGGGAGTGTTCTAATTTCATTCTTTTACATGTAGCTGTCCAGTTTTCCCAGCACCACTTATTGAAGAGACTGTCTTTTCTCCATTGTATATCCTTGCCTCCTTTGTCATGGATTACTTGACCATAAGTGTGTAGGTTTATCTCTGGGCTTTCTATCCTGTTCCATTGATCTATGTTTCTGTTTTTGTGCCAGTACCATACTGTCTGGATTACTGTAGCTTTGTAGTATAGTCTGAAGTCAGGGAGTCTCATTCCTCCAGCTCCGTTTTTTCCCCTCAAGAGTGCTTTGGCTATTCGGGGTCTTTTGTGTCTCCATACAAATTTTAAGATTTTTTGTTCTAGTTCTGTAAAAAATGCCATTGGTAATTTGATAGGGATTGCATTGAATCTGTAGATTGCTTTGGGTAGTATAGTCATTTTCACAATATTGATTCTTCCAATCCAAGAACATGGTATATCTCTCCATCTGTTGGTATCATCTTTAATTTCTTTCATCAGTGTCTTATAGTTTTCTGCATACAGGCTTTTTGTCTCCCTAGGTAGGTTTATTCCTAGGTATTTTATTCTTTTTGTTGCAGTGGTAAATGGGAGTGTTTCCTTAATTTCTCTTTCAGGTTTTTCATCATTAGTGTACAGGAATGCAAGAGATTTCTGTGCATTAATTTTGTATCCTGCAACTTTACCAAATTCATTGATTAGCTCTACTACTTTTCTGGTGGCATCTTTTTTTTTTTTTTTATAAATTTATTTATTTATTTATTTATATTTGGCTGTGTTGGGTCTTCGTTTCTGTGCGAGGGCTTTCTCCAGTTGCGGAGAGCGGGGGCCTCTCTTCATCGCGGTGCGTGGGCCTCTCACTGTTGCGGCCTCTCCCGTTGTGGAGCACAAGCTCCAGACGCGCAAGCTCAGTAGTTGTGGCTCATGGGCTTAGTTGCTCCGCGGCATGTGGGATCTTCCCAGACCAGGGCTCGAACCCGTGTCCCCTGCATTGGCAGGCAGATTCTTAACCACTGCGCCACCAGGGAAGCCCTCTGGTGGCATCTTTAGGAGTCTCTATGTATAGTATCATGTCATCTGCAAACAGTGACAATTTTAATTCTTCTTTTCCAATTTGTATTCCTTTTCTTTTTCTTCTCTGATTGCTGTGACTAGGACTTCCAAAACTATGTTGAATAATAGTGGTGAGAGTGGACGTCCTTGTCTTGTTCCTGATCTTAGAAGAAATGCTTTCAGTTTTTCACCATTGAGAATGATGTTTGCTGTGCGTTTGTCATACATGGCCTTTATTATGTTTAAGTAGTTTCCCTCTATGCCCACTTTCTGGAGAGTTTTTATCATAAATGGGTGTTGAATTTTGTCAAAAGCTTTTTCTGCATCTATTGAGATGATCGTATGGTTTTTCATCTTCAGTTTGTTAATATGGTGTATCACGTTG
Organism: Balaenoptera musculus; assembly: GCF_009873245.2. NCBI lineage: Eukaryota > Metazoa > Chordata > Mammalia > Artiodactyla > Balaenopteridae > Balaenoptera > Balaenoptera musculus. Next base: position 52,597,243 of record NC_045787.1, read on the forward strand.
ATTGATTTGCCTATATTGATGAATCCTTGCATCTCTGGGATAAATCCCACTTGATCATGGTGTATGATCCTGTTCATATGCTGCTGGATTCTGTTTGCTAGTATTTTGTTAAGGATTTTTGCATCTATGTTCATCAGTGATATTGGCCTGTAGTTTTCTTTTTTTATGTAGTTTTGGTTTCAGGGTGATGGTGTCCTCATGGAATGAGTTTGGGAGTGTTCCTTCCTCTGCAATGTTTTGGAAGAGTTTGAGAAGGATGGGTGTTAGCTATTCTCTAAATGTTTGATAGAATTCACCTGTGAAGCCATCCTGTCCTAGACTTTTGTTTTTGGAAGATTTTTAATAACAGTTTCAATTTCATTACTTGTATTTTTGGTCTGTTCATATTTTCTATTTCTTCCTGGTTCAGTCTTGGAAGGTTATACCTTTCTAAGAATTTGTCCATTTCTTCCAGGTTGTCCATTTTATTGACATAGAGTTGCTTGTAGTAGTCTCTTACGAAGCTTTGTATTTCTGCAGTGTCTGTTGTAACGTCTCATTTTTCATTTCTAATTTTATTGATTTGAGTCCTCTCCCTCCTTTTCTTGATGAGTCTGGCTAATGGTTTATCAATTTTGTTTATCTTCTCAAAGAACAGCTTTTAGATTTATTGATCTTTGCTATTGTTTACTTTGTTTCTATTTCATTTATTTCTGCTCTGATCTTTATGATTTCTTTCCTTCTGCTAACTTTGGGTTTTGTTTGTTCTTCTTTGTCTAGTTCCTTTAGGTGTAACGTTAGGTTGTTTATTTGAGATTTTTCTTGTTTCTTGAGATAGGCTTATATAGCTATAAACTTCCCTCTTAGAACTGCTTTTGCTGCATCTCATAGGTTTTGGATCATCGTGTTTTCATTGTCATTTGTCTCTAGGTATTTTTTGACTTCCTCTTTGATTTCTTCAGTGATCTCTTAGTTATTTAGTAGAATATTGTTTAGCCTCCATGTGTTTGTGTTTTTTACATTTTTTTCCCTGTAATTGATTTCTACTCTCATGGCGTTGTGGTCAGAAAAGATACTTGATATAATTTCAATTTTCTTAAATTTACTGAGGCTTGATTTGTGACCCAGGATGTGATCTATCCTGGAGAATGTTCCATGCACACTTGAGAAGAAAGTGTAATCTGCTGTTTTCGGATGGAATGTCCTATAAATATCAATTAAATCTATCTGGTCTATTGTGTCATTTAAAGCTTCTGTTTCCTTATTAATTTTCTGTTTGGATGATCTGCTCATTGCTGTGAGTGAGGTGTTAAAGTCTCCCACTATTACTGTGTTGCTGTCGATTTCCTCTTTTATAGCTGTTAGCAGTTGCCTTATGTATTGAGGTGCTCCTATGTTGGCTGCATATATATTTATAATTGTCATATCTTCTTCTTGGATTGATCCCTTGATCATTACATGTGTCCTTCCTTGTTTCTTGTAACATTCTTTATTTTAAAGTCTATTTTATCTGATATGAGTATTGCTACTCCAGCTTTCTTTTGATTTCCATTTGCATGGAATATCTTTTTCAATCCCCTCACTTTCAGTCTGAATGTGTCCCTAGGTCTGAAGTGGGTGTCTTGTAGACAGCATATATATGGCTCTTGTTTTTGTATCCATTCAGTGAGCCTCTGTCTTTTGGTTGGAGCATTTAATCCATTCATGTTTAAGGTAATTATCGATATGTATGTTTCTATGACCATTTTCTTGTTTTGGGTTTGCTTTTGTAGGTCCTTTTCTTCTCTTGTGTTTCCCACTTAGAGAAGTTCCTTTAGCATTTGTTGTATAGTTGGTTTGGTGGTGCTGAATTCTCTTAGCTTTTGCTTGTGTGTTTAGCTTTTGATTTCTCCATCGAATCTGAATGAGATCCTTGCTGGGTAGAGTAATCTTGGTTCTTCCCTTTCATCATTTTAAATATGTTATGCCACTTCCTTCTGGCTTATAGAGTTTCTGCTGAGAAATCACTCTTAGCCTTATGGGAGTTCCGTTGTATGTTGTTTGTCGTTTTTCCCTTGTTGCTTTTAGTAATTTTTCTTTGTCTTTAATTTTTGTCAGTTTGATTACCATGTGTCTTGGCGTGTTTCTCCTTGGGTTTAACCTGCCTGGGACTCTCTGCGCTTCCTAGACTTGGGTGGCTATTTCCTTTCCCATGTTAGGGAAGTTTTCGACTATAGTCTCTTCAAATATTTTCTCGGGTCCTTTCTCTCTCTCTTCTTCTGGGACCGCTCTAATGTGAATATTGTTGCATTTAATGTTGTCCCAGAGGTCTCTTAGGCTGTCTTCATTTCTTTTCATTCTTTTTTCTTTATTCTGTTCCACAGCAGTGAATTCCACCATTCTGTCTTCCAGGTCACTTATCCGTTCTTCTGCCTCAGTTATTCTGCTATTGATTCCTTCTAGTGTATTTTTCATTGCAGTTATTGTATTGTTCATCTCTCTTTGTTTGTTCTTTAATTCTTCTAGATCTTTATTACACATTTCTTGCATCTTCTTGATCTTTGCCTCCATTCTTTTTCTGAGGTCCTGGATCATCTTCACTATCATTATTCTGAATTCTTTTTCTGGGAGGTTGTCTATCTCCACTTCATTTAGTTGTTTTTCTGGGGTTTTATGTTTTTCCTTCATCTGGTACATAGCCCTCTGCCTTTTCATCTTGTCTATCTTTCTGTGAATGTGGTTTTTGTTCCGCATACTGCAAGATTGTAATTCTTCTTGCTTCTGCTCTAAATTTATTTTTAATTTACTTGCTTTTATTACCTTCTCTTGTAATCTTTTTCTCCTCTCTGTTTTTGTGTTTTTGAATATATTGTGTTTTTACCCTGTATCTTAAATACTGTTTTTGCTACGTTATATTATTTTTCTCTCTAAGACGTTTTATCCTGCTAGTTATTTGTAAGTTTTCTTCACCTTAAGATTTAATTATCTTAGTCCTCTATCTTTTCTTTATATGTTGCTTTATCTTTACTGCCTTTATCTTAAACGAAATATGACTTAGTTTCTAAATTGCAAACAAAAAACAGCGTTCTAATCATGGAGAAAACCTGCATACAAAACAGAGAATACTGGAATGTTAAAGTTGAAAGGAGTTAATATTAATATAATATTTTTTCAAGTTAAAATTATTGTAGCCATGGCTTGAGATTTCGGATTTTTCAAGTGACAGGTTGTCTGTCTGTGCTTGAATGGAGCAACCCTCAAACTGATTTTTGAGGAAAATCTGGGAGCTGTTCATCGGTTGACCTTTGACTCACTTTCATTCTGCAACAGGGAGCACTATATACTTCTTGGGCTTTCCAATTCTCAGAAAAGTAGCAGTGCTAGTCTGAGTCTGTAAGAACTTAGATCTTTCTTATAGCCTCTTTGAAAAGCAATTTGAAAATTTACGCCAGAATTTGAAGTATGCACAGAACAATTCAACACTTAGGAATGAAAAAATATATTTTATGAAAATACTCATAGAAGTATTTAAGGATGTTGTTAAAACACTGTAAGTCATAGCCTAAACTGAAAACAATCTAAATGCTCACTTACTGCATTTCATTTTATTTAAGTACACACTTTGTATATGTTAAAAAGGATAAGTTGGTCCTCTGGTTCCAGCAACATGAGAGACTGAGCTTCTGAGAGCCCCACTCATTACAAATAGAAAACAATTTAAGATAAAATGTATATTTTAAAACAACTTCAATGTGTATCTGGGAAAAAATCTGTAGGAGTCAAAAACAAAGAGAAAAAATAAAAAAGCCAAAATGGTAAGTATGTGAGGTGATGACATGGTCACCTTGGGAGGATTTCAGTCCAAGACACAGGACTAAATAGTTGGAAATAATAATTTAAAAATACATTTAGAAACAAGAGTTGTAGCCTTGGAACCTGGTTCTATAAGGGTCACCTGATAGAAGTTTCTTTTTTTTAAAAGAGGCAAAAGAAAGTTATATAGATTTAGCAATAATTTCTGGGGAGATGGGAGTACAAACACTCACAATTGCAAATATTATTTAGCATTATAAATAAGCCATTAAAAGATAGCTTTATAAAGTTAGATAAGGATTTGGGGGAAATGGTAGAAGTGGTATCAATTTTGAATCTTCCTGAATCTCTTTTTTCTTTTTTTTGGCTGCATTGGGTCTTCGTTGCTGCACATGGGCTTTCTCTAGTTGCAGCAAGCAGGAGCCACCCTTTGTTGTGGTGTGCGAGCTTCTCACTGTGGTGGACTCTCTTGTTGTGGAGCACTGGCTCTTGGCGCGTGGGTTCAGTAGTTGTGGCGCATGGGCTCAGTAGTTGCAGTGCATGGGCACTTGGCTGTGCGGGCTTCAGTAGTTGTGGCTTGGGGGCTCTAGAGCACGGGCTCAGTAGTTGTGGCACATGGGCTTAGTTGCTCCATTGTTTGTGGGATCTTCCTGGACCAGGGATCAAACTCGTGTCCTCTGCATTGGCAGGCAGAATCTTAACCACTGGGCCACCAGAGAAATCCCCCAAATCTCTTTACAAATGCAGACAAGTAACGAGAATGTCACTTTGGAAAACAAGGGACACTATATGTAATACAGCTGGGAGAAAAGGTATTCTTTTTTTTTTTCTTTTTTTTTCCAGAGGTAGTATTTTATTTTTTTAACATCTTTATTGGAGTATAATTGCTTTACAAAGGTGTGTTAGTTTCTGCTTTATAAGAAAGTGAATTAGCTATACATATACATATATCCCCACATCTCCTCCCTCTTGTGTCTCCCTCCCATCCTCCCTATCCCACCCCTCTAGGTGGTCACAAAGCACCGAGCTGATCTCCCTGTGCTATGTGGCTGCTTCCCACAAGCCATCTATTTTACATTTGTTAGTATAAATAAGCCCATGCCACTCTCTCACTTCATCCCAGCTTACCCTTCCCCCTCCCTGTGTCCTCAAGTCCATTCTCTACGTCTGCGTCTTTATTCCTGTCCTGCCCCTAGGTTCTTCAGAACCATGTTTTTTTTTTTAGATTCCATATATATGTGTTAGCATATGGTATTTATTTTTCTCTTTCTGACTTCACTCTATATGACACTCTCTAGGTCCATCCACCTCACTACAAATAACTCAGTTTCATTTCTTTTTATGGCTGAGTAATATTCCATTGTATATATGTGCCACATCTTCTTTATCCATTCTTCTGTCGATGAACACTTAGGTTGCTTCCATATCCTGGCTATTGTAAATAGAGCTGCAGTGAACATTGTGGTACATGCCTCTTTTTGAATTATGGTTTTCTCAAGGTATATGCCCAGAGGTGGGATTGCTGGGTCATATGGTAGTTCTATTGTTAGTTTTTTAAGAAACCTCCATAATGTTCTCCATAGTAGCTGTATCAATTTACATTCCCACCAACAGTGCAGTAAGGTTCCCTTTTCTCCACACCCTCTCCAGCATTTATTATTTGTAGATTTTTTGATGATGGCCATTCTAACTGGTGTGAGGTGGTACCTCATTGTATTTTTTAATTTTATTTATTTATTTATTTATTTATTTTTGGCTGTGTTGGGTCTTCGTTTCTGTGCGAGGGCTTTCTCTAGTTGTGGCAAGTGGGGGCCACTCTTCATCGCGGTGCGCGGGCCTCTCATTATCGCGGCCTCTCTTGTTGCGGAGCACAGGCTCCAGACGCGCAGGCTCAGCAATTGTGGCTCACGGTCCTAGTCGCTCCACGGCATGTGGGATCTTCCCAGACCAGGGCTCGAACCCGTGTCCCCTGCATTGGCAAGCAGATTCTCAACCACTGCGCCACCAGGGAAGCCCCTCACTGTAGTTTTGATTTGCATTTCTCTAATGATTAGTGATGTTGAGCATCCTTTCATTTGTTTGTTGGCAATCTGTATATCTTCTTTGGAGAAATGTCTATTTGGTGTTCTGCCCATTTTTGGATTGGGTTGTTTATTTTTTTGATACTGAGCTGCATGATCTGCTTGTAAATTTTGGAGATTAATCCTTTGTCAGTTGCTTCATTTGCAAATATTGTCTCCCATTGTGAGGGCTGTCTTTTTGTCTTGTTTATGGTTTCCTTTGCTGTGCAAAAGCTTTTAAGTTTCATTAGGTCCTAGTTGTTTATTTTTGTTTTTATTTCCATTTCTGTAGGAGGTGGGTCAAAAAGGATCTTGCTGTAATTTATGTCATAGAGTGTTCTGCCTATGTTTTCCTCTAAGAGTTTGATAGTGTCTGGCCTTACATTTAGGTCTTTAATCCATTTTGAGTTTATTTTTGTGTATGGTGTTAGGGAGTGTTCTAATTTCATTCTTTTACATGTAGCTGTACAGTTTTCCCAGCACCACTTATTGAAGGGCTGTCTTTTCTTCACTGTATATTCTTGCCTCCTTTATCAAAAATAAGGTGATCATATGTGCGTGAGTTTATCTCTGGGCTTTCTCTCCTGTTCCATTGATCTATATTTCTGTTTTGAGACAAGGTATTCTTAAACCACAGATGAGAAGAAGTAAGGACAAAACATGACATTGTGTAATGTGTGACTAGGCAAGCATAAAGAGCAAAACACAGGAGTATTTCAAAATAATCAAACAGGTTCTTACTGGAAAATACCATAGGCCAATTTTAGAACAGCGGCTGAAATGGGAAAAAGTTTTTATGCACACCAATCTGAGGATGAGTGCAAGGGATATAGTAAGGTCTGAAAAGGTCAGAGCAGCACTACTGACTTTCAAAACTAAACACAAATCTTTGAGAAACTGACAGAAAGATAATCTAAATTAGGCAGAACAGTGATAGTAGGACCAGAAAGAAAAGGTTTATATAAAAGTGGAGGAGAAGAGACTTCCCTGGTGGCACAGTGGTTAAGAATCTGCTTGCCAGTGCAGGGGACATGGGTTCGAGCCCTGGTCTGGGAAGATTCCACATGCTGTGGAGCAACTAAGCCCATGAGCCACAACTACTGAGCCTGCACTCTAGAGCCCACGAGCCACAACTACTGAGCCCACATGCCACAACTACTGAAGCCCATGTGCTTAGAGCCCATGCTCTGCAACAAGAGAAGCCACCACAATGAGAAACCCGCACACCACAATGAAGATTAGCCCTCATTCGCCACAACTAGAGAAAACCCACACACAGCAACAAAGACTCAACACAGCCAAAAATAAATAAATAAATTAATTAATTTAAAAAAATGTTTAAAAAATTTTTTTTAAAAAGTGGAGGAGGGGAACAGAGTCAAGAGATTGTCAGAAAGTAAGGGGCTGTATCTTTTAACACTTCATTAAAACTATAAGTCAGAGTTCTAGATAAGTGATGCTAGAAAAGTTATAATGGTCCATCCAAACCTCCTATAAGTTAAGGAAAAATGAATTTGATTCAATGTAAAACAGTTATTAAAAAAAGAAAATAAGGAGTATAACAATGTCCCTACAGAAAACTGAAGCTAGAAAGATATGCCCACAAAATGAATTCAAAATATAACATGATAACCTAGCATTTCAAAACAAGCTAGAAATTAATATATTAAAGAGCAGCATCAATAGAATACAATGAATGAAATATGAAATAATAGAAGTCAGGAAAGAATTTGTAATCAAAGAAAACAAAAAAATATTATTTCAGAATTGAAGACTAAACTTGAGCAAACATGAGAATAAGTGAATAAAACCATTAACACCTGAAGATAAATAGTAAGCAAAAAGAAAAAGAAGTGCAGGAAGAGAAAGGAATTCAAGAAAAAGTGAAAGATGAGGATAGGCGAAGAAGGTCCAGCATGTACATAGTTAGGAATCCCTGAATAAGAAAACCAAAACAATGGAAAAGAGCAAACATTAAAAGCTATAACTCAAGAAAATGTTTTTGAAATTAAAAATAAGATAATACAATACACTGAAAGACCTTACCATATATCTGTTGAAATTTGGCATAGGATTATGTCATTTAAAATATGCGTAGAGTAGCAAGTCATATTATAGTAAAATTACTGAAATATAAAGAAAAAGAAAATAAAAACTAAGAAAAAAGACCAATACATTTATCAAGAAAAGAAATTCTGATGTCATCAAACTACTTGACAGTAATACTTTACACCAGAAAACAATGGAGAATCATGTTAAAGATACTCAATAAAAGAAAGTGTGAGCCAGTCATTTTCTTGCAGCCAAAATGACTCTCTGATATAAAAGTTGCACCCAAACTGCTATGAATATGCAATAATTCAGGGAATATATTTTTTCCTGAGGTATGTACTAGAGAATGCACTTCAGGCAACAATAAAGAATGAAAGAAAATTGACAAAAGTGCTGGTGATAAATACTAAAAATATATTTACATGTAGAACTAATACCAAATGGTAGTTATATAAGAGAAAGTGTAGTATGCAGTTGCTACATAGTCTGAAAATTATGATATACCATTACTATCAAAATATAAGGAAAATAAGAATATATGAAAAGTATAAAAAGCTTACTAATTACTTTATGGTTATTATTAGGAGTAATTAATATTATTTCAAACCAGATGCTGGGGGAAATGCAAGGAAAAGAAAAGAGGTTATTATCTTGTAATATTGCTCATAGTGGGGACCAAATAGGAAATAATCAAAAAGTGGAGGTTGTTAAGTATATTATATAACATAAAACAATATGGCAGAGATTGGTTCAAGATGGCAGAGTAGAAGGATGTGCTCTCACTCCCTCTTGCAAGAGCCCTGGAATCACAGCTAACCGCTGAACAATCATTGACAGGAAGACACTGGAACTCACCAAAAAAGATACCCCACATCCAAAGACAAAGGAGAAGCCACAATGAGATGGTAGGAGGGGCGCAATCACAATAAAATCAAATCCCATAACTGCTGGGTGGGTGACTCACAGACTGGAGAACACTTATACCACAGAAGTCCACCCACTGGAGTGAAGGTTCTGAGCCCCTCGTCACGCTTCCCAACCTGGGGGTCCGGCAATGAGAGGAGGAATTCCCAGAGAATCAGACTTTGAAGGCTAGCGGGATTTGATTGCAGGACTTTTACAGGACTGGGAGAAACAGAGACTCCACTCTTGGAGGACACACACGAAGTAGTGTGCGCATCAGGACACAGGGGAACAAGCAGTGACCCCATAGGAGACTGAACCAGACCTACCTGCTAGTGTTGGAGGGTCTTCTGCAGAGGCGGGGGGTGACGTGGCTCACCATGAGGACAAGGACACTGGCAGCAGAAGTTCTGGGAAGTACTCCTTGGCGTGAGCCCTCCCAGAGTCTGCCATTAGCCCCACCAAAGAGCCAGGTAGGCTCCGGTGTTGGGTCGCCTCAGGCCAAACAACCAACAGGGAGGGAACCCAGCCCCACCCATCAGCAGACAAGTGGATTAAAGTATGACTGAGCTCTGCCCACCAGAGCAACAGCCAGCTCTACCCACCACCAGTCCCTCCCATCAGGAAACTTGCACAAGCCTCTTAGATAGCCTCATCCACCAGAGGGCAGACAGCAGAAGCAAGAAGAACTACAATCCTGCAGCCTGTGGAACAAAAACCACATTCACAGATAGAGAGACAAGATGAAAAGGCAGAGGGCTATGTACCACATGAAGGAAAAAGATGAAACCCCAGAAAACAACTAAATGAAGTGGAGATAGGCAACCTTTCAGAAAAGGAATTAAGAATAATGATAGTGAAGATGATCCAGGACCTTGGAAAAAGAATGGAGTCAAAGATCGAGAAGATGCAAGAAATATTTAACAAAGACCTAGAAGAATTAAGGAACAAACAAACAGAGATGAACAATACAATAACTGAAATGAAAACTACACTAGAAGGAATCAATAGCAGAATAACTGAGGCAGAAGAACGGATAAGTGACCTGGAAGACAGAATGGTGGAATTCACTGCTGTGGGACAGTATAAAGAAAAAAGAATGAAAAGAAATGAAAACAACTTAAGAGACCTCTGAGACAACATTAAATGCACCAACATTCACATTAAAGGGGTCCCAGAAGGAGAAGAGAGAGAGAAAGTACCCGAGAAAATATTTGAAGAGATTATAGTCGAAAACTTCCCTAACATGGGAAAGGAAATATCTACCCAAGTCCAGGAAGCACAGAGAGTCCCATACAGGATAAGCCCAAGGAGAAACATGGTGAGGCACATAGTAATCAAATTGGCAAAAATTAAAGGCAAAGAAAAATTATCGAAAGCAGCAAGGGGAAAATGACAAATAATATACAAGGGAACTCCCATAAGGTTCACAGCTGATTTCTCAGCAGAAACTCCACAAGCCAGAAGGGAGTGGCATGACATATTTAAAGTGATGAAAGGGAAGAACCTACAACCAAGATTACCTGGCAAGGATCTCATTCAGATTCGATGGATAAATCAAAAGCTTTACAAACAAGCAAAAGCTAAGAAAATTCAGCACCATCAAACAAGCCCTACAACAAAGGCTAAAGGATCTTCTCTAAGTGGGAAACACAAGAGAAGAAAAGGACCTACAAAAACAAACCCAAAACAATTAAGAAAATGGTCATAGGAACATACATATTGATAATTACCTTAAATGTGAATGGATTAAATGCTCCAACCAAAAGACAGTGGCTCACTGAATGGTTACAAAAACAAGACCCATATATATGCTGTCCACAAGAGACCCACTTCAGACCTAGGGACACATTCAGACTGAAAGTGAGGGGATGGAAAAAGATAGTCCATGCAAATGGAAATCAAAAGAAAGCTGGAGTAGCAATACTCATATCAGATAAAATAGACTTTAAAATAAAGAATGTTGGGGCTTCCCTGGTGGCGCAGTGGTTGAGAGTCTGCCTGCTAATGCAGGGGACACGGGTTCGAGCCCTGGTCTGGGAAGATCCCACATGCCACGGAGCGGCTGGGCCCGTGAGCCACAACTACTGAGCCTGCGCGTCTGGAGCCTGTGCCCCGCAACGGGAGGGGCCGCGATAGTGAGGGGCCCGCGCACCGCGATGAAGAGCGGTCCCCGCACCGCGACGAAGAGTGGCCCCCACTTGCCGCAACTAGAGAAAGCCCTCGCACGAACCGAAGACCCAGCACAGCCAAAAATAAATAAATAAATAAAAAAATTAAAAAAGTAGCTATAAAATTAAAAAAAATAAATAAATAAAAAATAAAGAATGTTACAAGAGACAAGGAAGAACACTACATAATGATCAAGGGATCAATCCAAGAAGAAGATATAACAATTATAAATATATATGCACCCAACATAGGAACACCTCAATACATAGGCAAATGCTAACAGCTATAAAAGAGGAAATAGACAGTAACACAATAATAGTGGGGGACTTTAATACCTCACTTATACGAATGGACAGATCATCAAGACAGAAAATTAATAAGGAAACAGAAGCTTTAAATGACACAATAGACCAGATAGATTTAATTGATATTCATAGGACATTCCATCCGAAAACAGCAGATTACACTTTCTTCTCAGGTGCACACAGAACATTTTCCAGGACAGATCACATCTTGGGTCACAAATCAAGCCTTGGTAAATTTAAGAAAATTGAAATCATATCAAACATCTTTTCTGAGCACAACGCTATGAGATTAGAAATAAATTACAGGGAAAAAACCGTAAAAAAAAACAAACATATGGAGGCTAAAGAATACTTTACTAAATAACCAAGCGATCACTGAAGAAATCAAAAAGGAAATCAAAAAATACCTAGAGGGCTTCCCTGGTGGCGCAGTGGTTGAGAATCTGCCTGCCAATGCAGGGCACACGGGTTCGAGCCCTGGTCTGGGAAGATCCCACATGCCGCGGAGCGACTGGGCCTGTGAGCCACGGCTGCTGAGCCTGCGCGTCTGGAGCCTGTGCTCCACAACAGGAGAGGCCGCGATAGTGAGAGGCCCACACACCGCGGTGAAGAGTGGCCCCCACTTGCCACAGCTGGAGACGGCCCTCGCACAGAAACGAAGACCCAACACAGCCATAAATAAATAAAAATAAATAAATAAAAATTAAAAAAAAAAAAAAACCTAGAGACAAATGACAATGAAAACATCCAAAACCTATGGGATACAGCAAAAGCAGTTCTAACAGGGAAGTTTATAGCAATACATCCTACATCAAGACACTAGAAAAATCTCAAATTAACGATCTAACCTTACACCTAAAGGAACTAGAGAAAGAAGAACAAACAAAACCCAAATTTAGTAGAAGGAAAACAGTCATAAAGGTCAGAGCAGAAATAAATGAAATAGAAACAAAGAAAACAATAGCCGAGATCAATAACACTAAAAGCTGGTTCTTTGAGAAGATAAACAAAATTGATAAACCTTTAGCCAGACTCATCAAGAAAAATAAGGAGAGGACTCAAAACAATAAAATTAGAAATGAAAAAGGAGAAATTACAATGGACACCACAGAAATACAAAACATCATGAGAGACTACTACAAGCAACTCTATGCCAATAAAATAGACAACCTGGAAGAAGTGGACAAATTCTTAGAAAGGTATAACCTTCCAAGACTGAACCAGGAAGAAATAGAAAATATGAAGAGACCAATCACAAGTAATGAAATTGAAACTGTTATTAAAAATATTCCAACAAACAAAAGTCCAGGACCAGATGGCTTCACAGGTGAATTTTTTCAAACATTTAGAGAAGAGCTAACACCCATCCTTCTAAAACTCTTCCAAAAAAACTGCAGAGGAAGGAACACTCACAAACTCATTCTACGAGGCCACCATCATCCTGATACCAAAACCAAACAAAGATAATACAAAAAAAGAAAATTGCAGACCAGTATCACTGATGATTATAGATGCAAAAATCCTCAACAAAATACTAGCAAACAGAATCCAACAACACATTAAAAGGGTCATAAACCATGATCAATTGGGGTTTATCTCAGGGAAGCAAGGATTCATCAATATATGAAATCAATCAATGTGATACACCATATTAACAAATGGAAGAATAAAAACCATATGATCACCTCAGTAGATGCAGAAAAAGCTTTTGACAAAACTGAACACCCATTTATGATAAAAACTCTCCACAAAGTGGGCATAGAGGGAAACTTAACATATTAAAGGCCATATATGACAGACCCACAGCAAACATCATTCTCAATGGTGAAAAACTGAAAGCATTTCCTCTAAGATCAGGAACAAGACAAGGATGTCCACTCTCACCACTATTATTCAACATAGTTTTGGAAGTTATAGCCACGGCAATCAGAGAAGAAAAAGAAATAAAAGGAATACAAATTGGAAAAGAAGAAGTAAAACTGTCACTGTTTGCAGATGACATGAAACTATACATAAAGAATCCTAAATATGCCACCAGAAAAACTACTAGAACTAATCAATGAATATGGTAAAGTTGCAGGATACAAAATTCATGCACAGAAATCTCTTGCATTCCTATACACTAATGATGAAAAATCTGAAAGAGAAATTAAGGAAACACTCCCATTTACCACTGCAACAAAAAGAATAAAATACCTAGGAATAAACCTACCTAGGGAGACAAAAAGCCTGTATGCAGAAAACTATAAGACACTGATGAAAGAAATTAAAGATGATACCAACAGATGGAGAGATATACCATGTTCTTGGATTGGAAGAATCAATATTGTGAAAATGACTATACTACCCAAAGCAATCTACAGATTCAATGCAATCCCTATCAAATTACCAATGGCATTTTTTACAGAACTAGAACAAAAAATCTTAAAATTTGTATGGAGACACCAAAGACCCCGAATAGCCAAAGCAGTCTTGAGGGAAAAAATGGAGCTGGAGGAATGAGACTCCCTGACTTCAGACTATACTACAAAGCTACAGTAATCCAGACAATATGGTACTGGCACAAAAACAGAAATATAGATCAATGGAACAGGATAGAAAGCCCAGAGATAAACCCACGCACCTATGGTCAACTAATCTATGACAAAGGAGGCAAGGATATACAATGGAGAAAAGACAGTCTCTTCAATAAGTGTGCTGGGAAAACCAGACAGCTACATGTACAAGAATGAAATTAGAACACTCCCTAACATCATACACAAGAAAACTCAAAATGGATTAAAGAGCTAAATGTAAGACTGGACACTATAAAACTCTTAGAGGAAAACATAGGAAGAACACTCTTTGACATAAATCACAGCAAGATCTTTTTTGACCCACCTCCTAAAGAAATGGAAATAAAAACAAAAATAAACAAATGGGACTTAATGAAACTTAAATGCTTTTGCACAGCAAAGGAAACCATAAACAAGATGAAAATACAACCCTCAGAATGGGAGAAAATATTTGCAAATGAATCAACGGACAAAGGATTAATCTCCAAAATATAAAAACAGCTCATGCCGCTCAATATTAAAAAAACAAACAACCCAATCAATAAATGGGCAGAAGACCTAAACAGACATTTCTCCAATGAAGTCATACAGATGGCCAAGAGGCATATGAAAAGCTGCTCAATGTCACTAATTATTAGAGAAATGCAAATCAAAACTACAATGAGGTATCACCTCACACCAGTTAGAATGGGCATCATCAGAAAATCTATAAACAACAAATGCTGGAGAGGGTGTGGAGAAAAGGGAACCCTCTTGCACTGTTGGTGGGAATGTAAATTGTTACAGCCACTATGGAGAACAGTATGGAGGTTCTTTAAAAAATGAAAAATAAAATTACCATATGACCCAGTAATCCCACTACTGGTTATATACCCAGAGAAAATCATAATTCAAAAAGACACATGCACCCCAATGTTCATTGCAGCAGTATTTACAATAGCCAGATCTTGGAAGCAGCCTAAATGCCCATTGACAAATGAATGGATAAAGAAGATGTGGTATATATATACAATGGAATATTACTCAGCCATAACAAGGAATGAAACTGGGTCATTTGTAGAGACGTAATGGACTTAAAGGTTGTCATACAGAGTGAAGTAAGTGAGAAAGAGGAAAACAAATATTGTATATTAACACATATATGTGGAATCTAGAAAAATGGTACAGATGAACTGGTCTGCAAGGCAGAAATAGAGACACAGGTGTAGAGAACAAATGTATGGACACCAAGGGGGGAAAGCGGCAGGGGGGTGTGTGGTGGTGGGATGAATTGGGAGATTGGGGTTGACCTATTTACACTAATATGTATAGATATAGATAACTAATAAGAATCTGCTGTATTAAAGAAAAACAACAACAATATGGCAGAGTTGAAGCCAAAATATTGATCATATCAAAAAATTAAAAAAGGGTTAATAGACATAAATTTTTTTTTCTGATTGGCAAACTAATAACATCTAACGCTATGTTATATATGAGACACACCCAAAGCACAGAGATTCAGAATGGTTGAAAATAAAATAATTGTCAAAGATATATCAAGCACAGACAAATAAAGCAGTGGTCAAAATTTTGATGTCTGACAAGGTAGAATTTAAACCAAGAATAATAAAAAAGAGATAAAGATACTTTATAAAGCTAAAGGCTAAAATTCACAATGAAAATATTAAAGTTACCTACATTTATATACTCACAGAAACATCTTTCATTCTACAGGAGATTGAATGGAAATAGTCCAAATTTAATAATATTTTAAAAATTTAACACTTTTAAAATGCAAAACATGATTAGACTGAAAATTAATGATGCTATAGGACAAAGCCAGCAAATATTTTCTGGAAAGGGCCAGCTAGTAAATATCTTAGATTTTTGGGCCATAGTGTCCCGTTGCAAGTACTCAACTCTGACATTGTAGTGCCAAAGCAGCCAAAGATAATACATGAATAAATAGGTGTGGCTCTTTTCCAAGAAAACTTTATTTACAAAAGCAGGCTGGGCCAGACTGTAGTTTGCTAACTAGCCCCTGATATAGAAAACTAAAAAATATCATCAAATATATGTATATGCATATATCTTTCTATGTAATTAAATAGATTATATATAGCTATCTAATTATATATGTATATATTTTTCTAGTGTGTGAGGAACATGCAGAACAACTGAGCCTAATGTAGACCATAGAAAAATTCATAAATTCCAAATATTAGATATATTACAGGAGCATTTTCTTACCATAATGCAATAAAACCAGGAATTAATGATCTAAAAAACTCACAAAACATTGTAATATGTGGAAACTTATGCCATTAAATCCTACATCTGTAAGACTAAAAAAAAAATGGAAAATAAAGAATTAAAAAACTCAATTCAAAATGTTAAAAATTAAAGCACAAAATAAACCAAAATAAGCCAAGAAAGGAATTAATAAAAAGCATAAATTAACAAGTTAGCAAACAGAAATACTATAAAACCAAAAGCTGTATTTAAAAAAAAAATAGAAAGCCACTGATCTGATCAAGAAAGAAGGGGAGAAAGCATATTATACACAATTAGAAAAAATAAAAAGTAAATAACCATGAAAAGAGGAAAATTTTAAATAATTTTAAGACTCTTTGGAAACACTTTGGAACTCTATGGAAATACTTCGAAAGCCTAAACTAAGTAGATAATTTTTTTTGATGAAAATTACCAAAATTGACCCTAGGAGAGATAGTCTACACGGACAAATTACCTTAAAAAAATAGGAAAATTAGCTAAAGACACCCCCATGAAAGAGCACCATCTCCCAATAGTTTCATGGGAGAATTCAACTACGCCTTTAATGATGACATGATTATAACGCTACTTAAATTATTCCAGGAATGTAAAAAAGAAGAAAAAAATTCAAGTTTATTTTTATGAAGTAGGTATTATATCCCCAAAGCTAACACAAGATTGCATCAGAAAAGAAACAATAGACTAATCTTGTGAATACTGATACAAACATCTCAAATAAATTTAAATATTAGGGTGTTCAATAATAAACAGAGCCTATTGGTACATTTTTTTAAAAAAGTATGAACAAGTGGGGTTCATTCTAGTAATGCAAGACTGTTTAATATTAGAAAAAACATTAAAAATCTATCACACCAATAGAACTACATTACAAAATCATATGATCATTTCCACAGATGCAGAAAAGGCCTACAGAAAAATCCAGCAACTACATTTCAAAGCACTCAGTAGAGTGTAATTGATGGATGCATCCTTAATAAGGATAAAATATATCTAAAGATAACCCTACCTTATAATGCAGGAATTTTCCTTTCAAGGAACTCTGGTACATAGGCACCCAAATGTCTATGATAGTGTTGTAGCAAAAAGCTAGAAATAAGCTAAATAAGCCTCAAAGTACTACAATGTATTCATTCAACACATTACTGCTCAGTAGTTAATATGAATTAACTAGCACTAAATAGATTGGCTGTGCAGCTATCTGCTAGTTTCTATCAACATGACTTTGCAAATCTACTTAATTTCCCTGGACTTTTGGTGTTCCTATCAGTAAAATGGAGATAATATCTACCCTGCAGTGTTGCAGTCAGAATTAGAGTTAATATATGTGTAAAGCTCTTTGCACAGTGTGAAACATGGCAGGCACTCAGATAATGATTATCTCATAAGTGCACTAAGGCTGCCAAGTTTACTTAACTAGGTTATAGCAACTGAAATAAATAGAGCTTTAATAATAAGACAAAAGTTACCAGATCCTTTTCATTATGTTGCCTTAGCTGAGGTCCACATCTCTTATTGCTTGAATTACCACAATAACCTCCTATCTGATCTTCCTGACTCCAGTCTGTTTCTTCTTATCAAGGTTTTTTCAAACCATGGCTCACATCCCATTAGAGGGTTATGAAATCAATTGAATAGGCCGAGACCAGAATTTTAAACAATGAAACAGAATAGAAAATGTCAGTGCATCACATGCTGTGCAACTCTATTTTGCTTTATGAAACTATTCTTTAATTCTATTTCTCTGTTTGAGTGTATTAGGTTGCTATGTAAGAGCATTTCCTCTGGGTGACAAAGTTTGATGTATCTCTGTATATGGCCCATTCTCTCTTAAGTCACCTGGAGTGATCTGCAGTGCATATCTGGTTATGTCACCTTCCGACTTACTCTTTAAATCTCTCAATAGCTTTCATGGAAAAAATTAAGTTCCTTACACACAAGGCCCTTGGAAATCTTAAACTATTTTCTAGCCTTGACTCTTGTCTATGGCCTCCAGATTACCCCATTGGCACCATGGTGATCTATTTGCAGCTCACTGAACAAGTTATACTGTTGGCCTTCACACCTTTGCACATGTGGTTCCCCCACTCTGGTTACCCCTCTCTTTCTGTGACTAATATCTCCTGATTATGCTTTAAAATTTAGCTTATGCCACTTCTTTTAGGATGCTTTCCCCCCTCAGGGCTCCACAAGTGCCCCTATTGTTATAATAATACTTGTACTAAGTAGGACAATTTAAATTTATTAGCCTGTCTTATCTACTAGAACATAAGTTTCTTGAAAACAGGGACTGTGTTTTATTTAACTAAGAATCCTCAACAAACAGCAGAGAACCTGGCATCTCCCAGGACCTCAGTATGTATCTGTTGATTGATAATTGAGTGCTTGAGCCTACTTGGGTGGCAAATGAGAGATCCTGGTACACATGATGAGAATCTTAGGAATATATATATATATATTTTTTTTATGTCCAAAATTTAGTCTTTAATTGATATTCAGTTTATTCTTTTTCTGGTAAGGCAAAAAAAAGAAAAAAAAAACCCTTTGGAGTCACTGATAGAACTTTTGCAGATATAAATGTGGTTACCCTTTGATATATTATAGTCTTTTGTCTATTAGTTTTAACTAGAATAGTATAGTTATGAGACCAATACTTTAGCCTCTCTCTCTCTCTTTCTCTCCATATATATATATCAGCCAGTTTGCTGATGTCTGAAAGCAGCTAGTTAAATAAAGGTCATCTGCAGAGCTGCTTGTGTGCCAGCTGTCCCCAGTAAACACATCCCTTGCACTATAGCGTGCTAAGTTTTTGAGCCAAAAGATATGTCAGACCATTAGTTACCAAAGAAGACATGACATGTGGGTAGCGAAAATTCCTTTGGCTAGATTGCATGTGGATCTGATATAAATAAAATATATCGTTACTCTTCAAAGATGGATTTTCTGGGTTTTAGGCCATTTTTATTTCACATTTTCCCTCTCATTTCCTGTCTTTTGATCATTTCTTTATGGCTAACAGCTTTGTAAGAGCACAGATACAGGGAGAATAGGGGGAAATCAAAAATGTGATGTTAAGTTCCTAATATTCATAAAAATGAGTGTTAAGTACTGTTCACCACTCACTATCTGTCAGACACTATAAACAGTGCTGTTACGTGTGCTGTGTATTAGCCTACACCAACCCTATAAATCTTAGTTTGGGAAATTAAACTTTGGCAAGATAAAGTAAGCTGTCACAGTTACATAATTAGAGCTGGTTTCTCATTCTTTATATTTAAAAGTGGCAAAAATATGATTGGAGAGAAGATAGAAGTGAGGGGCTAAATTGGGAATTTGAGTTTATAGTTGATTTCTTCAAAGAAACTTTTTCCTGTCCATGGATTACAGAGAATATTCTGGACAATGGATGTCCTACTGTACTTCACAGAGTTTTTACTTGTCTGGTGCATTTTGCTGTGCCATTGAGAAATTAATAAAAATCAAGAAACAAATTTTATTCATTCATGCATTCTTTTATCCATATTTTAGAGTCTGGAGACAAGAAAAATAGGAAACACTAGAATCAGTGAATTAAGGATTTAGGCATGTATATAAAAATTATAGCATTGTAATCATACGTATAATTGATACGAACAATAAGAGAAAAATAGAATGACCTCTTAAGCCCTTAACTCTTCCGGGAGAAACTGGGGAAGACCTTTTGAAGAGGTGACACTTGAACTGAGAATTGAAGGATGAGTAAGGGATTGCCAGTCGATTCCTTACAACCATGTTAAAGAATGTACAGAGCCTATGGCAACAGTGGCCCAAAAAACTGCTGTAGAGAACAAACATCCAGAAAGCTGATAAAAACGATAGTCTAGCTTCCAGGACATTTCCCGTTCCCCGGGCTTTTAAGTCTGCTGAGGCAACAAGCTTGAAATAAACCTGCTTCATGAATATATGATGGGAGTTTGATGGTGGGGAAGGAAGGAAGTATTGGGAATGCAGAAGTTTGACAACTTCTGAAGTGCTAGGTGCCTCATCATTTTCATTTTTTCAGATTCTATTTCTTTCTATGTTGAATGAGGCACTGTCATAACAGTGCCATTAACCGGAACATTACAGTTCATTCCCAGGTAATGTGATAAGGATTTGTCCTTCTGTCCTTCACTCCTCCTTAACTGCTTCTGAGTTCTTGACAATGGCATTAATCAGAAGACCAAAGAAATATTATTAACTACCCTTGAAATTCTTGGAAGTACTAATTTTAGGGAGAGCCCTGAAGCCTCTTTCAGCTCTTGTTTTTGCACATGTGAAATAATGGAAAAGAGTAAAATCAAGAATGGAACACATTTTGCTTTTCCAGATCCACTTGGTACAAGTGTAAAAGAAGCCACAGATGGAAGCACACAGATGGATGCCCACTGATCATACAGCTGTTTCTTTGTTGGTACAGAAAACCAACTGTGGGTGGGAGCAATGGAGGAAGAGACAATATTAGAATGCAGTGGCATTTTAATTATACCTGCCATAATTCTAATGTTCTGTTCTGTGGTGAATTGTTTGGGGAGTTGTCTTGAAATTAGAATCCAATCCTGCAAACTTGAATCAATTAAAGCAGTACTGTTTGGAAATATACAGAGAAGTGAGTTTGCAAAAGATTTTCCTGTAATCTTGCTTTGTGATGTTTAGACTTCCTCTGATGACTCTTGGGTTGGAGAGAAGAGGAAAGGGAGAAGGCCAGTATTTAAAGTGCACCATTTCTCTTCCCAAGGGACGTCCATCGGAGAACATTTTTAACTCCTTGAACTGTTTAAACTCTAAATACCCTTACCAGAGGCCAGGGCTGCTGGAGGTGAATCCAACTTGCCGGAAAGAGGTAACGTGACTCTCAGCTAGTGCTGCCATCCCTATTTTCCAGGAATGGAAACTTGAGAGCCAACTAAGTAAGCTACTTACTAAGAGTCAGACTGAATTTCATTTCGTAAGATATTAGGAGCCTGCTATGTTCCAGGCACAGGGGTGAGTGAGAGGAGAGACACACTGTTCTTGCCTTCCTGGAGCTTGTGGTCTAGTGAGGAAAACACACTTTGGACTAATGAATTAATTATGTGATTATAAATGGAATAAATCCAAAGTAAAGGGTTCTATGAGAGCATCTAAGAGTGGAACTAGAAATAGACTGGGGGGCAGCAAAGGCTCTCCTGGGCAATGCAAGGCTTGATTACTGAACAGAGTTATGCAAGTTAAGAAAGAGGGCAGAAGAGCTCCAAATAGAGGGAACAGCGTGTCTGAAGGCCCTGTGGCTGAAAAGGGATTGGCTCGTTTGAGGAACTGAGAGAAGACCAATGTGACTGGAGGACAGAGGCTGACAGGAGGCCAGGGAAGTAGGCAGGGACTGGACTAAGAGAGCCTTGTAAGCCACACTAATGATTTTACACTGTATTCTACGGACAATGGGAAGCAAAAGATTTTAAGGAGGGGAGTGACACTCCAATGTGAGCATTTTTAAAAGGTCCATTTGGCGATTGTGCATAGGTTGATTTGGAAGGTGGCAAGCATGAAAGCAGATTTAGTCAAGAGGTGCTGGTGGCAGTGATGATAGAAAGAATCTCACAGGTCCAAGAAAGATTTCAGAATCACGTCAGCAAGGTTTGGTGAATGATTAGGTATGAATTATGAAAGAAGAAGAGGGTATTAAGTTTTCTCAGAGAACAAATGTGTATTTGATTGAGTCATTTGCTGACATTAAGACCCAAGAGAAGGACCAGGCTTGGTGAATGGGTACAGTGCAGGTAACTTATAAGTTTAAGGTCAGACAGTTGAATTTGGTGTGTCTCTGAGAAACACCCAGGAGAGGTGACAAAATAAAAATGGAAGAGTGGAGGTGCTGAAGTGAGACGAAACTGAATTTGTAATACCTATTCTGCCACTTACGATCTATGAGATCTTGGACAAGTTTTAAAATAATCTTATATATCAATTTCTCCATCTGTAAAATGGAGACAACTATAACAGTACCTCCACTGAGTTATTGTGAAGATTAAATGAGAACACACATCAAACTAATGGTAGATACTTGAGGGTGGGTGGGAGATGAAGTGGTGTAGAAAGGGGAACAGTAGGTCGGCTGATATGACTCATCTTTTTTATCATTTTAGTTTTTATAAAAATGTATATCTTATTAATGTATGTATACTTAGAAACGAAGAAAAGAATAAAATGTGATAATACATAAGAAACTAGGGCTTCCCTGGTGGCGCAGTGGTTGAGAATCTGCCTGCTAATGCAGGGGACACGGGTTTGAGCCCTGGTCTGGGAAGATCCCACATGCCGCGGAGCAACTGGGCCTGTGAGCCACAACTACTGAGCCTGCGTGTCTGGAGCCTGTGCTCCGCAACAAGAGAGGCCGCGATAGTGAGAGGCCCGCGCACCGCGATGAAGAGTGGCCCCCGCTTGCCACAACTGGAGAGAGCCCTCACACAGAAACGAGGGCCCAACACAGCCATAAATAAATAAATAAATAAATAAATAAAACTAATCACATTAAAAAAAAAAACTAAATTAAAAACGTGCACTACGGCACTTGGCAGAGCACTTGGCGAACAGTCAATAAATGTTAGCTTTCTGTAGACATCGGGACCTGGAGCTCAGAGGGAGATCTGGTGTAGAGCTGTACCTTTTGTAGTCCTTGACATTCTGACAGTAACAAAAGCCATGAGAGTTGATTAAATCATCTGGAGAGAGAATGCTGGGTAAAAGAGAACCAAGGGTTAAACTTTGAGGAAGTCCACTGTTAAAGATCAAGCAGAGGAGAGCGAACAGCAAAGCAGCCTTAGGGGCAGCAGCCAGCAAAACAGGAGGAAAATTCTGCCCATGTGGGCAAGGTGAGCTTACCTTTGAAAGAAGACATAAATCATATGGCATGTTGTTACAAGCTATAATGAGTAGAAAACTACAAAGTGTGCCTTGGATAAATTAAACCGGAGGCTTGAGCAGACTTTTTGGATAATCAGGCAACAAGCTTTGTTGAGAAACTATCTGGTTCTTTATTTTAAATCAAATCTTGGCTTCTGTCCTGGAAACTGGGCCAACCAGTTGGTCATCTGGAAGTTGAATCTGTATTTCTTATGAGACTCTCCATCTATAGGGAGATGCTACTTAAAACTGAGTCAATTTATACAAAATGAAAAAATATCACTGATGTCAGAGAGGAAAGCAAAAAGGTACAAAGAAAGGAAGTTTCATTCTGTTCCCTCATAGTTCTGGCCAATGTATAACCTTTAATTTTTTTCAACAAAAATTATTTTGTTTCCTTGACTTATAACTTAATAGACAGCCATCCCTTTTCCTAATTTTCCTTTTTGTAAAATTTCCTCCTTATATTTAGAAAAAAATGATGATTGTCTGACCTTATAAAAAAGAGCTGAGTCTTCATTTTACTATTTATATATATATATGTATATATATACACACACACATATACTATTGTTTTATATATATATACTGCTTCATTTCGGATAAGTGGAAAATTTCCAAAGTGAGAGATAGGTTTACTTCTATGCCCTGTTTTTCAATTGTATAGCATTTTACTTTAAGACACTAAAAATGCTAGTTTTATTGGGAAGTAATTAACCCTAATCTCACCATAGAGAGAATGGGAACTGGAAGAAATAAATGGGTCGCAATAAATTTGTAGTTTTAGATAGCGTTCTGAAGGCAAGAGTCCTAGCTCCAACTTCTGCTTGGATTCTGAGCCAAGGCAGTTGAGGGACTAGGAGGAGGATGCTTTAAATAGCCCCTCCCACTTTGCATCAGTTCTGCTTGTTCAGGATGCAGCAGAGCACTGAGGTTAACATCCTGTGTTCAGCACCTTTAACTTCCTTCTAGTGCAGTTTTGAATCCCAAGCAAGTCATTTCCTTCTATGAACATCACTCTCCTAATCTGTGAATTGGAGATAACAGTGCTGCTATCCTCATAAGGTTGTTAGGAAGACTGAATAAGTTAACACGGCAAAGCTCATGGCATACAGGAAACTCATATGTGGCATGACCAACATTCTTAAACATGAGAATTCCCTCCGTAGAATTGTTGATCTGTTTATTTTCATCTGTCCCAAGTTCATTTATTAAATGTCTTTCTGCTCTCCTTAATCGCCTTCTCCCAAATTTCAAGATTGTCTTTATAAAGGTTACAGGTATGGTCCCCAATCAGCAAACTCAGTTATACAAAATAAATTTTTTATTTTCCTCAAACCCAACCTGATTTTTATTTTGAGACTTTATTCTGCCAGGAAGGGTAAAAACACTCTCCATCAACTTGAGATCTCTCTCCCCCCTTTTCCCTCTCCTTTTCCTGGGATTATGTGTAAGTATGTGAAACATACATAATGCCAAAGCTTGGGAAGGAGGGGCATTTATCCTTACATGTGCAAGGAGTGGTCGCAGTGTTCTGGCCTGGTCCTGATCTCCATCCATCATCACTAGTCTCACTGGGAGGGTGTGGTTCTTATGTGCACGGTCCCATCTCGTCTGATGTCTCCTCTAGTTGCATGTGTGCTAGAACATAGGACTCCTTCCCTAAGTTAGGGAAGCTATGCTTTCTTCCCAGACTCTCCTAATTATTTGGTCTGTATCCTGAGCCACTAAGTTCTTCTATGATCTTCAGTTTTTAAAATTTTATAAAAACCAAAGACTTGCACATTATTTCTACTCTCCCACCTGACACATCCCTCATTTGTAACAATGAATGCAAAGCTAATTACCTACTTGATGAGGGAAAAAGGAAGGGACTACCAGAGAAGGGAGGACCAAAGGTCAGTATCACAAATCTATTGCCTGCCCCTCAAGTTTACAGACATATTATGGAAGGTAATGCTTTCTACCATAGAGCACACTGAGGTGATATGTAGGAAATGAAATGTCATGCAGAATTTATGGCATATACCCAGCTCAGCAAAAAGATATTTTAAAAGTTCAAGTTTTGTTTGTCTTATAATGGACCATGACTGTATATACCGACTTAGTGAATTTTAAAATCTTCCATAAGTAATACAAGAGGGCTTATTACACAGCCCGTGAGGGGAGCCTTGAAGTCAAAATCATCACACCTATATCAAAGAGGCACACAAGGCCTGAAACATTACTCAAGCTTGGAAAAATAAATCTCATTTCTCTGGTGTTTGAGCTTTGACTGAAGGTCCAACTCCATGCTTTTTGGCATTGTAAGAATTTCTCTTGACTTATTCTGGACCCGATGAATTCTGCAGAATTTAGCAAGAGTGAAAAAAATGTTTGCCTTTACCCCCACTGGTCCACTCATAAATGTGGCTTTCTTGTTCCCCTTGGTTCCATCCTGTGTTAACAGTAATTGGAGGGAAAATAATTCAAAATTTGGTTTTCAGAGGGGACAAAGGGATTGGGAAGCCTTATTTACCTACTAGACAGAAGCAGACCTTGGTGGCCATCTGGTGCGCCATGTTTTTGGGTAATTAACATGCATCCACACTTCTATTTTGTTTCCTTTTTGAAGTGGATCTGAAAATGTGTGCTAACAGACTGTAACACAAAGGAGCCAATGCTAAAAAATGATTATACTCATCCCCTTTCAAAAACAATGCAAAAAAACCACCCAAACTTTGTTTTGCCACCAAAGGCAGAAGCTGCCCTGAGGGCTGCCAAAGACTCTGGGTCCTGTACAGAATTGGTTGTTCGATTTAGTCACCACATTTGGTGAGCAATGTTGGAGGCCTGATATTCCCCCTTCCTTTTCATCAGCCTTGTCATGCAGAGCCTTCAGGGGAACATTTACATGACCGAATGTTCACAGCCACAGTGGCACAGCCCCATTCGTGGACTGGATTTTGAATCTGGGATTAGTTCTCACTGGTTAACAGCTTGAGTTTGTTTTTCCAAATGACTTTATTATAACTATAAATTCAAGTGAGTCAACCTACTGGATGGTGGCTTAGTGTGTCTGTGTGCTGGCAATATATATTCGATTAAATCTACAGGGAGAAGAAATGATTCTGCCTGGCATAAAGCCTTGTGGGAGAATTCAACAAATAGGTCACACATATGCAAGTCTAAACAATTTCTTTCTGGAAGATTTTACTTTATAATGTCAATGCAATTGCTTCATCCACAAAATATCTGGATGTATTTTAAGTCAACCTGAATAAGTAGATGAGAAAACTCAGACTGTCATGATGAACATACGTGAAAACATACATAGATAAAAATGTGCAGCTGAAAAAAGTAGCTCAAGGGTAAGGGTGAGAATTAAATGAAATTTCATTGTAGAACATTAATCTCACAGTGTGAACCTTTAAAACTAAATTGGTTTAAACACAAATTGATATTTAATATTTAGTTTTAAAAAATGTGAAAGGGTTAGCTTATTTTGGGTGAACACAAATTGGTTACTGACTTAACAGCAATTCTAAATTTAGATTTCATGTAGAGTTATATGCACTAGAAAAGCAATATTCTAAATGCATTATATTCCCCTTTTACACTTGAGAAAATTGAGGTTTAGAAACAAATTACTTGACCAAGTTTACTTGTATAGGTATATCTTAAACTTAAATGGACCCTAGATTCATTTAGTCCCTCCCTCTCTTCCTTTCTCCTTGAATTATTTGATGTCTACTATGATTCTTCTGTTAAGATAGGCACTTGGGTACAATGATGCATAAGACAACAAGACCAGAATAATCACCCTAAAAGTGATTATGTTTCACATAGAAGAGAAAAAACACTGAGTCATAGAGGTGTGGGTATGGGGAGCTTTGAGAGTAGAGTGCCCGAGGTGTGTGTGTGTGCGAGTGCATGTGTGGTATGCTGGGGGACAGGAGTGTGAGGAGTTTCAAAGATCCACAGGAATAGAAAAATTTTAAGTATTTTTTTGCAAGCAAAATAAGATATAACTGTTGCATTGTTTTTCTGCATGGGCTCCCTTTTACCAATTCCTTTGGCACCAGAGAAAAAGCCACAACTGGGGCTAATTCTCAGTTCAAGATATCTGCAAGTAGAACTAAGGGTAGCCATGGGTAAGTAGGTCATGAGTGTTCAAATCTGCAGCTCCTAGGATCATAAACCTTAATGCTCAAGGGTTTCCTATGCAAAGAAGTGAACAATACAAGTCAGGAAGTTGAGACAGGCAAGTGAGTGGGACCCAAAATAGACTATTCATATTCAAGACAGAGTGGGATCAATGGAGCCAGAATTGAGTTACTGGAAGGAATAATTGACAAATGAATAGTCTTTTGAATAATTGGCAAACAAATAGTCATTTATAGTGTTTTCTGTCTTCTGTGTGAAACATAATCACTTTTAGGGTGATTATTGGTGGGGTTTGAATTGGACCTTGTCAATTGAGATGATTTTTCAGTGCTTATCCTAACCTGATGATTGTCTAGGCAAGCACACAGAGGTGAATGACTTCATTTGTCAAATTCTAACCTTAGAGGCTGCCTGTCAACATCATCCCACAGGCAGGGGGGTGTGGCACATATTAAAGCTACCAAAACAGTGGACCAGAAGGGCAAGTACATTTCCAGGGGTAGTGCAGAGGCAAGGAAACAGACAGGGAACCAGAAACATGCTTGTTAGGAGGAAGGTCTGCATAAGGTGAGTCTAACTAAGGTGTAACCGTTGTCAAAGGCAGCATGAGGAGGAAGAGGAATGTGGTCCCATCCCTCTGAAAAAAAAAAAAAAAAAACATCAATGAGTCTTGATTACCTCAGCAATGGGACTTCTCTGCTGTTTCTCTAGGGTAAAGGGTATCTCAGGAAGAAAAAATATGCTGATGGAATTGTACAGGTAGTGACAACTGGATACAATGGGAGTGCGAGGGCCAGGAGGCCAGCAGGAGCAAATCCAGAGGTCTTCTTCAGCACCCTTCCACAGGAGCCACTCCACCCCATCCCACCCTATTTTTTCTTCTTCCCAAAATTCTCTGTTCTCCTTTCCTTCTTTTTTTCTCTAAATTTTATAAAGGGAAAGTATGGGTGGGGTGGTATGGAAAGGAGCCCTTTTAAAAACTTTCTGGGAAGGAACCATTTTCTAGGCATAATTTTTCCTAGACTGGTATTAAAAATATATTTTTTTTGTTTTTTTCTAAGCCTCATATACTGTGATGAAGCAAAACAGCTTTCTTCTTTTCTGTACCTGCATGTGACAGTGTCCTTAGGAAAGAAAAGAGTAGAGACTGAAGTAATCAAAGCTTCTCTGCCCCTCTATGTCACTTGAGTCCCCTGGGATAGAATTCAAAGTACAGAGATGTATTGGGGGTAATGCTCATGAAAGATAAAAGGAAGAAGGAGAAATATTAAGCAAGGAAAACCTTTAGATCATGGTGTAGGTCTGCTACCTATAAAAGGAGAAGGGGAGAGAAGGAGAGTTAGGTAGGAGGAACTTCAGACTGCACTGCAGCTCTACAGAGTCTTGGCCAGTCCACTGGGGGCTGTGGCACAAAAAGTACCATGGAGCCATCCTACATTGTCGGAAATGGTGCCCTGGTACCTCTGCTGTGCTGAGACATTAGCTAGAGACTGCCCAGGAAGAGCATGTCCTTGGCTCCAATGTTACTGATCACAACGGACTGGCAAGTTCTTTCTTGAAGGCAGATATGGACAGTGCATTTCCTTGGCTGCCACACAAGGCTGGAAATAGGGTGCGGTTGGTTGGCCCTGTGGCCATATCCTCATGACAGCCTGAATCTTGTATTGTTATGCATAAAATGCCACTGAAGAAAACGTTTAGTCTTTCCAGTTACTATGAAAGTCCCATAGAAAGCTCTCCTATTTTATATACTATCAGAAAAAAGAATTTTAGAATCTTCTCCATAAGAGAATTAATACATTTTACTTACACATTTAACTCTCACAGTACAAAGAAATTCTTGTAATAATGTTTTAAATCTCTCATCCTGCTCTGTTCAACCCCCTTCATCTTGACTTGACTTAGTGGAGAAGAAACACAGCTGATTTTCACCTACCCTGTAACAAATAATTCCCCTTGCTTGCTTTTCTCATTTAAGTTAAAGTGGCCCAACTGATTTTAACTTTATGCAGTGGCCTTATTTTTTTAGAATATATATACATAAATATGCATTATAACATACATTTATTAGTACATATACCATATATAGTATAGATTTGTATTTATTAATATAATGCACACACACACACAAACACACCCCCATAGAATTGCAGCCTGTGCTTTGGTTTATTGCTAATGCTTTGCTAATAGAACTAGTTGCCGTAAGAAAAATTCTGAAAGACATATAAGAAACTACAGATGAGTGATTCTTAATGTAACTTCATTGAAAAACTAAGCCATGAAAATAAATACACTACTAAAAATCAAATCTGGGTTTTAAGCCAGTTCTGCCATTAACTAGCTGATTGACCTTGGGCATGTCATAAAGCCTTCTCTGTAAAATGAGGAGCTTAAGTTAGATGACATCCAAGGTTTTTTCCTGCCCCAAGTCTTTAATAGTGGTTTCCAAACTGTTCATGCCCTGGAGATCTAGGATTTCATGAAGGAGTTACTGGGTTGAGGGAAGGGATGTCCAAGGGAGAGATTTGAGTGAACCATGATCCAGGCCTCCCATTCCCCACTTCAGATAGAACAGCTAGGTTTGATTTGCTTTCCAACAAAAACAGTGTAAGATTATCATTTTAAAAAACTTTAGTTTTTGCAAACATCTATCTCTGATAAAAGGCAGGATTAGCTAATCAAGGAAAAGCAATGTGTTTGTTTATTGGCTTAAACAGCTTTATTATAAAATATGATATGCAGAAGATTGTGTAAGATTATAGGTACTTTTGTCTGTAAAACATTTTTTAACATTTGTCTATAAAACAAATAGCCATATAACTCCATCAAGTCAATTGCTGAAACCACAAAATTTCCCTTACATCCTTTACTGCTCTGACTTCACTATGTCCTCATAAGGTGCCTTATGGCATCTTAAGGTAACTATGACCCTGATCTCTGTAGTACTTTTTCTTTCTCTGCATTTTTTTTTTACCACCTGTGTATACATCCTTAAAAATTAGATTAGTGCTGCCTGTTCTTGAACTATATGTGAATAGAATAATACTGTAATTACTATTTTATGACTTGCTTTTTCCTGCACATACATTGTAAATTTTGTATACACATCTGTAGTGTATTCAAATCTGTTTTGATGTAGTATCGCATTGTGAGAACATAAACGTTTTATGTATCTACTCTGCTAATGGTGGGCATGGGGGTTCTTTCAGAGAGTGGGTAATTATAAGCAATATTATTATAAGCATATTTTTATTGAGGTATAGTTGACATATATCATTAATTAGTTTCAGGTGTACAACATAATGATTCAATATTTGTATACATTTTGAAGTGATCACGGCAATTAAGTCTAGGTAATGTCCACAACCTTATACAGTTAGAAATTTTTTTTCTTGTGATGGGAACTTTTAAGGTGTATAGTGTTTGTCTTTCTCTGTCTGCCATTTTACTTAACATAATGCCCTCAAAGTCTATCCATGTTGTCCCAAATTGTGATTTCATTCTTTTAATGTCTGAATAATATTCTATTGTATGTATACCACATTTTCTTTATCCATTTATCCATTGATGGACACTTAGGTTATTTCCATATCTTTGATCTTGTAATTAATGCTGCAGTGAACATGATGGGGGGGGCATATATCTTTTCAAATTATTGTTTTTGTTTTCTTCAGATAAAATGAGTACCCCGAAGTGGAAGTGCTGGAGCATATGGTAGCTGTATTTTTAATTTCTTAAGGAAACTCCATACTGTTTTCCATAGTGGCTGCACCAGTTTATATTCTCACTTACAGTGCACTAGGGTTCCCTTTTCTTCACATCCTCACCAACACTTGTTATTTATTGTCTTTTTGATCATAACCATTCTAACAGTTGTGAGGTGATAGCTCATTTTAGTTTTGATTTGCATTTCCCTGATGATTAGGGATGTTGAGCATCTTTTCATGTACTTGTTGGCCATTTGTATGTCTTCTTTGGAAAACTGTCTATTCTGATCTTCTGCCCATTTTTTAAATCAGGTTGGGTTTTTTTTGCTATTAAATTGTATGATTTCTTTGTATTTTGAATATTAACCCCTTATCATATATATGATTTACAAATATTTTTCTGCCATTCTGTAGGTTGCCTTTTCATTTTGTGAATGGTTACCTTTGCTCTGCAGAATCTTTTTAGTTTTATATAGTTTCACTTGTTTATTTTTGCTTTTGTTGCTTTTGGTATCAAATTAAAAAAATTATCACCAAGACCTATGTCAAGTAGTTTACCACCTATGTTTTCTTCTAGGAGTTTTATGGTTTTAGGTCTTATGTTCAAGTCCTTCCTCCATTTTGAGTTAACTTTTGTGTATGGTGTAAGATAGTAGCCCAGTTTCATTCTTTTGCATGTGGCTGTCAGTTTTTTCCAACACCATTTATCGAAGAGACTGTTTTTTCCCCATTGTATATTCTTAGTTTCTTTGTCAAATTAACTGACCATATATGGGTGGGTTTATTTTTGAGCTCTCTATTCTGTTTCATTGATTTATGTGTCTGTTTTTATGCCAATACCTTTCTGTTTTGATTACTATAGCTTTGTAATATAGTTCAAAATCAGGCAGCATGATGCCTCCAGCTTCACTTTCTTAATATTGCTTTGGCTAGTGTGGTCTTTTGGGGTTCCATACAAACTTTAAGATTGTTTGTTGTATTTCTGTGAAAAGTATTATTGGAATTTTGATAGGGATTGCATTGAATCTGTAGATTGCTTTGGGTAGTATGGAAATTTTTAACAATATTAACTCTTTCAATCCATGAACATGGAATATCTTTCCATTTATTTGTGTCTTCTTCAATTTCTTTCATTAATGTTTTAGAGTTTTCAGTGTACTCTATGGGCATTTTATAATATGAATCCTGGTATACATAAGCAAACATATCTTTAAAGTATATATGTATGAGTGAAATTGCTAAATTTCAAAATTTGAAACTATGAAATTGCTAAATCATAGTGTTTACATACATTCAGCTTCACCAGATAATGACAGTTTTCTAATGTTGCTGTAACAATTTACACTCCTACCAGTAGAATAGTTCCTGATGCTTATATCATTGCCCATGTTAAGTATTGTCAGACTTTTATTTTTTCCCAATTTAATGGATGAGTAGGAGTGTCTTATCATGACTTAAATTTTTATTTTCCTAATGTTTGGCACCTTTTTACTGGGTT
This sequence comes from Balaenoptera musculus, assembly GCF_009873245.2. Classification (NCBI taxonomy): domain Eukaryota; kingdom Metazoa; phylum Chordata; class Mammalia; order Artiodactyla; family Balaenopteridae; genus Balaenoptera; species Balaenoptera musculus. The sequence goes on from NC_045787.1 coordinate 52,629,586, forward strand.
ACTGGCTATTTGGACTTCTTCTTTAGTGAAGTGCCTATTTAAGTCATTTGACCATTTTTCTATTGAGTTGTCTACACTTTTCTGATTGAATTATAGGTGTTCCTTATATATTCTGAAAAAAATCGCTATGTTTTAGTTAATATATGTTTCAGAGTTCTTCAAGTCCATGATTCTTCTTTTCACTTTTTTTGTGATGTATTTCAGTGAGCACAAGTTTTAATTTTAACTTGGCCAAATTGATCAATCTTCCACTCTACTAAAATTTCTGTTTACTTTAAAATTTTTTCCATAGATCCCCAACAAACTAAAGATAAAAGAATAATTCCTCAACCTGATACAGGACACCTATAAAAACCCATAGCTAACATCATACTTAGTGTTTAAAGACTGAATGCTTTCTCCTTAAGACCAGGAATAAGACAAGGATGTCTCTTCTTGCCATTTCTATTCAACATTGGAGGTTCTAACCAGGGAAATTAGGCAAGAAAAAGAAGTGAAAACATCTAGATTGGAAAGAAAGAAGTAAAATTGTCTCTATTCACAAAGGATCTTATATATAGAAAATCCTAAAGAATACTCTGAAAACTAACAGAACTAATAAATGAGTTCAGCAAGATTGCAGGATATGATCAATATATTAAAACAATTTTTTTCTAACACTACCAATGAAAAATCTGAACATGAAGTTAATAAAACAATTTTATGAGCAATACTACCAAAAAATAAAAATAAAGTTCTTAAGAATAGATTTAACAAAAGAAAGACAAGATGCATACCTATAAAACTTTATTAAAAGAAATTAAAAAGACATAAATAAATGGAAAGATATTCCATGTTCATGGATTGAAAGACTTAATATTGTTAAGATGGCAATACTTTCTAAACTGATCTACACATTCAATGTAATCCCTATCAAAATTTAAGTTGCATTTTTTGCAGTAATTGACAAACTTATCCTAAAATTCATATGGAATTACAAGAAACCAAAAATTGCCAAACAATCTTGAAAAAGAAGAACACAGTTGGAGATATCACACTTCTCAATTTCAACACTTACTATAAAGCTATAATAATTGAGACAGTGTAGTATTGTCATAAGAATAGATATATAGATCACTGTAATAGAATTGAGTGCAGAAATAGATCCTTACATTTATGGTCAATTGAGTTTCAGCAAGGGCGTCAAGACCAATTATTGGGGAAAGAACAGTCTTTTCAACAAACGGTGCCAGGAAACTGGATATCCACATTCAAAAGAATGAATTTGAGTCTCTGTCTCACACCACACACAAAAATGAACTAAAAATAGATCACAGTTCTAAGTGAAAGAGCTAAAACTATAAAACTCTCAGAAGAAAGCCTTAGAGTACATCTTTATGACCTTCGGTTAGGCAATGGTTTCTTAGATACAACACCAAGAGCACAAATGACAAAAGAAAAAATGTATAAATTAAACTTCATCCAAATTAAAAACTTTCATGCTTCAATGGAAGCCATCTGAAAGTGGAAGACAACCCACAGAATGGGAGCAAATATTTGAAAATCATATATTTGATTAAAAACTTATATCCAGAATGCATAAAGGACTCTTACAAGTCAATAATAAAGACAAGCCAATTAAAAATATGGACAAGGAATTTGAATAAGACATTTGTCCAAAGAAGATATAAAAATAGCCAATAAGCACATGAAAATATATTCAACATCATTAGTTATTAGAAAAATGCAAATCAAAACCATAAGGGGAAAGCACTCCACAATCACTAAGATGGCTAAAATAAAAAGATAGACAATATCAAGTGTTAACAGATTTGTGGAGGAAATGAAACCCTCATATATTTTTGGTGGGGATGTAAAATGATGTAGCCACCATGGAAAACAGTTGGGCAGTTCTTCCAAATGTTAAACATAGTAATATCATATAACACAACAATTCTACTCCTAGGTAATGAACACACAAGAGAAATGAAAATATGTCCACAAAAAAATTTGCCCATGAATGTTCATTGAAGTATTATTCATTATAGCCAAAAAATGGAAACAACCCAAATCTCCATCACCTGATGAATGAATAAACAAAATGTGGTATATCCAAACAATGGAATATTATTCATTCATAACCAGGCATTAATTACTGATACATACTTACTGCAGTGTGGATGAACCTTAAAAACATTATACTAAGTGAAAGAAGACAGTCACAAAAGACCAAATATTGTATGATTCCTTTTAAATGAGATGTTCAGAATAGTCAAATTCACAGAGACAGAAAGTAGACTATTGGCTACCAGGGGCTGGGAGGAAGAGTAATGGGTAAAGGGTGAAGAGGATTTTAGGGGTTAGGAGTTGAAAATATTCTAAAATTGGTTAGTGGTGGTGGTTGCACAACTCTGTGAATATACTAAAAGTCACTGACTTGTACACTTTAAAAGAATGATTTTTATGGTATGTTATTTATAACATAATAAAGTTGTTATATAAAAAGAGAATCTTTTTAAACCTCAGGGTTGAAGGGCAATTTTCATATAGTTTCTTCTAAAGGTTTTATATATTTGACTTTCTTTCTTTCTTTTTTTTTTTTTTAACACTCTTGTAACAGACCCACATACTCCAGTCTTATCTCTGATTTACAGAACCCAAATCTGGATTAGGGCCCAGGGATTTGTATTTATTTATTTATTTATTTTTAAGGAACTCCTTTATTTATTTATTTATTTATGGCTGCGTTGGGTCTTCGTTTCTGTGTGAGGGCTTTCTCCAGTTGCGGCAAGCAGGGGCCACTCTTCATCGTGGTGCGCGGGCCTCTCACTATCACGGCCTCTCTTTGTTGCGGAGCACAGGCTCCAGACGCGCAGGCTCAGTAGTTGTGGCTCACGGGCGTAGTTGCTCCGCAGCATGTGGGATCTTCCCAGACCAGGGCTCGAACCCGTGTCCCCTGCATAGGCAGGCAGATTCTCAACCACTGCGCCACCAGGGAAGCCCCAATTTGGCTTTCATATTTAGCTTTTTTATCCAGCTGAAATTGATCTTTGTATATGGTATGAAGTAGGTGTTCATTTAAATACCTTTTCAAACAGATATTTGTCCTGGAACTATTTATTATGAAGTTCATCTTTTCCCACTGATCCTTGGTGCCAGTTCGCTCATAAATCTAGCGTACATTTATTTCATGGGTCTTTTTCTGAGCTCTCTATTTCGTTCCATCATCTATTTGCCTATTACTCTGCCAATTATCGTTACAGCTTTATAATATTTTTCGACATCCCATAAAACATGTTCTTCCACATTGTTCTTTTTTCTTAAAGGGTATCACTGTTATTCTTAGTGTTTTCATATTATATGCATTTCTAAATAAATTTAAGAAGTTGTCAAGTTAAAAAGCAAGCACATACACACACACACACACACACACACACACTTAAGTGCACTAGGATTTTTACTACGACTGCAATGCATTTATAAGTCAATTTGGGGAGAATTGACATCTTTTCAAAATCTTCCAAATTATTTACATGATAGGTCTCTTGTTTATTTAGGTCTTAATATTTCCCAATAAAGTTTTATAATTTCTTATCTAGAGGTCTTACACACCTTTGATAAGATTTACTCCTTGGTTCTCAGTTGACATTTTTGATGCTATGGGTAAATTAATTCTTTTAAAAAATTTTGTTTTCTAATTGTTGCTGGTATACAAAAAAAAAAAACAGTTGACTTTTGTATACTGAATTTTGTATCCAGTGACCTTGCTAAATTAGCCTATTATTTGAAGATTTACACAGGATGATTTTGGATTTTCTATATGCTTGATCCTATCATTGGCAAATAGTGACAGTTTTTCTTCCTTCAAATTCTTATGTTCTCTTAAAATTTCTTGATTCACTGGGTAGGATCAATGTTGCATAGAAGTGAAGACAGCAGGATACCTTGTCATATTCCTAGTACCAAAAGAAAAACTTCCAATTTTTCACTATTAAATAGGACATTGAGTCATATCTAGGTCTTTACTGTAAACCTGAGGAAATAGGTTCTTGTGATCCATCTCCATGGAGAGAAGTTCTCTTACAAGTATTCCTACTCTGGACAGAGCTTGGGCTTCTGAACTCTATCTCTCTGGCCCAGCTGGAAGCAGAGTTCAAAAGCTTGATTTCCAGACAAAAGTAGCATTTGAAACTTCAGCATTCTCCTTATCCTTTGATTATAGACTTTCAACCAAAAACTGGCCAAGAAGTTCCCCTGTATCTTTTTAGATTTGTATTGAGAGTCAGAGTAAAGTCAGAATAACACATAGAGATGATGATAAAATTTAAGATTATTCTAATCTTAATCTGTGGGTTTCTGATATTCTCTAATAATGATAAATGAAAGACACTCTGGGCTTCTATTGGGTTGGCCAAAAAGTTCGTAACATCGTACAGAAAAACCCAAACGAACTTTTTGGCCAATCCAATACTTTCTTTTTCTTCCTGTGAATGATATGCTCCATATTCCATTTTCTGGCCAACTATCAGCTAAAACATTGACTCTCTTCTTTCCAGGATATAAGTTCCTTTCAATTGGGATGAAACACAGGCAGTAAAAGAACCATCCCACCAGCTACGATTCCTTATGGGAACTCATTAAACTTTTCTAGGATAACTCTACACGTTATAAAAGGATAGGAGGTCTAGGTACACACCTAGGTTTTTTTGTTTTTTTTAAAGTTAAAGTTGCCGATAATGACAGCAGTCAGATTCCAGAAAAAAGTGCTTAGGGCTGCTATGTAAGACAACACCGAGCTGGATAAATCTTTGGCCTATCTGAGGATGGTATTTCTTATTAGAATCTAGCCAGGTTATCACTTCCAGTGCTGTCGTATTTTTCTTCAAATAAAAACATCTCTTTCTGAGCACTGCTTGGCCTCCTGGCTGCATGGTTTGACTTCTTAGTGTAGGCTGTCTATGTGTACTTTGCCTTTTCACAAAGGGCTCCTGTGTGTTTCTTCCTTTTACTTGATAGAGGATTTCCTCATGTCTATACAGAAGCAGCTGTGATATTTGTAGTGCATGGTTTAACATTAAAAAAGAAGAAAGTAAGCTAGTTTAATGAGAAGAGACACTAATAGCTTTATAGTAGCTTGGTAATGTTTCCTCTTTCCCCTAACTCCCATTGTGATGCCAGGAGGCACCTCCAAATAACAATGATGATGACTGATGATATGGCAATGTCTTCTGGGGCCCATCTATCACATACAAACTCAGTTCAGTGCTGCTTCACTGGTGCTAGATGTGGCCTCTGAGACTGGCATTTGGCTGTGCTCCAATGCCCTTTTCTGGCTTCTGTCCTGGTACTTTATATATGATCTGAAGGTGTTACTGATATAATTTGTCCAGGAGTTATATATGATATCATGCTTACTAACCTAATTTTCCTGTGGTCAGTATAATATAAGAGAAAACCCTAAAAATGAAATGACTGATGATTACATAACTAAATAACATCCTAGAAATAGCTTTGCGCGCCTGTGTTTGAGATGAGAGCATATGGTTATCTCTGATTTAGGTTTGCTTCTGAGAGTTAATTTAATTTGGAATGAGAGATCCAGACTAACATTTAGAATCAAACATATGATTATAATTTTAGAATTAAAAAGAGACATGATTCAATCGCTTTTGTGTATTTTGGAGATAAGGTGTTTCAAAGGAGGTAGAGGAAGATCTTGACTTGAGATGTTTTGATACAAGCAGATGTGATGGATTAAAATTAAGGATGGGTTTTATTCACACTGAATGAGAGTGCATTTTCCATGGCTGCTGTGTTGATTTGTGCAGTTTGTTCTAAGCACTTTGAAAATCTACTCTTTCCGCCTTTCTCTCCTAAAACCAATCTAGATGGATGGAATATATCAAGCTACATATCAGTAAAGAAGAATGACTCTTGGAATATAATAAGACTATAAAATAGCTTCATTTGGGAATTTCACTATACCTAGGTTTATAATAAGAAAAATTCCAAAGCAAAATAACAAATGACCTCAGTGTAAATTTTAAGCCCACATCTTCCATGATTTGCATATAACAAAACAAAAACTGGAGGAGAAAAGGGTCTTTGGGATCCTTGGAGTTAATAAAATTTGTGTCCTGGTTACATAACCTTGCTCTTTTCAATGAGCTGTGAGGAGTCTGGTGAAAAATTCAGGAAAACTAAATTAAATGAAATGTTCTAGAAAATGAGCCAGGACATTAGACTGGATGCGGATGCTTTCTGTTCCTAAAATACCTCATCTTTATTTTTATTCCTCTCATTCTTCAGCTAGTTTGTAGACAAAAAATATTTTCTTGTAGAAATGGTTTTTCTCACTCAAAAAAATTGGATATTCCCAGTTGTGCAATAATAATTAAATCAATAATATATAATATGTATTGAGCATCTTCTGTATACTAGATATTATTATTAAATATTTTACATACATGGTTATGAATCCTCACAGCAAATATTAGGTTAGCTAGTATTTTCTCTATTTTATAGACTTGAGAAACAGAGGCTCAGAGAGGTTAAATGTTTTGCTCAGGTTAATACAGCTGGTAAGTGGTAAAGTGGGGATTTGATTAGAGATCTGATTGATTCTCACTCTACAATGCTATACTGCCTCTCCTAATAATATATAATACTGTTTATCGGTTTACAGTAAACAAGGACATCACACGATCTTGGTTAATTCAACAATAACCTTGCAGAGGTTATTTCTGCTTTAAAGTTGAGGAATTAAGAAACAAAAATCCAGACAACTGAGTGATGTGCTGAGTTTACTCAGTTAGAAAGAGGCACAGTTTGGACTGAACTTAAGTCCTCTGCATCTTTATCCATGTCACTTTCACCATACAACCTCAGCTTGGCCACAGGTTTACAAATCGGCAGGAAATATTAGGTATGAATGCAATTTCCAAGTAGTAAATGTTGCTGTTCCTTCAAAAATGATCAAAAATATTAAAAGGAGGAACCACTTAGCAAATAAGTACTACTGACCTGTTTCTTCATTTTGCAGTCAGTGGAATTTAAGTTTAGTTCAATCTTTGGTTCTAGTCAAAGAAGCACACCAAGTGTATGTTTAAGAAGACTTCCTTTTTTTTTTAACATCTTTATTGGAGTATAATTGCTTTACAATGGTGTGTTAGTTTCTGCTTTATAACAAAGTGAATCAGTCGTACATATACATATGTCCCCATATCTCTTCCCTCTTGCATCTCCCTCCCTCCCACTCTCCCTATCCCACCCCTCTAGCTTCCTTCAAAAGCTACGTTCCTGTAGCGAAGAAGCAAACAAAGAACAGAGAGGAGTCCATGGCTCTAAAAAAAAATTTTGCAGTCCTGGGATGCAGTGTATAAAACCTGAAATAAATACATCTGAGTTTGGAAAATCAACTCCTGAGAGTAGGTGGCACAACTACACAGGACTGTAACTCAGCGATTGATGTTTTCTGGTTGAAGGACAGCGGTGTGTGTAGTGAGTGCTGTTCTAGAGGATTAGCTTGGATGATCAGTAAAGCCATAGATGTCTTATTGAGAATGAATGTTGGTTGTATGACCAGGTTCCTCTTAATGCAACTGTTGGTAATTGTGTGTGTACCGGGAGAAGTTTGGGTAGAGGGAAAGAAAAAGGAAACAAACAGAGTAGAACTATGAAGTGAGAGAGAGAGAGAGGAGAAGACCTCTTAAAGAAGACAATGTGCATTATTTGACCTTGATTTTACCTCGCATTCTTCTCAACTTGCTGAAAATGGAAGGCTGCTGTTGCTGATGAGCTGTCAAAGTCAATTATCACTTTACTAGATTTCTCTGTAGCTTTTTGAATCTGTTGACCATCTTTCATCTTTTGATCAAATATGTTTCCCTTGGTTCCTTCGTATCCTATTTCTTCATTTGTAATCTCCTTTTCAGGCTACTTTCATCTATGTATTCCTTAAATGTTCTAGTTCTCCCCAAATAAATCAGTAATATAACAAATCCTGTATACTTTATGACATAAATTCAAATATCATTTGTAATAATAAATGTTAATGGACATACTCTGCTATTAAAAGACACAGACTCTCAAAATAAAATATAATAAAAACATTAAAAATAAAAACAAGGACAGAGTTGTATTAGGCAAATGCTAACAAATCAGAATTAGGAATTGCCATGCTAGCATAAAAATAAAATTTAAGTAGAAATTACTACAAAAAACTAAGAGCATTATATTTTTGTATTGATTGAAGATAAAATTTATGATGAAAATATAGCACTTACCACTATCAAATGCATTTTTGTGTATTTGCTTGCTTGTTTTACTGACAGACCACTTTACTGGAATGTAAGCTTCACAAGGACAGGAATATTGCTAGAGATTAAGGAGAAGTTGCCAAACACAATGGAGCACAACTGTAGTGAAAGATTTTTTAACTCAGTCTTTGATTACATAGCCAAAAATCAAACAAAATGAAAAGAGATAGAGGGACTGAATAATTAACAAAGTTGGTACATCAGATGTATCTTGAATGATGTCTCTCGCAGCAGAGAATTAACTAACTTACTTAACAAACACATATTAAGCACCTGCTAGTATATATGGTTCCTAATATCATATAATTTGTGGTTTGTCTAATACAGTGCCTATAAAAACACTTACCTTTCTCATCACTGCCTCATACCCCACATACTTTTGAGGAGGAGATTGTCTTAGAGAAAGTGTCTCCTGCATCCAATCATAATCATTCGCTGCCAGAAATGAGTTCTGACCATAATATTCACTGATGACTTGCTTTTTATGTGAAAAATGGTAAAATGAATAAGCTTTAAAGTTTAGTGTCTACATGCAGAAAACATGGAAAACAAACTAGTCTGAGACTCTACAAAAACTTAGAAATGAGGGAGAGAAAAGGAATGTTTTAAAATCAGACATTTAAAGGTTGTGGAAAAATGAGAAACCAGCATGAAAATTATAAACCATTCACAAGGGAATGGTTTCAGTAATCACCTCAGCACTAGGCCGATTTCGTAACAACCCATTTTTAATAGAAATTTTAAGATTAGACGTAATTCACACTTATATATTCAAAAGTATGCCCAGAAGGGAACTTTTGGCATGCTTGACTTGCAATTTTTTTAAGATGACTAAAATAGTTTCTAAAATAATTTGATTCAATTTCATAATAAAAAGCACATAGAGAAGAGATAAGGCAAACATAAAGTAACAGTAAACATTTGGTATAGACCACTGTGATTCAAGGTAAACAACATTATGATAATAACTAAAGAATTTTAAATCACAGAATACCATATTCGTCGGAAATGTTAAGTACCAACACATTTGTTGGATGATAAATACAATAAGCATAGGTGAAAAAAGGATTTCTGAAATTATGCAGATTCGTGACTCCAAAAAAATAACTTTACATGGAAGAAAACATAATTTTATAAGGACTTTTAAAAAATTCCCCCCAAAATTGAGGTATAATTCTATTATAGTTCTCATCTAATAGAAAGCGAGTTCATAACTTTATGATTTGATACCCTGATCCCCAAACTGAGATGAAAGTCATTCTTTTTTTCAGTTATGCTACAAAACTCTATGTATTGCGGTGCTTGGGCTAAGTTTAAATACCATATGAATTATTGATGATTGCTTTACTGCATCGTGTATCTAAGGGTTTTAAAAAGTATGTCCCCCTTTGGTCAAAATTGTTATAGAAAATTTTAAAATTATTGGCTAGCCAAAAGAGTGAAATAAATTATTTTCATTAATTAAAAAAAAAAAAAAAGCATATACCAGGGAAACTGACCTAGTCTGAAGGAGATCAGAATTTTTTTCTGAGGAAATAACTTTTTAGCATGAGATCTGAAGGATGTCAGAGTTCAAGTGAATAGTGAGAGAAGACTCTTTTGGGTATGGAAATAGTGTGTGCAAAGGACAGAAGTTTGCAACTGATGTATTTCTAGAAGTAGCCATTTTCATCCCTGTTGTTAAATTGCAATGATTTTTATATGTTAGATATGTTTTACCTTTTTGATTTTTAGCCAAAAACTTGGGACTTAATTATTAGCTTCTTAGTGACCTGCCATTTATTTGAAGATGTTGACATTTGCACAACAGTATTATAAAAAAGGTGATTGCGCATTTAACAACCCAGTATTACCTCTTTTGTCCTTGAAAAACCCAGCCAAAGGCGTCATCTCACTTTTCGCTGTTCAAATCATGTGATCTTTTATCACTTAGCAGAGAAGCAGAGAAGATGTAAGATGTGATTCTTTGTGCCAGCAGTGTTCTATTTTACTCTCGTCTTTTCTAAATAGTATATTAGATAACTTAAACCTCTTTATCCCTCTTTTTTCCCTTACAGGTAAACATAATTCACTTGTTACTCTCCCAATTTTATTCTTAGATAGATTTAAAACTCAATTTGTATTTTGAGCTTATGAACAAATGCTGTTAATTGATAGAAAAGACAAATTGGTTCCCTAGAAGAGTCTTGTAATTTAACAATAATCTAGCCCTAGGTAGCCCAGAAGATTTAAATCCATTTTTTCATTGCTCTAAATTTACTTCCAGGAAGGAACTTAGCCCTCAGTATAAAAATGACTCAGTGACATAGCAGTATAACAAAATATAAAATACCTCCCCCCATTCTCAGGGAAATTTGTTGAACCTTGTGATCATAGGTATTTTTTGTTTTTCAGCTTTGATAATAGTGAAGATGCATTCTTCTCCATAAGGACATTGTATAGAAGAGGGAAGAATAAAAATACTGTGTTCGGTTAGAACTCTGAGTGTTCTGAAATACTGTAATCAAAGTATATATGGTCACAATAGCATAGAGTAATCATTAAGTAAAAACAGGCCTGTGTGGGTGGTCACTCCGGATGATTCATTCAGGCCTGGGATGGGAGGGAATGAGCATAATCAGTATTTACTGAGCTTTCTTCATCTCCAGTTATCACTGTGCCAGATTACCTGAAATGACTTCTAACACTACCCTTCTCCACATAACACAGGCATATTCAGAACTTCAATTTTCTTAACTTTGTAAGTCCAAACAGAGAGGAATAACACATGATAATTGAAATCAGTTCAGGATTAAGGAACATAACATTATATGTTGTTTGCTATTGATCTACTCATGCCGATGACCATGTTTGAAATCATCAATTTATGATCTAGTGGACAGATTGACCATCCCCCAAATACCAAAAAACCCACTGCAGATACATAAATCGATAGATAGATAGATAAGTAGATAAATACATACCTACAGTAGTCCCCCCTTATGCAGGGCTTTACTTTCCATGAAAGTTCAAACATATTAAACAGAAAATTCCAGAAATAAACAATTCATAAGTTTTAAATTGTGTGATATTCTGAGTAGTGTGATGAAATCTTGTGCTGTCCCCCCATCCCACCCGGGATGTGAATCATTCCTTTGTCCAGCGTATCCCACCTATTAGTCACTTGGTAGCCAACTCAATTATCAGATACCCTGTCAAGGTATCACAGTGCTAGTGTTCAAGTAACCCTTATTTTACTTGATAATGGCCCTAGTGAAAGAGTAGAGATGCTGGCAATTTGGATATGTCAAAGAGAAGCTGTGAAGTGCTTCCTCTAAGTGAAAAGGTGAAAGTTCTCAATTTAATAAGGAAAGAAAAAAAATCAGATGCTGAGGTTGCTAAGATCTACAGTAAGAACAAATCTTCTCTCTGTGAAATTGTGAAGAAAGAAAAAGAAATTTGAGCTAGTTTTGCTGTAGAGCCTCAAACTGCAAAAGTTACCACCATAGTGTGTGGTAAGTGGTTAGCTGAGATGGAAAATGGATTACATTTGTACAAGGTATTTTGAGAGAGAGACCACATTCACATAATTTTTATTACAGAGTATTGTTGTAATTGTTCTATTTTATTATTAGTTATTGTTAATCTCTTGATATGTCTAATTTATAAATTAAACTTTATCATAGCTATGTATGTATAGGAAAAAACATAGTGTATATAAGGTTGGGTACCATCTGTAGTTTTAGGCATGCACTGGGGGTTTGAATGTATCCCAATGGATAAGGGATAACTACTGTATGTATATGTCCACTACTTCTAGTAACTCTCAAGACAAAAAGGATAAGAAAATCAGCCTTTTGCAGTAAAACTTTACATTTCAAAAGACTGCATTTCCTAGACTTAGGACTGACTTTGTCTGCAAGAGTTCAAGGCTCAGAAATATATATTCAATTCTGTAACAGGAACTGTGTATTCCTCTAGGTTACGCATTGCATAGGAAAAGTTTTTTCAAAGCCTAAATATACTCATCAACCTTCTTTCATTTGGAAAATACTGGTAGAGGAAATGTGTTTTGAATTTTTTTTTTTTTTTTTTTGGATGTTCCCAGGAGGCAAAGACCCTTCGACATCTCATTTCCAATTCCTTGGAAAGAGAAATTGGAGTCAGTCTTTTCCAGGAACCAGGGATCTCTATTTTTAGCCTCTGCTGATTAAGACCACATTATCTAAATAGGAAGAATGTGAACTGAGTGTACCTTTTACTCCCGAACAGTGATTATGGGGTTTCTATGATACCGATGGGGAATGTGTTTGAATAGACGTGTGGACAGTAAATCACCTTTATTTGCGTTCACTGAAGAACATTGTTGGGTCAAGCTGGGTCAACTTTTCTTTGATTTGTGCTTTTATTTTTTGCGTTTCAAGGGAAATTCAGTTAAAATAAAGTCTTGTGTCATAAAAATTTCATTTTGCTCACATGGATCTTTGATATTTATTCAAGTAGTAATAGTGGGGTAGAGAAGAAAGTTAATTATGGCTAAAAAGAGAAAAACAGGAAATTAAAACCTAAGTTAAAGCGGAAATCAGCATCCTGATGGAAGTAGATCAGATGCAGGGAGTGAAAAATAGTGAATATGGCAGGAGGATGTAGAAGAGTGAGCTGAAAGGAGAGTAATGGTTAGATTCAAATCAAGAGTTTTGTAGAGAGGGGAACTGGAAGGGCATGGCAGCAGAGGGAGATCTTCTTATAGGGAAGGGATCAAAAGCCTAAATGTACCAGAAATGAAAAGCAGAGAAGTTACCATTAGTAAAATACTGATGTGCCAGAATTTGATAAAGAGACTTGGAAGAATAAAAATTATCTGGTTGCAGATTCAGAACTAGGTTTGGCAATGTATGCCCAGGACAGTAGGAGAAAAATGAAGGAGAAACAGCTATTGTGTAGATTTCAATGACAAGATAGAATGATAGAGAATGAGAAGACCCCAGGTCTTTCAGAGAAAAGGCAAAGCAGATTGCCACTCTCCCTGTGTTGAGGCAGGTGGTATTTATGGAGGAAGAACCACCTTAGGAGAGGATAGCTGAGTCAGCAGGAGGAAGGTAGATAATAGCCAAAGCACGTGGAGGGAACAGTACCTGATTTTCTACCACATCTGTTGGCTACCTTACATCTTATTTCTTCCTTTTCTCCTGAGAATCCAAATGCTCTCTCCCCTCTCTGCAGGTTCTTTAAACAATGACAACTTTAAAAGACTCCAGATGGCTTTGAAAAAACTTGAAAGTCATCCAACGTGCACTGCAGGCCTTTGTAGACACTCCATGTGGAGCCAGTCTGAAAACCTTATAGTTTTTCTGTTTGGATTATGTCTTGGGAATGAGCTGCAATTGCAAGCACGCACACACAAAAATTAAAAGCAAGCCAACCCCAGCCTATGTGTGCTCAGAAGCAAAAAGCAACATGAGTTTTTGCAGCCACATTGGGCTTGGTGTGCATCACTCTGTACCCTGCTTGGCCTCGCTGTGGGCAGAAGGCAGAGGATATAGTGATCGTGGAATAACTCATTCCCTGCTTCTCAGATATCAGTTTATAACCCACTCCTTCAGTGGATTTACTGTGCTTGCATAGGAAATTTAACCCAGCGTGGTTTCATTGGGAATGTATTAGAAAGGTTCATAGACTCAACCAATTTTGCCTAGCTTTCATCTAGAACTATTTAAAATACCATTATTGATTATCTATAGAAAGCCAATTTCTGAAGCGAGTTTTGTTGAAATGACTTTAATAAAAACTAACAAGTGTAAGCAGCTACTTTCAGAGGATGGGAAGATTGCATAAAACTGAATTTTAAATTCTGTTTTTTGAGGAACAAACTGAAGAATAGGGTAAAGATTGTTTGGATTCACTGGCTTCTTGGAAGGAAATAACCCAAAGTTTTAAGATAATACAAAAATGCAAGAACTTTGAAGGATAAGATAAATTCACATGTGGACTCACATTCTAGAAAAAGCAAAGGGTGTGTGAGAGAGTGAGAGAGAGAAAGAGAGAGAGAGGGAGAGATAGAGAGGGCGGGGGAGAGAGAGAGAGGGAAGAGAGGAGGAATAAAATGTTTGTTCTCTTGATATGCTGACTGATTTATAACAAGATGATTTGTGCTAAAAATATATTTTTCAGGCCATCCAGCCCCACTGTCAGCAGTCAGGTTGGTAGGAGGAACATGTGGGGTGGATAGAAAGGTCCAGGTGTTACATGAGTGTTACTTTTGATCATGTTTAAGCTTATGGGGAGTTATTTTATTTTTAACACCATTGCAACACCAGTACATCTTGTGTCTCATCTATAAATATGAGACAGGAGGGCTGGATGGATACTTAAGAGTGACTGGCTCAGTTGACACAATTGACCCAGTTGAAATATCCTTGCTTTGGGGTAAATTTTCAACTCTTTCCAGGATACTAATGACAGATGTCAGGATTTTTATAACAATTCTAATCATTTAGTCAAATGAAAAATTGCAGTAACGTCTTCCAGTCAGCATGGAGGCTCTTTGCACTCCAATTACAAGTGTCATCAGAAATCCTTAAAACAATTGTCAGGTCATTGGGGAGATACAATGTGACATGATTGCTGCTTGTTTTTTTTCCAAACCCACAAGCAAAAAGATTTTCAAAGGATTAAGGGCAGCTTGCAGATTCAAAGAGGACTGAAATCCCATATTGGTTATTGACAGGATACTATTATCATCAGGAAGGTATTTAGACACAGGCAGGAATTTCCACATATAATACAGAGATAAAAATCACCAGTAACTATGGCTTTTTGAGCAACCCACTGTCTAGTGGTACATGAATCTAATAGCAAGAGGGAAATCAAGAAATTTGCCATCGACTTTTGTGAAGCAAGGATAGTGTTTTTCTAACTCCAGTCACTTGTTTTCCAACTACACAGTTTCTGCAACATCTAAATTACTTGCACTGCTATTTATTAAATATTTTCTTTAAATCGACTCACTTTTGCTTACCTGAACGAAAGAACTGGCCTTCAGGAAGGAGTTAGATGGTGAAAAAGGGATTTCAATTTACCTATAAATATTGTTATTTGTAAGGATCAGTTGAATTATGTTTATTATGATATGTGATTCAATGTGAAAAATGTGTACTTGTTGCCTGAAAAAACAAAAAACGTTGGCACGGAGTTTGTGGCAATTTTTTATAAGGGATGGGAATAAGGATCTGATGTTTTTATCCTGTCAAAGCCTGTGGAAGACACTTAACAGCACATCTCCTCACAAACATCACTAACTTGTCATGGGTCACAGTAACCGATATTGTGGATCTGTACAAAGTGATGAAATGGACACACCCCCAGCAATGAAGTTCTGCTTACCTGTGTGGCTAAGTAGAACACAAGCCTTTTTTGGAAAGCTGAATCAAGGCAACAGGGTGGGCAGAGGACGTTCCCTGGAGCAGGATTCACGAGGTGCATTCCACAGGATATAACTCTGTGGGTTAATAATAGGTAGAGAACAAATGTACGGACACCAAGGGGGGAAAGTGGCAGGGGTCGTGGTGGGATGAATTGGGAGATTGGGATTGACATGTATACACTAATATGTATAAAATGGATGACTAGTAAGAACCTGCTGTATAAAAAAATAAATAAAATAAAATTAAAAAATTAAAAAAAAATAGGTATCTAAAAAGAAAAAATAAAGGAGAGAGGGAACAGTGGTCAAACTAGTTGGAGATATCCTAGGTTCAACAAAGTCAGGCAGCCTATTGTAAAGTACTGATAGGTTAATATGCTAGTTTTTCCCTAGTGTATTTCATGATAGAATCTCCACCCGGCCTGCCCCCACCCCCACCCCAGGGTCTGACAGGACTAATGAACAGGCAAGCTCACTTTGGAAGCCTTGATGTATCCCTGTGGGCTGCCGGGGAACTCTTCCAGATGGCTTTCCTGGGATGAAACATAGATTGCTGGCTCTTTCTGAGCAAAAGCATGGAGTTAAAGAGAAAAGTCAAGGGCTATGGCTCTGTTCATGGGCAGACTCCACCAGCCGTGTCTCTGGGCAAGGGTAGGCATTTTGTGCAAGAAGTGCCATCTATATTGTTGCCTGCTAAAATGACTGATTTAGTAAAAAGAATAGTGAACTATATTCCGAGTCCCACCTTTCCATGACCTTCAACAGATACTGATACTTTTCTGGGCCTCAGTTTCCTTCTTGTAAACAGAGGGGGTTAATTAATCAGTCTTTGAAGTCCCTTCCCACTCCAACACTCAACAATTAAATGGCCTTTGGATGTCTGTTCCAGCCTTATTGTTATTTTAGTCTAAAGGACAAAAAGATAAGACCCAGATGAGGGAAGAATAGCTAATGATTTGGAGCTTGGAAGTTACCTGCTAAATAATGATTTTCGTACCTAGGATGCAAAGCCTTTCAAAAGCCATCTTCCCTAATGAGTCTGTAAGTAGACATCTGCAGACAACATGCAAACATCTCTGAGGTTTGTGCCCAGCATGTGAGAGCAGGGCCCCGTGGTACTTGTTTATGATGCTTTAATTCTTGTAGTAATTTTTTGGTTCCTTAGCAAGGACAAAAAATAAGTTTTAATTTTTCTCATTTTAGTGTTCCTTGAAATGGTATCTTTGATCTATAGCCAACCGGATTCTTGAATTTTAAATCGAAGCTCCTAGTGACTCAGACTTTAATTGGGCACACCTCTTGGCTGAGACGATGAATAATTAGTCCATTTCACATGAGGGAACTATACACCCTCAAGCCCTCAAAAAAATATTAAAGCAGAGATGGAGAAGATGTAATTTATTATAATAACTCTCCTAAAGTTACAAAAATACAAGGATAGCAATTTACCATGCTGTTCTCACTATTATCTCCTTCTGGCTCTTTATCCTGAGCCTCCCTATGATTCAAACTAAAGAAGTTTCAAGGAAGTGAGGGTGTCATAAAGGGATGACTGCTTCGTGCAAGATGGGGCAGTAACTCAACTAGAGGCAAAATCAGGCTTGGTTTTCTGACTCAAACTAGAATTGGCATTTAGAGCTCTAGGTGCTAGTGCTAAATTTAGCACTAGTTAACAAGATGATATTACTTGCCTGTGCTTCAGCTTTCTGGTGTAAAATAAAGGTGTTAGAATAGAAAATCTGGGACATCCCTTCCTGTTAAAAAAAAAAAGCAAAAACATTTATTTTCATGTCCAGGGAGTGGGATTAAGATGGGAAGGAAAGAGTCAATTAAATATCCATGTGGAGGCAGGGAGTGAAAGGGAAGTGGCCTAGCCTGGGCTTAGCTCTTTAATGGTTATTTCTGAGCACGAAGGCAGGGCAAGGCCCTGGGAGGGGCTTTAGAGACGGATAGTAACATTCCTTTGGTTAAAGCAGGTAAATGGGCCTTATTTCTATTATTATTCACACCTTACCTATGTTTTCCATATCCTTGTTATATAGTCACTACTTACTACACATTAAAACCAAATTAAAAATATATAAATATAAATAATAAATAAAACAGACTCTTTAAAAAGAACAAAAATGAAGCACGCTTCACCTTTATGACGGAACGGAATGCTTTTTAGTTTTCTCTATGGCGTATCCTACCGTTATGACTTATCCTGATCACACATGAGACGGCTGCTGCTTACCTGTCAGGCTTCATCTCCCACCTGTCTCCCCTTAACCATTCTCTCAGCAATATTCGATTCCCTAGAGGTTCTCACATATGTTATACTTTCTAATGCATCTGTGTCTTTCTGTGCGTGGTCATTCTGTCTGGAACGCCTTCCCCGAGCCTGTTCCAAGAATTCCTACCTATTCTTTCAATTTTATCTCAGATACTTCTGTGAAGCTTTTTCCCATCTTCCCCTGGCAGACTTGGGTGCTCCTTTGGCCCCACGTAAACGTGCCCTGTGTATCTCTGCATTGAAGCTGTTGTGTATCATACTGATTTGCAAACCTGGTTCCTGATGGATTGTAAACTCCTGGAGGGCAGAGATTGAATTTCCATGTGTTCACAATCAACCTGGCTTTCTGTCTATCCATATTCATCTGCCTGTTCTATTTATCTGTCCTCTCCTTCTCCATGCATACCTCAGGTGATTTCAAAATATGGTAACTGATGTGTAGTAGTAAATACATGTAGAATAAATCTTCTTGGTGCAAAGGAAAGAAATGCCCTGGAGGAGCTGAGCAGTGGATAAGGTGCTATATAAGCAAAGGTGAAAGTATTTTTTTTTTTTTTTTTTTTTAAATGTGACCTGGGCTGGATATTCTGAATGCTGAGGCTGGTGGAGGGTGTGGGTAGCTGGCTTGGTCACCATTATTATTTGGGGATAACTGAGGAGCATTCAGAAAGTATCTAGAAATTATGACTTGGGTACCTGAGCTCTAGCTATCACCCTCTTTTGATGGAGGAAATCCTATCTGTTGTTACTTTTCGTTATATTGAATCAAGTATAAAATTATTCACAAAACACTTTTAAGTCTAGATTTATCAAGACTGTAGTTAACATTTAAAGCAATTTTACCTTTCAAGTTTCAGGAAAAATATCTCATACATACATACACACAAAAACCAAAATACACCTTTTTTTCTTTCTTTTCTCCCTCCTTCCCTCCAACCATCTCTTCCTTCCTTTCTTTCTTTCTTTTTTTTCTCCAGAGGGACTCTATTTTCTTCCCAAGCACTCTCCCACCTTCATTTTCCATTGCTTCTTTCTATGTCAAGTCCCTTGAATCTAAAACCGGGTTATCCCTGGTACCATTCTTTCATTCATATTGTGCTAAACTCCTAGAATTCCCTAACATCTCCTTACACAAACCCTATTTATCCTTCAAGGGCTAGTGCAAGTTCACTTCTCCTATCAAGTTCCCCATGGTCACTGTGGTCCTTATTGAGTTTCTACCAGTGTTACTGGCATCTAGCCTCTACATGCTGACTTAGCTCTTTCTTCCCTTTCATCCTGTGCCATTTACTCCTGGTTCATTTTTTATGGGTGGTAACTTGTCAGCTGGAGAGCAAGTACCCTGAGGCCAAAGCCCAGCTCTTACATACACGGTTTCTATATCCTTGTAGCCCCAGTATAGTGTTAAGCACATACTCTTGACTTAATGAAATAGTTAATTGATGATTTGGTTAATGACAGGGAAATCACCCACTAAGATTCATTGCCAGCATGATAATTAAGTTCTGGTTCAAAGTCTGACTTCACAAAGTGCATTTTGTGTCCCATTCTTTGAAACAGGCAAAGAGAAAAAAAACATGAAAATGACTCAACTTCTGAAATTTTCAGCTTTGAGAAGTGTTCATTTTTAGAAGGAGGAAGAAGGTAAGAGGTGAACTCTAAGGGAATCCAGGCTTTCACTTTGAGGTCCAGGATTAAAATAGTTTCAACACTGTGCATTCTAAGAACTAGCCAGAGGTCAGAAGTTTCCTTGGCATTTGAGCCAAGCTGATCATAATTTTGCATTTCTTCACATAGAGTCACTACTCAGATTTATATAGCGTTCTTTTCTTTCCAATTTAGAAAAAAATAATTTCATTTAATTTCTTGTTAATATTTATAATCATTTAAAATTTTAATATCACCTCAATATTATTCATTCTGCAGTTAAGATGTTTTGCTTATAAATCTCCATGTATGTCTTAAATCATTTCATAGGGTTAGATTCTAGAGGTGGGATTTCTGGGTCAGAGCACATAGACCTGCTTAAAGTTCATGTTTTGGAAAACAGAAAGAAAATCATGATTTTGCATATGATGGTGAGGATGAGGAATATTATGGCTTTATTTTTATAGATTTTTACCCCCAAATCCTTTCTCCTTGTTTTTTTCAGCTTAATCTCCCAATTGCATCATTTTCGCTTAAGTGCATTATGTGGAAACAGCCTTGTCAAGATACTACTTTGTATAGGATGCTGTGTAACGCATTTTGACCACTCTGGGTAATATTCAGGGCAGTTCAACCCAAAACTCCTCTACATTTCCTAGAATGGTTCTTCAATCCAGAATTTTATGAAGATGGAAGTAGGATTAGTTGATGATAAATAAACCCACAATCTAATGAAAACTCTAGACCTGACTATAAATTTAAGCATAACTATTCAGGATAATTTGCAATTTACAAATATATATATATACACACATACACACATACATACATACACACACACACACACACACACAGAGCAAGGACTGCTATGAATATACATTCCATCCTCACTAAAGAATTGCTGAAAAACCCCAGTCTGGTGCGTCTTAAAATAAGTGATCTCAATTATATTCCCAGTCTGAGTGCCCTGAGGACCTCAAGGGAGAAAATTGTGTGAGGTTCACATAGGACCTATACAACTCTCAAAGTTTACTTTAAGCAGGTTTAGGCACCATCAGTTCCATTGCTGGGGAGATTTTGCTTCTCTCAGTGAGCTCCTGAGCTGCCTGTCTCTGTTTTCCAGTGAGGAGTGACTTGTCTCTGCTGGGGCACCCACCCTGCACTTCTCTGGCTCTGTACTCTGAGTACACTGTGTTCTCTGGCTGGGTTCTCCTGGGTTCTGCCTTCATGCATTCTGGATTAAATTTTGCTCTGGTTAATCAAGAACATAATTTTCCATTGTGGGTATGAGCTGAAAATGGATTTTTGCCATGATGTATAAACTTGGATACCATAACGTTACCCCTTCTTTGTGCTCCCATAGAACCGGGGGGCACATCTCTGCTGTCATATCTTTTTAGCATCTGCCTCACCCACAAACTAAAGTGCAAAGGACTTCTTTTTTGTTTTTACTTTGTTTTTAATCTATCTAGCACTTTGCTCAGAGGATACAAAATTTTGTTAAATTATTTGTTGTTAAGCTACTGTCAAACAGTTGAAATATTTACTTAGCTATTTCTGCTCAGCATTTTGCTGTTTAATTGCTTCATCTCCCTCTTGTGGATTGTAGTTATTCAAAAAATATTAAGTATTGACTCAGTGCCAGTAATAAATTTTAGTCTGCTTGTGTCTTAGCGCATGGAATGCTGTTACTAATCTACATGTAGAAACTGCGTTTTCAAAACTCTAATTCAGGAACATGGTGTGACTGTAAGTTTTTTTCAATTAGCAAATTTATTTCTATATATAGACTTACAAGGATATCAAGATTAATTCAAATTTTGATTTTCATTTAATGAATTTTCACAACTAAATAAATACATGTAAAGCCATTGGGACTATATCCATAAGTATGGATGCAATTATGCAGTGATAAAAAACAAAACTCAAAAAATCAAAAAAAAATGTAGTGGCTTAAAACAACAGTGTTTATTTCTCATTCATGCTACATGTCCATTTGGGTTGCTAGGGCTCTGTTTCATGTTGTTTTTCACTTAGTTCTGCAGGCTGATGGAGTCTCTACCATCTGAACATTGCTAATCCATACAGGGAGGCAATGGTGAAGCACATGAGTTCTTAAAACTTCAATGAAACAGAACATATTACTTCAGCTTATATTTTATTGTTCAGAGCAAGTCACATGGTTTTCTAAACTTCAAAGAGTAGGGTAGGGTAGCACAATTCATGTGCCCAGAAAGAGAAGAAGTATTTGGTCTACAGAACTAATGACTCTCCCAGGCCATAGTCTGTGATCAAAAATTCAGCTCACTTTCCTTCCCTCTGCCAAGTGACTTAATGGTACCATTTCCGGGGAAACACCAACCATGGAAGTACTCATAACTTTACAAAACGGTGTGGATGAACCAAGTGCAGAGTGGCCAGGGGAGACTGAAATTCAGTTTGAGAGAGTCTGATGGTTCAGTGGACAAGAGACTGAATTCCAAAGAGGCAGCCTGGTCTTAAATCACTGGGCTGGTTCTTTGGGTTTAGATAGGCCAGAGGTTTAATACAGGAATTCAGACAGAATAAGCATTGATCCCTCACAAACATAATAATGAATTAGAGCAGAATAAGTGTCACGAACCTGTAAGTATCACCAAATAAAACTTTGGATCTCAGAGCATGCTCATTTGTTCTTTTATCTCTTCAGCTAAGGAGGATAAAAGAGGGCTCATGTACATTGTTTGGAGGCAAGAACATAAAACAGAGACTCACAGTGTGTTTGCTTTGCCTTAATAAAGTCTAGGAATTTTTATGGAGGCTCTTTTATGTAAAACAATTATTCTTAGACTTTTTGGGTCACATACTCCATTCAGAATCGGATAATAGAATTCAATAGAGGAAGGCTTGCCTTTTCAATAAATGAATCTTGATCTGAACCTCATACTTTGTACAAAAATTAACTCAAAATGGTTCATATGGTTAAAAGGAAAATAAAACTATAAAACTTGTAGAAAAAAATGGGAGAAAAGTCTTTGGGATCTGGGGTTACATGAGGAGTTCATAAACTTGACACCAAAAGCATGATCTATAAAAGGAAAAATGGATAAATTGGAGCTCATCAAAATTTTAAAAAATTTACTCTGCAGAAGATTCTGTTAAGAGAATGAGAAGCGACAAACAAGGAAACAATATTTGCAGATCACATGTCTGACAAAGGACCAGTATCTAGAATATGTAAAGAACTCTCAACACTTAACAGTGAAAAACAAACAAAAAAATCTAATTAGAAAATGGGCTTCCACATGAAGAGATATTTTATGAAGAGGATATACAGGTGAAAAATAAGTGCATGAAAATAGGTTTAGCATAATTACTTATTTAAGAAATGCAAATTAAAACAGCAATAAGATATCACCACATCTGTCAGAATGGCTATAATAAAAAGTAAAGACAACACCAAATGCTGGAAGGGGTTCAGAGAGTCTGATCACTCACTCATACATTGCTGGTGGGAATGGTACAGTGGCTTTGGAAAACTGTTTGGCAGTTTCTTGTAAAACTGGCCACATTTATTAGTTTGTTTGGGCTGCCATAACAAAATACCACAGACTAAGTGGCTTAGAAATAAACAGAAATTTATTTTCTAGTAGTTCTGGAGATTCGAAATCCAAGATCAAGGTGTTAGCAGGCCTTCTTTTGAGGCCTGTCTCCTTGGCTTGCAGATGGCCACCTTCTTGATGTGTCCTCAGATGATCGCTCTTCAGTCTGTGTGTTGTCTGTATACTAATCTCCTCTTATAAGGACATCAGTCATAATGGATTAAGGCCCATCCATGTGACCTCATTTTACCTTAATTACCTCCTTAAATTCCCTATTTCCAAATACAGTCACATTCTGAGGTACTGGGGGTTAGGGCTTCAACATATGAATTTTGGAAAGACACAAATCAGTCCATAGTACCATGTAACTACTATATAACCTAGCAATTGTACTTAACCATTTATCCCAGAAAGAGTAAGATCTGTGTTTTTAAAAATCTGTACATGAATGTTCATAGTAGGTGTATTCCTAATAGCTAAAAACTAGAAACAATCCAGATGTCCTTCAATAGGTAAATGGTTAAACAAACTAGTACTTCCTATACCATGGATTATGACTCAGCAATAAAAAGGAATGAATTATTGACATACATACAATGTGGAAGAATCTCCAGGGAATTATGTTGAGAGAAAAAAAAACCCAATACCAATTATACCATATGATTTTATGTATATAATATTCTTTAAAAGATAAAATCATAGAATGGAGACTAGTGATTTCCAGGGATTTTGAATTGGGGTGAGGGTGGGGAGGGGGAGGTGTTTGTGGCTATAAAAGGGCAACAAGAGTGATTCTTGTGGTGTTGGAAGTGTGTATCTTGACTGTACCAATATCAAACAGTTTTTGCTGAGTGTTTATTTTGTTTTGCTCTTTTTTTCTTAATGAGTCTTGCTAGGTGTTTATTAATGTTTTTGATCTTTCAAAGAACCAATTTTTAGTTTTTTTGATTTTTCTCTATTTTTTTTTTGGCCTATTTTCTTTGTCATTGATTTCTGCTTTCATTTTGATTATTCTGTTGAAAGTCTGTCTCTGAGGGAAAACTCTGTGATGGATTTTTGCATGCAGGGTATTTATTAGAGATTAGCTCACATGGAAGGGAGGAGAGTGAAACCTCATTGGTCAGAGGGAGAAATGTAACTGTGATGGCGTCTGGAAAATGTCAGACAACCCTATGGAGATCTTGAGGCGTATTTAGGCTTTCAGCGGTGTCCTGCCTTGGTCGGAAATGTCTGAATGTTATATACTTCCACTGCAATCAGTTACTGGATCTGGCTGCCCAAGAAGGGCATGCCCTTGGGTGAGGAGGTTCTCTGCAACTGAGGCAAATCCTGAAGGAGTTGACAGCCAGAGTCTATCTGCTGATAGCTGGGGCAATCTGTCTTCATTAATATTGATGGGGGATCTGAGTGGCATGCCTCTGGGTTCTCCACAATTTCCTTCCTTCTTTCTTTGATAATACTTTTTTCTTTTATTACAGTTGAGGTGATCACTTAGATCATTATTTTTAAGACTTTGTTCTTTTCTTTTTTTTTAATTGGCTTGCAGATGGCCAAGCCAATATTATTGGAGTATAGTTGCTTTACAATGTTGTGTTAGTTTCTGCTGTACAGCAAAGTGAATCAGTTATACGTATACATATATCCACTCTTTTTAAGATTTCCTTCCCATTTAGGTCACCGCAGATCATTGAGGAGGGTTCCCTGTGCTAAACAGTAGGTTCTCATTCATTATCTATTTTATACATAGTAGTGTATATGTGTCAATCCCAATCTCCCGATTCGTCCCACCCCTTCTTCCCCCCTTGGTAACCATAAGTTTCTTCTCTACATCTGTGACTCTATTTCTGCTTTGCCAATAGGTTCATCTGTATCATTTTCCTAGATTCCACATATAAGCAATATTATATGATATTTGTTTTTCTCTTTCTGACTTACTATATGATAATCTCTAGGTCCATCCATATCTCTGCAAATAAGCCTTTATTCTTTTCTAATATGAGCATTTAAAGCCAGTACATTTTTCTTTTAAGTACTGCTTTAGCATCATCTCACAAAATTTGATATGTTGTATTTTCATCATTTTTAAAAAATTTAAGTCAGGTTTATTGAGATATAATTTACGTACAGTAGAATTCACCCTTTTAATGTATAGTCTTAATGTATTATCATTATTTTTACTTCCTAATATTTTCTAATGCTCATTGTGATTTCTTCTGTGACTCATGGGCTTTTTAAAATTATGTTGTTAATCTCCAAATGTTGAGGACTTTCTAGTTAACTTTTTGTTACTCAGTTCCAGTTAATTTTCATTGTGGTTAGGAAACATTCTGAATGAGTCAATCATTTGAAATGTACAAGAATTATCTAAAGGACACGTATACAGTTTACACTGTTATTATTTTATGTATATTTGAAAGGTATGTGTATTCTCCATTTGTTAGCTGTTGTGTTATATGAATATTAATTATGTCAAGTTGGTTAATAGATTTTCAAATTATTATATATTGCTATTTTAAATAGCTTGCTTTATCTCTGATTGAGGGAGGTGTGTGAAAATCTCCAATTGTGATTGTGGATTAGGCTATTCTTCCTTTTAGATCTGTCAGTTTTGCATCATATGTTAAGCTATGGTATTCACTGCATATACATTTAGGCTTGTCACATCTTCCTGAGATCCTGTTATCATTGTAAAATATCCCTCTTTAGTATTCATGCCTTTGTGCTATAACTTTTTCCATCCTTTTACTTTCCTTCTATCTGTATCCTTATATGAGAATGTGTCCTTTTTATGGCACATACCGAATCACGGATTTAAAAATATATATATCCATTCCTATAACCTCCATCTCTTAATTAGAGTATTTAAGCTTGTTTCTTTGATATTTAATGTAATTACTGGGTATGTTTGGATTTAAGGCTACTGTTTTGTTTTCTATTTTCCTCATCTTGTTTGATTGCATTGTTACTTCTTTCATGCCTTCTTTTGGATTATTCAAGTGTGTTTATTATTCTATTTTATATGTTTTGTTGGCTTTTTAACACAGTTTTGTATTTCATTTTAGTGTTTATGCTATATATTAAAGTATGTATCCTTAATTTAATAAAATCTTGAATTAAGATTTTACCACTTCACAAATAATGTAAGAAGCTTTCAGCCCCACCTGCTCTTTTTGCTATTGTTCTCATATAGTTTAATTTTATATATACTATAAATTCCACAAATCATTATTATTTTTGCTTTAAACACTCTTTTTTACAAAGTAAAATTTTTTATTTCATACTTACCTTTGCATTTACTCTTTCTAGTTCTGTTTGTCTCTTTCTGCAATTCCATGCTTCCATCTGGGATAATTTCCTTTTACCCTGAAGACATTCATTTAGTATTTCTTGTAGTATGGTTCTGTTGGCAACAATTATTCTCATTTTTTCTTACCTGAAAATGTCTTTCTTTAGCCATTAGTTAAAGAATATTTTTGCTAGATATATAATTCCTGTCTGACAGGTTTTTTTCCCCTTTTAACACCCTAAAACTGCCATTTCATTGCCTTCTGTCTCCCATTGTTTATGTTAAAACAACGGCTCTAATCTTTCTTGTTGTTCCCTTGAAGATAATATTTCTTCATTTTTGGCTATCTGGTGGGGGTGGTCATTGTGGTGATGGAGGGAAGAAGAAAAATTTATCGATCAACATTTATTTCTTCTTGGGGGGGAAAAAAGCCACCGATTAAGTTCAGCAGTCTCAATTATCTCAAGAGGGAAACCCCTGGGAAGTAAGGAAGAGCTGTGGGTATGGGCAGGGGTAAGGTTGTGGTGGGAATTCCTATGAGCAGCAAGAGAATCCTGAAGCAGCAGCTGCACTGAGCCCTTTGGTCTGCAGAGATGGTGAAAACTCATATGACCTTAGGAGTAATATGAGCTTTTTCTAGGGCTTCCAGGAGGGAAGCGGATAAGTATATGGATCTGCGTAAGAGTATAACTAATGTCGAACAATATATTAGGGAGATATTCCCTTTTTTCTGTGATATGAGTTTCAAATGTGTCCCTTAGTTTTACATGGTCCTACCCAGACAACAGCTGGGCACATACCTTAGGAGAGATCCACTGAAGGGCAACTAAACATAAACTGTGTGTAAAAAGAGCTGAAACTGAGTATGGAAAAAAGACTGTAATATTCAAATAGTTGTCACATGGGGGAGGAATTATACTTATTCTATATAGAACCATAGATCAGAGCCAGGACATATGGATAGAACCTCTAATGAGAAAGATTTTCATTTAAGAGAAAGAAGATGTTTCCATGTTTCAAGATAATGAGTTCCCAGTAATGGAAGTGAATAATCACAGGCTGGATGACCATCTATTTGGGATTTTGTTGGGGGATGGTACCCGTATTTGATAGTCTCTATTGCTTTTTCCTGTTGTCAAGTTCTGTGATGGGCAGCTGTTGGGGTTATTCATGAAAGGCTACCTTTGAGGTAATATGGATACAAAAAAGATAACAGTAGGTATAGAAAGAGAAAAAAAAAATTCCTTTAGGCAGTACGCTAATGAAAGAAGAGAGGTCCAGTCACTTGAATGCCACCTATGTTGAATTGATCAAGATTGTATTCCTAGAAATAGGAAACACTTTAATTGAGTCATAAAATGTTAAGAGCTGACACTATCCCCAACTGTCATCTAATCCAGCTCTGTCATTTTACAGATGTGGAAACTGAAGCCCAGAGGAGTTGACTTGCCTAAGGCAGTGATTCTAACTGTGTAGTTAGAAGAATACTTGTCTCAATTCCTGGGGAACTTGCTTAATATGCAAATCTCTGGTCCCCAATCTAGAGCTACTAACAAAAAAAAATCTTTAGAAATGGAGTCCCATAAGCTGCATTTTATCACCTATTACAAGTAATTATGTGCATACTGAAAAAACATTGGTCTACATCAGAGTGTTGATTACTTACAGAGCTCTGAGGAAGACCCAGGACTCTAAACTTCTAATCCATTATTCCTATTATTCTAAATTACCTATCCTTGAAATAAATCTGTTACCATCCCCTACAAACTATTAATAACTTCTAAGCTTAGAAACAGCCCTAGAAATTAAATTGTTACTAGTATAAAATTGTTACTATTTATAAAATGCAAAAGAATGGTTTGGAAAATATGAACAAAGTCAATAAAATCAGGATGAACCCCAGGATCAGAGCCCATGAACATTATCTTGATGACAAACTTAGAAAATCTTGGAACAGTCCTTTCCATCCTTGACCGTGGAACATAGGGAGCATGTCTCTTTGATCTGGTCTAGTCAAAGGCTGAGACCTCAGTCCAAAGTGGAAAAAGACATGCTTTGCATACATGTTCATGTTAGACATATTAGCATACTTCTTATCATTTTAGAGTGTACCTGATGCAACTGGACTAAAGGACTTTGGTTAGTATTTTGTTAATTAAGCCCAAATCTTTTAATATGTGCACAATTAAAAAAAGTGTTCTTTACTAATTTTTAACAGATTATATGGTCTGTGGAGATCATATCATGGAAACTGAAGGGAAAAATGAAGAAAAATTAGATTTTACACATATTATTGTACATTAGGAAGAAATAGGGGATCAAAACACAGAACTGAAAGTGGTGAAAGGTAAGTTGTACCTGAACGTGGGCTTTGAAACATCAATTTGGTTCAAGTATATAGAGCTTGATTTAGCAGTTATGGTTCTGCCTAGGAAGGAAGGTTACTTGAATGTTTACTACTAAGATCAAGTCTGTTGATAACATACTTGCCAGAAATCAAGAAACCCTTTTTTTTTTAATAACTACATAAATTTCAGAAAATCAAGTTTCACCTTTATTACTCATGGCTAACAGTCTAGTCACACTAGACTGTAATTAATTGCTGCTATCTCTTGGGTCTCTGAAGGTGTTGTACACGAAATACTTTACAATCTTAGGCCTCTGCTCTAATGGGGTTCTAAAAGCTTCCTGTTGTGCCAGGTTTTAACTCCTTAAAATCTGCTTTTGGATTCAGAAATCCAGCAGGAATTTGAAGCCATTTTAAATGTAATCTGTTGACAAGAATGCTTTAGCAATATGCTTCTAGTGGAGTATAGTTGTATATTCATTGGGCGATGAGAGATTTGAAGGTTGGAGAGCTAAAGCTACTGAATTTTTATAAGTGGAAGATGAAAAATATCTAAAGTAAGGTGATAATGTCCACAAAAAGATTTGATCATAATTTATGAATGCTTTTAAATAAAGGATAGAAAAGGAATAGTTGAAGGTGAATTTAAAATTTCAAGTTTGGTGACTGGTACAATAGTAGTACCATCAATAGGTGTAGCAAAATAATGAAGGGGACTGGATTGGAGCTAAGGATGAGTTGGATTCTAGATATGTTGACTAGACTAATGATTGTCTAGAATGCAATTGGAGATAAGACACTGAAAATTTATGAGAGATTAGGGGGCTGGAGATATAGATCTGGAAATTACCTGCATTTGTATAATGATTAAAACCATGAGGGATCAGTTTTTTACAGGAAAGGAGAAAGAGCTAGAATACCAGGAATTCAATGTTGGGTCATAGCCATAGCCAGAGAATAGGAGAATGTTATGTTCTTGACAACAGTGGAAAGCAGTTAAAGACATGGGGAAGATTCAGAATAATATATGTCATGAAAGTCAATGTTGAAAAGTTTTGGGTGAAAAGTTGAATATTGTAGGAGTCAAGGAGAACGAACATGGAGGAAAAAAATCAAATATGGCAAGTAAATATTGGGAGGTTTTATGAGGAATTAGAATAAGGGGAAGAAATAGAATATCACAGGGTGAGGAACAAGTTGATGAGGGGGGGGGAATATAGAACAACAAGCACTGACCACTAATTTGAGGTGCCAAAGAGAAAACGATTAATTCTACCCAATGAGGAGTCAACTGAATTAAGCAGAGAGGAAACAGTAATAAAAACAATGAAAAGACAGTTGTTGGAAATACTAGAAGACACAAGTTCCTGGAGGAAATGAAAGAAAAGAGAGACACAGAGCCCAAATGGACACCTTTGCCTTCGCTTAAAAAAAAAAAAAAAAGGAGGTATTTTCCCTCTAAGACTAGCGGCAAAGCTATGTACTAGAACATTACAGAGACAGAGAGGAGGCTGCGTGAGGGAACTTATGCTAAATGACCTTTATCTTCCTAGTGGAGAAGAAAGCCCCAAGACCATAGTCTTCATTTGGCTGCACGTAATAGGAATTTGATGACCTGTGGCTTAAAACATAAATATGTTTCTTAATTAGTTAATATATAATCCAGAGTGAAGGGGTTTCAAGATTGATTTGGCAACTCAAAAATGCATCAGACCAAGCCCTATCTTTCTACTCTGCCATCCTCGGAGTGATTTTCTGTTTTGTTTTTTGTTTTTTTCTGGACCCCAAGCTATTGCCTCATGGTGTCAGGTTGGCAGTTTGTGTTGTAGACATCACATCCTCATGCTTTCTTAAGACAGAAAGGAAGGCTCAAGACAAAAGGCTTTTACTTTGTGAGACTTCTTTCTAAGGACTTTGCTCCACTGTCTTCTGGTCTGCACTGTTTCTGATTAGAAGTCTGCTTTTATTCTTATTTTTGTTCTTCCATAGTGTTTCTTATTTTCCTTTGGTTGCTTTTAAGATTTTTTCCTTTTCATTAGTTTTTCAGCAATTGATTATGATATGCCTAGGTGTGCTTTTCTTAATGTTTCCTCTGCTTGGAATTTGTTGCTTTTCTTGGATCTGTGGTGTACAGATTACAGTACATTTGGAAAATTAGCAACCATTATATTTTCAAATACTTTTTCTGCCCCTCCACCCTTCTCCTCTCCTTCTGGGGAGGTCACTTGATGTCACCCCACAGCTCATTGATGTTTGTTAACTTTTTTCCTCTCTGTATTATATTTTGGTCTATTGTTCTGTCTTCACATTTAGTGATATTTCTTCTGGAAAATCTAATCTCTTGTTAATACCAGTCAATGAATTTTTATCTCAGATAGTGTATCTTCCATCTCTAGAAGTTTGATTTGGGTCTTTTTTATTTCTAACATTTCTCTTCTCATCATGCTCACACTTTCTTCTGCCTTCACTGACATGTGAAATATATTTATAATAGTTGTAATTTTACATTGTGAGGTACTATATTTTATCTTTCTCTCTTTTTAAAATTTTTATGTTTTTTTTAAACATCTTTATTGAAGTATAATTGCTTCACAATGGTGTGCTAGTTTCTGCTTTATAACAAAGTGAATCAGCTACAGATATACACACGTTTCCATATCTCCTCCCTCCCGCATCTCCCTCCCTCCCACCCTCCCCATCCCACCCACCCAGGCGGTCACAAAGCACCATGCTGATCTCCCTGTGCTATGCGGCTGCTTCCCACTAGCTATCTATTTTACATTTGGTAGTGTATATATGTCCATGACACTCTCTCATCCTGTCACATCTCACCCCTCCCCCTCCCCATATCCTCTAGTCCATTCTTTAGTAGGTCTGTGTCTTCATTCCCATCTTGCCACTAGGTTCTTCATGGCCTTTTTTTTTTTTTTTTTCCCTTAGATTCCATATATATGTGTTAGCATACTGTATTTGTTTTTCTCTTTCTGACTTACTTCACTCTGTATGACAGACTCTAACTCCATCCATCTCATTACAAATACCTCCATTTCATTTCTTTTTATGGCTGAGTAATATTCCATTGTATATATGTGCCACATCTTCTTTATCCATTCATCCGATGATGGACACTTAGGTTGCTTTCATATCCTGGCTATTGTAAATAGAGCTGCAGTGAACATTTTGGTACATGACTCTTTTTGAATTATGGTTTTCTCAGGGTATATGCCCAGGAGTGGGATTGCTGGGTCGTATGGTAGGTCTATTTTTAGTTTTTTAGGGAACCTCCATACTGTTCTCCATAGTGGCTGTATCAATTTACATTCCCACCAACAGTGCAAGAGTGTTCCCTTTTCTCCACACCCTCTCCAGCATTTATTGTTTCTAGATTTTTTGATGATGGCCATTCTGACTGGTGTGAGATGATACCTCATTGTAGTTTTGATTTGCATTTCTCTAATGATTAATGATGTTGAGCATTCTTTCATGTGTCTGTTGGCAATCTGTATATCTTCTTTGGAGAAATGTCTGTTTAGGTCTTCTGCCCATTTTTGGATTGGGTTGTTTGTTTTTTTGTTATTGAGCTGCATGAGCTGCTTGTAAATCTTGGAGATTAATCCTTTGTCAGTTGCTTCATTTGCAAATATTTTCTCCCATTCTGAGGGTTGTCTTTTGGTCTTGTTTATGGTTTCCTTTGCTGTGCAAAAGCTTTTAAGTTTCATTAGGTCCCATTTGTTTCTTTGTGTTCTTATTTCCATTTCTCTAGGAGCTGGGTCAAAAAGGATCTTGCTGTAATTTATGTCATAGAGTGTTCTGCCTATGTTTTCCTCTAAGAGTTTTATAGTGTCTGGCCTTACACTTAGGTCTTGAATCCATTTTGAGTTTATTTTTGTGTATGGTGTCAGGGAGTGTTCTAATTTCATACTTTTACATGTACCTGTCCAATTTTCCCAGCACCACTTATTGAAGAGGCTGTCTTTTCTCCACTGGATATGCTTGCCTCCTTTATCAAAGATAAGGTGACCATATGTGCGTGGGTTTATCTCTGGGCTTTCTATCCTGTTCCATTGATCCATATTTCTGTTTTTGTGCCAGTACCAAACTGTCTTGATTACTGTAGCTTTGTAATATAGTCTGAAGTCAGGGAGCCTGATTCCTCCAGCTCCATTTTTCGTTCTCAAGATTGCTTTGGCTATTCGGGGTCTTTTGTGTCTCCATACAAATTGTGAAATTTTTTGTTCTAGTTCTGTGAAAAATGCCAGTGGTAGTTTGATAGGGATTGCATTGAATCTATAGATTGCTTTGGGTACTAGAGTCATTTTCACAATGTTGATTCTTCCAATCCAAGAACATGGTATATCTCTCCATCTATTTGTATCATCTTTAATTTCTTTCATCAGTGTCCTATAATTTTCTGCATATAGGTCTTTTGTCTCCTTAGGTAGGTTTATTCCTAGATATTTTATTCTTTTTGTTGCAATGGTAAACAGGAGTGGTCTCTTAATTTCACTTTCAGATTTTTCATCATTGGTATATAGGAATGCAAGAGATTTCTGTGCATTAATTTTGTATCCTGCTACTTTACCAAATTCATTGATTAGCTCTAGTAGTTTTCTGGTAGCATCTTTAGGATTCTCTATGTATAGTATCATGTCATCTGCAAACAGTGACAGCTTTACTTCTTCTTTTCCGATTTGGATTCCTTTTATTTCTTTTTCTTCTCTGATTGCTGTGGCTAACACTTCCAAAACTATGTTGAATAATAGTGGTGAGAGTGGGCAACCTTGTCTTGTTCCTGATCTTAGTGGAAATGGTTTCAGTTTTTCACCATTGAGGACAATGTTGGCTGTGGGTTTGTCATATATGGCCTTTATTATGTTGAGGAAAGTTCCCTCTATGCCTACTTTCTGTAGGGCTTTTATCATAAATGGGTGTTGAATTTTGTTGAAAGCTTTCTCTGCATCTATTGAGATGATCATATGGTTTTTCTCCTTCAATTTGTTAATATGATGTATCACGTTGATTGATTTGCATATATTGAAGAATCCTTGCATTCCTGGAATAAACCCCACTTGATCATGGTGTATAATCCTTTTAATGTGTTGTTGGATTCTGTTTGCTAGTATTTTGTTGAGGATTTTTGCATCTATGTTCATCAGTGATATTGGCCTGTAGTTTTCTTTCTTTGTGACATCTTTGTCTGGTTTTGGTATCAGGGTGATGGTGGCCTCGTAGAATGAGTTGGGGAGTGTTCCTCCCTCTGCAATATTTTGGAAGAGTTTGAGAAGGATAGGTTTTAGCTCTTCTCTAAATGTTTGATAGAAGTCGCCTGTGAAGGCATCTGGTCCTGGGCTTTTGTTTGTTGGAAGATTTTTAATCACAGTTTCAATTTCAGTGCTTGTGATTGGTCTGTTCATATTTTCTATTTCTTCCTGGTTCAGTCTCGGTAGGTTGTGCATTTCTAAGAATCTGTCCATTTCTTCCAGGTTGTCCATTTCATTGGCATAGAGTTGCTTGTAGTAATCTCTCATGATCGTTTGTATTTCTGCAGTGGCAGTTGTTACTTCTCCTTTTTCATTTCTAATTCTATTGATTTGAGTCTTCTCCCTTTTTCTCTTGATGAGTCTGGCTAATGGTTTATCAATTTTGTTTATCTTCTCGAAGAACCAGCTTTTAGTTTCATTGATTTTTGCTATTGTTTCCTTCATTTCTTTTTCATTTATTTCTGATCTGATCTTTATGATTTCTTTCCTTCTGCTAGCTTTGGGGTTTTTTTGTTCTTCTTCCTCTAATTGCTTCAGGTGCAAGGTTAGGTTGTTTATTCGAGATGTTTCCTGTTTCTTGATATAGGCTTGTATTGCTATAAACTTCCCTCTTAGAACTGCTTTTGCTGCATCCCATAGGTTTTGGGTTGTCGTGTCTCCATTGTCATTTGTTTCTAGGTATTTTTTGATTTCCCCTTTGATTTCTTCAGTGATCACTTCGTTATTAAGTAGTGTATTGTGTAGCCTCCATGTGTTTGTATTTTTTACAGATCTTTTCCTGTAATTGATATCTATTCTCATAGCGTTGTGGTCGGAAAAGATACTTGATACGATTTCAATTTTCTTAAATTTACCAAGGCTTGATTTGTGACCCAAGATATGATCTATCCTGGAGGATGTTCCATGAGCACTTAAGAAAAATGTGTATTCTGTTGTTTTTGGGTGGAATGTCCTATAAATATCAATTAAGTCCATCTTGTTTAATGTATCACTTAAAGCTTGTGTTTCCTTATTTATTTTCATTTTGGATGATCTGTCCATTGGTGAAAGTGGGGTGTTAAAGTCCCCTACTATGATTGTGTTACTGTCGATTTCCCCTTTTATGGCTGTTTAGTATTTGCCTTATGTACTGAGGTGCTCCTATGTTGGATGCATAAATATTTACAATTGTTATATCTTCTTCTTGGATTGATCCCTTGATCATTATATAGTGTCCTTCCTTGTCTCTTGTAATAGTCTTTATTTTAAAGTCTATTTTGTCTGATATGAGAATTGCTACTCCAGCTTTCTTTTGATTTCCATTTGCATGGAATATCTTTTTCCATCCCCTCACTTTCAGTCTGTATGTGTCTCTAGGTCTGAAGTGGGTCTCTTGAAGACAGCATATATATGGGTCTTGCTTTTGTATCCATTCAGCCAGTCTGTGTCTTTTGGTGGGAGCATTTAATCCATTTACATTTAAGGTAATTATCGATATGTATGTTCCTATTCCCATTTTCTTAAATAGTTTATGTTTGTTATTGTAGGTGTTTTCCTTCTCTTGTGTTTCTTGCCTAGAGAAGTTCCTTTAGCATTTGTTGTAAAGCTGGTTTGGTGGTGCTGAACTCTCTCAGCTTTTGCTTGTCTGTAAAGGTTTTAATTTCTCCATCGAATCTGAATGAGATCCTTGCTGGGTAGAGTAACCTTGGTTGTAGGTTTTTCTCCTTCATGACTTTAAGTATATCCTGCCACTCCCTTCTGGCTTGCAGAGTTTCTGCTGAAAGATCAGCTGTTAACCTTATGGGGATTCCCTTGTGTGTTATTTGTTGTTTTTCCCTTGCTGCTTTTAATATGTTTTCTTTATATTTAATTTTTGATAGTTTGATTAATATGTGTCTTGGCGTGTTTCTCCTTGGATTTATCCTGTATGGGACTCTCTGTGCTTCCAGGACTTGATTAACTATTTCCTTTCCCATATTAGGGAAGTTTTCAACTATAATCTCTTCAAATATTTTCTCCATCCCTTTCTTTTTCTCTTCTTCTTCTGGGACCCCTATAATTCGAATGTTGGTGTGTTTAATGTTGTCCCAGAGGTCTCTGAGACTGTCCTCAGTTCTTTTCATTCTTTTTTCTTTATTCTGCTCTGCAGTAGTTATTTCCACTATTTTATCTTCCAGGTCACTTATCCGTTCTTCTGCCTCAGTTATTCTGCTATTGATCCCGTCTAGAGTATTTTTAATTTCATTTATTGTGTTTTTCATCATTGCTTGATTCCTCTTTAGTTCTTCTACATCCTTGTTAAATATTTCTTGCATTTTGTCTATTCTATTTCCAAGATTTTGGATCATCTTTACTATCATTATTCTGAATTCTTTTTCAGGTAGACTGCCTATTTCCTCTTCATTTGTTAGGTCTGGTGTGTCTTGACCCTGCTCCTTCACCTGCTGTGTGGTTTTTTGTCTTCTCATTTTGCTTATCTTACTGTGTTTGGGGTCTCCTTTTCACAAAGTGCAGGTTCATAGTTCCCGTTGTTTTTGGTATCTGTCCTCAGTGGCTAAGGTTGGTTCAGTGGGTTGTGTAGGCTTCCTGGTGGAGGGGACTAGTGCCTGTGTTCTGGTGGATGAGGTTGGATCTTGTCTTTCTGGTGGGCACGTCCACGTCTGGTGGTGTGTTTTGGGGTGTCTGTGGCCTTATTATGATTTTAGGCAGCCTCTCTGCTAATGGATGGGGCTGTGTTCCTGTCTTGCTAGTTGTTTGGCGTAGGGTGTCCAGCACTGTAGCTTGCTGGTCGTTGAGTGAAGCTGGGTCTTGATGTTGAGATGGAGATCTCTGAGAGATTTTCGCTGTTTGGTGTTATGTGGAGCTGGGAGGTCTCTTGTGGACCAGTGTCCTGAAGTTGGCTCTCCCACCTCAGAGGCACAGCCCTGATGCCTGGCTGGAGCACCAAGAGCCTTTCGTCCACACGGCTCTTTTGGGAGGTCTGACGTCTTCTGCCAGCGTTCAGTGGGTGTTCTGTAGGAGCAGTTCCACGTGTAGATGTATTTCTAC
The DNA here is from genome assembly GCF_009873245.2 of Balaenoptera musculus. Lineage (NCBI taxonomy): Eukaryota > Metazoa > Chordata > Mammalia > Artiodactyla > Balaenopteridae > Balaenoptera > Balaenoptera musculus. The sequence goes on from NC_045787.1 coordinate 52,666,709, forward strand.
TGTATCTGTGGGAAGGAAGGTGATCTCCGCGTCTTACTCTTCCGCCATCTTGCCCCTCCATCTTAAAATTTTTATGTTTTGTTAAATATTTAGGCACTGTGTTCTGAGATGAAATTCAGTTACTTGGAATCAGTTTGATTCTTGGTTTTGAGCTTTGTTAGGGTGGGTCCAGAACAGACTTTACTCTAAGGCTGATTATCCCTCACTACTGAGGTAATACCTATGTTAGGACACTGCTCAATGTCCTGTGTGTTAGAAGGTCCTTAGTCTCTGAGTGTTGGAAAAATAAGCTGGTCCCAGCTTTGTGTCAGCTGTGGGGATTATTTCATCTACTTCTTTCTGGTGACTTCCCCTTAGTTTCCTCACATGCATGCACAAGTCAGTATTCAGGCACAGACTTGAACTTTACCCTCTGTAGGTCTCTGAGGCTCTTTTTTCCTCTGTGCACCTCTTTCCTCTCTGGTACTTTGCCTTGCATATTCTAGGCACCTACTGAATTCCAAACTCTGTTTCCTCAACACAGGAAAGTCTGGCTCTGATTGGGTTCTTCCTCCATGTTTTGCAGTCTGGAAATTTTCTTAAAATTGTGATGTGGGGCACTCCTAGAGCACACGTTCTTTGTTTCCTTCCTCCTAGGCATCGTAGTCCTGTGAGGCCTGTTGTCCAGTGTTGGAAAGCTGGTCCAGTGTTCTAGTTATTTAAGGCAGAAAGGTAAGCCTCTTAGTTCACATGACTGTAAAGAGAAGTACTCCCATACCTATGTTTTGCATGGAATGCACTAAACCCCTCCCCAAATCTCATGCAGTTACTGCATCTAGCTTGAAGTTCACTCTCTCTAGGTGGTAGACCATTCTCTCTATCATATCTTGATACAATTTCTCATGGTCTAACAACTAATAAGCTAAAAGAGAAAGTTTTACTCCCTTCTGATCTCCTGAGAATAGAGGCATAACATCAGACTTTGGCCTTGAGAAAATTAAAGAAGGTTTAGACCAGCTGCTATGGGGAGTGTTCTAGGAAATGAATAAGAAGTTAATAATGACCCACTTGTTACTATATAGCTGTCTTAGTTAACTTTAGAAAACCCTTTGATTAAAATACTCTTAGCTGAGGGAAAATAATTTATTTATTCAGAGTACATTTTATGTTAGCATAGGGGTCTCTCCAAATTATGTTTTATATTTACATATGCTTCAACAGAAAAACAGAACTTTAATTTTCAAATTAGCCTTTCAATAGAGTTAAATGTTGGCTTGGTTCTAAAAGACCATTATTTAATTCAAGCTGTCTCACCATGTATTGATTTATTGCAAACCCCCTGCAAGTGTCCAAAGGCACACCATCTTTCCTTTTTGAAGGATGTAAATTAGAAATGGCATACAGTGGGTTCATAAGAAATGCTGTGGACTGATAACCTTAATAACCTTGACTCTATAAAACTCTGAAATAACCCAAAATTTGATCCAAAGTACAAGTACATTGAAATGGCTGGCTGAAGACTGAAGCAAGTCTTAGGTACACAATTACTGTGGATGAGTCACATGGATGGAGTTATAGAGAAATACATATGTTTTTCCTGTCCATTTTACACCTGATCTGGAAAGCATAATGATGTCTTTTATTGCTCCATGGTTTTCAAGCCAGCATATTTTCAAATCACTCACTCTTGCTCTCAAAGTAAATTGTTTTGAATTTTCAAGAGAAAAAAATGTCTTCAAATCTAAACAGGCTTAGCACTATGGATTGGGAGTGAGTTAGGAGACTATTTCTACAGAATATGCTGTCCATACTAATCTAGCAAAGTTGGATAACCTGAAGAGAGCTTAAGAAAATCTGAAACCTTGTGAAACTGGATTGGAAGTAAAGTTCGTTGAATTAGAACCTTAGATCCACGTTTCTGTAATATAGTCATTGCTCACATTTATTTACCTACTATTAAAATTGGATGAACGTTGTTTGATTGCAGCTGTTTAGATTTTGATAAATGACAAACAGCGTTTTTTCCTTCCAAATAGTGCAAGACATCAAATTTATACTTTAGAGGAAAAAATATGAGATTGAGAGAGACTAACAGGAAGTGGGTTCATTCACTTTGGAATTCTGTTTATAAACAGACCAAATCAGATGGACCCTAAGCCAGAGGGTGGTCATGTCTTGATCCCTTAAACACACACATTCTAATCACCTTTAGACAACATCTTTTTGGCCTTTGTTTGGCTTTATACATAGTAAAGTGCATCAGCTATTTATATTCTTGCCAGTTAGAGATGATGGGCCAGGTTTGTGGGGCTTTTTATTTTTAACAAAAATGTTAAAGTCGACTTATCTCACCCTGATTCTGCTGTCAAAAAGCTGTAACTACTGCAATTGCTAAGTGTATGAAGAGGCAACTGCCTTGGATTGTCAGTGAACCAGTGACTTTGTTGCCTAAAAATATAAAAAAGGAAGGAAAGTATTTTAATTCCTTCATTAAAAGCCATTTGTGAAAACATGAATTTTTTAATATGTGAAGGTAGAATAATACAGTATCCCAAAAGTGCTGACTTTTCCTTTTCAAGCTATTTGATTTTTGTTAAGAGAAAAGGATACAATTATCTTTTTTTTTTTTTTAATTTATTACTGGAGATGATAGACACCTGTTTTTTAGTCATCTCAGTATTGTCACTACTTCTAGAAATGCCTCTTCTTCATACTCCAATTAGTGGTTCAGAAGGAGTTTCCATATTTTGACATGAATCCACCCCTCTGCTCTCAGAGCCTTGAGGTTTGTGAGGTTAAATTACCTGCCTTAGTACATCTACCTGAAACCAGTAAACCAGAAACATCATCAGGATTTCTCTAACTTGATAGTGAGCATGGGTCAGCTCCTGTCAGGGCATGGAGGTTATAAACTATACAATTTGGGTGCAGTTGGTGGCCATGTCTCCTGCCCTGTGCTGAAAAATGGGCTCTGGTAAGAGATTGGAGCCAACATGTGATGACAGGCTGAGCCAGTACTTTGCATTGGGAGCACTATGTTTTGAATGGCGCATGGGCAAATCACATGATATCCAAATTTGGGGGCTAATGTCTTACAGTTATGGAGTGTCAGATCCCATACATGTATTTTAAAATAACTTTCACTTACTATTATTGTAAAACTATCGTGAGTCATTTATAGAGTCATAAATATAGAAAACCTATAAAGGTTCTGGTTCTTTTAGCAAGTATTTATTGACTAATTATTAGTATTTAGGCTTTGTAGGAACATCAAACGGCACATAGAACAGTGTCAAGGAACCAATAATTTAGTTGGGGAGATAAGTAAAAAAAAAAAATTCACCCTAATCAAATATGTGTATGTGGTAACTGCTAATCTCTGATGGATCAAAGGATATATTATAAAGACCAAAGCATTGGGACCTCTAAACCTTCAGTCATGATAGAATTATGAGTTTATAATATAAAACTCTCTCTTCTATTTCATGAACATACACAGTGGTAATTGGAGGTAGTCCACTAGACCCAGTAACTGCAATGAGGCAGAGGCAATTGGGAGATGATAAGTCCAATCTTTACCTAGGTCTATCTTATAGTAAGCCCACTGAATCCGTATATCCACCTGGTGGTTCTCCTATTTCCCAAATTCATAGTCAGGATGAACATTTTTAGCCTTCACCTTTATTGTTCAACCTATGGAAAGACCTTAGTCTTCCCCTGAAAATATTTCCTTTCCTGGCCAAGATTGTAAGTTAAAAAAACAACAACAAACAAAGAACAATATTGCATCTTCAGTGGAATGGCAGGGATTATTGCACTCTCAAAGACTTAAATGATACAGGGCTAGTGACACTCATTATATCCTCATTCAAGTCACCAGTCCTTCCCCTACAAAAAGCAGATGACAGCAGAGTACTATAAACAACTCAGTGGTAATGCTGATCACAACTGCTGCACTAGATGTAGTATCTTTAACAGAAAAATTCAACACAGCCTCTGATACATGGCATATGACTACTGATCTAGCTAATGTTTATATTTTAACACTCATCAGGAGGGGACAGAGTGTGAGATTGAAGATAAGGAAGCCTGGGGAAGAGGCATGTAATCAGACCTATGGGAATGGGGCCTCAAAACAGTGAGGATCTTTGTATATTAAGTTAATCACCAGAGAACATTCCTTTCAGACACAATGCTGAACACCCTTGTGGGAAGAGTGATTCATCCAGTGGATTGCAGCCAGCCCTTGCACTCCATCATCCTAAAGCATGCACAGTGGGCCTGTGGAAGAAGTAGCCCTGGTAAAGAAATGAAAGCTACACACTGGCCCATGAGCATGGACCCCTCTTGCACCAAGAGTGATCAAGTTACTGTTATTAATGAATGCCCAATCTGTTGGCAGCTGAGAGAAATTCTGAGCCCATGATATGGCTCCACACCTTAACAAGACTAACAAGCTACTTGATAAAAAGTTGATTATATGAGACCCCCTCTTCCCTGGTAAAGGCCATGAATTGTCCAAACCAAGAAATACCTAATTTCTAGTTCTGAGGTTGCCTTTCCTACCTATTGTACCTAATCCAGCACCAATACCCAAAGACACACAGAATATCTGATTTACTGACATTGCCTCTGATCAAGAGAGCCATTTTATGGTGAAGGAGATATTACAAACAGTACATGATTATATGATCTTTTCCTACCACATATTACATTGCCCAGAAATTGACAGCCTGAGAGAGAATTGGGGTTACCTTCTTGAAAGCACAGCTGAAGTGCCAAATTAGAGATGACACTCTGTGAAATTGGGTGATATATATGTGTATATGTACATACAAATATAAGATGATAAAATATATATCAGTGGCCATTGGTACTGTGTCTCCAATTAGTAGAATATATGAGTCTAGAGCAGCACTGTCTAATAGAATTTTCTGCAATGATGGAAATGTTCTGTGCTTTCCAATATGTTAACCGCTAACCACATGTGGCTATAGAATACTTGAAATATGGCTACTGTGACTGAAGAATTGAATTTTAATTCAGTTTAAAATTAAATATCCACACATGCCTGTGGCTTCTATATTGGAGGCATAGGTCTAGAGCTCTTATTTTCAAGAGAGGCAATGCCTCTACCATGGATCACAAGATGTCACTAAACATAAAACTACAGATACTGACTGGCTAACCTTCTCCCACATTGTAACTTGGGTAATTTGTGCTGGGTTGTAGGTAAAGAAAGGAGCTACCATATTGGCAGGGGTAATTGACCCTGATCACCAAGACGAGATCAATTTTGCTGTTGCATAATGGGACAGGGGCTCCATATTGCAACTGAGGAGATCCACCGGGTCATCTCATGGATGACCCATGCTCAGTTATACATATAAATGGGAAATAATGTCAACAGTAGACTGACAAGCACGGTAACCAGGGATCCTCAGGTATGAAGTTTGACGTTACTCCATCAGTCAAATCACTTAGCCTGACAGATATCCTGGCTGAGAGGGAAGAGAATCTAGACTGTGTTGTAGAGAATGGAGATAATGAACTGCATTATACCACTGTGACCAACTGCAGCAGTGGGGCTGTAGTTTGCCCCTCAACCCTCCTCCTGCAGGATTTTTTTCTCCTGTGTATTATGCTCCACTACCATTCTAAAGAAGCCTTGATAGTACAGAGTGAACTTAATGTGATTGCCAGTGGATTCCTGGTAATGTTCTATTTCTTGATTTGGATACATGAGTAAAAGTTTATAAAAGTTTACTGAGCTATACATTTAATATCTGGGAACTTTACTGCATATATATCATAGTTCAATAAAAATGTTTAAAATATAAGAGAACTCTCACAAACTTGCCACTACCACATCTAGCAATATATATGCATCTGTCTTCCTTTACTCTGCTTTCTCAAGCTCACACAGAGTATTCACCAAGATAGACCACATTCTGGGCCACAGAACACACCCTGGCATATTTAAAAGAATAGAAATCATACAAAATATTCTCTTAGACCACAATGGAATTGAACTAGGAATCAGTAAGAGAAAGTTAGCTGGAAAATCCCCAAACACTTGGAGATTAAACAATACACTTCTAAATAACACATGAGTCAAAGAAGTATCAAGGGAGACTTAAAAATATTTTGATCTAAATGACAATTAAAATACAACCTATCAAAATTTGTGGGATGCAGTGAAAGCAGTGCTTAGAGGGAAACTTATAGTATTGCATGTCTATACTAGAAAGGAAAAATGATCTAAAGTCAATAATCTAAGTTTCCACTATAGGAAATTAGAAAAAGAAGAGCAAATTAAATTCAACATAAGCAGAAAAAAGAAATAATAAAAATTAGAGCAGAAATCAATGAAGTTGAAAATAGGAAAGTAATAGAGAAAATCAACAAGGCCAAAGTTGTTTCTTTCAAAAGATCAATAGAATTGATAAGCCTCTAGCCAGACTAAGAAGAGAAAAAAAAAAAAAAGGAGAAGACACATATTCCTAATATCATAGATGAAAGACTCCATAGACATTAAAAAATAGTAAAAGAATATTATGAACAACTCTATGCCCACAAATTTAATAATCTAGGTGAAATGGATCAATTCCTTGAAAGATACAATCTTCAAAAACTTAAATAGGAAGAAATAGATAATTTGAGTATGCCTATATCTATTAAAGAAGTTGAATCAATAATTAATAACTTTTCAATACAGAAAGTAGCCAGATCAGATGGGTTCACTAGAATCAAAAATTTTAAGGAAGAAATTATGCCAGTTCTCTACAATATCTCCCAGAAAATAGAAGCAAAGAGAATAGTTCCTAACTCATTCTATGAGACCAGCATTAATCTGATATCAAACAGATATCATGAACATAAATGCCAAAATTCTCAATAAAATATTAGCAAACCAAAACAATGTATAAAAATAATTATGCACCATGACCAAGTGGAATTTATTCCAGATATGCAAGGCTGTTTAACATCCAAAAAGCAATTAATGTAATCTATCACATTAATAGGCTAAAGAAAAAAATTATATGATCATGTCAATAGATGCAGAAAAAGCATTTGACAAAATCCAACACCCATTCTTGGTAAACCAACAAACAAACACCTCTCAGCAAATTAGGAATAGAGGGGAACTTCTTCAACCTGATAAAAGCCATCTACAAAAAACCTAAAACATATTTAAAGCTTAGAAACTAGATGCTTCTGCTAAGATCAGAGACAAGGCAAAGATTCTGCTCTTGCCTCTCCTACTTAACATCATACAGGAGGTCCTGGGTAAGGCAGTAAGACAACAAAAGGAATAAAATGTATATGGTTTGGGAAAGAAGAAATAAAATTGTCTTTATTTGCAGATGACATGATTGTGTCTGTAGAAAATCCAAAATAATCAGTGAAAAAATTCATGGAACTAATAAGTAATTATAGCAAAGTTACAGGATGCAAGGTTAATATACAAAAGTCAATTACTATCTTATATACCATCAATAAACAATGAGAATTTGAAATTAAAAATACAATACCATTTACATTAGCAACAATGAAAAAACAAAATACTTACGTTTAAATCTAACAAAATATGTACAAGTTCTATGTAAGAAAAACTATAAAACTGATGAAGAAGTCAAAGAAGATCTGAAGCAGAAAAAATACTTCCTAACTCTGAATCAATCTGAATGAAGGGAGAGATATTCCATATATATGGATAGGAAGATTCAATATTATCAAGATATCTGTTCTTTTCAAGTTATCTGTAAGTTCATTCAAATATCAATCAAAATATCAGCAAGTTATTTTGTGGATATCATCAAACTGAGTTTAAAGTTTATATGGAAAGGCAAAAGACCCGACAGAATATTAAAGGAGAAGAACAATCTGAAGACTGACACTACCTGGCTTCAAGGCTTTCTTTAAAGCTACAGTAATCAAGACATTGTCATATTGATAAAAGAACAGACAAATAGATCAATAGAGAGCCCAGAAATACCTATACAAAGTCAACTGATCTTTGACAAAGGAGCAAAGGCAATTCCATAGAGAAAGGATGGTCTTTTCAACTAATGGTACTGGAACAAGTGGACAGCAACATGCAAAAAAAATGACTAAACACATACCTTAAACTCTTCACGGAAATTAACTCAAAATTGATCATAGACCTAAATTTAAAATACAAAACTCTAAAACTCCTAGAAGATAACATAGTAGAAAATTCAGATGACCTTGGGTTTAGTAATGACTTTTTAGTCACAACACCAAAAGCACAATCTATTAAAGAAAAAGAAAAAATTGGACTCCATTAAAATTCAAAAATTTTGTTGTGTGAAGACATTGATAATGAAGAATAAAAAGACAAGCACAGATCAGGAGAAAATTCTTGCAAAACACATATCTGGGTATATCCAAAATATACAAGAAAAACTTAAAGCTCAACGATAAGAAAACAAACAACCCAATTAAAAATAAGAAAAATATCTAAACAGGCATCTCCCAAAGAAGGTAAACAAGTGGCAAATAAACATACAAAAAGATGCTCAACATCATGTATCATTAGGGAACTGTAAATTAAAATAACAGTGGATACCACTATAAATCTATTAGAGTGGCTAAATCCCCCAAACTGGCAACACCAATGCTGGTGCAGATGTTGGGCAACAGGAATTCCCATCCTTGCTGATGCAAATGTAAATAGTGTATAGCCATTTTGGAAGATATCATAGCATTTTCTCCCAAAACTAATATATTCTTACCATACAATCCAGCATTTATACTCCTTGGTATTTATTCAAATGAGTTGAAAACTTATGTACACAAAAAAACCTGAACACAAATATTTATAGCAGTTTTATTAATAATTGCCAAGTTTTGGAAGCAACCAAGAAGTCCTTTAATAGGTCAATGGATAAACAAATTATAGTACATTTATACATGGAATACTACTTAGCAATAAAAAGTAATGAGCTATCAAGCCATGAAAACACATGGAGGAGACTTAAATGAATATTGCTAAATAAAGGAAGCCAATCTGAAAAGTCTACATACTACATATTTCCAACTGTATGACATTCTGGATAAAGCAAAACTATAGTGACAGTAAAAAAAAAAGAAAGAAAAATCTGTGTTTGCCAGGGGTTTGGAGGGTGGAAGAGAGGGATGTATAAGTGGAACATGGTGATTTTTAGGGCAGGGAAACTATTCTGTGTGATACTGTACAGTGGATATTTTCAAAACCCACAGAATATACAACACAAAGAATGAACCCTAATATAAACTATGGACTTTAGTTAATAATAATGAATCAATATTGTCCCATCAATTGTAATAAATATACCACACTAATAAAAAATCTAAATAATAGGGGAAACTAGGATAGTGAGTGGGGTGTATGGAAACTCTGTACTTTCTACTCAATTCTTCTGTAAACATAAAACTGATCTTAAAAAGCCAAAACAACAAATAAAAAATCCCCCCACAAAATTGTTAAAAATGAAAAGGAAAGGTCAATATTATTAGACATTGCATATTAAATATGGAATTTAAAACCGCAATGAGATACTACTATATATATATATACCAGAATGGCTAAAATTAAAAGTACTAAAAATGCCAAGTGCTGACATGGAGCTATCAAGCTTTGTATGAGTTATATTGTACATTTGTACGTTGCTGATGGGGGTGCAAAATGGTACAGCTACTTTGAAAACCAATTTTGTTTCTTGTAAAGATCTACATATACTACTATGTGACACAATAATTTTACTTCTATTTACTCAAGAAAAATGAAAACATATGTCCAAATAAAAACTTGTCTAAGAATTTTTATAGTAGCTTTATTCAAAATTGCCCCAAACTGGAAACAACTCAGATGTTCATCAAATAGTGAATGGATAAACAAATTATAGTATATCCATCCAATGAAATACTACTCAACAATAAGCAGGAATACAACATGAAGGAATTTCCAGATCATTGTACTATGTGGAAAAAGTCAGATAAAAGGCTATAAAAAAGACAACCCAACTGAAATATAAATGAATGGTATGGCCACTTTGATAGTTTGGCAGTTGATCAAGAAGGTAAGCATAGAGTTACCATGTGAGCCAAGAAAGTCCACTTGTAGGTATAGACTCCAAATAATTAAAACCTATGTTCACACAAAAACTTTTACGTGAGTGTTTGTAACAGCATCATTCATAATAGCCAGAAAGTAGAAAAAAACTCAAATGTTCATTAATTGATGAATGAATAAACAAAATATGGATATCCACACAATGGAATGTTATTCAGCCGTGAAAAGGAATGAAGTTCTGATCCATGCTACAAGATGGGTAAACCTTGAAAACATGCTCAGTGAAAGAAACCAGAAACAAAAGGCCACGTATTGTATAATTCCATTTATAAGAAATGTCCAGAATAGGCAAATGCATAGTGATAAAAAGTAGATTAGTAGTTTCTAGGGGCTGGGGGGAGAGGGGAATGGGAAGTGACTATCAACGGGCATGGGTGTGTGGTTTTTTTTTTTTTTTTTTGACTGATGAAAATGTTTTGGATTTAGACGGTTGTGATAATTGCACAACTTTGCAAATGTACTAAACACCACTGAATTGTACACTTAAAAGGGGTGAATTTTATGGTATATGAATTAGATCTCAATTTTTTATTTTTAGTTTTTTGGATCTTGATTTTTAAAAGAGTTTATACCATGTGATTCCATTTATATGACATTCTGTAGAAGACAAAACCATAGTAAGAGAAACCAAGTCTCAAGTCGTAAGACCTCAGGGTTTGGGGAGGAGATTAACTAGAAAAGGGGCAGGGGGCGACTCTGGGGTGATGGCAAGTTCTATATTGTGATTGTGGTGTTGGTTCTAGAACTGTATGGATCTGCCAAACCCATAAGACTGTACACCTCATATGACTCAGTTTTACGGTATGTGACTTATAGCTCAATAAATCCAGTCGAAACAGAGAGAGGGAATGAGAGCGAGAGAGAGACTATGAATCATTGATCACAGATAAACTAAATGTCTGGTTATATCTTTGGAAACAATTTTGTTCAGTATAAAGAACAGGAGCTTAGGCCTTCCACAGCTCTAAGTCCTAGGACCAATACATTCAGAACTGGGACTTTGGTAAGATTCTTCATCTCTATGAGCTTGTTTCTTCATCTGCAAATCATGAGAGAAAGAGAAAGAGACAGGAGGAAGAGGAGTGATTAATGGTGATTTGGTACCCACTATATACTAGGGAGTAAGATAAACATTTTTTAATAACACTGTAATTCCTAAAGAAATAAATAAAGGCAAAAAAAGGCAGAACTTTAATGAAATGTATAAGTTTAGAAAATGCTTGAATAGTTAATAAATGTACTGTATCTGAGCATTTGAAAGCATCATACAAAAACTGCTGTTTCAAAGGAGCCTTCTTGCGGGTGGAGATGGTGACAAGTGTGGTTCCCAGAGAAAAAAGTGTGGTTCCCTTTTCCTGATGGATAGATGACCAATGCTAGGTTGTACAGGGGCTGTGAATAGTTAAGTAGCCTGATATCTGCCTATTTTCTGTTTTGACCGAGAAAGGCAAATAAAACTTGGCAATAAATTTCGTGCCAGGTAGTTCTGATAGCGACTTAGCACCAAATAGCTGGTCAATTAATTAGAGCTGAGCTCAATTAGCAGCGGCCCAAGGGAGTCCACAGTCGCAGCTGGCTTTCTGGGTTTGGACGCTGGCTAAAGCAGCCTGGGTCAGCTCCTCAAGTGCACACTCTGTAGGAAAGGACCCCGTACTCCGGGCACTACGCGAAAGCAAGGTAACGTTTACTCCTTTGAGCAGAAGTGGAGAGTGTCGGGGGGAAGGCCAGCATTTGATTAAGCAGCAACCAGTTGACTTTTGGTCTGAAAATCCTTTTGCCCTCTTCCCCCTTTGTTGAAATAACAAGGAGTTTTGCAGACCCATCTCAGTTCCCTCTTCCTGAAATTGAGGCCATTGCTCTGGCCTCTTTAACACGTTTTATCTGCAGCACAACTTTCCACTTTGTGAATATACTGTCTTGTACCTGTTGTATCTGATTCTCTTTGTCCCAGGCTAATCGTGGCTAGTAGGTGAAATGTATTGATATATTCCTGAGGGCAGGAGGATGACGTCATGTACTTGCTCTTCATCCCTCTCAGCACCTGGGACATTGGGGTTTCAAACTAACTTCTGATGAATTGATCAGATTTACTTGAATTCTTGAAATAAATAATCTAGTCTCACCCCTCAGATATGTGGGCCCAAGTTATGGCCTTTTTACCATTTTTATTTATTTATTTATTTTTGGCTGTGTTGGGTCTTCGTTTCTGTGCGAGGGCTCTCTCCAGTTGCGGTGAGCGGGGGCCACTCTTCATCGCGGTGCGCAGGCCTCTCACTGTCGCGGCCTCTCTTGTTGCGGAGCACAGGCTCCAGATGCGCAGGCTCAGTAGTTGTGGCTCACGGGCCCAGTTGCCCCGCGGCATGTGGGATCTTCTCAGACCAGGGCTCGAACCCGTGTCCCGTGCATTGGCAGGCAGACTCTCAACCACTGTGCCACCAGGGAAGCCCTTTACCATTTTTGTTGAGACAAAACCTCTTCCAGAAAGAGATAGGAGATCTTTGGCTAGTCACAATCTCTCTGAGCCTCAGCTCCCCACTATCAAGTGGGCTAAAAATACACTTTTTTTCTGGACTGGTGTGAAAACATATCAATAATGTAGCACAGCACTACATAGTAGATGCTTAATGAAGGGTAGTGATGATTACCATTTCCTCTTCTAGGGACAGTTATTCACAAACAGCTATAACAAAAAGGGCATGGAGGCAGTAAGTGGAGAAGTGAGATTCCTCTTTGGTGAAAATGGTGCTGTGAAAACTTTGCAGGATGACTGTGGGGCATAAATTGGATGAGGCACCCTGCAGAAGCCCTATCAGAATAGTACTAAGCAAGAGGAGGCATCGATGCCGTCGGGGGTGGTGTCCATAGTGCAATATTTGAGGAACATCAGTTGAGTGAGATACGGAAAGGAGAAAGATTCTCCTATTTGTGCACCTAAACCTCTCAATTTGTTTGGCATCTCTATGTAAGGAAATGAAGTGTTTCTTAGAAATAAATTACAGCACTGCAGAAGCTACCGATTCAAGGTTTCTGCTTGTGAAGTTACTTTAAAAGTACAATCAGTTTTCAGACTTCTCTTTGCCTCATGTGTTACTTATTTGTTAGTTTCAAGTTGGTATGGCTCCACTGAAGCAAAAACAGGTGCCTTTGAGAAGTGGTGAGAATTCAGCATTAAGGGCATGTGGAGATCTATTCTGTGTCTGAAAACAGGCTAGGTATCTAAAACCTTCCTCTGTGTTGGGGCCACTTAAGTGCTGGAATCACAAAACACAGGATGAGGGAGAAAATCGTGTGATTGTTTTTAACATCCTCAAAGAGGATTTCAGAGTACCATAAGCTGCTAATGAATATCAAGAGGCAGGTGCAAGACACAATTACTTTTCCATTTCCATCCCTTTTATCATTTGAGAGCACTTACAGATTATTCACTGATTTCTGTGGCTGAGGCTTCTTGTGAGAAAGAAATATTCTATCAGAAAACAGCTATTAAACATTGTTCAAGACGTCTTTAATTGGAAGGAAAATAAGAAAGACAATGAAAAAAAACGACAATTTCTCAAATTTAAAGAATTTCCAGTAGTTCTCATTAAAAGTTTCAAATGATTACTTGACTTCATTTTACTAAGACACTGGGTTACAAGGATTCATGATTCAGACTCCAAATAGTCTTTTTCCAAGAAATCCATTGTTTTGCTCCTCCAAATCCATCACAGTAATCTTGGACCTTAGTTGGCATTGCTTCGCTTTTATCTGCTCCCTATTCATTGCCCCTTCCACAGTCTTCCTGGATTGCAGCTCTCTGGTACAGTAAGTTTAGGCCTTCACGGCCAACAGTAGACTAGGTTGGAAGCACAGTCTGACATGACCTTAGAACTTTAGAGACAGAGTCTTCTTATTTTGTGTTGTTGCAGTAGAGGCCACTTTTATGAAGGTGAGGATGGCTGTTTCTCATGGGATCTCCTAACCCTTGATCCAACCACCTTCCCCTCTATCATCAATAATTACTTTAGCTTTTACATCTTGAAGAGCTGAAAAGGTCCCAGAATTGTAGCCAAAGCCAAAAGTGGATACCCAAATTATCAAGAATCCAGTTTGCAAAGTCAAGAGAGCTGCCAGTATGAAGAGCTGTCCTCTCAGCATAAAAGGGGGCCCCAGAATCAGCTCCATTCATCCAATCACCCATCCTTCTTCCCACCTGATCATTATAGCAAGAGCACTGGTGGAGAGAGCCTGGTCCCTTGTAGGAAGCATAGTGTTCTTGGAGAGAAGCTCTCGTTTATTTTCGCATTGTTAAGGTGGGGCTTTGGCTCCCCTGAAACCAACTCAGGAAAGTCTCCAGAGACTCACCAGTCAAACTGGAGGTGCTGCCATTTCATTACCCTGATAGGTAACCGTGTAGCCAGCAGAAGTAGAGGAAGAACCGGAGAGTGACTATGGGGCCATGAGAAGAGGTAAAGGCCAGGCAGCCTGAACTCCTGCCGCTTAGCGCGGCAAGAATGTGTGAATAGTTTTCAGATCGAGTGGACCACCAAACGACAGTTTAGCAGCGGGTGTCCTACCAAGGAGAGCAGCCTAAGTGGCAGGAAGAGATCGCCTGTGGGTGCTGGACCACCAAGGCGAGAGCTGAAGGAGGGGTTGAGGAGAACGGGTAAGTCACAACTGCATCTTCTCATCAGAAACCATGCACCGAGGAGACCCTAGTTGTTTTCTCTGAGGAACACGTCGGTTTGGCTTGGGAGACAGGCAGAAAGTGGACGACTGCCATGTGAGCACACTGGTGCTGGTGAGAGACACCGCAGCAGTCAACCTAGGAGGAGACTTCGGCCTTACTATAGCAGTCCCCCAGGGAAAATCGCCTCCCCCATCTCTTCTCCTGGCTCCTACACCTAAGGGAAAGAGCTGGGAAGAGCCAGAGGAAGTGTGGGGACAGCATACCTGCCCCCCTTCCCCCAGACAGGCCTGGCCAGTGCAGCAGAGAGGAAGAGTGCACCTGCATTGAGTTTGACACTTTAGTTTTAAAATGCAGAGGACTCAATATTAAATACTGAAAGCCATTCATTCATTCCACAAATATTTATTGATTACCTACTATATGCCAGTATTGCTCTAGCTGTATAAAATTATTAATGAACAAAGTAAAAGATTCAAAGGAGACTGACACAAGGTTAATACTGAAAATGATACAAAAATTATAAAACCTGGGAAAGATATCCTTAAAGGAACCACCACCAATGGGGAAAAAGACTCAACAAAGCCAATCTTGTGGGCAGTTGTTCTGGGAAAAAAAGTTGTCTCATGTTTATATCCCAAGGAGTTGGCTGTTCAAAAAACAGTTTGCCTACTTTTATCAGCACACACAGTTCAGCTGACACCTGCATTTAACGGGCACAGGTGATTCCCAGAAGGAAGGAGGTTCAGATAGGGAGAATTGCAGCAGCAATGGTAAAATAGAGAATGGGGCAATCAGGGAAGCAAGAAGGCAGTGGGATCACATCACAGTGTTTTTGTTTAGGCTAATCTTGCTGTCGTTGCTAGGAAACGAATTAGTTCTTAGGGCTTGAAAAAGAGAATCCCCACCATTCATCCTCCATTCCACAGCAATGTAACAAACACCCCCTGCATGCAAGATGCTACTTGTGATGGAGGCAAACATGGAGGAGGTGTGGAAGTTGCCCTGGGAGAGTCTAGTGGGGAAAGAAAATCTGCACATAAGTTGCAATTGTATTATC
Source organism: Balaenoptera musculus (assembly GCF_009873245.2). NCBI lineage: Eukaryota > Metazoa > Chordata > Mammalia > Artiodactyla > Balaenopteridae > Balaenoptera > Balaenoptera musculus. The sequence continues at coordinate 52,682,552 of NC_045787.1, forward strand.
TTGTATTTTCATGGGTGCTTTATAATATACAAGGCATTTTCACAGACGTTTGATTTCAGAACATTGCTCCCAGGTAGGCCATTCTTTTTTAGATGAGAAAATTCAAATTCAGCAAGGTTAAGTAAATTGACCAAGACTCATAGCTAGCAAGTAGACTCTTGAACCACATCTTCTAAATTCCAAGTGTTATTTCCAGGACATCTCACTGCATCCTAGTATTCATGAAAGCAGTATGTGATAGGTAGTGAATATACAATATTGTGTTAAAGAGTAGGGCTTGGCAAACGTTTTTAGAAAGGTCCAGGTAGTATTTTAGGCTTTGCAGGCTGTAGGATCTCTATTGCAACTACTCTACTCTGTCATTGTAGTGTTGAAGAAGCTGTAGATAGCACATCAACAAATGGGTGTGACTATGTGCCAGTAATATCTTATATATGTGCCGATAATACCTTATATACAAAAACATGCAGCAGTCCAAATTTGTCCCATAGTTTGTCTGTCTTTGCTATAGGGGGACAGGCTCATTCCTTCTTGGCAGTGGTGTACTAGTAAATATTTAACAACTGGGTATCTGCAGGTGGGAGTGGGGGAGCCTGATTTGTAATGGTTGCCCGTTTCTGTGGTGTAAATACTACCTCCATCTTTGATTTCAAGTTACAGGCATGAAGTCACTAAATGAGGAGTTGGGAAGAGGAATGTATAGACCAGCCCCAGTGTATTACTGCTTGAGAGTATCACTGAAGACTTCTGGGCTCAGTGTAGGATATCAACAGTTGAAGATAGAGTATATGGATGGAGGAGAAAGAGCAAGAGGCACATCATAAGAGTGGGCAAGTGCCAAGCATGTTCCGGGATTGATGGCCAGCTCAGTTGGGCTTGAGCATGGGGTGTGAGTAGGGGGTAAAGGCAGGTGGGTGAGCTGTCACACCAGGTCTAGAGTACAGACAGCCTTACTGCCAGCTAAGGAGCTTGGGATTTGTTAAGTAGGCCCCTGTGGCCTCTGAAGCTTTTTAACCTGAGGACAGTTCTGGGGCTATATTTTAAGATGTCTCTAGCAGCCATCTGAAATTGGCTCAAGAAAAATTGAAAGAAGGGAGACCTGTTGAAAGGAAGAGCCATCTTTGAAATACAAAACAGACCAATGAGAGGTGATAAATCATTCCAGTTTGGTCGACAAAGTAGAAGAAAGTAGAATAATTTCCCACCCAGAGTAGTGCAGATCTTGCATATTCTTTGTCCTACTTTCTTTCCTTTCCTCCAACCCTTTTTTATTCCTGTTCATCATAGATTGACTATAGTCCAGTGGGTCTCAAATTTGGGAGTTCATCAGAATCACCTGGAAGCCTTGTTAAAGGTGGGCCTTGTGACTTGGATCAGCATTTCTGGGTTCCAAGTGTTATTATATCCATGACATATCACTGCATCCTAATATTCATAAAAAGCAGTTCTTGGGCTTCCCTGGTGGAGCAGTGGTTGAGGGTCTGCCTGCCAATGCAGGGGACACGGGTTCGAACCCTGGTCTGGGAAGATCCCACATGCCGCGGAGCAACTGGGCCCATGAGCCACAATTACTGAGCCTGCGTGTCTGGAGCCTGTGCCCCGCAACAAGAGAGGCCGCAACAATGCAAGGCCCGCGCACTGCGATGAAGAGTGGCCCCCGCTTGCCGCAACTAGAGAAAGCCCTTGCACAGAAACGAAGACCCAACACAGCCAAAATAAATAAATAAATTAATTAATTAGAAAACAAAAAAAAAAGCAGTTCTTGATAAATAGTGAATTTTAAGTAGAAAAACAATGAGCTATAGATCAGGGGCCCCAGAGGTTCTGCTTTAATAGATCTGGAGAGAGGGCTGAAAATGTGCATTTTTTTTTTTTTAATCTAACATCTTTATTTGGGTATAATTGCTTTACAATGTTGTGTTAGTTTTTGCTGTATAACAAAGTGAATCAGCTATACGTATATATATATCCCCATATCTGCTCCCTCTTGCGTCTCCCTCCCACCCTCCCTATCCCACCCCTCTAGGTGGTTACAGAGCGCCGAGCTGATCTTCCTGTGCTATGGAGCTGCTTCCCACTAGCTATCTATTTTACATTTGGTAGTGTATATATGTCCATGCCACTCTCTCACTTCATCCTGGCTTACCCTTCCCCCTCCCCTTGTCCTCAAGTCCATTCTCTACGTCTGTGTCTTTATTCCTGTCCTGCTCCTATGTTCATCAGAAGCATTTTTTTTTTTTAGATTCCATATATATGTGTTAGCATATTGTATTAGTTTTTCTCTTCCTGACTTACTTCACTCTGTATGACAGTCTCTAGATCCATCCACCTCACTACAAATAACTCAATTTCATTTCTTTTTATGGCTGAGTAATATTCCATTGTATATATGTGCCACATTTTCTTTATCCATTCATCTGTCGATGGACACTTAGGTTGCTTCCATGTCCTGGCTATTGTAAATAGAGCTGCAATGAACATTGTGGTACATGACTCTTTCTGAATTGTTTCTCAGGGTATATGCCCAGTAGTGGGATTGCTGGGTCATATGGTAGTTCTATTTTTAGTTTTGTAAGGAACCTCCATACTGTTCTCCATAGGGGCTGTATCAATTTACATTCCCACCAACAGTGCAGGAGGGTTCCCTTTTCTCCACATCCTCTCCAGCATTTATTGTTTGTAGATTTTTTGATGATGGACATTCTGACTGGTGTGAGGTGATACTTCATTGTAGTTTTGATTTGCAGTTCTCTAATGATTAATGATGTTGAGCATTCTTTCATGTGTCTGTTGGCCATCTGTATATCTTCTTTGGAGAAATGTCTATGTAGGTCTTCTGCCCATTTTTGGATTGGGTTGTTTGTTTTTTTGATATTGAGCTGCATGAGCTGCTTGTATATTTTGGAGATTAATCCTCTGTCAGTTGCTTTGTTTGCAAATATTTTCTCCCATTCTGAGGGTTGTCTTTTCGTCTTGTTTATGATTTCCTTTGCAGTGCCAAAGCTTTTAAGTTTCATTAGGTCCCATTTGTTTATTTTTGTTTTTATTTCCATTTCTCTAGGAGGTGGGTCAAAAATGATCTTGCTGTGATTTATGTCAAAGAGTGTATTTCTAACAGGGTCCCAGGTGACGCTGAAACTGCTGGCTCTGCAGCCACACTTTGATGACCACTGGTCTGGCAAATACTGTGACTCTTTTCAATGTGGATATTTCTCTTTCACCTCAAACCCAAGTATGCAGTACTGAACTCATTACTCAGTCCCTACGCCTGCCACACTCCCTATATTTCCCCGTTTTAGGAACTGGCAGCATGTTTCACCTAGTTTTTCTAGTAAGAAGCCTCAAAGTCTTCCTTTTCACTTCTTTCACTCCTCCTGCCCTCACTTGTTAAATCATCAAGCCCTGTTGCTTCTGCTTACTAAGTCTGTCTTCAATCTACCTACCATTCTTCACTCCCACTGCTGCCCCTTTGGTTTAGGCACCCTCATCAAATGTTTCATAGGGACCTTCTGTGTGGAGTCCTACATTCCCACTTGTCCTTCTTGAACATTCTCCACACTGTGTGCAAGGTGATCTTATAAAACACAAATCCAATCGTGTCATTCCTCAGCTTAAAGCGTTTTTTTTTTCACTTGCTCTTGGGGTAAAGTTTCAAATCTGTAACATGGTCCACAAGGTTCCGGGTGGCATGAACCATCTGTTTCTCTACACTCACTTCAGGACACACCCCTCACTGTCTATGCTCCTGTCACTCTGATATCCTGTCAGCTTTTTGAGCCCATCGTTCTATCTCTGGAAGCCAGACCTTTGGCATACAGCCTAGAACACTCCTTTTCTTCACACTTTGCTTGTTCAACCCCTAGTCATCTTTCAAATCTCAGCTAAGATGTCCCTTCCTCAAGGAAGCATTAACTTTGCCACTAGATTAGATTAAATGGTCTCACTAAGCTTGCCCATGGCAACTATGCTTCTCTTCTTCATACCTTCTTCAGAATGAAATTACTTCAGTGTATGGATTCCCATCCGGAGGCTAAGATCTCTGAGGAGAGATCTTATGTCTGGTAAACCATTCTATCCCTAAGTCTTAGCACTATGTCCAGGGCATAAGAGGGACTCAGTATTGTGGAATTTCAGTCCTTTCTTCATTACTTCCTCCCTCTTCTTTATTTCCTCTCCTGAACACTACAGAAAACATGAGTAGTTTCTTACCCAATATTTATTTCCCAGCCTTCTTCTTTGCTAACAGAGCCCTGATTTTGTGAACGTTTATGTCTATAATGTGTCAAGAGATGGTGGAACCCTTTTGAGGAGATTCAATGAGGAAACAGTTACCTTATTTCCAGTGCAGATACAGAATTAAAAGCAAACAAAACGAACTAAAACAAAAAAGTTGAAAGCAAGAAAACTCTTGATTCTGCAGTATGAAAGAAACTCATGCATCCATCCATCCACCCATCCAATAAGTACTACTATGTGTGAAACAGTGTACTAGGCACTGGGGACCAATGGTGAACAAAGCAGGTATGATTTCTTCCCACATGAACAAGTAGGAGTTGCCCAGGGGTGTGTGTGTGTGTAAGTGGACGGTGGTGTTCCAGACAGAGGAAGTATCATGTGTAAAAACCTGGAATTAAGAGTCTACATGACTTGGTGGAACTGAAAACAGCTTGGTCAGAGCAGAGAATGAGGTGGGAAATGGTGAGATACGTGGCCTACAATATGCATAGTGGCAGATCATGAAGGGCGTTGTTAGGATAAATCCCTTAATGTGACTAAGAACAATGGGCAATTTTGGAAGGAGCTGAACCAAGGCAGGGCATTTTAGCAGGCTGCACCTGGATGTGTGTGGCGATTAAACTGGAGGAGGGAGAGAGGAAGCAGTGAAAGTAGAGGATGCTGTGGAAGGTCATTAATCCTGTCATTCCTGATTTTTTTCCCATCATGGAACATGTGAAAAAAAGTTGATGTTTGTCTCTATCAATATTTCTATATTGGTTAAATTGAAAGGAATTTAAATCCTCTGATTTAGGTTTTCAGCTCTTGGAGGGGACAGGCCTGGGGACCGCTTCTCCCAGGCAAGTAGACTACTCCAAGGGCTGAAGAGAATCACTAATCTAGGCATTTCGGCACATCTGTAAGCCTTTTTCTGCACATCAGAGCTTCTGAAAGCTCTGATTCAGTCCTATCTCTGGTGCTTACGTTCTCTCTTGTAAGAAATCAATGTGAAATGCAAATGACCTCAGTGATAAGGAAGGCCTTTGGCTAAACTGCCAGAGCAGTTCCTACTACCCAGCTCTCTCTGCCTGGTCTTCTCCTGTGGCTTCTAGAGAACTTTCTCTACCTCCTTTCAACTCTACACAGCCAGCGCTCTAAGCACATTCATTCCCTCAGGGCTCTACTCCAAGAAGAGGACAATGAGTACAACATCCATAAAGCCAGTTAGTTCTGTCACGCTTATGTTTAAGTCAACACAGTATCACCCCACCAGAATAACAACACGTGGGTGTCAAGAAGGTCATTAATGCGAATGATACTAGGGGGATTTTCTGACGGGGAGCACACTGAAACAATTGAGGTGAAAAAGTAGAGAGGAATTGGGAGGAAGTAGCAAGGACACCCATAAAGCCCCTGACCTAAGCTTGCTGCTGGCTCAGTAATTTGCCAGGGGGATTGAGATGGTGCTTAATTTGCATAAAAAAGCAGCTAGGCCTTGCTGGGGACTGCACTTTCTCCAGGCTGGACCTCCATATTAAACAACACTTTGTAGTTAGAAAGTTTGTTTCATCAAAAGGCTTCATGGAGAGCTTTAACAAGCATTTAGTAATTAAATTTCAGAACATCCCTAGGTAGCAAGGAGTGCATGACAGTGGATGTCTCAGGAAAGCGTGCCTGTTTGTTTCTGTGTTTCACAAGCATCTGACATAAAGTGAAGGTTCAGTAAGTGTCTCAGTGAAAGTAAGTGACTCCTCCAAAAAGGTTAAGGATATCCATAGAGTGAGTGGACTGATGCTTCACTAAACTCTATAGACCAGTGGATCTCTGGTTTTGTGACATCAAATGTATCTCTTTCAAATTTTTTACATGTTGGGCCCCTGATACCTGGACATTCTCATTGGTGGGTTAAAACCAGGCCTGTGGATCTTTAAATAAGTGTTTCTGAGCGGGTCTTAATAGAGACTATATTAATTTGCTAGGTCTGCCATAGCAAAATACTACAGTCTGGGTGGCTTAAACTATAGAAATTTATTTTCCCACAGTTCTGGAGGCTAGAAATTTGAGATCAAGGTGTGGAGAGGGTTGGTTCCTTCTGAGGCCTCTCTCCTTGGCTTGCAGATGGCCACCTTCTCCCTGTATCTTTAAATGGTCTTCTCTCTGTACTTGTGTGTTTCCAAATTCTTCTGAGGATGCCGGTCTTACTGGTATACAGTCTAACCTAATAACCTCATTTTACTTAATCACTTCTGTAAAACCCTATTTCCAAATATTGTCACATTCTGATGTACTGAGGGATAGGACTTAAACATGAATTTTTGGGGGTTGGGGGAGGGCACAATTCAGTTCATAGCATAGACCAATTGTTTTGGTCCTCTGCTATAGACCAACTCACCAAATGTGAATGTTAAAATAGAATAGGCTTTAAGACTGAAGTCGTTGCCCTTTGTTTTGTGGATAAAAGAAGCCTAAAGACCAATACCTTCTTGAAGCAGAGTGATGATTAGCACTACACCTTCCCTTCACAATCCAGGAGGGCAGGAACATTCCAGTTTTTATTCGTTATTTATCCACAGAGCTGAATACAGTGCCAGGGCTTAATCAGTATAGGTCAAATGAGTGAACAAATGAACAAATCCAGTGTTATTTCCCCTGTAGCACTCTTCCCCATATCATCAGAAGATGATGATGGCCATCTGTTGCTCTTTTCAAGTTGTGAAAAGGATAATGAAATGAGGATCCTGGAGATATAAATTCTTTTCCTAAGTGGCAAAAATATAAATTCTTTTCCTAAGCTTGATGAAAGGCAAGAGCCATTTTTTTCCTCTGGAATTCTATTTCATTTTCTTGGAGCTCTTTTTCTTCATATGAGTTGACAGGAAAACTCCCCTTGACCAGAATCATGAGGAAAGGGAAGCTTTTGTTCTTCTTCTCAACTTTCTCAATGCATGTGCCCCATCTTGTGCCATTGGCTTGATGAGCATTGTGTAACCGTGTGTCTAACTAAACAGCAGCAAGTATGGCTTTGTCCAGGGCCAGGGGAAGGTTCCTAGTCTTATTTTATGTAATACTCAGGTGGGGGAACTACTTGTATTGTAGCTTTGCTACTAGAGATGCCTGATATGTGAAGAAATGAATGCCTAGTTGTCATTGCCACCGATCACTTTGTGGCAGCGTAGACCGGAGCTTAGGAGAGATTCGAGGGAGCTACCTCCTTGCCACAGAGTGTTTTGTATTCCTAAGCTTACACCTACAAATGGTAAGCTTCTCCTTTCCAGTTTGATTCAGAAGTGAGGGGTTCTAAAATCTCTAGTTTATTTAATCTACCCATCTCTATCCCTCAGAACTTCCTTGAGAACATGGAGACTAGCCACACTTACCCACTTGGCCTCGTGACCACGCTTCCTCTCCCACGGCACGTGGCAGGTGGCCTTGGGGTTTTGAAGAGGCTGTGAGGACCCACCGTGCAGCAGGGTGTGACCTCCTCCACCCCTTCACAAGCAGTTTTGAAAGTCAGCGGCTGCAATACTTTGCTGTAAACATCCCCCAAGGCTTTTGAACCTAAGGAATAGGTTATATAATTTTACAAAGGCAGAGATGTGTCAGCTATAAACCTCAGCTACTGCAGAATCTGTAACAGTGACAAGGATTTTGCGAGATTCATGGCTGCCTTTCAGGAAAGGTAGTGAATGGTTCTAACCAGGCCATGTGACCTTGCTGCTTTAAGAGAGCACTGAAGAGGGAGGGAAAGTGGGATTTAGCCCCTTCTCCATTGTTTATAAGCCCCGCCTCAGGCTTAGACCAGGGTCCTGCACACACCTTCCTCTTTCTCCCAGAAGGTCTCACCTCTTGGAGGTTCAAGGTCCTCTGATATGGGAGCAGCCTTCTCGCCTTGGTGCCTCCCAGCAGTCTATCTAACCCAGTGGCTCTCAACCAAGGGTGATTTTGCCCCTGCCTCCCCCAGGAGACACTTGGAAGTATCTGGAGACCTTCTGATTCTCACACCTGGAGGCTTGCTATTGGCATCCAATGTATCAAGGTCAGGGGTGCTGCTAAACACCACACACAGAGTAGCCCCTCACAACAAAGAGTTACCTACCCAACGTGTTAACCGTGCTGAGGCTGAGAAAACATGCTGTAAGCAATGACCGCACCTCACCTTGTCCACAGCTCATGGTCTGGAATTCCATCATGCTGTCCTCCACTTCTGCTGTTACGGAAGAGGAGGTTCCCTCCACCCCCTACCCTTCCTTCTTCTTCCAAGTCTTTACTCCATCACCCATCCCCCTCCTTCTCTTTCATCCGTCATTATTCCTCTTGTAATTCCTCTTTCCCCCTTGGTCTATAAATATAGACCAGATCTTTCTAACTTAGTAGGCATCCCCCAAATAGATATTAAATGATTGGTGACTCAAAAACTCTTCTCTCAACCATTTGAAACACACCCTCTTTCTTTTTTATTGCAGCATTTCTCATATATGAGTAAAAATGTCTTCTTCCCTCTGTCCTTCCCCACCCCCATTTTTCTAATTCTGGTTTCTTCTAATCTAACCCTTACAAGCCTTAGCTTAGAATTCAGGCTTCACTGGACATTCAGCCTCATCGTTGATGACACACTTTTTCATAAAGCTGTCTTCTTTCTTGCCTGCTATGTGTGCATTCACCCACCTCCAAAGCTGCTGTGTTATCTCAGTTTAATAATCATTAACTGATGAAGCACTGCTAAAATTCAGAAGTTTTTTTTTAGCTGAATTTTTTTGCCACATGGTGTCGATAACACAGCTTCCAGCATCTGATGTGTGAATAGTGAATTGGCAGCAGGTTTTGGGTAGCGTTAGAAATCTCATTCAATCACATTTTTATAAATCCCAAACTTCTGTCCCTGCCTTTGATCCTCACTTTCTACCACAAAATGGAGAGGTGAAAGTTTACTGTGGTCACCCCACTGTCTTTGAGAGCCACACTCCTTCCTCCCATATGATTGGCACATGTTACACTGCCCCTCAGAGATTTCATTCATTAGCATGGCTTCAGTTGTTACTTTTATAGGGGTGAACCCCTTATCTACATACCCAACTACATTTTCTCTTAGAATCATGGAATGCTCCCATTATTTTTTCTCTGAACTTCTTGAAGTTATTTTCCTAACTAAACATGTGTGTGTGATCTTTGGATTTGGCTGGCCTTTGCAGTGAGAGGCCAGAATGGTCTGCCCATTTGATGAGTTCCTGCTGAAGTATGACTGGTCCTGTCCGGCTCTTTGGAATATTCTTCCAACAATCAAGGTCCTGTTCACTTGCCGCCATCTTGAATTTCCTGCCCACAGAGACATCTTCCATCCCTCCCTGTGCCTTTGCCACTCAGCAGGTTCTCTCAGAACCTCTGCATTTCCTCGTGAACCCCCCCAAGGACTTCTCGGCTCCTTGACATCCTGTGCAAAGTGTGGTGAACTGAAATGCTCATGCAACATCTTTCCTCCTTGCTGCCTTCTCCCACACAGCCATTTCTGTGTTACATTTGTGTTAGTGTCAAATTGTAGGCTGGGGTTCCTCCAGGGGGTTACAGGCTACTCTTCACTCTGACTAGCAAGGCAGGCCAGTACCTCCCAATGTCACTCATCTAATGTTTCTAAAGTGTCTTTCCTCCTGTCTTCCTGTCACCTCTCTCCTCCCCCCCAAGGTTGGAGCACAGACTGAGAATGGGGATGATAAAATCCAGGCATGGGGTTTCATTCCTGATTTCACTCTCTCCTTTTCCCTACTGTCCCTCAGATCAGAAGAAGTGAGCTTCAAGGATTTTCTTTTTGTGTGTCTGCGCCCAGCCTGGGACAGAGTAAGTACAATAACCTCCACACTCACCTTGGATGTTGGGTTGGTCCAGGTTATCCTAGTCCTTGGTGATTGAATCCTCTCCTCTCTGAAGGCCTGTAACAACACTGTAGTGAGTCAGTAGTACTCAATGATGATACGTATTTTTTATTGTTCATTATACTATTATGTCCATGTCCTGCCTCCACAACTTGGTTACAAAACATTCAAGGGCTGTTGACCCTGTATGTGGTATAATAGAAAGGTATTTGGTCTTTGTCCTCAATTCCTGGTTCAGAACTCCTAAAACTTTTGGAATTTCTAAGTGATAACGCTGATGGGAATGTGTTTTGTCCTAAGGAGGTGACTCTTGGCGGACCCCTAGTTTCAGTATGGGAGCTGGTTGCCAGAAAGCCCAAGCCTTTAATTTTCAATTGAAGTTTGGAAGATTTAGCCTCACTCCCCAATCTACAGGGAGGAGAAAGGAGCTGGAGATTGAGTTAATCACCAATGGCCAATAATTTAATTAGTTATGTCTATGTAAGGGAACCTCCTTAAAAACCCCCCTAAATGATAAGAATCAGGGAGCTTCCAACTGGTGAACACATTCATGTGCTGGAGGGTAGCACACCTGAAGAGAGCATGGAAGCCCCCACCCAACGCCTTGCCTATAAATCTCTTCCATTTTGTCGTTCCTGAGTTATACCCTTTATAATAAGCCAGTCAATGTAAGTTGTGTGCTCCTGAGTTCTGTGAGCCATTCTAGCAATTATCAAACCTGAGGAGAGGGGGTCGTGGGAAATCCCAATGCAGAGTCATTCAGTCAGAAGAATGGAAGTCCTGGGACTTGAGACAGGCATCTGAAGTGTGGGGGAAGGGTCTTGTGGGACTGAGCCCTTAACCTGTGGGGCTGTGCTAACTCTGGGCAGTTAGTGTTAGCACTGAATTGAATTGCTGGACACCCAGTTGGTGTCTGGAATCAGAATTGGTTGCTATGAGGGAAACACACACACACACACACCCTCTTGTCTGGTATCAGAAGTGTTATGAGTAAAAACAGCTCACTGTCGTATATGTCTTTGCATTCCCAAGCCCTGCATTTCCGTGGTTTTGATAGTCCCTCTACTAGTGTCAGAGAAAATGCTTTGAAACCACTGGGGGCAAGTTAGGGGGCGATTTTGTGGACATTTCGAGTTGAAACTCAAGAAAAGAATCAGGGACAACTAGTCAAACTTTCTTCTCACATGGGGTTCTTTCATCCTCTATTAATGAAAGCTGTTGTTCAGGTGCTTAGCTATCTCAATTCCTCAATAAATGGAGGTCATGGAGCATCAGATCATCATAGTATTCTCAGGTTCATTTGGCTTATGTAGTAACCATGAGTGAAATGTTGGACCTCCATTTTGGGAGTCCAGTAACCTGTGAATGTGAAGTAGAAGTGGTGAAAATGGGGAGATAGGAGATACCCTAATAAACTGTAAGTAATTATCCCAAACCATAATTTTGAATGAAACTCTATCTGATATAGTAAATTACAATAAAGCATATTGTTTGAAGACTGTTATTGCCTTATACCAATTTTATTTGCCTAGCTTATGATAAAACTCTTTTTAAAAGCTATTGGTTGATGCATTCAGGAAAATTTCCCCACAGAGTGCACTGCAGTGAAGATAAATACCCAACATCTGATGTGTGTCTAATGAACTATCAGTAAGTTGGATGTCACTTGAAATTTCTTCCCATGGGAACCACATGGGCCACAGATAGATTACCTCTGGCATCCATCTAACATTCAGATATTGTCCCTTGATTGTCCAAAGAGTAAAATGTGGAGATAAACAGTCCTGTCTGTTTACTGAGATAGAAAACTAATATTCTCTTTCCTTTTCCTTGCTTCTGCCATCCAGCTATATGTTCCTGTGAGGTAGGTCTCCCCAGCTAACTCACCAGTAATTCCATGTGTGGAAGGAAAATAGATAAAGGTAACTGGATTTGGCATAACTAATTGCATTTCACTTGCTCCTCTGAGTTCCTCTCTATCTGTTAGATCCAAGTGGAATATAAAATCTTCGAATTCATTAGAAACTCCACATGGTGGCCATCTGTTGCAGATAGAGCAATTGGCTGGCTCAACATCATTCCAACCCCCTTGTAGCATGCTTTGCGTCAGTGGTGCTGTGGTCTCCAGAACAGGCAGCTTCAGCATCACCTAAGAACATGTTAGAGATTCAAATTCTCAGGCCCTACTCCAGACCTACTGAATCAAAAATTCTGGAAGTGGACCTTAGCAATCTGTGTTTTAGCAAACCCTCCAGGTGACTCCGAGGCACACTAAAATTTGAGAACCACTGCAGTGCATCTCTACTACTCAGAGTCTCATCTGCCTCAGCCTTAGCATCACCTGAGAGCTTATTAGAAATGTAAAATCTTGGGCCCCAACTCAGACCAACTGAATCAGATTCCGCATTTTTACAAAATACCCAGATTATTCATGTGTACAGTGAAGTTTGAGAAGCCATGCTTTGTGTCTCTGCTAGCTACACATTGCAATCACCTGTGATGCTTTTTATTAAATAACACATGAAGCCCCAGAGATTTAAATTGACTTGTTATGAGGTGTAGCCTGGGTATTTGGATTCTGAAAGCTTCCCAGGTAGTTCTATAAGCAGCAAAGTTTGAGAACCACCACCTTATGTCATGATAGTAACTGGGAAACTAAATATTTTATTTTCTACTGATCTATGTCTTCAAATGACCTGACTTCCTCCAAGTAAATGTGTCTGAGCACTATTTGGGAGGCATACGTATGGAGGCATACGTTGGTACACAGTCGTGGTTTTCCTGTAGAAGCAGTTCAGGGGCCCCAGTGTTTATCTCTAGTTTCCCGCATGTCAAAAGGTAAGGTAACCATTTTGCTGAGCTGGACCTCAGCAGAGGTGCAGTGGAATGAGAGCCTGCAGTTGGAACAGAAACTCCCTGATTTCCTGGGTACCTGATGATGATGGAGAAGAGTGTCCCTGGTGAGCAGGTTCTGCAGTGTTGTTCTATAAGTCACTCATGCAGAAATCAGCCTAGAGCCCTTCGATCCATTTTGTAAGCATTTAATTCCTTTTAAATCCTCTTCCACTTAAAACATCTAAAGTGGTTTTGTTATCTGAATTCTGACTGATCCATTTGTGTGAGATATAAATTCATGTCCATGTCAATCATTGATTGTTCATAAAGTGGCTGAATTGAGCCATGTTATGTTAATATGAGTGCCTTTCTTTCCATTTAAAAATTGGATTTTTGTCACCAGAAACAAAAATTAGTCATAGGAAAACAACTATGCGATCCAAACTTATGATCCTAGGTAAGAATGACTATCTTCCTAAATGTTATCCCCACCGTTCCCACCAGGACACTTCCTTCCCAGGCTTGAGTGTTCAAGTCATATTTGTGGTGATTATAAAATCTTCTGTACTGCCATGTGGCCCATCCAAGTTTTCACTCCTGGCTAAGAAATATAAAATGATTTTTTTGGACTTATTTCGGGAGTTCAAATCAAGCATGAGTTTTATCCTATAAATTCATATATCTGCTTTATATCTACCCAAAAGAACCAAATTTAGTTAAGAAACATAATTTTATTTTCAAATGATGTTTGTGATGACTATAGTCTTTTACGTTAGGCAGCTCTGATTTTTCAAGAGTTTTCTACACAAAAAGGGTGAAAGTGGCTTTTGGTGTCCGAAATGTTTGGTCCATTCAGGGGATGAATGGGAAGATGGAAAGCAGAAAAGGGGTGGGTGAGGGGGGAGACTGAGGAAGAGGAAATTCCCAGCACAACAATAGTAGCCACAGATACCCTGCACATGTGAGTTAAAAGTTGCCTGTAGGCCCCCACCCTGCATTTTAAATACAATTTTTAATCTTCCATGTGTTTTTGGATGTCCTCTTGCACATTGGTGGTTGGAAGTTATTAAAGCATTCCCCAAAAGCTGTTTATATGGAATCTCCTGCATAGGGATGAGTGGCCATTCTGTATAGACTTTTCACACAGTGACCATTATTCTCAAGAAGTAGAGTGGCCAGACTCAGTGGTCCATTCTTATTAAGACTATCCCAAGTGCTTTTTGTAGGTTATCTCATTGCCTTTCCCAAACTGAGCTCCGGTAAAGGAAGCAACGTAGGTAGTTGAAGATAATTTCTTGGGCTCTCCCAAGTAAGAAGGCTCCCTTTCCCATTGCCTTTGATCTTTCTCTGAAAATCGTCTTAAAGAGTATCCCCCATCATACAACAGCTTCACTCCCAGATGGTGCCGGGGTATGTGCAATTAGACTTGCACTCTCAGGGAAGGTAAAAAGAGAAACCTGGCAGCCTAAATTGGACTTTCTGAAGTCAGGCTTTCTGGATATATCAATATAAGCATTAAAGATTCTCTTCATCTGCAGTGAGTGGAAGCTAAATCCCACATGGAGGTCGACATTATTTAGAGACCCAAGATTTACTTACACTCTCCTATTATGTGGGTGTTTATCATATTTAATTTGTTGTAGGTTTTATGCATTTTTCTTTCACTGGTTGTGGAGGTTTGTGGCTTGCCTTTTAACTTTGCAAAACTTTGGTGCAAAGGAAATTTGAGAACACCAAAACATTTTCCAAATAATTTCAAAATAAACTGGATCCCCAACTAATTTGGTTTGTAGGAAATAAAGAACAAAGGCTTGTTAACAGAGAGCTTTAAAATATAATTATTCACATGTGCAAACATGTTTAAGTGTGGGTTCTCAGCAAAGGCATATCATGCAATACTTTCATGCTCTAACTCTTGCCCATTAAAAAAAAACTCCTATGCCATATGCAGGTGTGATAACACAGCCAACTGCCAATTCTGACTAGCTCAAGGATCCTTTTAAAAATGTCCAGATGGATATGAATGTCAGATTTGGCAGTTAAATTATAGAGCCCAATATATCCCTTTTAAGTACTAAGGCATTGATGCAGAATATTGATGTCCCCCCCGCCCAAATGGATTTCAAAAGAACAGCTTGGTTTTTAAGCTGGGAATTATATTTCCCCATTTCTTTTGAATCTCAGGACAAACTTTGTTCTGACTTTTATCGCTTTTCTTCAGTGCAAATATGTTATGAACAATGTTAAAAACATTTTTTTTTGGTGGATAGGCAAAAAAATGAGTCAGAAATTGGCTTTTCAGGGGACAAGATGTCTTTAAATCAGTGCACAGGGAAGGGGAAATAAAGCAATGGCATCATAGCTTTCCTGGGTAGTTCCCCAGAGCCTGCTATCTGCCCTCCAGAGACCTGGTTTACAGAAGGAGGACATTAAAAGAGAACAGAGAGACAGGAAGGCATTGCCTTGGTTCCTGATGTTGTGAATCCTAAAGGTACACATCTGCTGCCCTCAGGAGAACAAGGCTCAGCAGTAAGTGGCTATCAGCACTGCTGTGGGAAACACCATAAACGCCATTGTTACTGTTTCCCTTGCTCAGATTTCAAGACCTCAGTGGTAGTCAGGAAACTCCAGATGACTGGTCCTCTTTTCAAATAATCTGTGTGGCTGATAGAATATGGGGTTTTCTCATCTAATGTGCTTCTTGCGGACAGGAGCATGTGTTACACATCCTTGGACCATTACCTAGGGTGGGCCTCTCCACAAGATTGCTGAAGTGGGACCCTGCCCCATGATAGACCCAGCAGAGCATATGTAGGTACTTCAGGCATGAGGAGGGGGGCAAAAGAAAGGAAATGGTCTTTTATACAGTGCCTGCTTCAGTTCCTGTGGAAGGCAACCATGCTATGGTATTTGTAGTGATGACTTGGGCGTGAGCTGTCAAGTGGTCCAAGACTCCCACTCTCTGCCACGTGACAGCCAAACCTCACTCTTGCACCTTTCACATTTGGAAATAAGGTCGGAATGAACATTTTAAATGAAATGTAACAGAAAAGTGGAAAGAAAATCTGGAAGTCTTGGGGCTTCATGTAACCGTTGAAATACTTTTAAGTATAAACAGTGACGGTGAAGAGAGGAAGCAGGTGATAGGCAATGGGATTGAAGCAGTGACCTCACATTTTCTGGCCTCAGGTGGATTTCCTGCAGGCACGTGCTCCCTGAACAACCTACTCCATCTGCTTCCTCCTTACATAGGTACAGCTTAAGGATTCATCCAGATTACATACTTTAGTTCATTTGAGCATCACGGAAATGAATAGACATGACTAAAAGATATCCCAAGCCTATCCTGCCTCAAATTGAACTCCTACAGTGTGTATCCTGTCTCACTGATGGCAAGTCCAGCCTTCCCATTACTCAGGCCAAACACCTCCACGTCATCATGATTCTTCACTTGCCCTTACATTCTACATCCAGTTCTTCCCAAAATTCCTCAGAAGTGTTACCCTCAAAATACATTTCATGACTTCACTGTTACTACCCTGGATCTGAGCTAATGTTACCCACCCCACTCCCCACTCCTTATCACTGCAGTAGCCACCCGACTGACACCCATGTGACTCTAGAGTTTGTTCTCAGCCAGAGGAACCTTTCAGACATAAATTGGATCAAGCTGCTTCTCTATGCCAAACCCTCCAATGGCTTCCCATTTCACTTAGAGTCGAAGCCCAGGTCGTCATCAGGGTCCGTAGAGCTCTAATGACCTGGCCCCTAACCTCTTCCCTTACAAGTCTCCCCTCCACTGAACTCCTTGTTGTTCTTTAAACCCTCCGGGCATGCTGCTGCTTTAGTGCCTTGCACTGCTGTTGCGTCTACCTGGAATGCTCTTCCCATGGAGCTGACTGCCTTTCTCACTTCACCATTTCTTATATGTTACCTTCTTAATGAAGCCTGCCCTGACCATCCCATTTATTATGATAACTGAGCCGCCATGATGCTCTTAATCCCCCTTGGCACCTTACTTGACCCATTTCTTTCCTTCTGAATACTTACTACTTTTTATCATGCTGTAGCATTTATTCGTTTATTATGCTCCTTCTTCATCACCCCTGATAGACTGTAAGCACCATGAAGGCAGAGATTTTCCTCTTTTGTTCTCTAATGTACCCTAAGTGCCTGGAACAGTGTTAGCACATGGTAGGTGCTCAATAAGTATTTGTTCAGTGAATGAGGTCACCTCAGCTATAATGTTATCAGATAACCCAGACATATTTATAAGGCACTTGCACATTTGTGTGGCACCACTTAAGCCACACAAAAACCCTATGTGGCAGGCATTATTATCATCCCAATTTAAGGAATGAGAAACAAAGGCAAGAGAGGTAAAAAGCCTAATTTAACACGACCAGGAAGTGGTAGAGCCCGAATGTCTCTCCCACCACAGAGCCCAAGTCCCTCACCCATTCTACCTCTCAGATCTCACTTATGTGAATCTTCTAAGTATTCATGACCCCTTCTGTCGTCATTCTCAGTCTCCTTCCCTTCCACCTCTGACTCCGGGGATTTCAGTGTCCTTTCCCACTGCTCAGGTGTGCCTCTCTGTATTTGTCCTGTGTTTTTTTGTTTTTTCTTTTTTTTGAGTCTTATGAACTTAGAGTCCAAATCTTCTGATTCCTGGTTGAGTGCTCTTTTTGTGGCACCAGGTTTACTTGCTGACATGAACACGAATTGATGATGTTTGAGGTCACATGTCATAATACAAAGAGATGCATACAGCAAAATCCCTGCAAAGAGCAGGAGACTTTGCCTGTGTTTTGATTGATGATTCAGTTCCAAGAAGAATTATTTTAACTTAAACTTAACTTGTTTTTCATATAAAACACTGGGGAAAAAAATCAATAATCAAGCTCTGCTGGGTAAGAAATAAGTTCATGCTGGATCTAGGGTGTGGATATATTTACTTCATTTTGGGTCACTTTATCCATGTGTGCTTTTATTTCTCTGTAATGTCCAAAAGTTGGGTCAGGTCCCAGCAACCTAGAGATTGCAACTAAGGATTTGAGGCATATCTTTAATCTCACTGGCTGGTAAATAAATTATTACTGAGAGTGTCAAAATGGAGTCTCCACCATTATGATGCAAGATTGTGTTGGAAAGACACATCCATGATCACTAGAGGGGTCAGATTGTGGGCATCTTTCTATAGCTTGTCTGCACTGGTGCCCAGCTATGGACATTACAAGTACTGTTTACCTACATCGCATTCCTCCAAATGCTGGAACAATGCTTGAACTTTCCATAGAATTGATCTAAATCCTGCCCCTACCTGCTAGTTTTTCCCTTGCCCTAGTCCTTTTTTCCTCCTTTATTAAAGCTTTTTACTTGAATGATATTGTCCTGCTTCTTGCATTTTTCTTCTTTCTACTTTAAAATCTACTTTTAAAATGATCTATAGGAATAATATCAGGAAGATATCAAAGATTCTGCTCTCACCATTCTATTAAACATTGTATTGGAGCTTCTAGACAGTACAATAAGAACAAAAATAAATGAATGAATGAATAAAAAAAGCATCTAGATTGGAAAGGAATAAGTAAAACCTTTATTACAGACAACATGATCAACTATTTAGAAAATCTGACAGAATCCACAAAAAAACCCACAAGAACTAACAGGTAAGTTTAGAAAGTTGGCAGGATACAAGACCAATAAAAACATTCTATTGTATTTCTATATACTAGCAAGGGACAACCAGAAGTAGAAATTAAAAGATCTCAAATAGCATAAAAAAATTAAATATTTAGGGAAAAATCTGATGAAAGATGAGAAAGATCTATATACTGAAAACTATAATACTGTGCTGGGAGAAATTAAAGAACACCTAGGTAAATGAAGAGATATATTCATGAGTAAACTACTTAGTATTGTTATCAGTTCTTTCCAGATTAATCTATAGATTTAACACAATCTCAGTCAAAACCTAAGCAGTTAGCAAGCTAATTCTAAAATTACATGCAAATGCAAAGGATATAATATAGCCAAAACAACTTTGACAAAAAGAACAACGTTGGAGAGCTAACACAATCTAATTTCAAGATTCATTATAAAGCTACAGTATCAAGGCTCTGTGCTGTTGATATAAAGATTGACAAATAGATCAGTGGGCCAGAACAGAGAGGATGGGAGTATACCCACATATATATGGACAACTGACTTTTGATAAGGTGTAACAGCAATTCAGTGTAAAAAGAACAGCCTTTTAAACAATTGGATATTTATATGGAAAACAAAAAACATTAAATCCACAACTCACACTGTATACAATCATGAAAATGGACCATAGACCTAACTAAAAATCTTCTAAAAGAAAACGTAAGTAAAAACCTTTGTGACTTCGGGTTAGCCAAAGATTTCTTAGCTTTGATACCAAAATGCAATCCACAAAAGAATAACTTGATAAATTGGATTTCATTAAAATGAACACAAACAACCCAGCTAAACAATGGGCAAAAGACATGAACAGACACTTGACCAAAGAAGATTTGCAGAGGGCAAATAAGCACATGAAAATATATCCAGCATCATTTGTCATTAGGAAATGTAATTTAAAAATACAAAGAAATACGACTATACATCTATTAGGATGACTAAAATTAAAAAGACTAACCATACCAAATGTCGGTGAGGGTGGGGAGCCACTGGAATCCCCATACTAGTGGGAATGTAAAATGGTACAACTACTTTGGAAAAATTAAATGGTTTCTTTAAAATTTAAACAAACATGCACCATGTGATCCAGCTACTTGATTCGTAGTTGTTTACCAAGAGAAATAAAAGTACATGTCCTACAAAGATTTGAGCATGAATGGTCATAACCCCAAACTGGATATGACTGAGATGTCCATTAATAGGTGAAAGGATAAACAAACCTTGGTATATCCATACAATGAAACATTACTCAGACAAAAAGAGGCATAAAGCTACATTATGAGCTATAATATGGATGAATCTCAAAATAATTGTGCTGAGAGAAAGAAAGCAGGCAAAAACTGCGTTCCATTTGTATAAATTTCTAGGAAACACAAACTAATTTATGTGACAGATCAATGGTTGCCTGAGGGTAGAAGGGGTAGTATAGGGAGGAGGGAATTATAGAAGGGCATGGAGAAACTTTTGACAGTGATGGATATATTCATTACTTGATTGCAGTGATGGTTTCAAGGATGTATACATATGTCAGGACTTCTCAAAAGGTATTCTTTAAATATGTAAAGTTTATGTCAATTATACCTTAATGAAACTGTTTAAAAATAAATGACATTAAGGGGAAATTTCTTTCCATTTTCAGTCTGTTGCTAACTCTTCTTAATGTATTATTAGAGTGGCAACTGAGGCTCTTACTTGCCTTTTATGTTAGTAGCTTCCTCTGTGAACTCTTTTTTGTTTTTTGTTTTCAATTTTATTTATTTATTCATTCATTTTTGGCTGCGTTGGGTCTTCGTTGCTGTGCACAGGCATGTCATTGCGGTGGCTTCTCTTGTTGCGGAGCACAGCTTCTAGGTGCGTGGGCTTCAGTAGTTGTGGCATGCAGGCTCAGTAGTTGTGGCTCATGGGCTCTAGAGCGCAGGCTTAGTAGTTGTGGCGCACGGGCTTAGTTGCTCCGCAGCATGTGGGATCTTCCCAGACCATGGCTCAAACCCATGTCCCCTTCATTGGCAGGCGGATTCTTAACCACTGCAGCACCAGGGAAGTCCCCCTCTGTGAACTCTTATTTGAGATTTCACAGGCTTCAAATTATTTCACCGTTCTTAACTTCCACCACATTGTTTTAATCTCCCTCCTTTCTCTTTCCATGGTGGGGATGTCACTTTAAAATGCTCTCTATATTCATTCTGCCTCTGCTGACTCCTTCCAGAAGACGGTTGAATCTCCATGCCTTTTTGTAAACATTAGAGCAGTTGTCTTTCCACAGAGTCAGACGTGTTCCTTGGGGATTCACAGGAAGAAACAATGAACCAGATCCTCCTTGCCACTGAGCATACCAAGGACAAATCCTCTAGGGTTTCCCTTACTTTTCCTCCATAAAACTGCTGGACTCTGTCTAGGAAAGAATGGGGTCTTGGGAAGATCTGCCTTTGCTGCTCCTGGTGTGGCTTGAGCCAGCCTGCCACCCTGTTCTGGTCTCCATCTTTAACACCTCATACCTTCACGTCACCAATAGGTGAGGTGGTGTGGGCAGTGAGAGCATTTCTTCCAGAGCAGTTTCTTCCATTAGGCGCCTAGAAAACATCCCTTCGAAACCCCCTGCCTCAGCTAATCAAGTGGTTAAGGAGTTAAGCAAAAGAGGATTTGAAAGAGAAACTGACATTTAAAAGTCATGCTACAAATGAAGAATAGGTTAGGCTTTTATTTTAAGCACATGTTTTCTTTCCCCTCTCTCTCTCTAGGATGGGAGGAAGCTAGCAAGTTCAGAGAGGTGGTACCATATCACACATCAAATATTTTTGAATGTTTTAATGTGAAAGTTATACAGTGAAACCTAATGGCAATTTTGCATGTGAAATTCCATGAGTTTATTTTTATAAATGGTCTGTCTCATAATTTTTACTGTACAGTTGTACTAGAAGTTGAAGGAAAAAGGTAACTTTCAGTAGAATGTTCTTTAGTTTAAGGAATCCAACAGTTATGTCTCATAATGTGTCTTAAAAATAATAGCATAGCTTTTCATGTTTCATCTTTCTCAGCTTGTAATGTGTCACACATATGATATACTTTGTTGGAGGCTGGGGTCTTACTCTTTGAGTTCTGATTTGGAGAAATGAAAAGAACATGGGCTAAAAGTAAGGTAGATATGTATTTGTATCTTGGTCCTCGCAGTAATTAGCTGAGCGACACTGAGATATTATTGAATTTCCTTGAGCCTCATTTTCCTCATAGGTATCATGTAGATCAGGGGTTGGCAAACATTTTCTGTTAAGGACCAAATAATAAATATTTTAGGCTTTGCAGGAAAAACGATCTCTGTTGTAAATACTCAATTCTGCAATTATAGTAGGAAAACAGTCATAGACAAAAAACAAATGGGCGTGGCTGTGTTCCAATACAATTTCATTTACAAAAACAAGCCATAGGCTCGATTTGGCCTATGCACTATAGTTTGCTGACCCCATATCCATATCGATATGGATAACGATACTTTCCTCCCAGTGTTGTAGGAAAGATGGGACGTGAGGGGATGGTCATGTCCCAGGTCTCAGGTGAGTCCCTGGTACAGGCTTCCAAGTGAGGGTCCTTGCCTTTGTGCAGGAAAGAATTCAAGAGTGAGCCATAGTAAAGTGAAAGCAAGTTTATTTAGAGAGATATACACTTTGTAGACAGAGCGTGGGCTGTCTCAGAAGGCGAGAGGCCCCGGAGTGCAGGGGTGGTTAGTTTTTAGGGGCTGGGTAATTTCATAGGCTAATGAGTGGGAGGAATATTCTGTCTTAGAGAAGGGGTGGGGATTTCCAGGAATAGGGCCACCGCCCACTTTTTGGCCTTTTGTGGTCAGCGTTGGAACTGTCATGGCGCCTGTGGATGTGTCACTTAGCTGATGCATTACAATGAGCGTATAATGAGGCTCAAGGTCTGCTGGAAGTCGAATCTTCCTCCATCTTGGGCCTAGTAGGTTCTAATCAGTTTTTGTTGTACAGTAAGCCCCCTACATACAAACGAGTTCTGAGAGCACATTCATAAGTCCAATTTGTTTGTAAGTCCAACAAAGTTAGCCTAGGTACCCAACTAACACAATCGGCTATATAGTACTGTACTGTAATAGGTTTATAGTACTTTTCACACAAATAATACATTAAAAAAAACACAAAAAATAAAGAAAACATTTAAATGTTACAGTACAGTACCTTGAAAAGTACAGTAGTACCAGCTACATCACCGTTGCTTTTAAGCTTGCTTGCAGACATCCTGGGCTTGAAATAAAAGTACCATACTACCGTACTCTATACAGTATTGTACAGTAAAGTACACAATAGCAAAACCACTTGTAGAGGATGCAGGCGTGTGACAATGTATGCCAGACACGTGAACTAACTTATATGATTGGACATGAGAACACATGTTTGCATCTTTGAAAGTTTGCAACTTGAAGGTTCATATGTAGGGGACTTACTGTATCATGTTCTTCTTAATGGTAGCATCATTCTTTTAATGGTTGTGCCCTGTCCCCTTCCTTCCAGTCTCACCAGTGTGTCATAAGGACTACATACTGTACGTCAAGTGATGATAACAGTGCCTGGCCTAAAGTCAGCTCTATGACTTGGTGAGTTCCCCTATTCAGTGCCTCTGGGATTCCCTTCGCTGCCACTTGTAAACCAAGTTAGAATGTGCTTAGGTAAGGGGGTGTGTTTTTCACCAGGGCATCAGACTATTTTGGAGAGTTTCTTTTTGCATTCTTTTTATTACTTGCAAAAGTACTTCTAAGGCTCTGAGTATGAATGTCAATTGTTATTTATTTCCCTCCTGGTGTCAGGGCAAGGAGAGAGAAAAGCATTCCCAAAGGAAGTGACCCCTTGGACCAAGGCAGCCTCTTTATTAAATCTTCCTGTAGAACCTTTGAGAAAAAGCAGAGCTGATTAGGCAGTGTCTTTTCCCCCTTCTGGATAAGTTTTCTAAATTTGTGATAAAGAAGATGAGGGTAAGATTTTAGTTTGAGAAAAGTGTGGCATGGTCAAACTATTTCTGTTTAGGCCTCATCTCAACATGGCAAAATGAAGGAGATTTATAGAAAAGTATCTGTTGCTATCGAATTGATATTAGGAAATAGAAGCTACCCTCTCATTGGTTTAGAGAATAACCTTAAAAATAACATTTATTGGGAGTCTTTATTTTTTAGAAAGTAATATATTTCTATTCAAGAAAATTTGGAAAATGTAGAAAAGTATATAGACAAAAAAAAAACTTAGAAAAACAAAAACAAAAAACCCAACTAACCTTTAATCTCCCCTTCTAATGTTGACATTAAGTCTTTTACTCCTTCTCATCTTGTACATCTTTTTAGTTTGCAAGATTGTAAAGCTTGTAATCATACCCTATATTCATAGGGTTACATTTGTAAGCTGCTCCTTTCATAATAATAGCGTGAAGTGAACACATTCCCATGTCTTTGCTTATTTTTTTTAAACATCTTTATTGGAGTATAATTGCTTTACAATGTTGTGTTAGTTTCTGCTGTATAACAAAGTGAATCAGCTAGATGTATATATATCTCTCCATATCCCCTCCCTCTTGCATCTCCTTCCCACCCTCCCTATCCCACCCCTCTAAGTGAACACAAAGCACTGAGCTGATCTCCCTGTGCTATGCGGCTGCTTCCCACTAGCTATCTATTTTACACTTGGTAGAGTGTATATGTCCATGCCACTCTCTCACTTTGTACCAGCTTACCCTTCCCCCTCCCCGTATCCTCAAGTCCATTCTCTAGTAGGTCTGCATCTTTATTCCCGTCTTGCCCCTAGGTTCTTCAGAACCATATTTTCTTTTTTTTTTCTAGATTCCATATATAAGTGTTAGCATACGGTATTTGTTTTTCTCTTTCTGATTTACTTCACTCTGTATGACAGACTCTAGGTCCTTCCACCTCACAACAAATAACTCATTTTTGTTTCTTTTCATGGCTGAGTAATATTCCATTGTATATCTGTGCCACATCTTCTTTATCCATTCATCTGTTGATGGACATCTAGGTTGCTTCCATGACCTGGCTGTTGTAAATAGTGCTGAAATGAACATTGTGGTACATCACTCTTTTTTTTTTTTTTTTTTTTTTTACATCACTCTTTTTGAATTATGGTTTTCTCAGGGTATATGCCCAGTAGTGGGATTGCTGGGTCGTATGGTAGGTCTATTTTTAGTTTTTTAAGGAACCTCCATACTGTTCTCCATAGTGGCTGTATCAATTTACATTCCCACCAACAGTGCAAGAGTGTTCCCTTTTCTCCACACCCTCTCCAGCATTTATTGTTTCTAGATTTTTTGATGATGGCCATTCTGACTGGTGTGAGATGATACCTCATTGTAGTTTTGATTTGCATTTCTCTAATGATTAGTGATGTTGAGCATCCTTTCATGTGTCTGTTGGCAATCTGTATATCTTCTTTGGAGAAATGTCTGTTTAGGTCTTCTGCCCATTTTTGGATTGGGTTGTTTGTTTTTTTGTTATTGAGCTGCATGAGCTGCTTGTAAATCTTGGAGATTAATCCTTTGTCAGTTGCTTCATTTGCAAATATTTTCTCCCATTCTGAGGGTTGTCTTTTGGTCTTGTTTATGGTTTCCTTTGCTGTGCAAAAGCTTTTAAGTTTCATTAGGTCCCATTTGTTTCTTTGTGTTCTTATTTCCATTTCTCTAGGAGGTGGGTCAAAAAGGATCTTGCTGTGATTTATGTCAGAGAGTGTTCTGCCTATGTTTTCCTCTAAGAATTTTATAGTGTCTGGCAATACATTTAGGTCTTTAATCCATTTTGAGTTTATTTTTGTGTATAGTGTTAGGGAGTGTTCTAATTTCATTCTTTTACATGTAGCTGTCCAATTTTCCCAACACCACTTATTGAAGAGGCTGTCTTTTCTGCATTGTGTATTTTTGCCTCCTTTAACAAAAATAAGGTGACCATATGTGTGTGGGTTTATCTCTGGGCTTTCTATCCTGTTCCATTGATCTATATTTCTGTTTTTGTGCCAGTACCATACTGTCTTGATTATTGTAGCTTTGTAGTATAGTCTGAAGTCCAGGAGCCTGATTCCTCCAGCTCTGTTTTTCCTTCTCAAGATTGCTTTGGCTATTCGGAATCTTTTGTGTTTTCATACAAATTGTGAAACTTTTTGTTCTAGTTCTGTGAAAATTGCCTTTGGTAGTTTGATTGGGATTGCATTGAATCTGTAGATTGCTTTGAGTAGTATAGGCATTTTCACAATGTTGGTTCTTCCAATCCAGGAACATGGTATATCTCTCCATCTGTTTGGATCATCTTTAATTTCTTTCATCAGTGTCTTCTGCATGTAGGTCTTTTGTCTCCTTAGGTAGGTTTATTCCTAGGTATTTTATTCTTTTTGTTGCAATAGTAAATGGGGGTGTTTCCTTAATTTCTCTTTCAGATTTTTCATCATTAGTGTTTAGGAATGCAAGAGATTTCTGAGCATTAATTTTGTATCCTGCTACTTTACCAAATTCATTGATTAGCTCTAATAGTTTTCTGGTAGCATCTTCAAGATTCTCTATGTATAGTATTGTGTCATCTGTAAACAGTGACAGCTTTACTTCTTCTGTTCCGATTTGGATTCCTTTTATTTCTTTTTCTTCTCTGATTGCTATGGCTAAAACTTCCAAAACTATTTTGAATAATAGTGGTGAGAGTGGACAACCTTGTCTTGCTCCTGACCTTAGAGGAAATGGTTTCAGTTTTACACCATTGAGAACGATGTTGGCTGTGGGTTTCTCATATATGGCCCTTATTATGTTGAGATAAGTTTTCTCTGTGCCTACTTTCTGGAAGGTTTTTATCATACATGGGTGTTGAATTTTGTCAAAAGCTTTTTCTGCATCTATTGAGATATCATATGGTTTTTTTCTTCAATTTGTTAATATGGTGTATCACATTGATTGATTTGCATATACTGAAGAATCCTTGCATTCCTGGGATAAACCCCACTTGATCATGGTGTATTATCCTTTTAATGTGCTGTTAGATTCTGTTTGCTAGTATTTTGTTGAGGATTTTTGCATCTATGTTCATCGGTGATATTGGCCTGTAGTTTTCTTTCTTTGTGACATCTTTGTCTTGTTTCGGTATCAGGGTGATGGTAACCTCATAGAATGAGTTAAGGAGTGTTCCTCCCTCTGCTATATTTTGGAAGAGTTTGAGAAGGATAGGTGTTAGCTCTTCTCTAAATGTTTGATAGAATTCGCCTGTGAAGCCATCTAATCCTGGGCTTTTGTTTGTTGGAAGATTTTTAATCACAGTCTCAATTTTAGTGCTTGTGATTGGTCTGTTTATATTTTCTGTTTCTTCCTGGTTCCGTCTTGGAAGGTTGTGCTTTCCTAAGAATTTGTCCATTTCTTCCAGGTTGTCCATTTTATTGGCATATAGTTGCTTGTAGTAATCTCTCATGGTCCTTTGTATTTCTGCAGTGTCAGTTGTTACTTCTCCTTTGTCATTTCTTATTCTATTGATTTGAGTCTTCTCCCTTTTTTTCTTGATGAGTCTGGCTAATGGTTTATCAATTTTGTTTATCTTCTCAAAGAACCAGCTTTTAGTTTTATTGATCTTTGCTTTTGTTTCCTTCATTTCTTTTTCATTTGTTTTTA
Source organism: Balaenoptera musculus (assembly GCF_009873245.2). NCBI lineage: Eukaryota > Metazoa > Chordata > Mammalia > Artiodactyla > Balaenopteridae > Balaenoptera > Balaenoptera musculus. Next base: position 52,709,812 of record NC_045787.1, read on the forward strand.
ATCTGATCTTTATGATTTCTTTCCTTCTGCTAAATTTGGGGGTGTTTTGTTCTTCTTTCTCTAATTGCTTTAAGTGTAAGCTTAGGTTGTTTATTTGAGATGTTTCTTGTTTCTTGAGGTAGGATTTTATTGCTCTAAACTTCCCTCTTAGAACTGCTTTTGCTGCATCCCATAGGTTTTGTGTCATTGTGTTTTCATTGTCATTTATTTCTAGGTATTTTTTTATTTCCTCTTTGATTTCTTCAGTGATCTCTTGGTTATTTAGTGGTGTATTGTTTAGCCTCCATGTGTTTGTATTTTTTGCAGATTTTTTTCCTGTAATTGATATCTAGTCTCATAGCGTTGTGGTGAGAAAAAATACTTGATACGATTTCAATTTTCTTAAATTTACCAAGGCTTGATTTGTGACCCAAGCTATGATCTATCCTGGAGAATGTTCCATGAGCACTTGAGAAGAAAGCGTATTCTGTTGTTTTTGGATGGAATGTCCTCTAAATATCAATTAAGTCCATCTTGTTTAATGTATCATTTAAAGTTTCTGTTTCCTTATTTTTTCATTTTGGATGGTTTGTCCATTGGTGAAAATGGGGTGTTAAAGTCCCCTATGATTGTGTTACTGTTGATTTCCCCTTACTGTTGATTTCCCCATTTCACCTCAAATGTATTGAGGTGCTCCTATGTTGGGTGCATAGCTATTTACAATTGTTATATCTTCTTCTTGGATTGTTCCCTTGATCATTATGTAGTGTCCTTCTTTGTCTCTTGTAATAGTCTTTATTTTAAAGCCTATTTTGTTTGATATGAGAATTGCTACTCCAGCTTTCTTTTGGTTTCCATTGGCATGGAATATCTTTTTCCATCCCCTCACTTTCAGTCTGTATGTGTCCCTAGGTCTGAAGTGGGTCTCTTGTATACAGCATATATACGGGTCTTGTTTTTGTATGCATTCAGCCTGTCTATGTCTTTTGTTTGGAGCTCTTAATCAATTTACATTTAAGGTAATTATCAATATGTATGTTCCTATTACCATTTTCTTAATTATTTGGGGTTTGTTATTGTAGGTCTTTTCCTTCTCTTGTGTTTCCTGCCTAGAGAATTTCCTTTAGCATTTGTTGTAAAGCTGGTTTGGTGGTGCTGAATTATCTTAGCTTTTGCTTGTCTGTAAAGTTTTTAATTTCTCCCTCAAATCTGAATGAGATCCTTGCTGGGTAGAGTCATCTTGGTTGTAGGTTTTTCCCTTTCATCACTTTAAATATATCCTGCCACACCCTTCTGGCTTGCAGAGTTTCTGCTGAAAGATCAGCTGTTAACCTTATGGGGATTCCCTTGTGTGTTATTTGTTGTTTTTCCCTTGCTGCTTTGAATATTTTTTCTCTGTATTTAATTTTTGATAGTTTGATTAATATGTGTCTTGGCATGCTTCTCCTTGGGTTTATCCTGTATGGGACTCTGCACTTCCTGGACTTAATTGACTATATCCTTTCCCATGTTAGGGAAATTTTCAACTCTAATCTCTTCACATATTTTATCAGACCCTTTCTTTTTGTCTTCTTCTTCTTGAACCCCTATAATTCAAATGTTGGTGAGTTTAATGTTGTCCCAGAGGTCTCTGAGACTGTCCTCCATTCTTTTCATTCTTTTTTCTTTATTCTGCTCTATGGTAGTTATTTCCACTATTTTATCTTCCAGGTCACTTATCCTTTCTTCTGCCTCAGTTGTTTGGCTGTTGATTTCTTCTAGAGAATTTTTAATTTCATTTATTGTGTTGTTCATCACTGTTTGCTTGCTCTTTATTTCTTCTAGGTCCTTGTTAAATATTTCCTGTATTTTCTCCTTTCTATTTCCAAGATTTTGGGTCATCTTTACTATCATTACTCTGAATTCTTTTTCAGGTAGACTGCCTATTTCCCCTTCATTTTTTTGGTCTAGTGGATTTTTACCTTGCTCCTTCATCTGCTGCATATTCCTCTGTCTTCCCATTTTGCTTAACTTACTGTGTTTGGGGTCTCCTTTTCGCAGGTGGCAGGTTTTTAGTTCCCATTGTGTTTGGTGTCTGCTTTCAGTGGGTAAGGTTCGTTTAGTGGCTTGTGTAGGTTTCCTGGTGGAGGGGACTGGTGCCTGTGTTCTGGTGGGTGAGGCTTGATTTTGTCTTTCTGGTGGGCAGGGCTACATCGGTGGTGTGTTTTGGGGTGTCTGTGAACTTAGTATGATTCTAGGCAGCCTCTCTGCTAATGGGTGGGGTTGTGTTCCTGTCTTGCTAGTTATTTGGCATGGGGCATCCAGCACTGGAGCTTGCTGGGCATTGGGTGGAGCTGGGTCTTTGGGTTGAGATGGCGCTCTCTGGGAGAGCTCTCACCAATTGATATTACATGGGGCTGGGAGGTTTCTGGTGGTCCAATGTCCTGAACTCAGCTCTCCCACCTCAGAGACTCAGTCCTGACACCAGGCCGGAGCACCAATACCCTGTCAGCCACTTGGCTCAGAAGAAAAGGGAGGAAAAAAAGAAAGAAAAAAAATTAAAAATTAAATAAATAAAATAAAATACTTTTTTTAAAGTTATTAAAATAAAAAATTTAAAAAGTAATAAATAAAAGAAGAGAGCAACAAAACCAATAAAGAAATTCACCAGTGATAACAAGTGCTAAAAACTATGCTAAGGTAAACATAAAAATCAGAAACAAGTCAGTCGCAGACAGCAAGCCCCAAGTCTACAGTTGCTCCCAAAGTCCACCGCCTCAATTTTGGGTTGATGCATTGTCTGTTCAGGTATTCCACAGATGCAGGGTACATCAAGTTGATTGTGGAGATTTAATCCGCTGCTCCTGAGGCTGCTGGGAGAGATTTCCCTGTCTCTTCTTTGTTCGCACAGCTCCTGGGGTTCAGCTTTGGATTTGGACCCGCCTCTGTATGTACGTTGCCCTCTGGCTTCCGTTCCTGCCCAGACAGGACGAAGTTAAAGCAGTGGCTTATTAGGGGGCTCTGGCTCACTCAGGCCAGGAGGAGGGAGGTGTACAGTAGTTATAACTGGAATGCAGGACGAGCCTGCAGTGGCAGAGGCCGGCGTGACATTGCACCAGCCTGAGGTGTGCCGTGTGTTCTCCCGGGGAAGCTGTCCCTGGATCATGGGACCCTGGCAGTGGCGGGCTGCACTGGCTCCTGGGAGGGGAGGTGTGGATGGTGACCTGTGCTTGCACACAGGCTTCTTGGTGGCTGCAGCTGCAGCCTTAGCATTTCATGCCTGTCTCTGGGGTCAGTGCTGATAGCCACTGCTCGCGCCCGTCTCTGGAGCTCGTTTAGGTGGTGCTCTGCATCCCCTCTCCTCGTGCACCCCGAAACAATTGTCTCCTGCCTCTTAGGCAGTTCCAGAGTTTTTCCTGGACTCCCTCCTGGCCAGCTGTGGTGCACTAGCCCCCTTCAGGCTGTGTTCACACAGCCAACCCCAGTCCTCTCCCTGGGATCTGACCTCCGAAACCCGAGCCTCAGCTCCCAGCTCCCACCCGTCCCGGCGCGGGAACAGACAAGCCTCTTAGGCTGGTGAGTGCTGGTTGGCACCAATCCTCTGTGCAGGAATCTCTCCGCTTTGCCCTCCGCACCCCTGTTGCTGCGCTCTCTTCTGTGGCTCCGAAGCTTCCCCCACCGCCCACCCTCCATCTCTGCCAGTGAAGGGGCTTCCTAGTGTGAGGAAACTTTTCCTCTTTCACAACTCCCTCCCAGAGGTGCAGGTCCCATCCCTATTCTTTTGTCTCTGTATTTTCTTTTTTCTTTTACCCTACCCCAGTATGTGGGGAGTTTCTTGCCTTTTGGGAAGTCTGAGGTCTTCTGGCAGTGTTCAGTAGGTGTTCTGTAGGAGTTGTTCCACATGTAGATGTATTTCTGATGTATTTGTGGGGAGGAAGGTAATCTCCACATCTTACTCCTCCACCATCTTGAAGGTCCCCCCCCCCCAAAATAAATGTTTCAATTCTGCTTACAAAGGTATAATTTAGCAAATTACTATAAGTCATAATTAGTTTGAGGGAAAGGTTTCCTTATACCTGGTCTCACAGAAATCCACAGATGAGTGAGGACAGGTAGAACTTGAAGTATTTTCAACATAAACTTGAGCTCCAGAGATGCTCTCATTGTCAGGTGGGCTTTGGCCGGGAAATTCTAACAAAACAAAACCTGCTGCCTTAGGGCAAGACCCCAGGCCCTGTCCCACCCCCATGCCTTTAAGAACCTTTAGCAACATGATTTTTAATGGCTGCTGAGGATTCCAGACATTGAGATAACACATTTGGTTGTCGGCTGATCTTTCAAGAACACCTTTAGGAATTTTCGCTTCCCCTTAGTACCTTTGTCAGAATTGGAAAAAGAAGAAAGGAGAGAGATTAAAATTCAAATCAGTTTCTCTCCTTTTTAAAGTGGTGAAAGGTTTGGTGCGGGAGAATCATAAGACAATAGGATTGTCCTTTCCAGCTGGGTCAGAGCTGAAGTGAGGCAATTGAGCATAAGTCTGATGTGGCAACAGACTATCAGGATCCCCATATCAGTGGCCAACCTGTTCTGGCTGGGGCCTTGCCTCAGCCACGAGGCTGCATGGTGACAATTCAGGAGCTGACAGCATCTGCTCGTACTGCAGAGTCACCACATGCATGCCCCATCTTGATTAATTAGCTTGTTTCATTTTAGACATTCTCCTGTCACAGAACATTCCATGATTGTACAAGTGATAATGAGTTACCGCAGGGATAACCTCTTCAGAACCAATAAATCTGTAACTCTTTGAATACTGAATACATCAGCCCTTCTCTAAAGTTACACAGCAAGGCATTAATACCATCTAATATTATAACATTTGTGCCAGGGTGGATCTGAAACATTATATGTTAGCAATTAACCCTTTTGTTTGTGGCATTAATGAATGAGATTAGAATTGGATTTAAGGATTTGTTAAATGGCAAAGTCCAGTGACCTTAATTACTCTAATCTCATCTGACCTAAATGAATGAAATGCATTTCCACGTAAAATGGTAGGCATTGTTACCTTATAATGTGTAAGCTGCTGGTCTGATCTCTAATGTTAAAAACAAAAATGGAATGAGAGATAATGCAACATAGACTAATTTATGCATAAATCTCCAAAAACAATTAAAGGTATCTCAAGCCTGGACCACATAACATCTCCTAACAATCCTTTCCTAATTTTTACATAAAAATGCTTTCTTGCCCTGATATAAAAGTTTTACCTACCCATTGTGAAAACAACAGATGATTAAAAAATACTTACAAAGAGAAAATAAAAACCACCTATGATTTGACCACACAGATATAACCATGTTATATGTTTGTAACCATATTATATCTGTTTGTTGTTGTTGTTGTTGTTTTCCATAGAGATATTTTAATTTATAAATTGACTATACATATATATCTCTCTATATATACATACACATATAAGCCAACATATACATACATATGGGCATGCATAAGATATTACTATAGTGTTATTTTGGCTTATATTCTTCCAGGGGATTTTCTTCTATGCATAATACATAGAAATATATATTTATTTTCCTAATATTTGGGAATGGCATTGTGTTATACATATTACTTAATAGCATTCTCTTTTTTCATGATAAACAGCATGCCCTGGGATGGTATTGTCTCTCTTCCTCCCTTCAGGCCACAGGGACTTAATTGCTTTCTTTCCTCTTCAGAGCAGCCATCCCCTCACCAGTTTCTTGAGGTGTCTCCCTAATACGTACTGCAGAAGACAATACAGCATCCCCAGATTCTGCTTTCCTCACTGTCCATGAAGCCCACCACACAGACCATTGTTAAAGATTTCACTGCTAATTGAGTAGGAAAACAGGTAATACAAAAATAGCCATCGTGGCAGGTTCTGTAAGATTTGACAGACCTCCCTGGTTCCCTGGCCAGAAGTGCCTGGGTGGCCTGAAAGGGTATTGTTTGTCATCTTTTAACCCTGGTAGAAAGTTTATCAAACTCCCCCTCACTTAGGCGTTTTCCTACCTTCAGCCTCTGAAATTCAACGATTCTCAAGCTATCTGGAGGGGGAGATGAAGTTGCTTTTTTGTTTTAAGTATTCTTTTTCTGTGGTAAAATACACATAACATAAAGTTTACCATTTTGCCATTTGTAAGCGTGCAGTTCAGGGGCATTAAGTACATTCATGTTGTTGTGCAAGCACCAGTGCCCATCTCTAAAACTCTTTTCATTTTCCCAAACTGAAACTCTATACCCATTGAACAATAACTCCCCATTCCGATCTCTCCCCAGCCCCTGGCAACCATTCTTCTCCTTTTTGACTCTATCAGTTTGACTATTCCAGGTACCTCATGTAAGTGAAATCATACAGTATTTGTCCTTTGCTGTCTGGCTTATTTCACTTACAGTGTCTTCAGGGTTCGTTCATGTTGTAGAATATGTCATGATTTCCTTCCTTTTTAGGGCTGAACAATATTCTATTATATAGATACACCACATTTTAAAAATCTATTCATCCTATAAAAACTTGAGTTGCTTTCACCTTTTGGCTATTGGGAATAAGACTGCTATGAATATGGTGTACAGATATCTGTTTGTGTCTGCTTTCAGTTCCTTTGAGTGTATATCCTAAAGTGAAATTGCTAGATCATAGGGTAATTCTATTTTTAATCTTCTGAGGAACTGCCATATTGTTTGCTACAGAGGCTGCACCATTTTATATTTCCATTAGTGATGGACAAGCATTTCAATTTCTCCCTCCCCAAGACCTGTTATTTTCTGGAGCTTATTGTTGTTTAAAATAGCCATTCTAATGGGTATAATGTGGTATCTTATTGTGGTTTTGATTTGCATTTCCCTAATGATTAGTGATTTTGAGTATCTTTTCATGTGCTTATTGGCCATTTGTAAATCTTATTTGGTGAAATGTCTTTTCAAATTGTATGTTCATTTTTTAATTGAGGTGTTTGGTTTTTTTGTTGTTGTTCTTTTTCAATTTATTTTGTTGTTTAACTTGTCTTCCATTATAGATTGATACTTTTATAAAATACAGTAAAATTACCACCAGTGAATTACTGGATATCAAGATGAAGGATGTTAAGATGAAGTCCTAGTACATCTGTTTCTAGCCATAATGAAGTAAAAGGGATTGATTCACTCTTCTACCTTAAACAATTAGGAAACCAGAATAATATACGAAACAATGGTTTTCAGATATTGAACAAAAGTTGAATTAGGAGTATGATCCCTTCAGAGAAAAGAAACAAACAGGGTGAGCCCTATCACCCCAGCTTATTTCTTGGAGGCAGCCCACGAGCACACTTGAGAGGATCAAACTGAGCCCTGGTAACATAACTGCATGCCAGAACAAAGACCACAGCTACGTAAAGGAATACAGCAAAATTCAGTACCCAGTAGTGAAAATTTACACAGTCTCCAATCCAATTTAAAAAAAAATTACCTGGTATGCAAAAAAGCAGGAAATATGATCCTTACGAAGGGAAAAAAATCAACTGTTAGAAGATGAATTATATAAAAATGAAACAAAAAAATGACATAAAAATATAAGACCCATTTTTAAAAAATTATTAAATTTAATGGACATAAAAGAAATTATTCTGTCAAATTGCTATAAAAGTTTCCACATGCTTGCTCCCATGTTTTATACTTATTGTTCCATGAAATGGCCAGTAACAATCCACAGACCATCAGCTGGTCTGTAGACCACACTTGATGTAGCCCTGATTAGACCAATATTTTTTTAACCTCAAGCCAACTGACTTAAATATGATTACAGAAAAAAACGAAAACACATTTGAATGTATGGCTGTACAAGAGAAGAGCCTGTGTCCCAAAGTGAATTACATGTCTCTAGGGATAACAGTCTGAGTGGCTCCCACCTCAGGATGTTCCCAGCACTATGCCAGACCCTGAGGGAAAACCTGAGGTGAAGACCCAAGTCCTCAGAGTGAAGCATGGCAGGGAAATTTATGAGAGGCTTAATTAGCACAGTAATTTTAGATAAGTAGAGACACAAGGTTTTAAGTAAAACCCTTCTGAGCCTAATTATTTCCTCTGTTATCAAGGACTTCAGAGGAAACTGCACTAAATCATTCTGGAAATAGGTCCTCAGTTCACAAGGTGCTGAGAACTAATTACTTAACGCATTGAATTGAGGGCATGTTGTAACTGCAAAATATGAAGACTGGATTAGAAGAGCCACCACGAGCTCTTTACCAGCTACCTCTTGGAGGCAAATGTCCATGGACACATTGTTCCAGAGGAGAATGGAACATTGTCTTCTGGAAAGCTGCTAATTAAGAGCTGCTAATTAACAGCAGCTTTCCCTTACAGTCCTGAAGATGGTTGCTCAGCCTAGCCAGGTTCAAAACTGTTTTGTGTGGTGAAGCTGGGAGAAAGGGGGGGAAAAAAAAAGACAAGATAAGTATGTATAAATTGGGGATATGCAAATGTCATTGTTGACATTCCATTTGTTACTTTGATTTTGGAACTCATTGCAACCCATCTATCAATGTCTTTTTCTATTCCTGTTGTTTCTCATCTATGAAAAGAATATAATGATAACAGTATCTTCCTCATAAGGTTTACATGATTTAACATATGTAAACATATTGGCACATACTAAGTGCTCAGTAAATATTAACTGCCTATACCTCTATCTATACATCTATAGATGTTTACTTATTTTTTCATTCATTCAGATCCACTCAAAAAATACATGGTATCTGAGGGATCAACCTAATAATTATACAATTGAGCTTTTTAAATTAAAAGCTCTGGTATAATTTTACAGAACATAGCACTGTTCATTTCAATTTAGACCTTATCATTATTGTCTGTGGCAAAAGCACATCACCCCAAGGGCAAGGAGTTGAGTCCTTAGGTGTGGGCAGTAGAATCAATCTGCAAGGGCAGGTTGTCTGGCATCAACTTCATCACCTACAAAGGTTCAACATCCCCTTTGGTTTCCTCGCAGAATCATTAGTGCCCATTTCTTATAACTGTGTCATTTTGGTCTATTGGCAAAAAAAAACAATTATGTGACAGAGCACTGAGTGACACCTGCCTTGGCTGGGTATTGCCACTCGCACCCGGAGTGCTCAGAAGAATGATAGAGGTGATGTGTTAACTATGCTCAGTCAAAAGTAAAAGATGGAGAATAGTGTTTTCACTTTTCAGTTTCAAATCTACATCCCTTTATCCTGCTGTGCAAAATAGGATCTCATGGTGATCACAGTAAGGTCTTGGAGGACACTCTGCCAAGACATGTGAAGAGGTGCCCCTGACCTGGGCATTCTGAAATTCTTGATGAGCACCTTGCCTGGTTACAGACAGCTGTAGCAGCTGCCCACTCCTGTTTCCAGTGAGGAAACAGTGCTCTGTGGGTTGCTGAGTTTCTTTACAGATTTCAGGGGTGCTCCCTATATGAATGTGGAAACTTCTCGTAAGATGACCAGTGACTACGGATGAGTGCTCTAATTACTTTTGGTGACAGTAAATAAAATGATTTTGAAATGGATCAGAGGTCTTGTCTATAGAGAAAGGACTCTTTCAGTTATCCTTATGCTTGGCTAAATTGGTTTTCTGAAATGAGAATGTAATATTCCTGAGAGAATGAGTATTCATATTGAACTATTTTCATTTAAAAATAATCATTTAGGGGGTAGAGGTGAGCTTTCATACTAAACTAGAAGTAGCAAAAATCAGATAATAAGAAATTTATTTTTTTGTTTTTCTGCTTCCCAGTTTTCCTCCTTGACATTCTCCAGATTTCTGTTAGTGGTCAATTTTTGTTGCTGTTGTTTCTGTGTCCTTTCTTGACACCCTCAGTCAGTCTCTTGGTTTCAAATATCATCATTGCTCTGTGAAAAACAACTGAATCTCTCTTTACAGTTATGGGACTTCTTATTATATGAGGTAATAAATCTCTATCATTCCAAACCGTCTTGGTTTGGTATTCTCTTACTTGCATCTGGAAGTATCTTGATTCTTTTTCCTCTAAACAGTAATGGGAGAGTGAATCATTCTAAAGCCAAGTCAAGATCATGTTACTCCCGCATTCAGAAATCTTCAGTAGTTCCCCACTCCCTACCAAAGAAACCCTCCAAATTTATAATCTAGCATTTAAGACTTTCCTAAAATCTGTGCCAACTTACCTTTCCAAGCTTATTTCTTATATGCTTTCTTTACGTGGTCCTTCCAGTGGTTAAAACACTCTAAGTGCTGCAGTGGGGAGACAGAAGAGGGGAGGCTGCCACCCAGCTGAACAGTTGGCTGGGACCTGGACCCAAGCCCACTCCCTGTTCCCTGCCCCCACCCTGCCTCCAGGGACTAAATGTGGAACTAGCTGGTGTCAGCCCAATTTTCACCTAGAAAGTCACTTCAGTTAAGGTGGCAGAGATCATCTTTGGAAAGTTCTTTTGTGTCCCAATGTAGATTGAAGAGCAAATTGAACTCCCGAAAGGTGGGGGTTGCCTTTGAGAACATGGCTTCTAGACCCCAGAGCTCCAGGATCAGCATGGCAGCATGGTGACCCTTTTGTACTGTGTGCCCTCAACATGCAAGGTTCTCCTCTGGCAGCAGGAAGCACACTCCGAGAATGCTGAAGCTGCAAGACCCACTTCCAGAGCACAGAAAAACAAAGAGGAACAAGGTATACTGGCAGCCAACATGAAGGAACGCACCCAGCAAGCAGCAAGCCACTGTCACTGACTCAGCAATTGTTTCTGCTGTGGTCCAAGAAGAACGCAGAGAGCTTGTCCCTGTCTATGACTGCAGGCTCAGTCATTCAACCAGTGCAGTCCAGTAACCCAAAAGAGAGGAACTCCACCACGAAAGAGTCAAAGTCCAACAAACAATGATGAACAACACAATAAATGAAATTAAAAATTCTCTAGAAGGAATCAATAGCAGAATAACTGAGGCAGAAGAATGGATAAGTGACCTGGAAGATAAAATAGTGGAAATAACTACCACAGAGAAGAATAAAGAATAAAGAATGAAAACAATGGAGGACATTCTCAGAGACCTCTGGGACAACATTAAATGCACCAACATTCAAATTATAGGGGTCCCAGAAGAAGAAGAGAAAAAGAAAGGGACTGAGAAAATATTTGAGGAGATTATAGTTGAAAACTTCCCTAATATGGGAAAGGAAATAGTCAATCAAGTCCAGGAAGTGCAGAGTCCCATACAGGATAAATCCAAGGAGAAACATGCCAAGACACGCATTAATCAAACTCAAAAATTAAATACAAAGAAAAAATATTAAAAGCAACAAGGGAAAAACAACAAACATACAAGGGAATACCCATAAGCTGAACAGCTGATCTTTCAGCAGAAACTCTACAAGCCAGAAGGGAGTGGCGGTACATATTTAAAGTGATGAAAGGGAAAAACCTACAACCAAGATGACTCTACCCAGCAAGGATCTCATTCAGATTCGATGGAGAAATTAAAACCTTTACAGACAAGCAAAAGCTAAGAGAATTCAGCACCACCAAACCAGCTTTACAACAAATGCTAAAGGAACTTCTCTAGGCAGGAAACACAAGAGAAGGAAAAGACCTACAATAACAAACCCAAAACAATTAAGAAAATGGTAATAGGAACATACATATTGATAATTACCTTAAATGTAAATGAATTAAATGCTCCAAGGAAAAGACATAGACTGGCTGAATGGATACAAAAACAAGACCCGTATATATGCTGTCGACAAGAGACCTACTTCAGACCTAGGGACACATACAGACTGAAAGTGAGGGGATGGAAAAAGATATTCCATGCCAATGGAAACCAAAAGAAAGCTGGAGTAGCAATTCTCATATCAGACAACATAGACTTTAAAATAAAGGCTATTACAAGAGACAAAGACGGACACTACATAATCATCAAGGGATCGATCTAAGAAGAAGATAGAACATCTGTAAATATTTATGCACCCAACATAGGAGCACCTCAATACATAAGGGAAATGCTAACAGCCATAAAAGGGGAAATCAACAGTAACACAATCATAGGGGACTTTAACACCCCATTTTCACCAATGGACAAACCATCCAAAATGAAAATAAATAAGGAAACAGAAACTTTAAATGATACATTAAACAAGATGGACTTAATTGATATTTAGAGGACATTCCATCCAAAAACAACAGAATACGCTTTCTTCTCAAGTGCTCATGGAACATTCTCCAGGATAGATCATATCTTGGGTCACAAATCAAGCCTTGGTAAATTTAAGAAAATTGAAATCGTATTAAGTATCTTTTTATTGCAGCTCTTTTTACAATAGCCAGGACATGGAACCAACCTAAGTGTCCATCGACAGATGAATGGATAAAGAAGATGTGGCACATATATACAATGGAATATTGCTCAGCCATAAGAAGAAACAAAATTGAGTTACTTGTAGTGAGGTGGATGGACCTAGAGTCTGTCATACAGAGTGAAGTAAGTCAGAAAGAGAAAAACAAATACTGTATGTTAACACATATATATGGAATCTAAAAAAACAAACAAAAAAATGGTTCTGAAGAACCTAGGGGCAGGACAAGAATAAAGACGCAGACATAGAGAATGGACTTGAGGACCCGGGGAGGGGGAAGGGTAAGCTGGGACAAAGTGAGAGAGTGGCATGGACATATATACACTACCAAATGTAAAATAGATAGCTAGTGGGAAGCAGCTGCATAGCACAGGGAGATCAGCTTGGTGCTTTTGTCCACCTAGAGGGGTGGGATAGGGAGGGTTGGAGGGAGATGCTAGAGGGACGAGATATGGGGATATATGTATATGTATAGCTGATTCACTTTGTTATAGAACAGAAACTAGCACACCATTGTGAAGCAATTGTACTCCAATAAGGATGTTAAAAAAAAAAAAAAAGAGTCCAAGTCAAAGCAGGAGATGATGGCCTTCCCTTACAGTGATGACCCCATCTGGGAATCCCCACCTGCCTTTCAAATTCTCCAGGCAGAGAAAACAAGGGGGCTGGCCAGTCAATCCTAGTCCCCCCTCTTTATGACTCCAAGAGTGGGAACCATACAGTGTAAGCACTCCTTGGGCCTGGTGGGAGCCTGGACCTGAAGAATGGGGCTGCAAATGGTGCCAAGGGAGCAAGGTATTCACCATCACCCCCCCCCCCCCGCCTCACTGCTTTGGTCAGAGCTCCTGGGACTGATGAATGGAATTCTGCTGACCACTAAAGTCCCAGGATTCCCAGTGCACAACCCACTGATGATCCCATCATATTACGCGACCCACAGCTCTTCCAGACCTTTCCACAGCCAGACTATTATCCAAAGCCCACACCTGCTCCGAAGACATTAGACCAAATGGTGTGTATGTTTTCAAGCTGCAGATTCTGCACTAAGGGTCAAGTTGAAACTGCTGCCCCTTTTCACATCCATGACATCCCCAGCAGCAAGACAGAGAGAAGCAAACCTCTGTGAACAGGCAGATATGTGCCTTTGGAATGACCTGAAACCTCTCCCAGTTCCAGCCAACCAGGGTTGGAATTCTTCTCTGAATACCAAACCGCAGCCAACTCTGTGCATTCTGGCACCAGCACCCACACCTGCTGCTCCCATATGTCCCCTGCGATAAGCCTGGGGTAGAGAACAAACTGATTCCTTCTGCAGGCAGCCCTGCCAGCTCTACTCCACTGCTCCGACATGGTACTGCGCCAGGCCTGATGCCCCCAAACCAAGCAGTTACCTCTGTCTCCTACAGGGACAATGGTTCTGGCAGATCCCAATGTACTCTTTCCCCACCTCCCTCCACTAGTGTCCAGTGGAGATCCCCCCACCCTGGGATAAACCCCAGATAGACTACATCATGAGCAGCTTCAGCATTTGGAGCATTCCTTACAAACTCTCAAATCTAGCCTATGCTTTCCCCTGATGAAAAGACATTCATAGCAGCACAAGGCATGCAGAATGCTGGAGTGTTAAATGAACCTCCAAAGAAACCAGAAGGGTTGATACAGGCCAGAGTGGCTTAGTAACAAAGCTTAGGTAGGGAACCTGGGTCCCAGACAGCTGTGGAAGCTCCACTTGTCCTTCCAGGATGCAGAGATGTGCCCTTTTGTCCAGATGAAGGGATTCCACCTTCCATGAACTCCCAGTCTGGGCCTCTAAGACCCAACCACCCAGATCATATGACTCCTGAGCAGATAGTTTGGCTGAAATTATAGCAGGAGTTTTTAATAAACAGAATAAGAGGTATCAGGGAAAAGTGGCTGTACCCTAGTGCTCCCTCCAGGTTACAGAGGTTTATCTGCACAGACCTTCGAATTTCTCTAAGGGCCTCTCCCTAGATACCAGATGACCCCTAGTGAAGGCTGGGCACCTGGGCAAGCAGAACCATCTTCTGATAGTATGACTACACCATGTTCTCTGCTCTTAGGGACACAGCCCTCGACTCCAACATACCAGGGATCAGATATGCCTTCCTGGATTTGCAGGAATGATAATCTCTGAAACGGAAGGGCAAATGTCACCAACACTGCATCCAGACCACATCTTTCTGGAGTCAGTTGGCCAGACAACATGTCAAACATTCCAAATAATTGAAACTTCATTCCTGGCCAGGGGGGTCTTTTTGATTGATGGGATTGCTTCCAAAATCCCCAAAGATTGTCTGCAGAGATGTTTCAACAGCAGCTTGCAGAGAAATTTCAAGGTGGTCTCCCTGGGATAAGCATAACAGGAATAAGGTCCAACATGGAGATGACTAGCATGATCCCAGGCTCTCAGATAACATTCCCATTTTCCTGTAGTCCTGCCAGGGTAACTTTCCAAAAACAATTCCCCACCAATGAGCCCTGGTTGGGAATTTGAGTTTGGGATGGTCCTTAATGTCATGAAAGGAAATGTCCATTTAAATGTCAACAAGGGATCCAACTTTCAGACGATACCTCGAAAGATGAGAGGCTCAGTGTGCCCTGGGGAGATGATGACTTGCACTCAGGTGGCCCTGAGATGCTGCCTGCTGAGCAGAAGATGGCTTCCCTGCCATCTGGTGAGCGCCCTCAGCAGGAGTGTGTCCTGGGCTTTAGGCCATGCTTTCCGTGTCTCGAGGTCCAGGAAGCAACGGTGGTTTGCAGAATCTCAGAGAAACAATTGGACCCACCAGAAGGACTAATGGCCAGCTCTGTCTTAGCCACCAATACATCTCAACCCTTCTAGAAACCCCATTAGCCTCAACACAGCTCCTCCAGTTTGAAATGGCCCGGGGCAAAAGCCCTTGAATAAATCTGTGGCAAGCAGCCCTGTGCATTCTCCTGGTCTGAACCCTCTGCAACCTCCCACCATGTACTGTCCAGTCATCAATGCTGGGCTCACCCTCAGGAAACCTCAAGTGCCTCCAGATTCCTTTGTACATGGTAGGCCTGATGGCAGGCCCAGACGCTGCTGCCTTCATTAAACAGCCTTCTTAGGGTTTGCTGCTGCTCTGTGGATGATCTGCTTCTGTGAATATCCAGATGTCTTCTCTCTAGTACAACTCGCCTTCAGAGCCTATCCTTCCCCAAGCGTGCTCTCCATTGTGGTGTCTTAAATGTTCAAGTTTGCAATGTCCAGTTCTACCTGATTATTCCATCATACCATCAAGACGGCAATCGACTCAGATGACAAGCTCCCCTCCAGCTCCTTCACTCAACTTCTCATCAATGAATAACCTGCCAGGAATGGGCATTAATACATAAAAATCCTCGAATTTCAGGTTCTGATGCCAACACTCAACCCCATGGGAATGACCCAGCCACTCCTCACTATAACCAGACGCCCTCCTTGGTTACCATGGGAACCAACATGCTTCCTCATGGTGTTTCAATGGGGTCTGATTTGATGTCACACAATCCTATGATGGGTCTTGGGTCCCAGGAGCCTGAGATGGCATCTCAAGGACAGATGGGTTTTCGCAGGAGTTCCCTCCAAGATGAGTCTCTCCCACAGCAGGTATCATTTTCTTACCATGGCCCCAATGGAGGCAGAGCAACTTCCTGGAGACATGGGTGTCCCAGGAGAAGGCACATTTGGCCATTCTAACACCCAATTTAGAATTCAGCACTTTAAAAGCCTGGGGGCCCGAGGGGTCCTGACTCCATCACTGTGCTGGGGAATAGCCTGTCTTCAGTCTTTTCGGACCCAGATCTGCAGGAAGTCATACCTGAGTTGGACCTGTCCTCTACACTCCATCTGAGAAGCCCAGCCAGACACTGAAATGGTTCCATGAGGGGAAGTCCCAGGCCATAAACAGCCCTGGGATCCTAGACCTGGGTTTTTGCGCAGGGGATGATGGGCAGACCAGCCCCGAGAATGTATTAGCTTTGCCTGGCTTGGGAGGTCCAGGGTTTGTGGAAACTCTGGGCATCCTTCCTGGTACAGGTGTAACCATGCCAAGCCTCAACCCAATACGATCCCTGGCCTCTCTCAGGCAAGAGCAAAATATTAATGAAACACACACACACAGACACACAATTAATTTAAAAAAAACTAACTGTTACTAAGTTCAGTGTAGGGTAGGAATAATAAGGAAATCTATTTTTTTTTTAATAATGAAACTTAAGACATTGCTTTTCAGTTTAAGTGCGCCTCAGCACTGTCTGTCTCTCTCGATATACACATCCACCTCCTTCACCCTTCACCATCTCCTCCATTAAGTGTGCTTCTTTCCCTCGTGCCCACCCCCAGCCTGCTCACGCCCTGCCTCCCTCCCTTCTTTTCCCTTGGGTGCTGCGTACTCAGCATTATTTTGGGGAGATAGATCTAGTAAAGCCTCAACATCCCTGCTGAGCATTCTCCTGGTTTTGGGAGGGAGAGTGAGGTCTGTCCCTGGAATGCTCTGTGACTTTCTCCTCCCGGGTGACTTTTTCTTTGCCAATATGCCCTCTTTTGCCTCCACTCTTGTTTTCTGGTCTCCTTTTATGCGGAATTTCCAGGTGAATTTTATTAATGTGGGATGGAACGGATGCTAACAGTTATCTAGGATTTTGGTTTTGTTTTTGGAAATTTTGTGGTTACTTCCCTTTCTTCCTGCTCCCACACACAAAGTGTTCTGCGGAACTTCCATTAAATTCGGTACAAAACCACTTGCTGGGGCTGTGATGTCAGAAAAATAAAATATATTGCTTCCTATAAAATTAAAAAGAATATTTCAAGGCTCAATCCAAAAATGACTTCCATGAGACTCTTCCTGATCTCCAGGGGAGACCAAATGTCATTTTCCTTGGAACTTGCTACTAATATCTAACAGTTTCTTCCATCCTTTTCTTGTAACATACTTTTTTATGTTTTATCTTTCCTATAAATTGAAACTATGTGAGAGTTGGATCTGACCCTGATTCAACTTTGGATGCTCCACAGTGTTTTGCATGTAGATGTTCACTGAATGTTAGGCAGATGCATAAATTTTTTTCTCTAACCACTGCAAATTATCCCTAACATGGGGAATGATGGAGGGAACAATTAAAACAAGCCTCACAAGTTGAAACATGACACTCAATTTATGAAATGAGGAGAAAAAAAGAGGAGTCGGAGGAGGATATAACCTGAGCTATAAATAGCTTTAAAGAAGCTAAGCAACATGTGACAGGGATTTGTATGGGCTTACAAGGTGCTGCGGGTAAAATGCTGGAGTTTATAAGAAGGAAGGGGAAGTTTATAAAATTTGCTTCTTAGCAGTGCAGTCAGGCAGTATCAGGGCTTACTATGTGTCTTTGTGCAGGCTGCTATAACAAAATGCTGTAATAGACTGGGGGGCTTAAACAACAGACATTTATTTCTCACAGTTCTGGAGGCTGAAGTCCAAATTCAAGGCTCCAGCAGATTTGTCGTCTGGTTGGAGCCCGCTTCCCGGTTCATAGATGGCTGTCTTTTTGCTGTGTCCTCACATGGTAGAAGGGACAACAGAGCTCTCTGGGTCTCTTTTATAAAGGCACTAGTCCCATTCATGAGGGCTCTACCCTCATGAAATCACCTCCCGAAGGCTCCACCTCCTAATACCATCACATTGGGGGTTAGGTTTTTTAACATGTGAATTCTGGGGGGACAAACATTCAGTCTCTAACATGAAGGTTCTGCATAGGCTCAGAAAGCACCCCGCACATCATATCAAGTGAAAAGTGATGCTGATGACAGCCCTGCACTGCCAGTGGTGTCTCTTGAAGCCTTGGAAACTGGGGATTTTAATAAAAATCTTCCTCACAGTGTCCCTCAGGAAAACTTGGAGGTTAAAATTTTATCAGATCCGGTGCTATTATAAAATGACTCTTTTGTAGCCTCCCCAAGTTAGTTTCATATTCAAAGCAGCTTATTTCAACCATTCCCTGCTTAGTTAAATGAGGGCTTGGAAATACAGAGTGCAACATGGAGAAGAGAGAAAGGTCTCTGTGTCTACTTCAGAAAATATTCAGAGTACATGCCTACATCTTAACATTTTGCAGCCATCCTCTTTTTTTGAATTGCTATTTTGACACTTTATTTTTACTTACATTCAAGAATGACTCTTCAGAAGACTTCATTTTAAAAATGTTTTCTATTTACCTTGCTTAGGTATCATGATGAAAGTACTCTGGAAGTAGTCATATACAAATGGGAGCAATAAATATGTGCTTTTAAGAAATGTCACGTCCAAGATTCTTAGCTTCTAAATGCAATGACAGTGAGGAACCCTCATGGCCTTGCTGCCACAGGCTCCAAACACCAGCTCCAGCCCGTCCACCAGGAATTATGTCACTCTCCTGAGGTTAATGCTCTCTGTTTACTCACGGGTGTGCTCACTTTAAATAAATACAACTTATAAAAATTTAGACTTGCCAAATAGAAAAGCTGGCAAAGTGATTGTCTGCTAAAGAAAAGGGTCCTTTACGTGTCAACACTTTAAATAAGAAGCTGCTTTAGTACATTTTAAAGTTTGAAAACATTTATTTCCCAGGAACTCTGGATTTGCTGGAAATGCTGCATACCTGTGTTCTCTTCATTATTCTAGCACGGACGCTGACGCTCTCTGAAGCCAGCCAGAAGTAGGATAAACAGCTAATTGTCTGTGTCATGTGCTGTGTGGCTTGTGAATCCAGAATAAGAGGCCAAAGAAGAAAATGATTGTTCCAGCACTGATTTGCTGTGAATCAATTTCCAACCTCAGAAAATTCATTTTATTTTACTCACAGGGAAATCATATTAAACTGCCTACTCCATGTCAAGTTGTTTGGATTTCTGTGAAGAAAGAAAATAAGATTGGGATTGGCAGAACAGCGTGTTATATGGGGAAAATCAGATCATCGGAGAATATTGGAGCTTTAATGGTCCTTAGCACCCTCTTAATCAGGCAAAATCCTTCATATTGTAGGTGCAAAAAGTAGAATGGGCATCTTTGTTTTGTCCTCCAAGCATTTCTGTTTCTCTTCCCAAGCTAACCTTAAAAGATGGATCCACTTCCAATGAACAGTTCCGAAGAAGGATTGGCATTGTTGGCTTCAGAGGTGGAGACCTTCTGAAGTGGCTCCTCTGAAGGTTCTTGGCTCAGGTCACACTCGGTACATGCAATTTTTTATGTATAGTGGGTACCGGGGAAAGGCAGCTTATCATGTGAATTTATTATTGGCATCAAACAAGGCAGGTTTTGGATTTTGTTTTGGTTTGTTTTGGCCCATGGTAGGGTAGAACAGAGAATGGAATTACATAATCAGGCATTCCCAGGCAAACAAATTTAAATGTAGCTTTGAGTTTGAATTAGTCTGCTTAATGTCTAAACCCCACGGTTCTTCCTTCTATCTGTAGTCCAACCTAAAACATAAAAGGTAAAGCATTCTCTGGGTTGAGATCTAACCCTGTACTCTGTCTTATACTCTGATCTACAAGGATGTAGAATTTGCTGCAATGGCATGTTATAGAGACATGTTCTGTCTTGAAAATAAGTGAGATATTTCTGTTAAAAATAGATATGGAGATTAGTAGTGGATAAATCTCATTAAGTTTGGAATCTGGGTTGACTTTATATAAGGGTTCCAGGAATTCTGGGGCTTAGTGACAGATTACACAAGTATTTGGAGATTAAAGAGCTCATCAAATCCAGGAAAAAAATGCATGTCCTTTAAGGATGTCCCCCCAAATATATATGTTTGTGTGTGTACACACACACACACACACACACACACACACACATGCACACACACTTAGGAGGGAAGAATTAATAACCAAAGCTTCACATTTTCAGAGGCTTATGTCTTTTCTACTTCTATGGGAGAAGAGAGCTCTATTCTAAACCATGCCCACCAGAGCAAGCAAGCCAAATAGGACACACAGTATTTTCTCAATGGCCATATTAAGAACTGAGCTCCCTTGCAGGTATAAAAAGAGACAGCCTGGCTTGAGTTCAAATCCTGTCTCTCTCAACTTAGTTGCTATGTGGCCTATTCAAATTATTCTACCTCACAGAGCCTCTATTCCTTCAACCTGAAGGCAGAGGGGGTAACAGTGTGAGGATAGATTTCCTATCACAAAATAAAAATTTAAAACCATGTTTGATTAAAAAATAATATTCAAGAAAACCTGAAAGTAGAAATCTACATTTACATTGACTGTATGAAAGGCTTTTACAGTTCCTGTCTCCTCTGTACCTCTAAGAGACCACTGCTTCAGTATCCATTTATTCTTTCCTGGTTCAGTAGTTGTTTATGAGCCTAACACAGGGAGAGGCAGTGGCCCTTCAAAGAGTCCTAGACTTGTAGAGAAAAGAACTGGGCTTGAGATCTGACTTATCCATTATCTCTGACCTTGGAAAAATCATTACATTTCTCTGACTTATGGTTTCTCATCTGTAAGATGGTGTTTTAGACCAAATGTTGGTGTCCCCCCAAAATTCGTATGTTGAAGCTCTAACCCCAATATGATGGTATTTGGAGGTGGGGATTTGGTAGGTAAGTTTAGATGAGGTGGTAAGGGTGGAGCCCTCATGAATGGGATTAGTGCCCTTATAAGAAGAAGAGACTAGAGCTCTCTCTCGCTCTCTCTCTCTCTCCCCCCCTCCCCAACCATGTAAGAACTCAGTGAGAAGGTGGCTGTCTGCAAGCCAGGAAAAGGGGTCTAAGCAGAAACCAAATCAGCTGCCATCTTATTCTTGGACTTCCCAGCCTCCAGAACTGTGAGATATAAATGTATATTTTTTAAGCCACCCAGTCTGTGGTATTTTGTTATAGCAGGCCAAGCTGACTAAAACAGATGGGGATAAAAATACCAACCTATATTATAGAGTCCTTAGATCACAAATGAGACATATATAAAATCTCTGCAAATTTTCAATCACTAAACAAATTATGAGTACTGTGTTAGGAACTAGAGAGATGTAAAAATGAGCCAGGTACAGACCTTGAAAAGGTTTGAAAACCTCAAAAAGTTCAGTTTCCTAGGTGAGGTAAGACTCGTGTATAACCAACTATGATACAAAAGAGAAAGGGCCATATTCATTCATTCTTCATTCATTCATTCATTTGTTTAACAGACATGTATTCAGCATCTACTATGTGCCAAGTGCTAGATTTGGGGCAGCAATAAATAAACAAACAAACAAAAAATTCCCTGTTCTTACAGAGCTTTTATGTGAGTCATGGAAGCAGTCAATAAACAAATACATAAATATTAAATAATATATTCAGTGGTAGGAAGTGCTTTGAAGAAAAATAAAGTAAGGCAATGGAAAAATCGTGGTAAGGGTGACTTGGCTATTTTGTACAATGTGATGAGAAAAGACCTAGTCAAGTCATGTGACTGGAGGGTCAGTCTGCTAAGGAACATTGGAACAGACACTTCCATGAAGTGAGCAGATGAGCTGAACAGGTTTCTTGGAGGATAATGTTGCAGGCAGCGAAAACAGCAAGTGCAAATGTCCAGAGGCAGGTATGTTAGTCATAAAAAATATTCTTCTAACAGGCTCTGGGAATTCAGAGTTGATGAGATTATTTCTAGCTAAGAGAGTCGATAATGATATAAGACCCTCAAGATCAGTTCAGGGAAAATAGAGGTCCTGCTAAAGAAGAGGCTTGTATAAAAGCACCACATATTTACATAATCTTTTATATTTTTCACTCATCTTTTGCTTAGATCATAACTCATACATTTCTATCCACAGGTACATATTTATAATTATTATCCAACCCACAAAGATAGTCGTAAATGATCACATTTCAGTTTCCTATAAACATAATAAGTGGACATCGTTATTAGTCACCCCTTTCCCATTTCAGATTATTATTATCATCACTTCAGATATAGGATAGTTTAGAACCCATACTTTGGAGTTAGGCAGACAGAAATTCACATCCCAGTTCAATTGGTTCCAGATTTCTGACCTTGAGGATATTGCTTAGGCTTTTGAAACCATAGTTTCTTTATTTGTAAAATGGAAATGATGATATCCTGAGGAGTTTGTTGTGAGAATGAGAATGTTGTGGGATTTTACACACACATACACACACACAGTATTTTGCACAATACCTGACATAAAGTAAATAATTCACAAATAATTGTTTAAAAATAAAATAGTGAGAGATGCCCTCTTTTTACCTATTGTCCTTCATGGAGGTGGTATTGAAAAATTGCTCACTGATGCTATTCTTTCCCACCCTTTCTTTATTGAAATATTCACAGACATCAAACTATAAAGCAACAAACTTAGAATCTAAAAGTCATACGATACAAATGATTCCAAGATGAATGCAAGAGAAAGTATGAAAGGAAGTAACAAGAACAAGTATTTACAAGTCTTTACTGCATAAGAAGGCTTTCAAAGACATTAATCTATTTACTCTCTGATAATAAACCTGTAGTCTGAATATTATTTATCTTCCCCATTTTACAGATAAAAAAATATGACTCAGATAGGTTGAGTGATTTTGGCTAAAATCATACAGCTTGTAAGTGGCAAGACTGGAACTTATATTCAGGTCTTCTGATTCCAAGTCCCTGGGGGTAGTTATTGGGGCAACTGGTGCCCAAGAAATCCTTGCAAGACTGGAAAAACTTCCAAGTGATTAACTGAGTTGGTTGCATTATGGGCCTCCCTCCTACTTGGATTTTGATTTCTCACTGAGGATTATTAAAGAAAGTTACCTAAGCCTCTTCACAAAGCTCCAGAAATTTCTGGTTATAAGACAACTAATGAAGTACGTGTTTCTTTCTGAATGGATTTCAGAGGATCTAGATTTTAAACAGCCTTGCTGGAAAGCAAGGTCCCTGTGTTGTTTAGACTCGTTTGATCACTTGTCTGAGCTCTGCAAGGACAGGGACCATGTCTTACCCATCTTTGCATCCCAAGGCCCAGCAAAGAGCCTGGCACCCTGGAAGCTCCCAGGCAGGGCTTGAGGGCCAGGCTGACAGGCCCTGTGATGGTTGATATCAGTTAGCATCACCAGTTTAACTCTGATTTTGGCTGCAGTGAATACACTAGACATCAGCTGTCATGAGAAAACATATCACATGGTAATTTTCAGCTTTTAGTTCTGAATCCAAGCCCCTGGCCTGGACGATGAGACAATAGAGCCCTCCAGCCTCTATACTTCCCACCATTTCTCCTCTCTTTCTGGTTCCTTTTCAGAAAGAGCTTCTCTTATAGGAGCCTGAGTCTGAGCCAGAGCTGCAGACCTTGTTTGCCTCAATAGAGAAAATAATTTTAAAACAAGGACGTTAAATCTGCCTTCAGCTTTGGGTCTTGAATATCAGTGTTGACTTAAGCCTTCCCCATGGAGAAGAGTGGCATTGGTCAGCAAAACTGGTGAGCAGGTGGCATTAGCACCAGCATGGAAGGGAGCTGCAATGAGTTGAAATCTCTGCACCGTCATGTAACAAGGGCTGAATGTATTGACCAGCTTAGGTATTGATCACTTTACACACATTATTTAGTCCTCGATGGAGGATTCTTATTAGTATTCTCATTTTCCAGAGGAGAAAGTTGGAGAATAGAGGTGAAGTGACTTGCCCCAGGTCACAGAGAGTAAGTGGCAGGTCTGGGATAAAACAAAGCAATTGGACTTCACAGCCTGTGCTCTTAACTACGTGACCTTGGGCAAGGGAATGACCCTCTCAGTGCCTCCATTTCCTCATTGGTAAAATGAATAGAGGAACAACTACTTCCTTAGATGGTTAGGAAAAGTCATTGAGATCATACATGCAAAGCCCTTGACACTTAGTAGGCACTTAAAATATGTCAGTTCCCTCTCTTCCCTCAAATAATCTGAGATTGAAGAGTGTCACCTCTTGAGCGATCCTTTAGAAACTTAAAGCTAAAATTAATCCAGGCTGCGCCAGAGCCAATGACAATAAAGCTGATTTGTCCAGACTTATTATTTTGTTTCAAAAGGAGACCTGCCTCCACTTTCCTGAGCAGGTCCACAGAGCCAGCCCAGACTGAAAACGCACGTGGCCATTGCAAACGCATTGTTGAAACATGACGGACACTTCAGGAACCAGGAGATTCCTTCTGGAAATGCCTTGCTTCTTAGCCAAAGCAGAGATGGTTAAACAGTACAGCAGTGCAGCTGTGGCCTTCAGGGCGCACAGTGGGACTTCATGCTCCTGGGGTGAATGGAAACACAGAGACTCGCTTGCCAGCTGGCACTGTCCCTCGAGGGACGAGATATGCGTGGCCTCGCCTTCCAAGTTGAGAGCAATTGCTGGCAGGACACCGTGAGCATGTCAAGTTAAGGGAATATTTTTTTTAAAGGCCCATCACTGTTTTTCTTTCTTTAAATGGTAGCCACCAAAAAGTTATGCAAACACTTCAGCTGTGGAATATTTAATCTGACATTTGGCATAGCTCCCTTGTTGATCCAAGACATGAAGTATGCAGTATATGCCTTGCAGTTGTTTCATTGTTCACTTAAAAAAAAGATAAACCAGACACAACAATTTAATTTTCTATCCCCTCAATTTTAACTGGGTCACTACCAGGATCCATCCTTGATTCCCAAGTAATAGGATGACAATTATGAACCACAGTCCATAAGATGAATAGCTCATTTAATCAAGTTGGTGGAGTTAGTCTTTTTTTTTTTTTTTTTGGCCCTGCTGAAAGCTTTAGGAGTCCCTGTGGTTATGGTTTTCTCTAGGGTTTGGCAGTTCTTTTATTTGGGTCTGGTGTTTTGGGGTTTCATGTGCTCTTGTAGAAACATTGCCAGAACTGTCCTCCCATCATCCTTGTCATTGGGTTTTAAGCAAGAAAAGGAGCACCTTGCTGCAGTCTTCTGCCCATTCACATGGGACATGTGTCCTGGCTGCATGTGGTCATCCATTAGTGGACATTATTCACCCTGTTCCTTCTTCTTTAACTATCTCACTGACAGTTGTGTTTTCCTAAAAGAGGGATTCCCTCTGATTCTCTTTGAATATCAGTCACATGGTTTTTGATCCCTGACAGGTAAGAAGAACATTGCCACTCCTCAGAAAGCACATGGATACTAAAAATCCTAGTTAGTGAGCAGTTCACATTTCATACCGTGTGGAGGGAAGGATGCAGGACTGGCCAACATTCCAAAGGAAAGGAGAACCTTTCCAAATGTTCCTCCGCTGATGAGTTAGACCAGTTGCTTAACGTAAACAAGCATAATTCCTCAAGTTCCATCCTTCCTGCAGGTGGGCCAATAGGCTAAAAAGCACTAGAAAACGTAGTAAAGTGCAGTCTATTTCTTCATTCTCCTCCACTTCCATGCTCACTGTTATAACAACGCTGATTTAAACATCAGGTCACTGTCACTGGGCTCCAGGCAATGGCATAATTCTGCTTCAGAGAAATACTGAAACAGTGCTCATCCTATACAAAGCGATGGGTGGAGAAGGGAGAGAATCAGATGGCAATGCTTAAAAAGGAAACTGGAGACTGACGAATCCGGACGTTTCCTTAGTTCTGATTCGAGTTTCTGGGTCCCATTCCCAATAAAAATATATCTTTGTTTCTAATGGACAATTCAAAGGACACAAACCTGAGTGTTAAAAGCCGTGTCTCAGTTTTATGGTTTGAGGGATTCAATTAGGTGAGAAAGAATCTTCTCTACCTCAAAAAACTTTAGCCAACACATGAAATGTGCTTGAGAGCAGAGAAATGCTAAAAAAATGGGCATTTTTAGCAGGTAGATGTTCTGATTATTGATTTGTTTAAAAAAATATCTACATACCAATACTTTTAATGGCAGTTTTTCAAAAATAGTGGGATAATAGGCAATTTTAACTTTCTCTTTAGATTTCTCTCTCTCTCTCCCTCCCTTCCTCCTTCCCTCCCTCTCTTAGTTTTTGACATTGAATATTTGTTATATAAATGGAAAATGGCAATTAAGAATGCACTCTTTCTCCAAGGATCTAGTAGTGTACTTTTGCTGGGAGTATGCTAGTGAGTCCTGAAATTAGGTCATTCTGTATATTCTCACTGTAATGAGATGCTCCAGGTCAGGAAACTTCTGTAGAAAGTTTCTAGCAGTGCTTCTACCAGAGGGCAAGATTCTAAAGCTCTTTGCTCACTTTTTTCAAGCTTTATCCGCATAAGAGGGAATTAATATCGTGTTCTTACAATGGATCAATTATAACTAAAACTAAAGTAGAGATAAACTAAATTCCATAAGCCAAGAATATTTCATAGAAATTTCTTCTCAAAGTTTTCTCCAAGTATTTTCAGTTGTGAAGTTTCTTCAAGGAAGATGGCAGGGCATTTCTCAGTAAATAAATTGGCAAGCAGTGTAGGGCACAGCAAGTTCCCTCAGGTTTCTGAAAATGGAACTTACTGTGGATATTGAGTAACTCTTTAGGGTTTAGGATGGCAGAGCAGTGACATCTTACATGCTGACCCTCACTGACAGGGGCAGTTTCTGGAATGCTCTGTTGAGAGGGGGAGTGGGAGGAACGGGCTCAGTGCCGATGCTCAGACAGGATGAGTGATATCTGCCATGTGTCTGAGGCAGCAGTACTGGCGTCACAATTGGTTTTAAATTGTCAAGCCTAGTCTCGTATTTGACTAAATGAGTTTCTAGTGATTTGCATAGTGATCAAAGTGTTTTCCCACAATATTTAGTTGGACAATATCTAAGCATATCCTAGGGGCTACTGAAACTATTTCTATCTCCCTGCCTGCTTGACTGCTTTTGTTCATGCTCAGGAGCTTCAGCAGACCCCTCATTTGTAATTGCACACCTGAGGCTCTTTGCGTTTCAGAGTCTGAGAACAGGAAGGAAGCTTGGGGACCTCTAATGTTACCCCCTTATTTTACAGATTGAAAAGCAGATGCTTGGAGAAGTAAAGTGACTCACCCAAGGTCACACAACTGGTTTAGGGCAAGGGCAGTACTAGACCCATATCACCTGATTCCTAATCCAGTCTTGACTTACTACACCATAGATTCTTTTATCAGACCATACTCACAAACTCTTAAAAGAGATTTAATAATTCAAAGAGATGATACCCTTGCAGAAGGACATACTGTAGAGCAGCCCCACTGCTTCTGTATTCTTTCCTTTTTTTTATGATGTTGAGCACTGAGAGCCCTCAATTCATATCTGATCTTAAAAGAAAGTGAAAGGGGTGGAAACGAGAGGTTTATAGATCACAAATGCTATTTTTAATAACTTACTTTACATGTGCATTTCCCCTAGCCCCATACCTCTCTACCATGCAAAGGAATTTTTAAAACAAAGTGATTGTATGAAAGCACTGTTAGAGTATCTCTCATCATCTTTTGCGATTTCAGAAGCTTTCTTATTCATATATAGATTACAGTGTATTCGATTTATGCAGTGGAAACCTTCAAGAAATGAACTAAAACTGAATTCTTATGGAAAAAACACTTTACTTCCTGCCATATTGCTGCAACAGAAATTTTATTGGCAAAGTAAGTCGCAATATTATTCCCAGCAGAAGAATTCTGCATATGTGAAAAAGAGTATAATTGCCTCATTAAAAATCAAAGAGGGAAAGAAAAAAGTGAGCAAATTGGGAAGTATGTTGCCATAACCACAGTTAAACTCCATATGTATTAAACCTAATTTATGAAAAGCCACACTTATTAAGCAGATAAAGAAAGTGGTGAATTGTCCCAAGATATTATACCCTATAAGGCTTAGGTCCATACAGGATTCATTAAGAAAAACAGAAAAGATATACAACATCTAATACTGAAAATACACGGGTTTAGTAGAAGATGGAAGTGAAAGCAATTTTAACAGTCCTTCCCTTCTAATCATCAAAACCGACTCAAAGACTACAAAGAGGGAAATATAAAAATTATACCAGCATTTAATCTTTGTAATAGTGTCAATCTGGTACTCTAAAATTTCTGACATTTCTAACAGAAAAAAATGACCTTTGAAACATAGCAGAAAATGATTCAGTGAGCTACCACACAACTGAGAGAAAGATGGGGGAGTATGAATTGCGACAAATAAGAATAGATCTTTCTAGAACATTCTTCTAAATATCCCTTAGTTTGAAAGGACAAAGACTGAAAGAGTTAGGAGTAACCACTGAAGTTGGAAACCATCTGTGTGCTGTGTTTAGAAGTCATAGATCCCTTGAGGAAAGCAAGGGATGTTTTCCCTGGGGCTTCTTTGACTCAGAAGTTTATTAGCAGTGGTAATCTGGAGAAGTAGTGTCTAGAATATGCATCATTGAAGAGATGGAACTCACCTCACTTGGAGCTATTTCTGCTGTACATATAAAGTGGATGGTAGTATGTGAAGGGAAGAAACTGGTGATGAAGAAAAAAATATATGCCCTTTCACCAAACAAAAAGGACATAGTAGTGGGAATTTCTTGATGTTGAATTTGAACCAGTATGGCTGGTAACTAGAGCCTACTGAATAAAACAGAATATTCTCCCAACTCAGTGGAACTGGAACTTGATGAACTAGTTTCAAACATATGTAGGAAAAGCTTATAATTAAACATTGTTTTAATCGTAAGCATCCATAATCCCAACTATCTGCTCAACAAAAGACTTCTGAATGACTTAAATGGCTGAACAGATGACATTAGTTTGTCCAGTCAGGCATTCAGCCTAGATTCAAAGGAGAGACAGGAAATTCACCCAAGTACAATGAGAGGAAATACAAGACTCCATCTATACTATTTATTGTTTGTTTATTTAAAAATGACAGTTATAGATAGCCTTGTCTCTTTAACTCAAGCAAAGGGATAAACGAGACTTCTGAAAAAAATCTGTAAGAAAAAAGGAAAGTAAATACTACATTCCAAGAAAGAACATCGTTTTAGAAAATATTTATTCTGGGAAACTGAAAAAAAGTAGATAATAAATATTTTCATTTTAAAGGAAATATAGAAAAAAGAGAAAACCATGAACTAAGAAAAAAAGAGAAGAGATGAAATAAGAGACTGGAAATTTAAAAGTACCAGCTTAGTTATAAAAACAAATAAGTTATTTCAAATTTTTAATGGTAGTGTAAGTCAAAGAGACAGAGATATAGATATAGAGAAAAGAATCAAAAATGCAGAAAGGCAAATCCGTAGCCTGAAAGATGAATAGGAGGAAATTCTAAAGCATGCAGAGGGGAAGGGCAGAAAGCTGGAAATAATAAAATAGAAAGTAATAGACATAAAATGCAAAAACAGATATCCTGCATATGAATAATGAGTGTGAATGAAGTACTTTAAAAAAAGTTAAAAATACAAAAGAAAAAACTGTAGTTGAATTAAAAGAAACTGTGCAGAGTAAAAATAATTACTCCACTAGGTGAAATTATTGGAATGCTGTCAACAATTTCTTATGACATTTTGAAATTCAAAGGCAAATAGTTCTAAAAGGATTGAGACAGAAGTCACAGATCACCTAAAATGGGAGAAAAAGTCATGCAGGCTTCAGACTTCTGTACATGTTCATGAAAAGGCAGCAGAAGTAGCCCAAGACTGGAAACTATTCAAATGCCTATTAACAGGAGAATGTATAAATAAGTTTTATATTCACACAACAAAATAGTATATAGCAGTAAGACTAAACTATTTACTATATGCAAAAATATAATCTCACGAGAATAATATTGAATGAAAGAAGCTAAAAATGAAAGAGTAAATGCTACAAAAACTCATTTACATAAAAGTACAAAATAAGGTAAAACAAATCTATGCTGCTAAAAGTCAAGTAATGGTTACCCAGGGAAGGGGCTAGGGGGAGGCTGTGATTCCAGGATGAGTGGATTAGTGAGGACTTCTGTGAGTACTGATAATATTCTGTTTCTTGATCTGCATGCATTTTATACAGTGTGTTTAATTGTCCATTTTACGAAAATTAATCCAATTGTACACATGTTATATGTATACTCAAATAAAAAGTTTTTTAAATGTTGAAGTAAAATTAGAGCAGTTATTGAAGATGAAGAGGATTCAGTGTATAGATGCTATGGATAGATGCCTTGTATAGGAGGGGGCTAGGAATACTGAATAACGCTGGACTTTGCTAGAAAAATATTTAGATAAATACTTATAATAAAAATTTAATGGTCATAACTAAATACATAATACACTCTGCAGCTTCCAAGTCAGAGGAAGAAAAAACAGATAATAAAGTAAATTTCGCCAAGTTAATAGATGGTAGGACAGATGTAAAAGAATGAAAGAAAATGCATAGTAAACAGAAACTTATTTTTAAAAAGGTGATAGAAGTTACTCTAAATATGTCAGTCTCCATAACAAAATATAAATGAATTTAACTCACTTTCTAAAAGACAGATAATATAAAATAAGATTAAAATATCCATGCTCAGATCTTAGTGTCAAAATACCATTTCCAATAAAAGTAACCAGGGCTACTTGAAGAAGTGGTTGATTTCAGAATTAGGAAAGGATAATTAAATATCTATAAGTTTGTGATGGTATAAATAAATAATTGAATGAATAAGGATGAAGAAAGGACTACTCTTCCTTACCAAAGAAGTCCAATTAATAAATGTAGAAGAAATGAGGAAAACAGAAAATCACCATAGAATACCATAGTAGTTGTTACAGGTACAATCCACCAATGATTGCTAAAATTAGTGAGTAAAAGTTTAAGAGTAACAGGACATTGTATAACCTCAAAGTATCACCTGCCTCAAGATACAGTGGAGAAACCTGGCAGATAATACCTTAACCAAATGAGAACAGTTAACATCATCAATAGTAAGACTTACTGACATCATTTAAACCCTGATAGGATACCCAGTGAAGGGCAAATCTCTCGGGTGTTCTTCCCAATATGTTGGGTTGCCCAAAAAGGTCATTCGGTTTTTTCTGTAACATCTTATGATAAACCCGAATGACCTCTTTGGCCAACCCAATACATAACTTTAATCCATTCTGAGAAAATGACAGACAAAGCCAAACTGAAGGCTATTCTACAAGATACCTGACCAGTACTCTGCAAAAGTGTCAAGTTCCTACAAGACAAGGAGAAACCAAGGAACTATCACAAACTGGAAGAAACATGACAATTAAGTACAATGATCAGGATCCTGAATTGGATCCTGGAACAGGATTAGTGAAAAAACTGGTGAAATCTGAATGAAGCCTATAGTTTAGTTAATAGTATTACAGCAATGTTAATTTCCTGGTTTTTGTAATGTTACTATGGTTACATAGGATGTTAACACTAGAGAAAGATGGGAATTCTGTACTATTTTTGCAACTATTCTATAAGTCTAAAATTATTTCAAAATAAAAAGATTTTTAAAAAATCAGACTATTAAGTTGTGGAGACCTCAGTAGCCTTTGAATTTCTCTATTGTAATTGGTTAATCAGATTTTATTCAAGTTTTTGCATCAATATTTATAAAATATTCTTCTAGAAAATATGAATTATCAAAATTGACTCAAGAATAAGTAGACAATCTCAGTAGATCAGTAACTATCAAAGTTTGAAATTATAGCAAAAATAGTTTTCTCACAAAAAACACCCACCTACCCAGACAAATTTTCAGGCAACTTTTACAAAACGTAAAGAAATAGATAATCCATATACTATAAAAGTTGTTAAGAGCATAAAAAAATAAAGGAAAAATGCCCAACTTATTTTGTAAGGGTAGTATAATCTTTCTATCAAAATCAGATGAGACAAATTTAAGAAAAAAATACCTAGTCCCATTACTCTTATGAAGGTAGATAAAAAATATTAAAAACACTACTCAATTGAATCCAGCATGTGCATGTGAGTGAGTGAATGTGTGTGTTCATGTGCATATGTATCATGCCTAGCTGGTATTTATCCCTGGGATACAATAGGAAATCTATCAGTATCAGTGTATGCTAAGAAGCTAAGTGAGAAAGCAAAAAAAGAATAAAGAAAAGCTATTCAGAGAAGAAATACGGGTGACAAGTAAATCCATCTGATAAATTAATCTCATTGATAATCAGAGGGAAACAAATTTAAAATGCTGTATTTTTTTGCCAATTAAATTGGGAAAAATAGGAAAAATTGTACCAAGCGATGACGTTGCACCCATGAGATGAGGGTGTAGATTATCACAATATTCTCAAGGGGGATTTAGCAAAACAGATTACAATTTTAAATAATTGTGGTCTTCATCTCAGAAAGTCCATTGCTAAGAGTATGTTTTAAGCAAATAATTGGACAAGGGTACAGATATCATCTGTAAAAATATTTATTTTTCAAATGGTCTTTTTAGATGAGGAAATATTGGCTTTTATTTCCCGTCACTCCCAACTCTGGATGTGATACCTGAGTTAGGTCATTAAATTGGACTTAAGGTGAGGATCTGACACAGCTCCATGAATCAGGAGACAACTCATAATGGCAAAATCTTCTATTTTTGTGCATTTGGGTTAACATCAGTTATTTGCTTCCAAAATATTAATTGTTGACTATTAATTTTCAACAGATGGGAAACGCTTAGGAGTAACCTGAGCTACTGGCTCTCAAATTTGCGTGTGCATGAGTCACCTGGAGGGCTTGTTGAACCACAGATTGCTGAGACCCACCCCCAGAGTTTCTGATTTAGTAGACCTGAGAATTTGCAGTTCTGACAAACTTCCAGGTGTTGCTTATGTTGATAGACCAAGGACCACGTTCTGTGAACCACTGCTGTAAGAGAAGCCTGCTGACTCTTTCTGTTTATTCATGGAGTAACTGACTAGAGAGAAAATAGAAAGAGACTCGAGGGCATAAGCCATTCTTGCCTCCTCCTCTCTTCTGACATCCTATCTTTATTTTACTTTGAGGGACCTTTACAGCATCAGTTCAACATACGTGCTCTGAAGCCTCACTGTAACACCCTCCTCTTCCCGTATAAAAATAAAGATTAAAAAACAAAACGAACAAAACAACTTGGGCATGAGGCAAGTTCTTCCTGCAGCTTAGCTAATAGGGTCTAATTACCGAAGTACCAGGATCTTTCTAAAAACCCCAAGAGCACGCTTAATGGTCTGTACTCTATTGACACTGGAGTCAATCTAAGCAAGGCTCTGTCTCGTATTAGAGTCTTCACAATCTTGGGCTACACTTTTCCAGCAGTCTCTCTACTCATGGCCTTCTTATCAAAAGGAAAAGAGAAATCATGATAAAAGATAAAAATATAATTTGTCTATTTTACTTCTAACATAACCATCTTGAGAAAAGATGCAGAAAAAGAAGCATTTGGCGTTTTGGCCGAAGTGTCATGATCTGATCACCTTCATCAGTGGGGAAGATTGGGAATCAGGTCTGTCCAGTTGATCCTTTGCCAGAGAACACGTCAGCACTTTGAGCTGATGACTGCACTTCATGGTCTAACTTCACATTTTATTAAACTATAAAATGTAATTCAATATGACTGAGGTAATGAGGCTTAGTGTGTTGGCTTGGTACACGTTAAAAGACGCATATCGCTGGCAACCACAGTTCCACGTTTAACCCACCATCCCAGCCAGCGCTACCTGCCTTTGAAACCTTTTTGTTCTCCTTTAAATTTTGAGATAGTAATTTTGTTTCTTTAGTCACATCATAAATTTCCAACTCTATATTTGCTAGAACAATTTATAATTAGAAAAATAGCCAACTATTCTTCCATAGTCAGTCCTTTTTTCTCTTTTCTCTTTGTCAAATATCTTGGTAGTTAAGAACAGAGTCTCAGGCACCCTGTCACCAGAGTTTAAATTCTGGCCTTGCCATTTGTAGTTGTGTGACCTTGGGCAAGTCAGTTATCTTTTATGTGAGCCTTATTTTCCTCAACTGTAAAATGTTCTCATTGGATTAAATGAATTAAAATATGTAGAATACTTAGAACAACACTTGGAATTTGGTATGTGCTTAATAAATGTTAGCTCTTATTAAATATTAATTTCTTAGATGTTTTGGTAGCAGTCTCTGGGACAATCCTGTTTAGGGGACCAGGCCCCTAAACAAATGCAACCTCATTTCTAAATAAGTGGAAACCTGTAGGCTTTACATAAGCTGACTGACAGAAGTAAATTATAATAGAGGAGCTTAAATTTAGCTTCCAACATTACTTTTTGTTAGACGGTAAAAATGGAAAATCTTCTAGCATTATTTGTTAATTATTCATGGGTGACATTCTCAACAGACGAGCCTGTAGATAGCTGACCTGAATGGTTCCCCTATGGTTGGGCTTGCTGAGACCTGCCTGCCTATGGAATTGCTGCTCCTTCCGGGACTGGACACAATGGACACAATGGGGCCTTATTTCCTCAGGGCCCTGTAGGCTGTCAAAAGAGCTCCACCCACCACTTCTGCAGGATCAGCTGCCTCATGAGGCTCTGTGGGTGAAGACTCAGCCATGCAGAAAAAAGAACTCTGGGAAGACTGTTTCATTAAACTGATATATCATTATGAATTCATTCAGATAAATATTAACTATTTAGTTGCCAGCCACTGTGTTAGATTTTTAAGTTCAGTGACAGTAAGATGGATAGTTTTTCAATGATACATGAAAGTCCCTCATTAAAAAGTTTATTTATTCTCTAGCTTTATTGAGATTATAATTGATATATAACACTGTGTAAGTTTAAGGTGTACACAGGTTGATTTGATACACTTATATATTGCAAAATGATTACCACCATCGCATCACATAATTATCATTTCTTTTTTGTGATGGGAACATTGAAGATCTATTCTCTTAGCAACTTTCAAGTATGTAATATGGTATTATTAACTATAATCATCATGCCATACATTACATCCCCAGAACATATTCTAAAAAGAATTTTTAATTTAGAAAAAGAGGTAAGAGCTTTTCATATTTTATTTTCATACAAAAATCTTTTCTTTCAGCAAATTCATGGCCTGCTAATATACAAAGTTTTATATTATATCATATACTGTTACATTATATATAAAACTTCTACTGTTATAAAATATCTTCATTCCTTTGCTCAGGAAAAACAGTATCTCATTTGTGATTTACTTTGCATTCCTTGATTACTAGTGAGAGTAAATATTTTATTGTCCCTTTGTAATTCTTCTTTTGTGAATTTCTTATTTTTTGGCCCTTTAATTTTTATTGGCATCTCTTTTTTTTCTTTTTTTCTTTTGGCTGCATTGGGTCTTTGTTGCTGCACGTGGGCTTTCTCTAGTTACAGCAAGCGGGGGCTACTCTTCATTGCAGTGCACGGGCTTCTCTCTGCAGTGGCTTCTCTTGCTGTGGAGCACAGGCTCTAGATGAGCGGGCTTCAGTAGTTGTGGCACGCAGGCTCAGTAGTTGTGGCTCGTGGGCTCTAGAGCGCAGGCTCGGTAGTTGTGGCTCATGGGCTTAGTTGTTCCGTGACATGTAGGATCTTCCTGGACCAGGGATCAAACCCGTGTCCCCTGCATTGCCAGGTGGATTCTTAACCACTGTGCCACCAGGGAAGCCCGACATCTCTTTTTTTAACTAAAAAAATAACTTCATTGTATGTTACATGTTATAAATATGCCCTTTTTGTTTTCTTTTTGTCTTTCATTTATCCTAACGTTCTCATTTCACATGTACAGGCATACCTTGTTTTATTGGACTTTGCTTTATCGTGCTTCACAGATACTGCATTTTTTACAAATTGAAGGTTTGTGGCAACCCTGCATTGTCAGATGATGGTTAGCATTTGTTTTAGCACGAAAGTATTTTTTAATTAAGGTATGTACAATTTAAAAACAGAATGCTATTGCACAGAATGGACTACAGCATACTGTAAACATAAATTATATATACACTATGAAACCAAAAAATTCCTGTGACTCACTTTATCCTGATATCTGCTTTACTGCAGTGGTTTGGAACTGAGCTTGCAGTATCTCTGAGGTATGCCTTTATGTACAAACATAATTTTTATGTTGGCCAATCTATTTTTTTTCCTTCTTTGGCTTTGCCTTGAATGTGAGGCTTTTAAAAACTTCCCCCTTCCAGTATATACTAGTATATAATAAACCAGTGTTTGTTATTTTTTTTTCTTACTGTACTTTAAGGGTTTTTTTTGACATATGCTTTTAATCTATCTTTAATATATTTTGAGGTATGGTATGATGAACAGAAAATTATTATTTTTTTAATTAGCCAGTCAACCTGATAGTATTTATTGAAGAATATAACATTACATGTTAATATTTTCAAAGATAATTTTGATGAGTTTAATTTTTGTTTCTTTTTTTAATTGTAGTCAATTTACAATGTTGTGTTAGTTCCAGGCATACAGCAAAGTGATTCAGTTATACATATATATGTATATTTTTCAGATTCTTTTCCCTTATAGGTTATTACAAAATATTGATTATAGTTCCCTGTGCTATACAGTAGGTTCTTGTTGGTTATCTATTTTATATATAGTAATGTGTTTATGTTAATCCCAAACAACTCCTAATTTTTCCCTTCCACCCACCTCCTTTCCCCTTTGGTAACTGTAAGTTTTCTATGTCTGTGGGTCTATTTTTGTCTGGTATATAAATTCATTTGTATTAATTTTTTTATGTTCCACATATAAGCAATATCATATGATATTTGCCTTTCTCTGTCTAGTTTAATTCACTTAGTATGATAATCTCTAGGTCCATCCATGTTGCTGTAAATGGCATTATTTCATTCTTTTTTATGACTAATACTCCATTGTATAAATATACCACATCTTCTTTAACCATTCATCTGTTGATGGACATTTAGGTTGTTTCCATATCTTGGCTATTGTAAATAGTGCTGCAATGAACATTGGGATGCATGTATCTTTTCAAATTACAGTTTTCTCCAGATATATGCCTAGCAGTAGGATTGCAGGATCATATGTTAACTCTATTTTTAGTTTTTTAATGAACCTCTATACTGTTCTCTATAGTAGCTGTACCAGTTTACATTCCCACCAACAGTGTAGGAGGGTCGCTTTTTCTCCACACCCTCTCCAGCATTTATTGTTTGTAGATTTTTTCGATGATGGCCATTCTGACTGGTGTGAGGTGATACCTCATTGTAGTTTTGATTTGCATTTCTCTAATAATTAGCGATGTTGAGCATTTTTTTAATGTGCCTTTTGACCATCTGTATGTCTTCTTTGGAGAAATGTCTATTTAGATCTTCTGCCCATTTTTGGATTGGGTTGTTCGTTTTTTTGATATTGAGCTGTATTGGCTGTTTATATATTTGGAGATTAATCCCTTGTTGGTTGCATCATTTGCAAATATTTTCTCCCATTCTGTATGTTGTCTTTACGTTGATTTATGGTTTCCTTTGCTGTGCAAAAGCTTTTAAGCTTAATTAAGTCCCATTTGTTTATTTTTGTTTTTATTTCCATTACTCAAAAGATATTGCTGCGATTTATGTCAAAGAGTGTTCTGCCTGTGTTTTCCTCTAGTTTTATGATATCTGGTCTTACATTTAGGTCTTTAATCCATTTTGAGTTTATTTTTGTGTATGGTGTTAGGGAATGTTCAAATTTCATTCTTTTACATGCAGCTGTCCAGTTTTCCCAGCACCACTTATTGAAGAGACTGTTTTTCCTCCATTGTATATTCTTGCCTGCTTTGTCATAGATTAATTGACCATAGTTGTGTGGGTTTATCTCTGGGCTTTCTATCCTGTTCCATTGATCTTTATTTCTGTTTTTGTGTCAGGACTGTACTCTTTTAATGACTGTAGCTTTGTAATATAGTCTGAAGTCAGGGAGCCTGATTCCTCCAGCTCTGTTTTTCTTTCTCAAGATTGCTTTGGCTATTCAGGGTCTTTTGTGTTTCTATACAAATTTAAAAATTTTTTGTTCCAATACTGTGAAAAATGCCATTGGTAGTTTGATAGGGATTGCATTGAATCTATAGATTGCCTTGGGTAGTATAGTCATTTTGTCAATACTGATTCTTCCAATATAAGAACATGGTGTATCTCTCCATCTGTTTGTATCATCTTTGATTTCTTTCATCAGTGTCTTTCTTATAGTTTTTAGAGTACAGTTCTTTTGCCTCCTTAGGTACATTTATTCCTACATATTTTCTTCTTTTTGATGTGATGGTAAGTGGGATTATTTCCTTAATTTCTCTTCCTGATCTTTCATTGTTAGTGTGTAGAAATGCAACCAATTTCTGTGTATTAATTTTGTATCCTGAAACTTTACCAAATTCATTAATGATCTCCAGTAGTTTTCTGGTAGCATCTTTAGGATTTTCTATGTATAGTATCATGTTATCTGCAAACAGTGACAGTTTCACTTCTTCTTTTTGAATTTGGATCCCTTTAACTTTTATTTTTTCTTCTCTGATTGCTGTGGCTAGGACTTCCAAAACTATGTTGTATAAAAGTGGTAAGAGTGGGCATCCTTGTCTTGTTCCTGATCTTAGAGGAAATGCTTTCAGCTTTTCACCGTTGAGTATGTTAGCTGTAGGTTTGTCATATATGGCCTTTATTATGTTGAGGTACATCCCCTCTATGCCCACTTTCTAGAGAGTTATTCCCATATATGGATGTTGAATTTTATCAAAAGATTTTCCTGCATCTGTTGAGATGATCATATGGTTTTTATTCTTCAGTTTGTTAATGTGGTGTATCACACTGATTGATTTGTGGATATTTGAAAATTCCTTGCATCCCTGGGATAAATCCCACTTGATCATGGTGTATAATCCTTTTAATGTATTGTTGGATTTGGTTTGCTAATATTTTGTTGAGGACTTTTGCATCTATGTTCATCAGTGATATTGGCCTGTAATTTTCCTTTTTTGTGGTATATTTGTCTGGTTTTGGTATCAGGGTGATGATGGTTTCATAGAATGAATTTGGAAGTGTTCCTTCCTCTGCAATTTTTGGTAATAGTTTCAGAAAGATAGGTGTTAAATCTTCTCTAAATGTTTGGTAGAATTCACCTATGAAGCCATCTGGTCCTGGACTTTTGTTTGTTGGGTGTTTTTAAATCACACATTCAATTTCAGTACTTGTAATTAGTCTGTTCATATTTTCTAAAGGCAAGAAATCATCCACACACAAATATGACATCTAAACAATAATCATAAGAGGAGGAGAGTAAGGGTATTTGAAATGTATTTGAAATTAAGTAAGCATCAACTTAAAACAATTACCTGTCTATATAAACTGCCATATCAAAATGTCATGGTAACTGCAAACCAAATATCTCTATAAATATTCACAAAAAAAGAAAAAAGAATCTAAACATAACACTAAAGATAGTCATCAAATTACATGAGAAGAGAACAAAAGAAAAAAAAAGGGAAAAAAAGACCTACAAAAACAAATCTAAAACAATTAACAAAATGGCAATAATAACATATATATTCATAATTACCTTAAATGTAAACAGATTAAATGCTCCAACCAAAATACAGAGACTGACTGAATGGATACCAAAACAAGACCTGTATATATGCTGTTTACAGGAGACCCACTTCTGATCTAGAGACACATACAGACTGAAAGTAAGGGGATGCAGCAAGGTATTCCATGAACATGGAAATCAAAAGAAAGCTGGAATAGCAATACTCGTATCAGACAAAATAGACTTTAAAATAAAGACTATTACAAGAGACAAAGAAGGACACTATATAATGATCAAGGGATCAATCCAAGAATAAGATAGAACAATTGTAAATATATATGCACCCAACATAGGAGCACCTCAATACATAAGGCAAATGTTAACAGACATAAAGGAGAAATTGACAGTAACACAATAATAGTGGGGGACTTTAACACTCCTCTTACATCAATGGACAGATCATCCAGACAGAAAATCAATAAGGAAATGCAGGCCTTAAATGACACTTTAGATCACATGGACTTAATTGCTATTTATAGAGCATTCCATCTGAAAGCAGCAGAATACACATTCTTTTCAAGTGCATATGGAACATTCTCCAGGATAGATCTCATGCTGTGCCACAAAGCAAGCCTTGGTAAATTTAAGAAAATTGAAATCGGGACTTCCCTTGGGGTCCAGTGGTTAAGACTTTGCCTTCCAATGCGGGGGGTGTGGGTTCAATCCCTGTCGAGGAGCTAAGATCCCACATGCCTTGTGGCCAAAAAACCAAAACGTAAAACAGAAGCAATATTGTAACAAATTCAATAAAGACTTAAAAAAAATTAAATAAAATTTTTTTAAAAAGAAAAGAAAATTGAAATCATATCAAACATATTTTCCAACCACAACACTATGAGATTAGAAATCAACCCAAGAAAATAACTGCAAAAAACACAAACATGTGGAGGCTAAACAGTATGCTACTAAACAACAAATGGATCACTGAAGAAATCAAAGAGGAAATCAAAAAATACCTAGAGACAAATTAACAGGAAAACACAACAATCCAAAACCTATGGGACACAGCAAAAGCAGTTCTAAGAGGGAAGTTTATAGCGATACAAGCTTACCTCAGGAAACAAGGAAAATCTCAAATAAACAACGTAATATTATACCTAAATCAACTAGAGAAAAAAGAACAAAACCCACAGTTAGTAGAAGGAAAGAAATCATAAAGATCAGAGCAGAAATAAATAAAATAAAGACTAAGGAAACAATTGAAAAGATCAATGAAACTAAAAGCTTGTTCTTTGAAAAGATAAACAAAATTGATAAGCCTTTAGCCAAACTCATCAAGAATAAAAGGGAGACGGTTCAAATCAACATAATTAGAAATGAAAAAGTTACAACCAACACCACAAAAATACAAAGGACCACAATAAGAGACTACTACAGGCAACTATATGCCAATAAAATGGACAACCTAGAAGAAATGGATAAATTCTTAGAAAGGTACAATCTCCCAAGATTGAACCAGGAAGAGGTAGAACTAGAACTAGAAGTAGAACTAGAACTAGACAAGCTTAAAATTTTAAATAACACTTTTCTTATTTTAAAAGTAACATATGGCCATGTCAGAAAGACTTTGAAAAAACAGGAGAAGTAGAAAATTATAATTATTATAAATTACATAAGCTATAAGTAATGATTTCGCTTTTTAAATAAGAATAATCTGATAGTTATATTTGAATTGCATAGAAAGAAAAGAAATTGAGTTGAAATTTTAAAAGCTGCTAAACTTCAGCCAAAAGTTCTCTAAAGCTAGAGCAAAACTAGAGCTGTTGGTTCCTAAAAATTCATTATAAATTAAAAAGAGGTTATGAAATCTTTAAGATATTGAGGTTATTTTTTTAAGCTACATGTTTCTTACATGGGAATAAGTTTAAATTTTCCAGAAGATAAAATTTAGTCAGTTGTTTCTAAAAAATATTCACAAGTAAAAATCCGAAAATATCCTTTATGTAAGCCCTTTTATTTTTATAAAAGAAAAACAAATTTTAAGATGCAAACATATTTTTGAATGTTTTTCCATAAATGATTAAAAGGGAAAGACTGTTCTGTGAACAAATATGCTATCAAAGTGACAACTCACTTTCAGGAAAAGTACAAATTCATCACAAGAAAATAATTCTAGCTGTTTTGCTATTGGCCCAAGTACATTACCTATAAATTCTGAGTGACATTGGTCATCTCCTCATGCCTGAATTACTCAGCCTGCGGGGGTGTAGCTTAGTGTTTCAGACAGTACTTTTCCTTGGGCATCATTTGCTAAATGTCATGCTGTGTTTGGGTGATGATTTTTTTGTGTGTATTTCTTCTAATTGCCTTTCTTTGTTCTTATTTATCAGAAGAGATATATGTCTTTACTTTATCAATACTCTGTTGTACTTCTAAATTGTATAAGTGTGTAGTGACACTTGTTTTCTTATTGAAGGTATTCTTCCTGTAGTCTTGTTTGCTCTAATATGTATCAACTTCTGTCAGTTGGCTGCCTAGCTGTCATAGTAGGATTTCTTGCATTCACTTCTTCATTGCACTGTGTGGTATATCTTATATTCTGAGTGTTTGTCTTTCTTCTATCATATTTTACAACAGTTTCATTGAGACATAATTCACATATCATACAATTCACCCATTCAATGATGTTTATTATGGTCACATAGTTGTGCAACCATCACCACAATCAATTTTAGAAGATTTTCATCACCACAAAAGAAACTTCATACCCATTAGTAGTCATTCCCCATTTCTCCCCCCCCAACCCCAGCCCTAGGTAACCACTAATCTATTTTCTGTCTCTATATATTTGCTTATTTTGGATATTTGATTTGAATAGAACCATACACTTTGTGACTTTTTGCATCTGGTATCTTTC
This sequence comes from Balaenoptera musculus, assembly GCF_009873245.2. Lineage (NCBI taxonomy): Eukaryota > Metazoa > Chordata > Mammalia > Artiodactyla > Balaenopteridae > Balaenoptera > Balaenoptera musculus. The sequence goes on from NC_045787.1 coordinate 52,752,433, forward strand.
ACTTGACAATGTTTTCAAGGTTCATCCATGTTGTAGCATGTATCAATACTTCACAATTTTTTATTGCCAAATAATATCCTATTTTATGGATATACCACATTTTATTTATCCACTCATTGGTTGATAGAAATTTGAGTTGTTTCCACTTTTTTGGCTATTATGGATAATGTTGCTATGAACATTCATGTACAAGCTTTTGTGGGAACATATATTTTCATTTTTCTTGGATATATACCTAGGAGTAGGATTGTTGGAGCATATGGTAAGTCTGGGTAAATCTATGTTTAATCTTTAAGGAACTGTCACTGTTTTGCAAAGTGGCTATATCATTTAAAAATCCCACCAGCAGTGTATAAGATTTCCAGTTTCTCCACATCCTCATCAAAACCTATTATCTATCTTTTTTATTATAGCCATCCCAGTAGGTACACAATGGTATTACATTGTTATTTTGATTTGCATTTTCCTGGTGGCTAATCTTTTATTACTGTTTAATTTTGCTAAAGTATATCCAAAAGTAATTTTTTTTAAGAAAAATACTTGTATGGGCCAAAATGCCCTTTTATGGGGTGGGGTCATATTTTGCATTTTATTCTAATCTAATTCATGTATTTAAGGCACTTGAGACATGTCTTCTTAATTACTTAACACCCTCCCTGTGGAATAAATATTTTCAAATTCACTTTTATTTGCTCTTTTTGTTTTTCTGTAGACTTGTAGTCACATAGGAAATGTTTCATGTTTTCACAGGAAAAGCATAGAGTGCATAAAAGTGGCATTAGAACATTATAAATTTCTTTTTTTAATTTCTATTTGCGTTTTTGGGCCAAGATGAAGACACACTTACTAAAAGGTGACTGGCAATTGAAAAAACAAAAATGTGTGGGTCCTGGAGTATTCTAGAAGCTCAAGAAAAGAGACGCCCCTCCCCAAAAAAAAGCCTAGTGTTTGCCTCTTACATAACAATTTCTATTTCTAGAAGCTATATAAAAAAGATAGAACTTCATAATTGAACAGTAATTTAAATACGTTATTGACCAAGATTTCTCCTATTTGTAGTGGTTGAGGCATGGGAATTTCTAAAGTGGTCAGTTTATTGGGGCTGCTGCCTATGGTCAAAGTCTGATTGTACATGTCTAGGTATCACATATGATCCTGGGTTGCACAAAGACACGTACATGCTAGAGCAGGAAAAACGAAAAAAGCTTCTGATCTAGGCTGCCCCCCTTATTTATAGATGCAGAAATCAAGGTCTAGAAAGATTCAAGTCTCAAAGCTTGTTTGTAGAAAGAGGAGGCTCGAATGCAGGTCCCCTGACTCTTCAACCACTGCTCTTTGAACTAGCCAGTGTTTAAGGTAGTGAAACACTTCCCATTTAATATACCTACACACAAACATCCACTCAGCTTCACAAAAATCTCCCTTGAAATGCTGAGGCCCATTCATTGACTCCAAGTTAAAACATCCTCTTCATCAGAACAATGTAAGATTTAAATGTCACTTGATGTTGCTTTGTTATCTCATTTTTGCTTCTAGTTATGCATATTTAAAAACCTATCTCAACCGAGAATATTTTGGTTTTTGTTCCTCTATATGATGCAAACATTTAGTTTTTTTCCATTGCATTCTCCTGGGGACAACCACCATTACCTGTTATTTCCCAGTTAATACATCTTTGTTGAGGACTTATTCTCTGCCTAGAACCCTGGCAAGCACTCTCCTGGGTGGATGCTCTCTGGGGAGTGTTGACAGGCAAAAAAAAGGTCTTCACCCTTTGTGCCCATCACCATGTTTTGCCCTCTGTCTTCTTTATTTTTCAATATTATTCCTTCATGACCCCTGAACCACCAGTGAAACTATTCACTACTGCCCAAGTATCCATGTCTATTTTTCCCTCAACCATTTCTCTTTCCACACAAAGTGGATGACCAGATGCATTGCCCCAAACTCTGCCCACTAGCAGGATTTTTCCTCACTGTCCTTTCCCTGGATCATTCCTGAGTAAGACTGTAGTACAATAACAGTCCATTTTCATCTGTGCCCACATTTGAACTGACTCATCTATGAATAATCTCAGTCTTTTTCTTCCTCCTTCAGCTGGTCTGAAGGACTCCCACGTGGTCAGAGATGTGAGCTGAGAGAGAGAAGCCAGTTAAATAGTGGTTGATGACATGGCAATCTTGACCAGTTGATTGTGCAGCTTACTTGTGTCTGTGGCCTTGCTCATCTCTGATCCTAGATGTACCATTTCCATCTTACGATTGCTTTTGAGACTGCATGATCTATGGCTTGGTAAACAAAACCTATCTATAATGGACAGCTGTGGCTTCATAGTCACTTCGTGATCTGGTTAGAAGCTCAGTCTTTACCAGGGCCCGGTAGCATAGCAGGAGCTGTATTTTGAATGGTGTATGTGATTCTAGACTTCAGATGGCAGGCCCTTGCTCCAGAACCGTAATGGTCTACATTGTGATTTCCCTGTAAGGGCTGGCTATAAGCTCCACAGAATATTTCTTTTTGATACCAGTGCCTCTAGTACCGTAGCATCTGCTGGATTTTGTGGTCCAGGGTACAGGGATGATTATTCCATGGACTGCATTTGCTACTTTATTTTCCACTTAATGCTCTCAGCCTAGTGTCACTTAGTAAATGGATTGGAGCAGTATTCCCAGCTGTGAAATATGCTGCCTCTAGAACCTGTGTTTCCTTCATAGTGACAGAAGAAGCAAGATGCAACAATCTGTCCCTTACTTTAGAGGAATGTCTAAGCATGCCCTGGACCTCTGGACACTTAAAAACCTCACTGATGTAGAGGAAACTCAAATCTTTATAGAGTTTACCTCCCACCCTCAGGAACAAAGGTATTTTGCAATAGCCTTCAAGTCCAATTAACATGCCACGTATACAGTGAACCAATGTGATATTCTGTGGAATATCCAGATGGTTCTGGTCCCTTCATACCACACTATGACAGAGGGTTAGAGAATTGATGGAGCCCTGAGGCAAGATCTTAAATATTGTCATTCCTGCATGAATGGGAATTGCTTCTGATCCTCCTTTGATAAGGTTGGAAAAGAAGTCATCTGCCCAATTATGTTCCTAAGGATATGTCGATCTGTTTGAGTAGAAATACCACATCTGACATAGCATCTACAGTTAGGGCTAATGCTTGGTTGAGTTAGTGGAAGTCCAGTATCATCAGTGGGGATCCATCTGCTTTTTGTAGGGGCCAGACTGGTAAATTCAATGGAGAAGCGAAGGTGACCACCCTCTAGGTCTTTAAGGGTAACACTAACCTCTGACAATCTACTCAGGATGCAAAAATCTTTTTGATTCACTCTCTTGGATAGAGGAAGGGGCAGTTTCATAAACTTCTACTTCGACTTACCCACTATAATAGCTATTTCACCACAGGCCAAGGAACCAATGTAGGGTTTCTGCCAACTTCTAAGCATGACCGTCCATGCTGAAGGGTCCACCAACTGGACCCTCTGAGCCAAACACAGGACATGATCCCATTTATTACCTGGCACTCAGATGCCACCGCTCTAACAGGGGCTATGATGATGCTTTAAGTCCTAGGCTAGCAACATTAACACAGAACATTTCCCAAGGAGTTCTCAAAATGTCTGGTTATCCCCTTTCCTTGGTATGTTGTTACCCAAGGAAGTAGATGTTGTTCCATTCCAATTGGGAGACTCATTCCTGTACACTCTTGCTATGATGCTGCAGGGCCCTTTCTGATCAGAACATGGCTTCCCTTTCTGTCAGTGAGTTCAAATCTGAGATATAGACCCAAGTTTAGAAATTGATGTTGGTGAAGCAGACTGATTGGGGTTGAGTATTCAACCTTCTCTGAGCTCTACTATCCTGATAATTAAGTTCTGGGCCTGGTTCTCAGATTTTTCTGTCCTCAGTTATTAGAAATGAGTCTCTTTCTATGCTGCCAATAAGACCCTCTGACTTTCACATTTTGTCTTATGTTGGGGATTAATCTTCCTCAGCATTTTGCTGTCTTTATCCTAATACATCAATAGCACAAGAGCAGCCATCCAATTTCATAATCGTCATGATTTCTACTTCCCCCATACTTCTCAAACTCTCCTCAGATCTTGCACCAACCAGTGCACTCTTTTTAGCTGGTATCTCATTCCAGTTTGCCACTGGTAATAGCATTAATAACTGCACCAGTACTACCCACACACACTGGGGGCTCTGAGTCCTCAACCTGTCACTAGTGATGGGGTTCTCATTGGCAGCTGGCTGGCAAATAATCTAGTTCAAAAATTCCAGTTTAGAGACTGCATCCTAGGACCACTTTTGGTATCAACTCTCTTTTGTCAATTCCCCAGAAAATAGACTCTGAGATAAAGACTTGTATGCAAGAAGTTTGCAGGGGAAATGAGAGAAGTAAGACTGTGAGAAAGAGAAATTGAACTCCAATGTGGTTGCAATAGAGGCCTTAGCAGGTCTCTCTGGGATCTATGGCACTGTGATGATATGTCAGGGATTTCCCAAATTGAGGCTAGGAGGTCACCAGAACCAGTCACTGGATTCTGGCCGCCTCCAGGGAAGGTATGTTAACTTGCGTGAGTCAGGTCCCTTTGTCCACAAGCAAATACCGTATGGAGCTGAGACTCAGCTGCGAGCCATCAGCAGCCAACATTTCTGGCAACTGAGGAGATGAGTACCTTGGTCCTGAAGGGGGCATCAGAGTGGTACAGGACAGTATCCACTACATCGTGATCCAACTATAAAGATCCCAATGAATGCTACTGCAATTTTAGTCTTCTGTTGCTTTTTTTTTTTTTACATCTTTATTGGAGTATAATTGCTTTACAATGGTGTGTTACTTTCTGCTTTATAACAAAGTGAATCAGTTATACATATACATATGTTCCCATATCTCTTCCCTCTTGCATCTCCCTCCCTCCCACCCTCCCTATCCCACCCCTCTAGGTGGTCACAAAGCACCGAGCTGATCTCCCTGTGCTATGCGGTTGCTTCCCACTAGCTAGCTATTTTACGTTTGGTAGTGTATATATGTCCATGCCACTCTCTCACTTTGTCACATCTTACCCTTCCCCCTCCCCATATCCTCAAGTCCATTCTCTAGTAGGTCTGTGTCTTTATTCCTGTCTTGCCACTAGGTTCTTCATGACCTTTTTTTTTTTTTCCCTTAGATTCCATATATATGTGTTAGCATACTGTATTTGTTTTTTTCTTTCTGACTTACTTCACTCTGTATGACAGACTCTAACTCCATCCACCTCACTACAAATAACTCCATTTCGTTTCTTTTTATGGCTGAGTAATATTCCATTGTATATATGTGCCACATTTTCTTTATCCATTCATCTGTCGATGGACACTTAGGTTGCTTCCATGTCCTGGCTATTGTAAATAGAGCTGCAGTGAACATTTTGGTACATGACTCTTTTTGAATTATGGTTTTCTCAGGGTATATGCCCAGTAGTGGGATTGCTGGGTCGTATGGTAGTTCTACTTTTAGTTTTTTAAGGAACCTCCATACTGTTCTCCATAGTGACCGTATCAATTTACATTCCCACCAACAGTGCAAGAGTGTTCCCTTTTCTCCACACCCTCTCCAGCATTTATTGTTTCTAGATTTCTGACCAGTGTGAGATGATATCTCATTGTAGTTTTGATTTGCATTTCTCTAATGATTAATGATGTTGAGCATTCTTTCATGTGTCTGTTAGCAATCTGTATATCTTCTTTGGAGAAATGTCTATTTAGGTCTTCTGCCCATTTTTGGATTGGGTTGTTTGTTTTTTTTGTTATTGAGCTGCATGAGCTGCTGGAGATTAATCCTTTGTCAGTTGCTTCATTTGCAAATATTTTCTCCCAAAAATTTTGTTGCTTTTTAAGATTACAAAATTTATTTTAAAAATCAGCGAAAGACAAAGAACTAGAAATCTAATGGAGCAAGAAAATATCCTGCTGGGACAATATAAGCAAAATCTTTGTTTAGGGATAGGTCACATTTCTTCTGCTTTATCTAAGAATTATCCCAGGCTTTTGAAAAGGGAAGCATGTGTTTGAAATATTACATAAACTATCTGCAGGCTGTGAGGGTAAAGGCTACTAGAAAGTGCTAGAGATTTTTGGGGGTTTAATTGTGCACTCCTCTAGTTATTCTTCAGCAGAAGTTCCAGTTGTACTTGTCAAAGATATAAAGTTTCTTTGAATGATGAAATCTTCTTTTCCCTTCGCTTCTGCTTTCCCCTTCAGTTCTCCCTGCTCCATCAGCATTTATCTCTGTGTGAGTCTATTAAGATGCTTTCTAGGGTGGACACAGAAAAATTAAGAGCGTATCAAGAAACTATAAGGAATAAATAATAAACTTTAAATTTATTTATTTAAATAAGTAAATAAACTATTTATTTACTTATTTAAATTTATTTAATTTACTTTTTAAAATTTTTGCCTGAGTTGGGTCTTCGTTGCTGCACACGGGCTTTCTCTAGCTGCGGCGAGTGGGGGCTACTCTTCGTTGCGGTGCGCGGGCTTCTCGTTGCGGTGGCTTCTCGTTGCGGAGCAAGGGCTCTAGGCGCGCAGGCTTCAGTAGTTGTGGCATGAGCTTTAAGTAGTTCCTTAAACAGATGATTAAAGAAGTCGAGAATTTAGATTTTACTAACATTTTCACACTGTACGGAAGTCCAGGGAACATGATATGCCAACCACAGGAGAAAGCCCTATCGAACACTTAGTAACACACCTCTGGGTCTATCAACCAAAATGCTGGTTAGATGCTTCTTTTGCCAAATTCTTGAAGATTTGGGAGAAAAATCTGAATTGTATCTCCATGACTTTACGGTGGGAGAAAACCCTCTGAGACATTATATGAATGTAGAAACAAAGTCCTACAGATACATGTACGTTATGCTAATAAGAAAATACCTAGCTGTAGAACTGAGGAGGGTCATTTCTTTTACACACACACACACACACACACACACACATACACATATTCTCCAGAATCAATTGAAAAGTTGACAGATCAACCACTGACAGCCAAAAAACTCTAAAATATGTTTTAAATCCTAAGAATAATTACTATTCTTAGCATAATGTAATGTCCTCAGCCTCCGACAGCATAGATCTCATTGTTAAGTACCTTGGCCTTTATTATGTGAAGAATACTCAAGGAAGCAAGAACCCAAGGATAGTAAATCAGGGGTTGTACACTGCCATTCCATCAATTAAGTCTGGTCCACTGATTTTTCTTTTGGTTTCTAGTATCTATTAATATTCTGAAAAATCAGAAACCTCAGCAACACTGAGCTTGCCTATGTGAAGCATGGCTTCATCATTTCCTTCCAGCCCTCTCCCACGTGCCCTTTTCACTCTATTGAGAGACTTGAATGCAGCCCTAAGAAAAAATATCAAAACAGCTAACAAGGCAATTAGTAAACACAGGTTGCAAGAAGTTAAGGATGAATTATGTTGTTGCTTACTTAACCCTAAGGATGTGACCAAGAGAAATAACTAAATAAAAACCTTGTTGTACAAGGCCTCTTATGTAAAGTCACTAATTTGATCAATTATCCATTACATGTGTTTAGTAAATTAGACAATATGTTCACCTAAAGAAAGACAATGCCCTCTAGACATCCATGTTGTAGATGTTGTCATATAATGACATAAACAGCTGTAGAACAAGAAAAAAACATAATTAGTATTTTGTTCTAAGTAAAGAAAATAAAATAGACAGAACATTCATAAACAGTTACAAACAAGTTCTTTCAAGTTATGATATTATTAGCTGGGGCGTATGAACCATAAATTCTAAGGGAACAGTCACTTGGTAATTGTATTCAGAACACTCTTATTAACTTAGACCAATTCCAGGAATGAGTAGTAGGAACAAGCACAATTAACATAAAACTAGAGAGCTGTACTTAGGAGGAGGAACTCGGAAAGCCCAGCTCTGTAGGGTGGTGAAGACTTTAGGGAATCCATGGCGTTAGAACATGCAAAGTAGTTGCTTTTGAAGGCCTTAGAACAGTTAAGCCACTGGTATCATGTGTTACAGAGGTAGCATCAGGTTCCTGGCAAGCTGGCCTGGAATGAAGGAAGCAATTACCTCATGACATTTGCCACACCATATGGCAGGTGGAGATATCTCAGGATGCCATCCAACGGCTCCTCCGCGCAGGAACTCTTCTAGTGAGCGTCACTTGATACACAAAGCTTGTGAAGAGTTCAAATTCTCGTAGATGATTATATTATCCAGATAAAAAGGCAAGACTACAACCTGAGAACTTTGCAAGAGCCAAGCCAAGAAAGAAATGCTATGTATAGTGATAATGAACTAGAAGTTAGAGGCCCAACCAAAGCCATAGAAACTATGGGCAATGGATCAATATTTACTGATCTCAGATTGAAGTAGCTAAGGATGTGGGACGAGGTCAGATTGGTGCTTAATATTACTTCTGTCTCTATTATTATTTTCATCACACTAAGCATAATTATTCTTGATCATGAACTTATTATATGCCAGGCACTGTGCTTTCTGCTTTTCCTATTTTAGGATGTTTAATGAACATTTGCTGAATGAAAGGGTGAGTTAATTCTTCCAGCCATCCTGCAGGGATTACAGATGGGAAGTTAAGCATCTTGCTCAAGGTGTCACTGCAAATAGGCCAAAAAAAAAAAAAAAAAAAAAGCTAGAAATCAAATCCAGATCTGCCTCATTACAAAACCCATGAATTCTATACTCATGGTTTGTGCTAGAAGCTGAAGACAGATTGAAGTTATAAGTCACCAGTAACCACTCAAAGAGTAGTATTAATGTGCAATAAGAGAGAGAAAGAGAGTAGCTGAGCAGACTCAACAGGAGAGTCTAAACAAGGGCTAGAGACCTGGAAGTGCAGGAGAGGGGGGTGCAGCCAGACAGAGGCTTAGTTAGATGGCTGTGCTGGACTTGGCTTAGGTGCTCACCCTCTGACTCTGGACATGAAGAATCTGCCTGTCAGTAGTCATGGTCTCTCATGGGTTTTGGCTTCACATCTCTAGCTACTGCTCTCTATAGGATGTTCTATTCTATGGTTGAGAAGGTTGGGGGAATGAATGAGAGGTCTGTGCAGTACAGCTGTGGTCCTAGGTGCAGGTCATCCTTGACTCTGAATGTCCAGGTTGTTGAGGTTCTCAAAGTCTGGGATTTTCATAAGGTTTTCTTTCACTTTATGCATAGAATGAGCTCACAGGAAGGAGTGGTCCAAGCTGCCAGCACTTTTAATCTCTGCTTCTATCCCTATGGACTTTCATCTGTAGCCAACTGTGGGACTTATGAGCTGGGGAGGTGGGGACTCATTTGGCACTATGTCTGTAATTCATCACCACTCTCTACCCCTTGCTTGAAGAATTTTCAAACAGCTCTTCCAAGAATAACCCAGCAAATATGTTTATTTTCCAGGAGTGGGGACCCTATCTGTCCCAGCCAGACAGCATTTTGTCTCACCCCATGCCAGTAGACATCACTGCAGAGTACATACATTATTATGTCAAGCAGCTAAGCCATTAGGTACAAGATTGGGTACAAGAGTTGATCTGCTACCAATACTGTTTTCCTAATGTCATCTAGTGTAGGACAAACGCAAGAAAAATTTGAAGCTAAGCCAGTGGACTTTGTTTGACAAATCCAGCTGATTCTCAATTATCCTGACTAATGAGGCACAGAAATTGCCTGAGAACAATGATGGATAAGTCTCAAGCTGTATTCAGCAAAGCACATCACCTATAGGAGGGTTATGAAAAAGCCACAAAAAGGGTATGTGTCCCTGGATATAAGTGGGACAACTAGACTGGGTTTTGAACTTATATTTCCAAGTCATACTAATATTAGCACTAAATTGCAGCAAAACAGATGGACTTAACTTCAGAAAACCAAGGAAAGCTTCCAGAGAGCCTAATTGAACAGATTGCTATAGCCATATAAATAAGTCAAGTAGGACCTCATGCATGTTCCAGGGAAAACTCTGAGATTGTGTGTGCGTGTGTGTGTGTGTGTATGTGTGTGTATAGTCAACTAAGCAGAAACTGATAGAAACCATTTTTGCTGGAGGATGTATTGCTGTGCCATGGATATGACTGTGTATCAAGATCCTTCTAATACTTGCAGTAACTAACTCTTTGGGAAGAGATCTAAGTTACCCTCAACAATCCCGAATTCCACACAAGTATTGCTAGGGTTATAGAGAAACTCTGTGTTTTGACTCTAGAATACCAGCAAAGGAAAAGGCAACATGTTAAAACAATTCTCTATTAAATTCCAAGCATGGGAGAATTTCACCTACTTCATCATGGAAATCTGTTTCAATTATTACTAACAAAACCAAGTGTCTTCTATTAGTTAAGTCGTTCCAAAGGAACATACATTTTTTCCAATTACCATGGCTTCCTCCCCTCTTGTAACCTACTGTAATTTTTTCCACAAGGGTTATTAAGTAATTTTGTTTGTTTAAAGCTGCCCAGAAAGTGTCCCTTCCAAATATTGTTCTTTTAAATTTTTATTCAGAGTAGAGTGTGTTGAATGATGCCTCATTGTTAGATCAACCTTCTTAATCCCATTAAATAATGCAATCATAGTGGGTGGGTGGAGTGGTGGGGGAATGCAGGGGGGCAGATATATGAAAAAGGTGTCCACATCCTCATAGTGGAAGTGGATCATTATGGCCTCTCCCAAAGAGGGAATCACAGGCTGATTTTTGCCTTGGCATTGCCTGAAAGTGACCCTTGATGGGCATCTGGGCCCTGTTGCCTCTCACAAAGTATTTGTCTCTGGACCTCAGACCCACCTCACTCATGTCACCATCCACGCCTTTGCCTCTACTTCAGCTTCCAGGGAAGCTCAGGCTGGTCCAAGTCCCATTTCAGAGCTTTAATACTTAACCTTTTAGAAGCCATAGAATGAACTCCTTTACTGGTCAGGGCATGCTGCCCCAAAGCCCCAACCAAGTAACTCATTGTATGGTTCCTCCCCTCCTGCCAAGCCTTCCATTTTCCTTATTTTACCTTCTTCTAAACTTGGTCTTGCAATACAAATATGGGAGTGCTGGAAATCCAGTCGAAGGAGACTTCAAAAAGGTTACGTGCAGTTGAGTAGTGTAATTTGTCTAGTCTCTGCTTATCATTTACTGTGGCTTTCTAGGGGTCAAAGTAGTCAAGCATTTGGGGACTTTGCTGTTGAGGACAATAATTATAGAAGGTTTGACCTTAGAACTTGGGAGGTGGGGTGGGAAGAAAGATGTGTCTTTATTCTTAATGATTAGTAATTATTATTTAGTACACAATGAACAACTGGCCTAGTTTAGCCTTTTCTCTGGGTTCTCAAACTATAAGTTATTTTTAAATTATAGGTTATAGCCCATTATTGTCTCATGAAATAAACTTATTGAATCATGACCAGACTTTTTTAAATAATAGAATGTATCAATAGTAAGGGTGTGTTCTTTTACATACATATGTAGGAAATGAGTGTGTACTGGATCAAAATGTAAAATACATTTCCTACCATAGATTGAGTTAAAAAAAAAAAAAGAGCCAAGGTTCTACATCAATACTCACATATTCAGAGATCCCCAAGGATCAGGCAGATAACACACATTTTTGCTTAGACCAATACCAGTCAGAATAAGGCTGTGAGCACAGTAGATTACTAGAGAGCTCATGCCCCATCTAAAGGTATGAATGATTCAGTATTTTAAAATACAAAATCCACTGTGCAGACCTAATTCACTTGGGAAGAAGCCAATAAGCATGTTGTCCAATTATAAGACGCAGTTGGCCTCTGGAATGGGAAAAAGGTAAAAGTAGAAATGGAAAATGGAAGTTTGTGGCTGCTGAGAATAGTCTGAACATGACTCCTGATAGGTCTTAGGGTATTACAGAAGCAAGGAAAGATGAGGGAAAAGCATGATCTCTGTGTGACCATTTTTCCTTGGCCTTAGAAGAAGAGTATGATGGTAGAAGTAAGTTTGAGTCTTAATTCCAATACTTCTTCATTTTCTCTGTGATTTTGGACAAGTTACTTAAATGATCTGACACTCAGTTTCTTCCTTTGCAATATGGGAATATTAATACCTATTTTATAGTGAAGATTACAGATAATGTATTATAAATATGCAGCATTAGCACGAACCATAGTGTTAAGTGGGCACTTTAATTATCATTTTGTGATCTCCACAAGAGTAACATAATTTCAGCTAATTTTAGTGATTAACTAAATAAATTCAGAAAGGGAATTACAAAAGATTTTATTTCACTCTGGTTTTTGACAAATCCTTTGAATATTTTAATCAATCACATAGTGGGAAGATATGTACTGGTTTGGGAGGGCTATTTGACAATATCTATCAAAAATATTTCTAAAAATCTCATATAAAGCCTCAAAAAATTTAAAAGGATTGAAATTATACAAAGTATTCTCCCCAACCACAGTAGAATGAAAGTAGAAATCAAAACACAGAAAGGAATGAGGGAAATTCATGACGATGTGGAAATTAAACAACATATTCCTAAATAACAAATTAATCAATGAAGAAATCAGAAATATTGATAGAAAATAGACTGAAAAGAATGGAAATGAAGACACAAAACAAAAATTTATAAAATGCTGTTAAAAAAGTACTTAGAGGGGCCATAAAAGGGGAAATCGACAGCAACACGATCATAGTAGGGGACTTTAACACACCACTTTCACCAATGGACAGATCATCCAAAATGAAAATAAATAAGGAAACACAAGCTTTAAATGATACATTAAACAAGATGGACTTAATTGATATTTATAGGACATTCCACCCAAAAACAACAGAATACACATTTTTCTCAAGTGCTCATGGAACATTCTCCAGGATAGATCATATCTTGGGTCACAAATCAAGCCTTGGTAAATTTAAGAAAATTGAAATCGTATCAAGTATCTTTTCTGACCACAACGCTATGAGACTAGATATCAATTACAGGAAAAGATCTGTAAAAAATACAAACACAGGGAGGCTACACAATACAGTACTTAATAACGAAGTGATCACTGAAGAAATCAAAGGGGAAATCAAAAAATACCTAGAAACAAATGACAATGGAGACACGACGACCCAAAACCTATGGGATGCAGCAAAAGCAGTTCTAAGAGGGAAGTTTATAGCAATACAAGCCTACCTCAAGAAACAGGAAACATCTCGAATAAACAACCTAACCTTGCACCTAAAGCAATTAGAGAAAGAAGAACAAAAAAACCCCAAAGCTAGCAGAAGGAAAGAAATCATAAAGATCAGATCAGAAATAAATGAAAAAGAAATGAAGGAAACAATAGCAAAGATCAATAAAACTAAAAGCTGGTTCTTTGAGAAGATAAACAAAATTGATAAACCATTAGCCAGACTCATCAAGAGAAAAAGGGAGAAGACTCAAATCAATAGAATTAGAAATGAAAAAGGAGAAGTAACCTCTGACACTGCAGAAATACAAACGATCATGAGAGATTACTACAAGCAACTCTATGAAAATAAAATGGACAACCTGGAAGAAATGGACAGATTCTTAGAAATGCACAACCTGCCGAGGCTGAACCAGGAAGAAATAGAAAATATGAACAGACTAATCACAAGCACTGAAATTGAAACTGTGATTAAAAATCTTCCAACAAACAAAAGCCCAGGACCAGATGGCTTCACAGGCGAATTCTATCAAACATTTAGAGAAGAGCTAACACCAATCCTTCTCAAACTCTTCCAAAATATTGCAGAGGGAGGAACACTCCCAAACTCATTCTACGAGGCCACCATCACCCTGATACCGAAACCAGACAAAGATGTCACAAAGAAAGAAAACTACAGGCCAATATCACTGATGAACATAGATGCAAAATTCCTCAACAAAATACTAGCAAACAGAATCCAACAGCACATTAAAAGGATCATACACCATGATCAAGTGGGGTTTATTCCAGGAATGCAAGGATTCTTCAATATACGCAAATCAATCAACGTGATACATCATATTAACAAATTGAAGGAGAAAAACCATATGATCATCTCAGTAGATGCAGAGAAAGCTTTCGACAAAATTCAACACCCATTTATGATAAAAGCCCTGCAGAAAGTAGGCATAGAGGGAACTTTCCTCAACATAATAAAGGCCATATATGACAAACCCACAGCCAACATTGTCCTCAATGGTGAAAAACTGAAACCATTTCCACTAAGATCAGGAACAAGACAAGGTTGCCCACTCTCACCACTATTATTCAACATAGTTTTGGAAGTGTTAGCCACAGCAATCAGAGAAGAAAAAGAAATAAAAGGAATCCAAATCGGAAAAGAAGAAGTAAAGCTGTCACTGTTTGCAGATGACATGATACTATACATAGAGAATCCTAAAGATGCTACCAGAAAACTACTAGAGCTAATCAATGAATTTGGTAAAGTAGCAGGATACAAAATTAATGCACAGAAATCTCTTGCATTCCTATACACTAATGATGAAAAATCTGAAAGTGAAATTAAGAAAACACACCCATTTACCACTGCAACAAAAAGAATAAAATATCTAGGAATAAACCTACCTAAGGAGACAAAAGACCTATATGCAGAAAATTAGAAGACACTGATGAAAGAAATTAAAGATGATACAAATAGATGGAGAGATATACCATGTTCTTGGATTGGAAGAATCAATATTGTGAAAATGACTCTACTACCCAAAGCAATCTACAGATTCAATGCAATCCCTATCAAATTACCACTGGCATTTTTCACAGAACTAGAACAAAAAATTTCACAATTTGTATGGAAATACAAAAGACCCCGAATAGCCAAAGCAATCTTGAGAACGAAAAATGGAGCTGGAGGAATCAGGCTCCCTGACTTCAGACTATATTACAAAGCTACAGTAATCAAGACAGTTTGGTCCTGGCACAAAAACAGAAATATAGATCAATGGAACAGGATAGAAAGCCCAGAGATAAACCCACGCACATATGGTCACCTTATCTTTGATAAAGGAGGCAAGCATATACAGTGGAGAAAAGACAGCCTCTTCAATAAGTGGTGCTGGGAAAATTGGACAGGTACATGTAAAAGTATGAAATTAGAACACTCCCTGACACCATACACAAAAATTAACTCAAAATGGATTAAAGACCTAAGTGTAAGGCCAGACACTATCAAACTCTTAGAGGAAAACATAGGCAGAACACTCTATGACATAAATCACAGCAAGATCCTTTTTGACCCACCTCCTAGAGAAATGGAAATAAAAACACAAATAAACAAATGGGACCTAATGAAACTTAAAAGCTTTTGCACAGCAAAGGAAACCATAAACAAGACCAAAAGACAACCCTCAGAATGGGAGAAAATATTTGCAAATGAAGCAACTGACAAAGGATTAATCTCCAAGATTTACAAGCAGCTCATGCAGCTCAATAACAAAAAAACAAACAACCCAATCCAAAAATGGGCAGAAGACCTAAAAAGACATTTCTCCAAAGAAGATATACAGATTGCTAACAGACACATGAAAGAATGCTCAACATCATTAATCATTAGAGAAATGCAAATCAAAACTACAATGAGATATCATCTCACACCGGTCAGAATGGCCATCATCAAAAAATCTCGAAACAATAAATGCTGGAGAGGGTGTGGAGAAAAGGGAACACTCTTGCACTGTTGGTGGGAATGTAAATTGATACAGCCACTATGGAGAACAGTATGGAGGTTCCTTAAAAAACTAAAAATAGAACTACCATACGACCCAGCAATCCCACTCCTGGGCATATACCCTGAGACAACCATAATTCAAAAAGAGTCATGTACCAAAATGTTCATTGCAGCTCTATTTACAATAGCCAGGACATGGAAGCAACCTAAGTGTCCATCATCGGATGAATGGATAAAGAAGATGTGGCACATATATACAATGGAATATTACTCAGCCATAAAAAGAAATGAAATGGAGGTATTTGTAGTGAGGTGGATGGAGTTAGAGTCTGTCATACAGAGTGAAGTAAGTCAGAAAGAAAAAAACAAATACAGTATGCTAACACATATAAATGGAATCTAAGGGGGAAAAAAAAGGTCATGAAGAACCTAGTGGCAAGACGGGAATAAAGACACAGACCTACTAGAGAATGGACTTGAGGATATGGGGAGGGGGAGGGGTAAGATGTGACAGGGTGAGAGAGTGGCATGGACATATATACACTACCAAATGTAAAATAGCTAGCTAGTGGGAAGCAGCCGCATAGCACAGGGAGATCAGCTCTGTGCTTTGTGACCACCTAGAGGGGTGGGATAGGGAGGGTGGGAGGGAGGGAGATGCAAGAGGGAAGAGATATGGGGACATATGTATATGTATAACTGATTCACTTTGTTATAAAGCAGAAACTAACACACCATTGTAAAGCAATTATACTCCAATAAAGATGTTAAAAAAAAAAAAGATGGGGTTGGTCATCAGAAAGACCAACAGAATAGAGGATTGGAAGGGGGAGGGGCTGGAAATTAAGCTCTATTAAAAAAAAAAAAGAGGATTAACAGCAAAGACACCTAAAAGAAGAGCACCCGTGGGTGGAATGTGAGGTGTTCATTGATTAAGAGTTGGAAGAACTAATTTCTTTCCTATAGTTCCAAGGGATTTCATAGCAACAGAAAAGAACAGAGTCCTAGTCCTTTAAACCATGAGGCACCAGTTTGTCTGACATATTTCTCGATATCTTCCAGGTACATGGAATATAGGTATTCCAAAATGGGTAAAAGAGAAATCTTCCTTTTCATTGTTTAAAACCCCTCCAAGGAGACTCTGAATTCTGTTAGAAAGACAAACCATTCTTCTTCCTGTAGGAGCCTAAGCTCTTCAGGTCTCATCTACATCTCTCTTGTTTCCATTTAAATTTAGTGCCTCCTCTGTAGTGCTTAGAGTAAAGAGAGAGGCTCCCCCTTCCTGGGAAAACTGAAGTTTCCCACCGGCCCCCAGCTCCCCATGGGATGGGGCATGGCTTCACGCCACATGATTTACCCTGAGGTGCAAAAAACAGTGTTCTGTAAACAGTTCTAACAACTATTATAAAGTACTAAGGCTGCTCTGCCAATCAGATCCCTGATAAGCTGAGCACTCCTTGCCCTATCATAACAGAGCACATGTTGCCTTCAGGTCTAGCTGTGAAAATGACAGAGCAATGCTCCCAAACAGGTTGGGTGGTGAACATGGGCCCCATGACTCACCCTTACCTTAGTTCTAACAGACGGGCTTTGGAAACCAGGCTGGTTAGGGTCTGCTAGGCGGATTCCATGTGCTGCTCCATCCTGTCTGAATTGCTCAGAAGGAGTCTTGAGCCCTGTGTGTCTAGGCGGGATGGGAGTGGGGCAGATCAAGAATGTGGCATCAGAACAGAAGCGGTGATTTCCTAAGTCCTTGGTCAGCTGTGCGAAGCCTAATGTCTCGTTCAGTGCAAGTTTCATGAAGTCAAACCACCAGATCAAGCTTGGGAAAGTTACCTGTTGTTCGGATTGGTTTTTACCCTTTGCGTCTTGTATAAATTTGAAAACAACAAATAAGATGTCAGCATTTTTCTTGCATACCCTCTGTCATCCTAGTCCCGATTTCAGTAGATTCTACTGTGTCAGCTGAATGGAAGAAATATGCTGCTCATGTCCATGTTTCCATAAGCACATAATTTTACTTATACTACAAAGTAGTAATTATTCCGATAAAACGATGAAATATTAATAAAGGTGGAATTATGAGTTTGACATTACCAATGGCAATATAAAGATTATCGATTTTTTTTTCTGTTACTGAAATGGTTTGAATTGTATTCCTTGTCCAAGGCCTCGGGAATTATTAAAATTCCTTGACTACACAAGCGTCTCATGAAATGTGTTAATGAGATTGTTTTCTGATATGCAAAAGTGTCCTGACACGGTTTTGAAACGCATGCTGCACATCCCCAACCAATTATCATACAAAATGCAACTATTTCTCTTTGTCAATCACTAGCGCCTGAATAGACAGCATTAGACCCAGCTGCATAATTCTGGCTTAATTTTCATGGCTGATACTATAGTAATGTTGTGAGGCATTTACTTAGCAACAGGGGTAAATGTTTGTTTTAAATGTGATTTCCTTTCTTCAGCCTCTTTGGAAATACGCCTAAATTAAGAAGTGGGCCTTCAGTTTCTTCAGAAGAGCGAGCATGTGTTTGCACACACACCTCGGCTTGGCTTGTTTTTTCTTCCTCCCCGTGGTGATTGTGATGAGATGAGTGTTTGTGCTAGCAAAATTCTGGAGTGCGGACAAACTGTGCTGCACGTTTATTAATGCAAGATGGAAAATGTGACCAAAATATTGTAGAAAATCTAATTTATGTCTGCTCAAGCTTTGTATTAGTTTGCTGGGGTTGCCGTAACAAAGTACCTCAAACTGGGTGCCTTCAACAAAAGAAGCTTATTGTCTCGCAGTTCTGGAGGCTGGAAGTCTGAGATCAAGATGTTGGCAAGGTTGGCTCCTGGGGGCTCTGAAGGAGAATCTTTTCCATTCTTCTCTCCTGGCTTCAGGTGGTCTGCTGGCAATCTTCGGTGTTCCTTGGCTTGAAGATCTCCGCCTTCATCTTCACATGACAACCTCCCTGTGTGTGTGTCCAAATTTCTCCTTTAAGGCACCAGTCATATTGGATTAGGAGCCCACCCTACTCCAGTATGACCTCATCTTAACTAATTACAACTGCAGCAAACCTGTTTTCCCATTCTGCGATCCTGAGGGTTAGGATTTCAACATATGAATTTGTAGGGGACACAATTCAACCCATAACAAGCTTCAAATAAATAATAGACTATGTAATTCAATAAATATATATTAAATTGTAAGTTGATTTTTCAAGATTAGTGTGACATTTGCTTTTCAACTTCTAGTAACTCCCTCAGGACTCTTGTGTCTTCCTTTACCAAGTAGCAGGGAGAAGAGTTATAATTTGCAGCAAAGCCCTTACTGTCCACCGAATTTCGGTCCAGCCTTTCCCGTTACAAGATATTAAAAAGACCTTATTACCAAGTGCTCCTCATTTCAGTCCCTGTTTCCCTCACTGTTTCTATTAATTTTGATAAACATATGAGAGTACATGCTTTGTAAAGGGGCAGGCTTCACTGGGAGTCAAGCTTCATCACAACGTATGTATTAAACTGAGCCCAGAGACCTTTTAAGGTTTGCAAATTCTTACGGCATAGTAAGTTAGGGACTTAAAACTCAGCACTCGTAAGCTATCTTCCACACCCTAAAGAATACTGTAAAAGGATACTAAGTTGGAATAGTTATAGGAAATGTCACATTGAGAGACATGGCTCATCAGGACCTCATTAATTGTTGCAAGATGCACAGACTAGCAAAATCAGGAATTAGGACTAGAGCCACACAAGAGATGGTGGGAAAGGGACATGTATTAGTAGGTGTGAGAGAGAGGTTCAGTCTAGCAGGCAGAATAATGTAGAGTCTGAGAGGCCTGATAACAGATAGCAGGTGGCATGCCAGGCTGGCACAGCCCTGGGGAGGCCCAACTTGGAGTCACAGAGATGGGTAGTAAAGCTTGGCCTTGGGAAATTCAGGAGCAGATGGTGATCAGAAACACAGGCAAGCAGTTGAGATTTGAGAGGTCAGACCCAAGCCACAGTACTTCTGGTAGGAATTTTCTCTCAAATATGGTGGAGACCCTCCTCAACACTTTAATTTGTCACTCCTCAGTTTTTGGAGACATTGCTCTTTCTCTGTTGGCGTCCTGTCGCTCTAATGCTCTCATTCTCCCCGATTCTCCTGCTTGTTATTCATTCACTAAAACCCATTTGCTGTGTGTTTCAGGGAGGGAAAGGTGAGCGTCACAGGGGCAGATGCAGTAAAGCAGTGGGTAGAGATGTCCGATCGCAGTGGGCTGAGGAGGGGGTGGGAGGTAAGAACTAGAGAGTCTTGCTGTGACAGGAAGCAGATGAACAAGTGGTCTCTGAAAGAGACCGGGCAGTCCTCGGGGTCCTGACTCTTCACCACCCACACTCACTTTGAAGTCATTTCACTTATATCCTTCCCTTTCGATGCCATCCATACACTGATTACTCCTCAACTTGTACCTTCAAACCTGACTTCTCTCCTAAGCCTCAGACTCATGCTTCCGACTGCTTACTTGAGCTCTGCATTTGTATGTCTCCAACAGAATCCATCCTCTGCAAAGTTTCCAGAGGGCTCTTCTAAAACTGTAAAGTAGATCATGCCATTTTCTTACTTAAAGGCTTCCAATGGCTTTCTAAAATACTTAGAATAAAGTCCAAATTCCTTTTTATGGCCCTCAAGGTTCTACATAATTTTCCTCCCTAATCTCACTTCCTATCATTTTCCCGTTCTTTCACTATGCTCCAGCCACACTACCAAATTTATGTCTGTTGGTTGAGCAAGCTCTCTGATTGTGAACTTGTAGTTCATTTTACCTGGATGATCATCCACCAGATCTTCACTTGATTGCCTCCTTCTCCTCACTCAGGTCCAAGTGGATAGGTCACTTCTTCCTCAGTGGCCTTTTCCGGACACACAATTCAAAGTAGCAAAGTCCATCCACCCACCTAGGCACTCTTTCGCGTTATACTGGTTAACTTGTTTCATAGTATGTATTCCTGCTTATTTGTTTACATCTATATTGCCTGTTTTTACTCCCAACCTCCCATCACCAAATAGACCATAACTCAAGAGAATAGAGACCTTGGTGGTTTGTGTTTGTTTTTTTGTTTTTGTTTGTTTGTTTGGCTCAGCATGGCATTTCCAGTACTCAAGATAGTACCAGGTATGTAAATGTTCAATAAGCATTTATTGAATAAGTGACTGGAAATATGCCCAAAATCCAGCCATTTCCTACCACCTCAACTGCTTCTGCTCTGGTATAAGCCACCGTCTTCTCTTGCCTCAGTTACTGAAATAACCTCCTAATTGATTTCCCTTCTTCTGCTTTTGCCTCCCTCAGTCTATTCCCAACACAGCGGTCAGAGTGAACTCATTAAAAAGGAGATAAACACTTCTCTGCTCAAAATTCTCCAATAACTTCTCATCTCAGAGTAAAATCCAAAGTCCTCACTTTATCCCAATATTTTGCTACCTCTGATTTCATCACTCTTACTCTCTCCCTTCCTCACTGTACTTCATCTATAGTGACCTCCTTGATATCCCCTGAGGACACCAAGCATGTTTCTGCTTCAGAAATTTTGCACTTGCTGTTCCCTCTGAGTGTAGTTTTCTTCCCCAGACATCCAATGGCTTGCTCTTCTCTTGCACTTCCTTCAAGCCTTAACTAAAAGTGTCACGTTATCATCAAGACCCTAACAGTCTACCATAATATAAATATATATATTATATATATAACTTGTATATATTATATATTTATATGTTATAATATGTAATATAATTATAATAGTATAGTCAACACCAGCCCTATCTTGAAAAAAAAAAGTATCAGTAGAGAGTCAAACATTTAGCTCAATTTGATCTGTATCAGAAATCCTGGTATCATTTTCTTAGCCTTAAAAATTATGCTATTTCAGCTCACAAGTAATGAATTTCAGCTATTCAAGACATTGACTGTATTTTGAGATATCCCTCTTGAGAAAAACCCTTGAAATCATTGAAATGGTGTTTATTGACATCATTAGTGTCATGGAGAAATGATTGTTTTCACTTTCCTCATTTCAAAAACTCTTATGACAAATTTCCCCTTGGCTTCCTCATACTTTAATGGAAAAAAGCAAGGTTTTGATACAAGATGCCTATGTATTTGCTCATGAACCAAAAAGATATATGCTTATTGGCTAGAACATAATAGTATTCAGTTTTCCTCATTTACTTCAATATTAGATCAAGATCAGGAAATATTCTGCCAACTATTCTCTTTGCAAACAGTAGGGTTCTAATGCTCAAGTACTTTAGTCTCCTTTAATGTTCACAGCAGCATATATAAATGGTGTCCTTTAGTACTGATCCCATACACCTATCTCATGAATTGTATTTAACTCTTTTCTTTGGTATTTAACTCTTTGCTAACTATTTTAAAATGTTATCTTTCTATACCATGACTTTTCAATATTAACATAATAAAAATATGTTGATCATTTCTTCTTCATATATGCTCCACTTATGCTGAGAAATTATTCAAATTCTATACATCAGTGGTTTTAGCCAAATATGAAGCAGAACGTATGCTATCAACTATATAAGCTCTAAAACGTTTTATGCTGTGATATTATTAGTATTTTATTATCAGTGCTGTAGCTTCTGAAACTGTCAAATTGTCTCTACATTCCCTGGAATCACCAGAGGTTTATGGATCACACTTGAAGAAACACTGTTACCTGGATGGGGAGCCAATAAAATTGTATTAAAGATTATTTTTTAAAATATATTTAAAGGAAAGATGAGTAGGGCAAATGAGGAAAGAAAGAGTAATGGTGGGAGGATGGAAATAAGAGGCATGTTCTTTTTTACACTCTTCTCCCAGTCAAATTTGCCAAGGCAGGAAGTGACATCAACAGCAACCAGAATCCTATGACCAGGGGACCCTACTCCTCCCACCCTCTCCTCCAGAGGGACATAAGAAATGGAGAACCAAGTCACTCAGGTCTATGGCCCCAATCTTTCCTTGTTTGAGGTTCCTCTCAGAACACGGTACATTCCTCTTCTTTTCTACTGTTGGTAGTTCCCCCATATTGAAACTCTTGGGCAGTGATTTGCACATTTGGGAGGGCTAGAGATTGTCTGTGTCCCCCGAAATTCATATGTTGAAATCCAATCCCCAATGTGATGGTGTTCGGAAATGGGGCCTTTTGGGTGATTAGGTCATGAGGGTAGAGCCCTCACGAATGGTATTAGTTACCTTATAAAAGAGATCCTAGAGAGCTTCCTGCCCCCTTCTACCATGTGAGGACACAGCAAGAAGATAGCCATCTATGAACCAGGAAGTGATTTCTCACCAGGCACCAAAACTGCTGGAGCCTTGATCTTAGACTTCCAGCCACCAGAACTGTGAGAAATAAATTTCTGTTGTTTATAAGCCATGCAATCTATGATATTTTTCTATGGCAGCCTGGACTAAGGGAGGGAACAATTGGAGCAGAATGGATACTACCTTTTTGTGCTGCACTAGCTTTTGGCTGTGTGTCTACCCATGGCTGACCATCCTCATCCCATATCCTCGTGCAGAGTATAACACTCGCCACGTTAATACAGCTTGACAAGATACTTGACTTTCAAAGTGCTTTCACATCCATTATTTCATCTGGGTGTGACTAAAATGCCCTGACCAAGCCAAGGAAATTTCCCCCCTGAGCTGGAAAGAGTTTTATTGAAGGTACAGTTCAGTCACAATACTCCTCCCCTTGAAGAGAAACATTTACAGAGTTGATGAGGTCTCTGCAAGAGCAGGAAGAAAACAAGAGGCTTTCTACCATCCTATCCTGTCTATGAAATTTAGTTTTTGCTGAAAGAAAAGACATGGAAGTTATAAGAAATGGGGTCAGGATAAAAATGAAGTTTAGGTCATTAAGAAAGGA
This sequence comes from Balaenoptera musculus, assembly GCF_009873245.2. Classification (NCBI taxonomy): domain Eukaryota; kingdom Metazoa; phylum Chordata; class Mammalia; order Artiodactyla; family Balaenopteridae; genus Balaenoptera; species Balaenoptera musculus. The sequence continues at coordinate 52,776,030 of NC_045787.1, forward strand.
AGAAACAGTCCTCTCAAAACGTGGGTGCAGCTCAGAAATATTTGACTCATCGGAGTGATAAGATTTGCTGACATGGGCTGCATGCTCCTCAACTTCACAGAGACTTTCAAGTGCCATACACCACTGAAAACACAAATTCCAGTTCAGGCATGTAGCTTAAGAGATTCTTATGTAATCTTTGCTGCAAGGAGCTAAAATATTTAATCATGTTGATGGAATATGTAAGATTTCACTGAACTGAAACATTTGAAGTAATACTTAAGGACATCTGCATTTATGCCCCAGACACCCAGGTTCTAGAAGTGGGTTAGGTTTCCTCTTTCTTTATAGGTATCATAGTGATGCGCAAAAGCTGCCTCCTTCCTCCCTCCCTTCCTCCCTTCCTCCCTTTCTTCTTTTCTTCCTTACATCTTTTCCTCCTTTCCTGCCATCCTCACACTCTCTCTCCTCTCTTCTTTCCACAGCTATTTACCACCTATCATGTGGCAAGCTTGATGCTCTACTTCAGAGATTCTAAGATAATTTGTACATCACTTTGCCTGCCTTAAAGATGCTCATAAACTAACAAAGAGAAGCATTTGATCCATGTGTTATCAACTCAAGGTGAGTCTTCTCTTGCCAATATATTCCTTTTTGTTTCATTAATACAATTCTGCTTCTTTAAAGGAGATTAAACAGCTGTGAAACCCCATCTTGTTTACATTCTCAGGGTAAAAAGCATAAATTCAAATAATGTATGATTACAGTTAGTGAACATAAAATATACTTAATTAATGTATTCCACATGTTAATTTGAGCCCTCAATTGGATGTAGTTTTCTTTATATGCATGAAACTTGAGTTTTCAATGAAACATGAGTGTTGTGCAGTGATTCAGCTACTAACAGGGTTACTGAATAAGGAAAATACTTCCTACAAAATAGACTCTAGGGAAACATCAAGCCTGACTCTGTGATCATTACAACACAGCAGAATAATAAGTAATTAAACGTATGTTACTTTTCCTTGAGTGTCATTTAGGTGGACAAAATAATAAAGTAACTTCAGATCTGGCATATAATTTTCATCAAACTTCAAAATTTGAGACATTTAAAGAAGCAAATTCAGGGCTTCTTGTTCCCTAAATAATGTGAATTCATTTACCTGAACCCCTTCCCCCAAGTACACAAAGTATAACATTATTCAAAATGCGTAGTTGAGATAACAGGAAAAGTAAGAAAAATTCTCAGGTGGCAGGTAATCTGAAAAACAGAGCACAATCCCATGAGGCACAGCTGAGGCTTCCCTTGGCAGTTAACCCCAGGTGGAAGTGAGTGTGGGGGAAATCGGATGTTGGGACTTTGCTGGTTCAAGCGCCCTAAGAGCTTTTATTTTAAGATCCTCAGGGTAGCAGAATAAATCCTTAAGCTCATGAAGAGAGAACTAGAAACTTTAAAGGGCTGTTCCTGAGTAAAATACAGGACTGAAAATGCTGTGTGCAGTGACACAGGAAGGCAACAGGAAAGTTTATCTGTCTCTGCCTGAGTTCCTGGGCAATTTATATTTTGGGTCTGCTCTAGGCATAGATGTGGGGTTTGAGTTTACACTACCCTCAAGGTCCTCAAGGTTTAGCAATCCTCACAATGAGAAATGAACGCCAATGTGCCCCTGTACCAATGATAATTCTGGGGCACTTGTCAGATACAAAGACCCCACCACTCCAAAGCATACATGCTCCATGACTCCCACCAATGAAGTGCCTCTCAAGTTCAACTTTCACAAGTAAACAATCCAAGATGGGTAAGAAACTAAAGATGGAACAGGTAGCAGCATTAGAAGATCAATATTTTCACGTTACAGCATATTCTAATGGAGAATATAAAATTATTGAGTTCAAATAATTAAAGGTAATGAGAAGAATCAAAACTGTAAGAAATACACAAGAACAAATATCAAGAAGACTAAAATAAATCAAATGGAACTTTTAAAATTAAGCAATAACCAAATGGCTTATGGAGCATATTAGAAACAGCTGAAGCGAAAATATTGAACTAGAAGATAGATCTAAGGAAATTAAGTAAAACTCAATTGAGGAAGATAAATTAAAAAATATGAAAGTGAGGATTCAGTGACATGAAGAGAGAATGAGAAAGTCTAATATATGTCTACTAAAAGTTCAAAGGGAAAAGAAAAGAATAATGAAGAGTCAAATAGTATCAAGAGGATGGCTGAGAATTTCATAAAATTGATGAAAAGGCATGAATACTTAGGTCCCAGAATAAAAAGTTTAAGTAAGATAATAAAGGAAAAACTACTGAACAATAGACCCCCTCATGGTACATAGAGCCAGAGTACAATTGGCTAATATCTTCATATTGCTGAAAAAAATAGCTGTCAACCTAGAATTATAAAATCAGACAACTATCAATCAAGAGTGAAAGCATAATAAAGGCAATTTTAAACAAAATGACATAGAGACTACCACCCACATACCCTTGCTAAAGCAATTATTAAAGTATTTACCTCAGAAAAAAGAAAATTGGACCCAGAGGAAGAGAGGTTTGCAAAAGCAATAGTGGACAAAATCATGGGCAAACATAGGGTAAACCTAAACACATGTTACCATATAAAAACGAAAATAATTATGACAATGTGAGATTCATAAAACAAGTCGAAATAAAAATCTGAGAAAATGACATGTAAGAGAAGGGGGGCCATCAGAGTTAAAGTTTCTAAAGTCCTTGTAATATTTGGAAATGTGGTAAAATTCTTGATCCACTTTGAACTTTGTTCAGAAGGCATGCATTTTTAAAAATCAAACCATAAACCATAACATCATAAAGATTAAGTGTATAATTTCCTAACCAATGGAAGGAAAGAATGAATTAAGGGAAATATATCAGTCTAATACTTGTTTTGAAAAGAGGAAAAAAAAAGAAAAATATGTAATATAGAAAGCATAAAATAAAGTGATAGAAATGAAAACTGTCAGGGATAGAATAACTTTAAATGAATTAACCTCACCAGTTAAAAGACAAGGATTACCAGATTGGATTAAGGAAACAGAATCCAACTACTTGATATTTATAAAAGTTGTACTTTGTCTTATTCTGGTTGTAGTAGTCTGTTCCGGCTACCATAACAAAATAGCAGACTGGGTGGCTTAAACAACAGAAATATCTTTTCTCACAGTTCTGGAGGCTGAAACTCCAAGGTTAAAAAGCTGTCAGGTTTTGTTTCTTTTAAGACCTTTCTTCCTGGCTTGTAGATGGCTGCCTTCTTGCTATGTCCTCACATGGTCTTTTATTGGTGCATGCATGGAGAGAGAGAGAGAGAGAGAGGGAGAGAGAGAAGGCTCTGGTGTCTCTTCTCATAAGGACACTAATCCTGTTGGATCAGGGTTCTACCCTTATGAACTCATTTAAACTTAATTACTTCCTTAGAGGCCTTATCTCCAAATACAGATGCAATGGGGTTAGGGCTTCAATATATGACTTTCGGGGGGACACAAACATTCAGTCCATAGCATTGGTCTTCCATAAGTAGAACACAAGGTGAAGATTCCGATGCTAATTGGAATGTGGTAAGGGGAAGCATAGAGCAGGATGGTGAGAGGAAAAAAAAGGAAGTAAAGCACTGATGAAAAAGAATGCAGGTGGAGGACCCACAATACCTGATTTCGAGATTTACTATAAAGCTACAGTAATCAAGGTAATGTGGTCTTGATAAAAGAATAGACAAACAGGCTAATGAACCAAAATAGAGAGCCCAGAAAGAGATCCACACAAATATATCCAATGGATCTTTGACCAAGGAGAAAAGGCAATGCAGTGGAGAAAGCATAGTCTTCTCAACAAATGGTGCTGTATGTCAACAACTGGATATTGACATGCACAGTAAAAACCTGGGTAAGACCTTACACCTTCCTCAAAAGATAACTCAAGATGGGTCATAGAGATAAATGTAAAATGCAAAGCTATAAAGCTTCTAGAAGAAAACATGGAAGAAAAATCTGTGAACTTTTGTTTAGAGATGAACTTTTAACTACAACACTAAAACCATGACTGATAAAACAATAAAAATTGATAAGCAGAATTTTATTATGATTAAAACACTTCTGCTCTAAGACATGATGAAGAGAATGAAAAGACAAACCATGATAGATAGGTAGGTAGGTAGTAGATAGATAGATAGATAGATAGATAGATAGATAGATAGATAGATAGATAGATTTATTATAAGGAATTGGCTCATGGGGCTATGAAGACTGAGATGTCCCAGGATCTTCAGCTGGAGACCAGGAGAGCCAATGGTGTAGCTCCATCTGAGTCTGAAGGGCAGACTCTACTTAAATTGCTGAAGAAAAAAGGTGAGGTAGCACAAATTATAATGCTGAGAAGAAAAGAAGGGACAGGAATTTAGATATAATAGATGTAAAAATTCATAAGTAGACACCTTTGATTCTGGCAGTAATGGAGTAATGAGGATCACAATCATCTTCCCTCTGTAAATACATATAAAACAAAATATATGAAGACGCTCTTCCCAGACATTGGATAAAAAGCAGCACTGGGCTCTGATCCTCTAGTGAAGGGATGTGGTGAGGCCCACATTCACCCAACTCTTTCCAGACTAGGACACTTTCCATTCAAACAGGAAGTGGGAACCTATTAGACAGCAATGATGATAGGCCTGGATGGAGAATGCAATATGGAGTTTGGGGCTGGAATTTATGGGAGTAGGGTGCCAGGAGGAGAGAGTTGTGCAGAGGAAGAACCCCCAAAATCTCTATAAGGGTCCTCTGGACTCTTAAGCCGAACAGTAAGCTGTGAATGCACAAAGCAAGACTCAAGGATGCCTGCAGAGAACAGTTTCTAGGAGACAGTGAAGAGATCAGGGATTCTAAGAGTGACACATTAAAACATTGGAGTTCTGACAAGCCAGAGTGGAGAGAACTCATGAACAACCCAGGCATTCAACTGAAGCTTCAAAAATACTTTGCCTTTAGCAGAGCTGCTCTGGCCACACAGTAAGGGCTATCTAGACTCATCCTAAAATGTCTAAAATCAAGCTTCAGTAGGATCAAGCTGATCCACCATAAAATTCTACACTCCTTAAAGAAAGACAATATAAGCCAAACTCTCACAATGGAGCAACCATAAAGTTGACCATATGATAAAAATTTGTTAGAAATATCAAGAAGTCGGAAAATGTGACCTAAACTTGGATAGAAAACAGTCAATAAAAACAGCCATAGATGAGGCAGTTGTTGGAAAGCACACAAAGGCATTAAAACAATGATTAGAAGTATGTTCAAGGACTTAAAGGAAAAGCTGGCCATAATGAGAGGGTGCGCAGGCAGGCTCAGCAGAAAAGCAAAAACTACAGAAAAGAGCCACACAGAAATTCTCAAACTAAAATAATAGTCTCTAAAATGTTAAAAAATTGTTAGATGGGCTTAAAAGTAGCTTGAGAACTACAGAAGAAAATATTAGTGAATCTGAAAATAGGTCAGTAGAAACTATTCAAATTTAGACATACAGAGGGAAAAAAGTGAAAATAATAAACAAGACCTTAGTGACCTATGGGACAAGAAGGAAATATATGTATCATTAGAGACACAGAAAAAAAGAGGAGAGAGTGGGTTGGAAAAAAAAATTTGAAGAAATAATAACGGGCGTTTCTCTGGTGGCACAGTGGTCAAGAATCCACCTGCCAATGCAGGGCACACAGGTGTGAGCCCTGGTCTGGGAAGATCCCACATGCTGCGGAGCAAGTAAGCCTGTGTGCCACAACTACTAAGCCTGCGTTCTAGAGCCCATGAGCCACAACTGCTGAAGCCCATGTACCTAGAGCCCGTGCTCCGCAACAAGAGAAGCCACTGCAATGAGAAGCCCGCGCACCGCAACAGAGTAACCCCTGCTCACTGCAACTAGAGAAAGCCCGCGCAGAGCAACGAAGACCCAATGCAGCCAAAAATAAATAAATAAATAAATTTATTTTAAAAATAAGAAATAATAAAGAAAATTTTTCCAAATTCAATGAAAATTTTAAACTCACATTTCCAAAAGTCTTTAAAATTTCTAGGAGAATAAACACAAAGAAAACCACACCTAGGCACATCGTAAGCAAGTGGCTGAAAAGCAAAGATTAATAGAATATCTTAAAAGCAGCCAGAGGGAAAATGAAGAGAAAAATAACCTTAAAAAAAAAAACCTGCTACCATCTCAAGAGAAATAATGTAGAGAAGATAAAAGAACAACATTTAAAAGTGCTGAAAGGAAAAACAAAAACAAAATACCTATCAACCTAGAATTCTATATCCAGTGAATATATCCTTTAAGAAAAAGGCAAATAAGACATTTTAGTATAAAAAGAGCCGAAAGAATGTTTCAGTGGCACAGCTTCAGCTTCACTACATGAAACGTTAAAGGAATTCCTAAAGCTGGTGAGAATGATACCAGATGGACACTGAGACCTCATTCAGGGATGACACAGTGCACATTCTAAAAAGACACACGTACATATTTGAGATAGACCTGTAACAGAGATGACATTTCAGTTAGCTGGGGAAAGGATGGAACTTCTGCTACTACTGTGATGTTCTATATATAATACTAAGTTACATACGTGCCTCATATTATACATAAACAACTCCAGATGGATTGAAGACTCAAATTTGAAAAACAAAACTTTTAAATTATTAGAATAAAAAGTAATGTCATTGGAGTAAGTAGTTGTTCCTTAATTAAGATAGAAAAAAAACACAAACAAAAATTTAAGAATGACAAATTTGAACTACATTGTCATTAATAATAAATAAAAACTTTTAATAATAATAAAAGCTTCATTGTGACAAAAAGACGTGTCATATATTGGGAGAAGATATTGGCAACTCATTTATCAGGCAAAGAATAAAGTTTCAGAATACATTTTATTTTATTTTATTTTTTTGGAAAACAAATATAATGTTTATTTTTATTTGCTTTTTACATATCTTTATTTTTAACATCTTTATTGGAGTATAATTGCTTTACAATGTTGTGTTAGTTTCTGCTGTACAACAAAGTGAATCAACTATATGTATACATATATCCCCATATCCCCTCCCACTTGCGTCTCCCTCCCACCCTCCCTATCCCACCTCTCTAGGTGGTCACAAAGAACTGAGCTGATCTCCCTGTACTTTGCAGCTGCTTCTCACTAGCTATCTATTTTACATTTGGTAGTGTATATATGTCAATGCCACTCTCTCACTTCTTCCCACAGAATACATTTTAAAATCTTCTAAATATCAGTAAGAAAAATACAATGAACCCAATAGAAAAAAATGGTCCATTTTTAGCATGCAATTCACAAAGAGAAAAAAATAATGGCCAGTGAACATAAGGAAAATGTGATCAACCTCACCAGTAGTCAGGAGCAGATAAAGTAAAACAACAGTGAGATAGCATTTTAAACTCCCCCAAAACATAAAATAATAACTAGCCTGATAATACCAAGTACTGGTAAGAATGTGGGGTAACAGGAGGTCTTCCACGTTGCTCTTGGGAGTTTCATTATGACACCCTTCTGGAGAGCAATCTGACAATATGTGTTCAGGTTGAAGATACGTATGCCCTAGGACCCTGTCTTTTCCTTTCTAGATGTCCCCTAAAGGGGAGCTCTCAAGCATGAGAACAAAGGGACATGTACAGTGATGTTTGCTGCAGCAATGTTTTTAATAGCAAGTGTGTAGGGGAATGAATAATAAATTGGCTTATCCATACACTAAAGTTATATATAGATGTCTAAATGAATAAATTTGATCTATGCATTTCAACATGGATAAATCTCAAAAACAATATGGAGTGATAAGTCCAAATAGCAAAAGATAGTGATATTCCATACGAAACTTAAAACCCAAAGTATTAGACTAGATTCTTCATGTTTACTATATGTATAGAAAAAGTACAAATCCATGCATTAAGAATGGTGTACCAAATTCAGTATGGTGTTTCCTCTAAGGATGGGGGAAACACAGGTGGGTGTAGAACTCTGGCTATATCCAAAACGTTTACTATAAACATTTACTACAAATATAGAAAATAAAATTTTTTAAATGATAGAATCCTTTTAATCTTGGGCCTGTAGGTGTTTGTATATTATTTTCTATAGAATTTCTTTGTTTTATTTCAAACATGCTTCCTTTTAAATTTTTTAAAGTATATCGCACATTGAAATTATACAAATTCTAATTTTATAGCTTGATGAATTATTATAAAGGGAACACACCTGTGCATCTGAGGAATACTCTGCTCAGGTTCTTTGCAGAATTCATAGAAGCCCTTAGGAGCAAAGTGAACCCAAATGCCTGACCTCTCAGCTTTGTTCTTCTCTTAGAATATAGCCCCAATATTTTCCACTGGCTGTTTTCTTTTTTTTTAATTTAAAAAAAAATTTTTATTTTATTTATTACTTTTTGGCTGCGTTGGGTCTTTGTTGCTGCATGGGCTTTCTCTACTTGCGGTGAGGGGGGGGCTACTCTTCGTTGCAGTGTGCAGGCTTCTCATTGTGTTGGCTTCTCTTGTTGTGGAGCGTGTGCTCTATGGCGCGCGTGGGCTTCAGTAGTTGTGGCATGCAGGCTCAATAGTTTATGGCTCACGGGCTTAGTTGCTCCACGGCATGTGGTAACTTCCCAGACCAGGGCTCGAAACTGTGTCCCCTGCATTGGCAGGCGGATTCTTAACCACTGCGCCACCAGGGAAGCCCCTCCACTGGCTGTTTTCTCTGAGATGTCTCCAAATATTTTAAAAATCTTGTCCAGATTTTCTAGTTGTTCTTTCAGATTACCAAGCTCACCCCTCAGCCCAACGAAGGCCATCCCCCACTCGCCAATAAAACAAAACTTTTATTCACACACACAGACACCCACACAACAAATCCAATAACTAAAGACACTAAAGGGCATTTTAGAGTCGAAATTTAGTGGAACTTGAGTACTGTGATAAATATTATCACAAGCAAAAATAAACTAAAATTTTAGCCTAACGTCAGAGGTATCCATCAGGGAGGAACTGGAAAGCATGAGCAAATAATATCATTAGTGTAAGGTGCTTGCTGTTTGTGATTGACAAATAAATAGATGGGAAGCACCCTGAACTCTTACCAAAGCACATAAAGTGTGTCTGGAAGTAAGTTTCGTCCCTAAAATAATAAGAATCCTGAAAGCCAGGTGAAATGCCAAAGGACCATTAGCAAATTGAGCATGAAAAATAAGAGACCCACTCAGTTTTACCAGGGACACATAACTTCCAGTTCAAAGACTACATTTCCAGTCACCCTTTCAGCCAAGATGTGGTCACATGACAAAGCTCCAGCCAAATGAATGTGAATCAAAGAGATATGCAAAGATTCTGAAACCTGCCCTTTAAGGAAAAGGCCCCTTCTCAGGTGAAGGCAGGAGGTGGAGTAGCTGATATAGAGTCAAATGGAAGATGAGGGTTGAGGTTGGCAGAGCAAACAATTAGGAGTCAGAGTCCCTGACACCATCACCATTATATTCAGACTGTTATGCGAAAGAGAAATTCACTTCTATTCTGTTTAAGCCGTTGTTATTATGGGATCTTTGTTACAGAAGCCAGGCTTGTAAGCTTGGATAGTAATACACTATTCAAATTGTCCATACTTCTCTAATATGACACCAGATAAGCTGGTAAAAGAAATATGTGAAGGTGACTGTCAAACAAAAATAGAGATAAGGAACAGGATGCAATTACCAAATATATTTTAGGGTCAACACCCATTAGACTGACTCCTTAGTTTTCTCTCATTTTACACTGATGTTCTGAGGATGTTGTCCCTGTGGCCTGTCCCTGTTCAGTGCTTATTTTCATTGCCAATATAATTATTTCCATTTTAACATTTTAATGATAAGGACCTTGGAAATCTACTTTTAAATGTTTTCCTTTTTTCTAGTCAATCTTAGATTTTTTTTTTTTTTTGCCCAGGTATGGTACAATGAAGAAACTAGAATCTATTTTTCCCAAGGTACTGGATATTATAACTTGGCTTTGGTTGGTTTGGCAATATTTTTTTCCCCAGATATATCCTTTTTACCGGAAGAATCACTACAGTGATTTTTTTCCCTGTGAATGAAAACAAGGAATCCTTTCTACAGCATTTTTTCTGTAATTTTCTGTGAGATTCTAAGTCTGAAAAGGGACTCCTTTAACTACAGTTTGCAAAATTCATGGTCTGTTATTGGCTCCTGTTTCTCATTTTTCACTATATCCAGATTAATCAAAAGATAATGATTTTTTTTTTTTTTTTGCTAGCAGTCCTGGATTATTTTTGCCAGTTGGCTGAGGAGTTGAGGATATGGAAAACACTATGCAATTAAGATCTGGCTAGAGTCCCCTGTAGGCAAAAGAATCAAAAGATCAGTCCCAAAGTGAAGAGCACATATTGTCATGGAAGATGCTTTCTATCTAGTCTAATGCACTCATCCAGAGTTCAGGCACCTAGAAATTGTCCAAATCTCAGGAGACTCAAAACCCTTGTAAAATTCATCTGGGTTGAGGTGACCCATTTACCACATGCATGAAGTTTTTCATGCTAGAACATACCTACGAAATGATTTTTTCCTATAAATTATTATCAAACCAAGAACTATATTATTTTTGTAAGCAAGTCAAAAGAAACCATCAATAAATTGAGAAAATACTCATGCTTAAAAGCCACTGCCCCCATACCCTGAGAAAACCATAATTCAAAAAGAGTCATGTACCACAATGTTCATTGCAGCTCTATTTACAATAGCCAGGACATGGAAGCAACCTAAATGTCCATCAACAGATGAATGGGTAAAGAAGATGTGGCACATATATACAATGGAATATTACTCAGCCATAGAAAGAAACAAAATGGAGTTATTTGTAGTGAGGTGGATGGACCTAGAGTCTGTCATACAGAGTGAAGTCAATCAGAAAGAGGAAAACAAATACCATATGCTAACACATATATATGGAATCTAAAAAAAAAAAAAAATTCTGAAGAACCTAGGGGAAGGACAGGAATAAAGATGCAGACATAGAGAATGGACTTGAGGACACAGGGAGGGGGAAGGGTAAGCTGGGACAAAGTGAGAGAGTGGCATGGACATATATACACTACCAAATGTAAAATAGATAGCTAGTGGGAAGCAGCTGCATAGCACAGGGAGATCAGCTCGGTGCTTTGTGACCACCTAGAGTGGTGGGATAGGGAGGGTGGGGGGAGACACAAGAGGGGGGAGATATGGGGATGTATGTATACATATAGCTGATTCACTTTGTTATACAGCAGAAACTAACACACCATTGTAAAGCAATTATACTCCAATAAAGATGTCAAAAAAAAAAAGCCACTGCCCTTTAAATGTCTGTGATTCTTTTTTAATCTTTGTTGAAGTACATGTATAAACATCCTCAATTAGAATAGTGCTCAACAACTCTTATAATTATAGAGAAACCACTAACAACATACATGTGTTTGCTTTACCAGGGAAGAGCATTAGAGCTCAAGAATAGAAAATTCTGAGATGAGGGATTTGTGGTAAAAGGAGACTGGGCTTGGGCTACTTATTATACAAACCCTCATCATTTCCTTCCCAACCAGCCCTGCTAGATCTTGGGGCAAAGAATCAAAGCCTTGTTCTCTCATTGGTACAGGCTTCACTTTTAATGATGTCCTCTTTCATTTTTCTTTCTTTATCTTTTGCTTTTCTTTTCATTAAAAGATTCTTTAGTTTGCTAGAGTTTAGTATGAAATCCCATCAATATTATTGCTTTTTTTTTTTTTTGATATTAACGATTGATGTGTAAGAAAAATCACCTCCTTGAATTTGAGTTGTGCTGCCAGTACCTTCTGACCATTTGTTTTCATTGCTGAAATGGAGACAAATGCTGTGGCAAAAATTTTCCCTTCCCTTCAGTTGCTGGCCAAAAGTTGCTAAGGCAGCTCTGAACTGAGACAAAGTTTTTGAAAAGGGAAAGAACATTCAAGAGCCCAAGCATCCTAGAATTGTATTTTCTTTTAGTCATAGGCCATATTTCAGAACAAATAGAAACACCCCCTTAAGGTTTAATTACTCATTTTCATGGACTTTAATTCTCATTTATATTCTGATGGAGGATGGGAGAACACATGTGTTTACAGTCATACACATTTTCTTTTATTGTCCACAGAGCATTATAACCACAACACAAGACTAAGGAGGCCTTCCTGTGAATTAGGAAGGACACATTTTCCACAGCCATCCATGTGAAGAATCTCAGAGTCTGAAATAACCCTCCCGTCTTTAAAATCAATCAAGTAATCAGTAGGAATTTACTACGTGCCTTGAGCCACGCTCATCTCTGTAGGGGAAAACACACAATCCTTTGTTCATGAAGGAAGTGAGGAGGAAATATGACACATATTAAAAATAAAAGAAGAATGACAAGTCAAAGAGCTGTGTACCCAGAGAGCACTGTTTAGACCCAACTTACTTTTCTTGAATTAGACTCTGGAATGTTGCCATCGGTCTGCTTTCAGGATTTCTAAGAAACAACTTGAATGAAATTCACTACAGTATTTATTGTAAATTTGTGGAAAACATCATTTGCCTTCAGTAAATAAATTAGCTAAAAGTTGTTGAAATAACAAACAAGAAGGTAGTGTGATATATAGATAAAAGTGCCAAAGGGGTTAGAGAAAAACAGGGATACACAGGGGAGGCTTCTTAGAAGAGGGAGACCTGAGCTGTGCCTTGAAACCCTGGATGAGTTATGGATAGAAAAAGGCCACTAGAGGAGTCAAGGCTGGAAATATGGTCATTCATGCATTGATTCCACAAGATTTATTGGCACATGCCATAGTATATACCAAGGACTGAAGCTGTCACAACAAAAACGGGCAAAGTGTCTGCCCTCAGGGAGCTTATGTTCTAGTGAAGAAATACAAGATAAGAGTGAGAAGTATTTAACTTTGGCCTTTTCTTTCTTTCCTGGATTTCCTGATCATAATGTCAGATAGAGCCAGAGATATTCATATTGCCTAAAGAAAGACTTAGGACTGTTATGGCAGGAAGAGAAGAAAATAAACAGTAAATATTTGCTGTTTTTCTTTTTTATTTCTTCCAAGCCAGGAAAATCAGAGGAGAGGATGGAGGAGAGTGGAGTATAAAAGTTTGTGACATGTACACACACACGTGCGCACACAGAGGTAAGAAAATAAGATATAATGAGGTATATCTGTGCTGAAAAGAGAAAGAGAAGTGTGAGGTGGTACCTTGGAGGAGGTCAGTCAGGGAACTGGGGAAAGTCAAGGAGAAAGGAAGCTGTTAACGAAAAGAGAATGCCAGTAACTGCCTGGGGTCAGAAACAGGAGCCACCATGGAAGCTGCAGACCTCTGGCCTTTGGACTGGGAGTGCCTGCTGGCCCGCAGAGGAGGTGATGAAAGGGCACTCCCTAGGCAGCTTCTCGCCTGCATCCTGCCGTGATCATACAACTGAAAGATGTTTGCCTCTCACTTGAGAATTAGCTGAGACTCTGTGAACTACTCGGGACACTTTTTAACTCCCTGCCACACTCAAAATAAGGTGTGAGTTCTGGACCCCTGGAGGAGGGGAGGTGATACAGAAGGGAAGGTTCCATCACTAGTCTCTCGGTTGGCTAAAGAGTAGAAAAGCCCATCCTTGTTACATATGCCTGCACATTTACACAGGTACATGCACACACACGTGTGCAAGTACATATGGCTACAGAAAGGGCTGTTCAACTCAAATACAATTTAACTGTGAGAAATTTTTTGACTCCGCAAAACCTGAAAGTGCATATGGATGAAAAAAAAGTTATCTCAATGTTTCCCAAACTTACCTAATCATAAGAATCATGTGTTAAAAATGCCACTTCCCAGGCACCTAGCCTGCAGGGTTAGTGGCTTTGCCCTGGACCTGGGAATCTGTGTTTTTGTCCAGAGTCCTCTGTGAGTCTTCACCAAGTGTGGCCAAAAAGTTGTACATTCTCCCCCATCTAGTGCCCACCAAGGACCTCGCCCATTGGTCTTGGTGCTTCCTCCTGCTGAGCCTGCATTCTTTTTTAAATTAATTAATTAATTTATTTATTTATGGCTGTGTTGGGTCTTCGTTTCTGTGCGAGGGCTTTCTCTAGTTGTGGCGAGCGGGAGCCACTCTTCATCGCGGTGCGCGGGCCTCTCACTGTCGCGGCCTCTCTTGTTGCGGAGCACAGGCTCGAGATGCGCAGGCTCAGTAGTTGTGGCTCACGGGCCTAGTTGTTCCGTGACATGTGGGATCTTCCCAGACCAGGGCTCGAACCTGTGTCCCCTGCATTGGCAGGTGGATTCTCAACCACTGTGCCATCAGGGAAGCCCTGAGCCTGCATCCTTTGCAGCAGTGTTCCAGGCAGTCACTACCAATCTCTCAGAGTTGCCACACGAGAGAGGACAGAACCAATCTATCGTCCCAGTGTAATTTATCGGTGGTAGACTCATGATGTTCAATTCACATTTTTGAGCTGTTATGCTCAAAAGGCAGTGCGTGTGTTGTCTCATAAGCCATGCCTTGTGCTGTGGTAAAAGACACCTTCTTTTGCTGATGGTGACTCTAGGTGTCAAGATCTCGTGGCCATCAGGAGCCTACTCTCAGGCATTGACCCTGTGCATTCCTTGATAAAAATGTTGGCACTAATAGTCTAAGGTATGATGTGTTTGAGGCCACAGAGAAGGCTTCACAGCATGCTCGCCTACAAGGAAACAGGAAATGGGACTGCTCTGTGCACAGCTGACTCCTTTGTGGACCCACACTGTTTGAAAAGGGGCATATTAGCTAGCTAGCCAGTCTTCTAGCTAAAGTGGATAATTAGCTAGTACCCTGCTAGTTTTAACCTGCCACAGTTTCTACTTCTTTCTCCAGTGAGAATTGTCACAAAAGTGGGTACTGCTTTCCTAGCAGGTCTAACAAACTGGTTATGGCTCAGCTTTGAAGTCAAACTTCTGTTTCAGTCTAATTCAGTCGCTTTGCATCTGTGTGACCTTGGGCAAATTTCTTACCCTCTTCTCCTATTTTCCTTTCTGCAAAGTAGAGGTGAAGATAGTACCTAACTCATGGGTTGTTTGTTAGGACGTAACCAAATAATGAATAGAGCACCTAGCCTGGTGCCTGGCAGTCATGTTGTCTCACCATGGGAAATCCCTATCATTCATTATCCCTGGTCAGAAAATCATCCTTGCTGTCAAAACCTGACCGTTGATTGTTTATGTGAGCGTAACTTCTTATTCAGGCTGTTTTTGTTATGTTGTGTTGCCTATATAAAGTTTAGACTGTAGAATATTTCCTAGTTCACTCAATCTGAACACCCTCCTATTATCTCCTTCCCACTGACTCACTATTTCAAACCTTTTCACAGGGTTTATCCTGAATTTGGGAGTTGCTTTAGGACATCTAGAAGTGTGCAAATTGTTTTTACCTAGCAAAACCACTAAAACACTAGTAGCTACAATGTGGGTTTTCTTCATAGAGCCAAGAAACCAAATTGCTACATATTGAGTCGTTTCCTTGGAAAAGCATTTGTTGAGCCCAAGGCTAAATCAGGTGCCTCTAAAAAATGCTCTCATGACTTTTCTTCAAAGTACTCCACAGGTTGTAATGTTCCATTCATTTGTGTGGTTTTTGGCTTGAGTCATCCATTATTTTTCAATCCCACTTTAAACTTAGCTGGAATGGACAATGGATCCACTTGCTACCAACTTGTCCCCAGCATCGAGTATAGTACCCAGCACAGAGCAAGTGCTCAGTGAATGTTTGCTAAGTGCCGCAACGCTGCTGGTGCTGACCATATCCCCTAGGATCCTTCTAGTGTTGGTGTGTGTCCCTCCTTGACTTCTGTGTGCCTTCGCTTCTAGTGGCCTGCACCTTGACTTGCTTTGAGGAACTCCCCTCAGACATCTAGAGCCTCATTATCAGGATGTTCCAAGAGGTGGAAGGGCCTGGGGTTTTATATCTCCCAGACCCTTCCTTAGCCAGTGGCACAGCTCCTGACCTCAGAGGAGACAAACTTTGAGGTGTAAATCATACTCTCAAGTCTCTTTATGGGATGAACTTGAAGCCCCACAAGACTTTGACTGAAATCACCCACGGCTGGACTCCTTCTCCTTCCCTCCTCTGCTGCCTGCATTCCCTTGCACTTTTCCCTGCATATCTTCACTAAATCAGTTGCACACAAATCCTTGACAAAGGTCTGCTTCTGGGGGACCCAACCTAAGACATCATGTAAACTATTTTTAGAAACAAACTGTCCCTGAAAATAGAAAATCTTTGTTCACTTACAAGGCTTTGTTCACTTACACAGTTCACTTACAAGTTTCACTTACTATGTCCTTCCAAGGCTTATAAAGATTAAGTTTATGGGGTTCGGTTAGATATTACATAGGAGCCAGAGATTCATCAACAAAATAGGGATACGTGCATAGCTCATCTGTGGGTAACAAATGACCGTGTGCAACAAGGGTAGAAGAAAATGGTAAGATGATAGGAGCTTTTTGAGGTAGAAAAGTGACTCTCTATCAAGAGCATCTTCGATTTGCTGATACACAGCACACTTGGGAACACTGCTTTCTTGGCAAATGGGGGTTAAAAAATTTTGACCTGTAGCCAGGTAATGAAAAGAAATGTATATTTTTCTTAGGTGTGTCTAAGCCATTTAAAAAAACCATTTGAAAAGTTGAGCTCTATAAACATGAGAGAAATTGAGCTATTTGTAGCAAGGGGATGGACCTAGAGTCTGTCATACAGAGTGAAGTAAGTCAGAAAGAGAAAAAATACTGTATGCTAACACATATATATGGAATCTAAAAAAAAAATGGTTCTGATGAACCTAGAGGCAGGACAGGAATAAAGACGCAGACATAGAGAATGGACTTGAGGATATGGGGAGGGCGAAGAGTAAGCTGGGATGAAGTGAGAGAGTGGTATGGGCATATATACGCTACTAAATGTAAAATAGCTAGCTAGTGGGAAGCAGCCACATAGCACAGGGAGATCAGCTCAGTGCTTTGTGACCACCTAGAGGGGTGGGATAGGGAGGGTGGGAGGGAGCCGCAAGAGGGAGGGGATATGGGGATATATGTATATGTATAGCTGATTCACTTTGTTATACAGCAGAAACTAACACAACATTGTAAAGCAATTATACTTCAATAAAGATGCTAAAAAAAACACAAAACAAACAAACAAAACAAAAACAAAAACAAACAAAAAAATAAAAACAATCTGAAAGGCTAAAAAAAAAAAAAAGAGAGAGAGAGAAAGTGGCCAAAGAAATTTCAGTTTTATAACTGTGAAGGCTGCATGCAAAGGAGAATGGGGATATTTGCAAGCTGTCAGAAAAGACCCAGGATGTGCATGAATGTGATTATAAGTATGAATGTTTGCAGGGGATTATGTCCATGTTAAAGTAGTTTATTTTTGACAGCAAAAGGAAAATGTAGAATTTCTTCAATGTGAAGACATTTCAAATAACACCATGTAAGATTTCAGAGGGATAAGGCATGGAGTAAATCAGAATAGTGCTTATTCTCATCACCAGGACAAGAATAAGCAATAAGATCCTTATATATGTGTTTATATATGGATAGGGGTATATATATATATATATATATATATATATTCATTTAAATGAAAATTCCAAATGTAGCCCACTCCCTCAGGCATAGCTAAAAGTACTCACTTTAACTCTTGCACAAGAAAGCAAATTTTCTTTGCTTAAAACACTTCTGTATGTATCTTAAATAATTTGACACCACTACAAATTTTGGTCAACCTACAAAATATTCAGTGGGAATGTAACTTTCTAGATGACCAATTATCCTTCGATTACCATGTCAAGATTGAGTTTTATTCCAGCCCAGCTGTGGAATTAAGAAAGCTTGACTATAAAGATGACTTCCTGTGACTTTGAGGATTTGTATTTTTCCACAGATTCTTTCCATACAGGTGTCATTGTAATTGAATAGACTAAACAGCAGATAAGCTTTTATTTAGTTATGTAATTTTGTTTTTCAATGCTATAAAATAGATAATTTTGAAACACTGGGGAGGGATAGGGTAGAGGAGGGGAAAAAGCAAACATCCAGAAAACTTTTGGGTAAAGAACTCTTTTGGAGCTACCAAGAAACTAGAGAATTATACTCTGGGCTCACACCTTGAATTCTGTGCTTCAGAGGCCAGGAGTGCACTATTGGCTCCTATTCCTTTTGGAGTGAAAGTCCTTTTCCAACCATATTTGATCTCTCTTATTCCGTCGCAGGCACAGATTCTCTACAATAGCCAATCAAATAATAACAGAAATTGATCAGACTCCATTATCCTTTTAATAAGATCCCCTGCCTCATTTTCTTTAGTCTTCTTGTGTGCCTGTGTGAATAAGGGAATTAAAAACAATTCAGAGTAAAAGTAAATGTTTCTGCTTTATTGAGCAGATAAAGAAACTGAGGTCCAGAGAAATGAAGTTGTTTGAATGAGTTCACACAGCTTTTTAGTGGAAGAATCAGGTTTACAACTCAGGACTCCTGATTCCCAGGCCAGCTCTTTCTACAACCAACATTCCTCTTTCAGGGCTTTGATGCAGTGTTATTTCCTACCAATATATCACCATTTGTTTATCAATTACCTGTTGATAAAAATTTGCTTTGTTTCCAGTTTGGAGCCATGAACATTTCTGTATGTCTTTGTATGACATATGTTTACATTTATCTTGTAACTGCCGAGGAGCAGAATGATATATGTTTAACTTTTAAAGAAATTGCCGAACTATGGTTGCACCATTTTACATTCCCAGCAGCATGTATGTGAGTTCCCAGTTTCTTGAAATTCTCACCAACACGTGGTATGGTCAAATATTTTAATTTTAGCCATTCTAATATGTATGTAGTAGTATCTCATTGTGTTTTTTTTTTTTTTTAAGTATTTGTTTTTATTTATTTATTTATGGCTGTGTTGGGTCTTCGTTTCTGTGCGAGGGCTTTCTCCAGTTGCGGCAAGTGGGGGCCACTCTTCATCGCGGTGCGCGGGCCTCTCACTATTGCAGCCTCTCTTGTTGCGGAGCACAGGTTCCAGATGCGCAGGCTCAGTAATTGTGGCTCACCGGCCCAGCCGCTCTGCGGCACGTGGGATCCTTCCAGACCAGGGCTCGAACCCATGTCCCCTGCATTGGCAGGCAGACTCTCAACCACTGCGCCACCAGGGAAGCCCCCTCATTGTGGTTTTGACTTGCATTGTTCTTATGACTAATGATGCTGAATATGTTTTCATGTGTTTATTTGCCATCTGTATATCTTCTTTGGTTAGTATCTGATTAAATTTTTTGCCAATTTTTAAAAAAACTGGATTATTTGTTTTTTTATTATTATTGAGTTTTTAGAGTTCTTTATATAATCTAGATGCAAATCCTTTATCAAGTACATGATTTGACATACTTTCTTTCAATCTTTCTTTTATTTTTATTTTCTTAAGAGTTTCTATCAAAAAGCTCAAATTTTTAAATTTCCTGAAGTCTAATTTATCAATTTTTAATATTATGATCACATTTTTGGTGTTATAGTTAAAAAATCTTTGACCAAACCAAGGTCACAAAGATTTTCTATGTTTTTTTCTAAATGATGTATTTTTTGTTATTTAGTTTTACATTTAGTCTATGACTCATTTTTAGTCAATTTTTGTATGTGATACAAGGTATGATTCAAAATTTATTCACTGCATATGGATATGCAATTTTTCCAGCACCACTTATTTAAAGATATCCTTTCTCCATTGAATTATCTTTGTACTTTTGTTGAAAATTAATGGTCCATATATATGTGGGTCTATTTCTGGATTCTATTCTGTTCCATTGATATAATTGTCAATCTTTGTCAGTGCCATCCTGTCTTGATTAATGAAGTTTTATAATAAATATTAAAATCAGGTAGTGTTATTCTCCAGCTTTGTTATTCTTATTCACAGTTGTTTTGGCTATTATAGATCCTTTACATTTTCATATGAATTTTAGAATCAGCTTGCCAATTTCTATTAAAAAAGCCTGAATATATAGAATATTTGGATCTTTCTTTTACGTCCGATCTAACAATTGTTGTCTTATAATTAGGGTGTTTATAGCATTCCCATTCAATGTGGTTATTGATGTGGTTAGGTGTAATTCCATCATTGTGTTATTTGTTTTATATTTATTCCATTCATTCTTTGTCCTCCTTTTCCTCTTTTTCTCCCTTTTTTGGATCAACTGAATTTTTTTTAATGATTCCATTTTATCTTGTTTGTTGGCTTATTAGCTCTCTTTGTTTCGTTCTTTTAGTGTTGCTTTAGGGTTTATAGTATACATTGTTAACTTATCACAGTCTATCTTTAAGTGACATGTCACCTCATGTTTATTTTTGAGAAATTTACAATAGTATACTTCAAATTCCTCCTACCTAGCCTTGGTACTATTGGTGCATTTCAATATCCTTTATCTGTTATAAACCCTATACTACATTATCATTTTTGTTCAAATAGCCAATTTTCTATTGAAGTTATTTAAATCACAAGAAAACAATCTTGTATACTTGCATTGTTTTCATTCCAGTGCTCTTCATTTATATGTGTAGATCCAGATTTCTAGGTGATGTATTTTCCTTTGCCTGGAGAAGTTCCTCATGCTTCTTGTGGTGTGTTTCTGCTAGTGATAAAGTTTTTTCATGTCTTGTATGGTTGAAAAGTCTTTTTGCCTTTGTGTTTGAAAGGTATTTTCCTGGGGCATAGAATTTTAGGTTGACATTTTTTCTTCTGGATATTGGCCACTATCTTTTCTCATTGTTTCATATATATATATATATAATATATATATATATATATATATATATATATATATAAATCTGCTGTTCCTTGTCTTTATTACTCTGTATATAGCATATCTATTTTCTCTGGTTGCTTTTAAGATTTTCTCTTTATCACTGTTTTTGAGCAATTTTATTATACTGTGCTTTAATGTAGTGTGTGTGTGTGTGTGTGTGTGTGTGTGTGTGTGTGTGCTGGGTTTTGTGTAGTTTCTTGGATCTATGGGTTTATAGTTTTCATCAAATTTGGAAAAAAATTTTACCATTATTTCTTCAAATATTTTTTCTATCATCCCCTCTCTTTCAGGGACTCCAGTTACACATATATTAAGCCACTTGAAGTTGTTCCACAGCTCACTGGTATTCTTTTCACTTTTTTTCAATTATTTTATCTCTGTGTGTTTAATTTTGAACAGTTTCCATTACTCTATTATCAGGTTCACTACCTTTTCTTCTGCCATATCTAATCTGAAACTTATCCCATGTAGTTACGTTTTCATTTCGGACATTCTAGTTTTCATCTTTAAAAATTTGATCCATGCCTTTTTTATATTTTCATGTCTCAACTTTCTGAATGTATGGAATATAGTTATAGCAACTGTTTGATTGTCCTTGTCTGCTAATTCTAACATCTGTATCAGTTATGGGTTGGTTTTGATTGAGTTTTCTTCTCATTATGAGTCATATTTTTTCCTTCTTTTTCCATACCTGGTCATTTTTTTATTGGATGTTAGGGATTGTGAATCTTACCTTTCTAGGTGTTGGATATTTTTGTATTTCTATAAATATTCTTGTGTTGTATTCTGAGACATAGTTATTTGGAAACGTTTTCATATTTTCAGATCTTTCTATAAGACTTGTTATGTAGTACCAGAGCCATGTTTAGTTTAGAGCTAATTATTCTCTACTACTGAGGCCAAGGCTATTCCTAGTACTCTCTCAAGTCCATGTGACTTACAAAGTTTTCCACTCTAACTGTTGGGAATAGGTACTTCCTGACTCTGTGTGAGCAGTTGGGTACTGGTCCCTCTAATCCTGTTGGTGATTCTCTTCCCAGTCTCAATTACTTTCATCACATGTATGTGGTGATCAATACTCTGCTGAACTGAAGGATCGACTCTGTGCAGTTCTCTGGAGTTCTCTTTCTTTGTGACTCTTTCTTCTCTGAACTCTGCCTTATGAATTACAGCTGCCCTGATGTCCCTAGGTACCCAGCTCTGTCTCTTTAACTCTGATTCTGCTGGACTACACCTGGTTTTCCCTCTCTGCTGCATGACCAAGAAACTTTCTCAAGGTTGTAAGCTTGGGCAGCCAGAGTTCTCACCTCATTCATTTCTCATATCTCAGGGTCTATGTTCTTCATTGCCTAATATCCAGTGTCTTGGAAACCAGTGCTTCATATATTGTGTCTACTTTATTATTATGTGTGAGGCAAAAGGGAAAATCCAGTTCCCAAAACTCCATATTGGCCAGAAGTGGAAGTCCTATCATGGTTTTTAATCCAGGTTTGTCTCCATTTTCCAGATATGAAAATTAAGGCTTAGAGAGGATAGATAACTGAATCAACATCACACCTCTGTCAAGGACTATTACTAGGATTGGAATCAGGTTATCTGAATTCAGAGCCTTTGTGTTTCTTCACTACTTTACATTACCCTAATTCCTGAATATTTAAAATCTAGGCATGATGAAGCAATTACAATGGATACTTAACTGCAACATATTTTGAATCAGAGGACCTCATTCTCTAACCATGCCAGCTAACAGAGTATTTACTGTAGGACTTTGGGTGACTTTCAATACGAGCCCCCCTGCAGGAGTTCATGACTTTAATTTTCATATGTATTACTCTACAAGCATGACACCCTTTCCTAACTGACCTTTTAAAAATAAATAATCCACTATGCCTATATAAAAAGCATCATCCCATCAAATCACTTCACACTTCTCTTTGCCTTCCCAGTGTATAATGAGTGAATGTAACCAGAGGAAATTGACCATCTGCAACATAACACAGAGCTTCTTTTTCTACAGTGACTGGGAGACCACAGCTCTCTCTCTAGATTTTAGATAAAGCAATGCTTCTATGCAGACATTCAGAATTTTATGCAAAAGCATATTTGTGGCAAAATAGTCTTGGTCCCTTAGCCTCTGCCAGCCAAGGCCAAAGTAAAATTTCGCTAAACAGTCTCACTTCTTCTTTCTAACCCTAGCTTTTATTGTTTTACTGAAATCTATGAAAGTTTATATTTTTCCTAAAAACGCTAGCATTGTATTTAACTCATGTTTATTCAGAAGTGTGAACACGTTTAGGAGTCCTTTTAATAGATATTTTGTATAAATTATCTGTTAATCACATGGCTGGATTAAAATGAAGTAGTGACTAAACCAGTGGTCTTTCTCCTTTTGATTATTCACTTGGTAGGCTTTAGTATCTGTGAGAAATGAGCAAGATTTAGGGAAAATAGGAGGGTAGAAGCTATACATAACTAATAGAGTTGTGAACTGTCAACATAGTTATGAGGTTACCATAGATGTGACCTCTTTAGAAAGGCAGCATTAAAGGCATTCCTTTTTCATATGAAAAAAATTTAGTATGCATTGCACAGTACATGAGGAAGAACTGAAACCAGTTTGGGAAATGACTGAATTAGGATCCTTCCTTGCTGTGTGACTTCTCAAATGCTGTAATTTATATCTGCAAGGGGTTTGGAGGCTTGCCACTTGGGGAATCTGCCTGTAAAGCTGTTTCATCTCATTGACAAGCTGAGAAATTTCTTCTTCGTTTGGCTTAATTGTGTGTTCTTTTATTTTGTACATTGTCGTCATTTTGGAAGACCCTGAGCTGCTCTTGGATGCATTGATCAGAAGGATTCACTTTAGTAATTTCCTAAAAGAGAAATACACGAACCTGCTAGACTTTCAAGTGCAGAGAAGATAAGTAACTCAATTTGGAATTCACTGGAGTAAACCCAATGGCTCCATCAATACTAGGAATCATTTTTCAGAGCAGTGGCATGCTGCATAAGATGTAAGATAGTTCTGTGTGCTGAATTAATTCCAGGGACTTGAATACATAGGTCAGTGAACACATAGAAACATTTTTGGTTCTAAAAATAATCATGGCATCTTTCATTTACACGTGGTATTATAAATTTGAAAACGTAAGTTCACATTCCTAAAGGAGTTTACAATCCAGCTGGGGAAACGAAACAAAAATATAAAGAAAAAATTAAATGCTGAACTGTTTATGGTGCTGATTATATAGACATAAAAAATTAGGAGGAAAATCTGTATTATCTAGAGTAATTGAGGGAAGCTTTATGAAGGAGACAAAAATTGCTGGGTAGATGGTGTGAAGAGAGACATTCTTACAAATGATGAAAAAACCCAGCATGGGCAAAGGCAAGGGGTTGGAAATCAGAGCAGCATACATGAAAGAGGTGAGCTGTTTAAAAGAATCCTGAAGGGAGGGCTGGGAAATAAAGTACTATCAGATGACGAGTGGCCTGGAAAGCCAAACAGAAGAATTGTAACTAATGCCAAAATAACATTATGCCACTGTAGATTTTGAGCAAACGAACAGCTTAATTAAGTACAGTTTTATGATTTAGCCTGGCAGTGATGCGCCAAGGTGGATGACAGAGAAGATGAAGTGAGAGGGAACCAGCTCGAGCTCTAGTGGAGTCATTCAAGTTAGGAGGACTACGTCAAGGATTTGAGAAAAAAAACAAAAGAGACAGAAAGGATCCATTAATATTCTGAAGGAAGAAGAAATAGGAGGCTTGAATGTCCCACCTTTCACTGTTCTCCGTATCCCCGATGGCAGATGTTCAGAAATGGGGACAAGTAGTGGGAGGACAGAAGTGTGTATCTGCCCAATTCTCTCTTATCATCTTATGTAGATGTTTCAGCTACTCAACCTCTTTGGGTGCCGTCTCTGTAATTAACCTGAACTTTCCACAAGAAGGGAGATAGAGTGTGGCATGGTGTTAATTGCCATGAGGATTTAGAACATTGGTACTTTTTTTCCCCTTCTGAAAATAGAATGAAAATTTTAAAGTTTAAAATTGAGAAACTAGAAACAATGATGACAAAATGAAGGAAAAAGAGTTTTCCGGGAAGGAAAGGAAAGTAATGGGAGTCAGAAAGGAAATATAATTGAAAAGAGAAAAGAATAGAGAGAGGACAAAAGCCGCACTGCAGCTCCTGAGGGTTTGAATTGCTGGGCTAAGATTCAGTTCCTAAGTCTGGTCTTCCTGAAGAATGGTAGAATCTCTAGCAGTTTAGAAACCTTCCCCTCCTTTTGATTCTTGAGAAAACTGATGTCCAAAGAAGTAAAGTGGCTTGCTCAAAATTAGATACTTAATGAGAGCTGCAGACAGGGCAAGGACATAGGTTTGTTAACTCCTGCTTCAGGGCTCTATTCCAGCCCCACAGTTCCTTTCCTAGAAAGGAGTTAGAGATTTATTCCACATGGTATTAAGGCCTGCCTACTTTAGACAACTACTTTTTGGTCACTCATTTAGGCTGTCTTGGTCCATTTTTCTTCCAGATGTGAAAGATGCAATAATATAAACTATAAAAGAAAAGGTACCATAATAAGAGAAACAAATTTAAAGGAATAAAAAGAAGAATGAGAAATAAGAAACTAAAAGAAAAAGCATTACCAAAACAATCTTGAAAAAGAAGAACAAAGTTGGAACTCTCAGATCTCCTGGCTTCAAAACTTATTACAAAGCTACAGTAATCAATATACTGTGGTACAGGCATAAAGACAGACATTTTGACTAATGGAATAGAATAGAGGGCCCAGAAACAAATCCTCAAATATATGGCCAAGTGATCTTTAATAAGGGTGTTAGGACCATTCAGTGGAGGAAAGGACAGTCTCTTCAACAAATGGTGTTGGGAAAACTGGACATCCACATGCAAAATAATGAAGTGATACCTTTATCTTACACCATATACAAAAATTAACTCAAAATTAATCAAAGACCTAAATGTAAAACCTAAACTATAAAACTCTTATAATAAAACATAGGGGAAAATCTTCATGACATTGGATTTGGCAAGGATTTCCTGGATATGACACAAAAAGCACAGGCAACAAAAGTAAAAAGACAAATTGGACTACATCAAAATTAAAAACTTCTATGCATCAAAGGACACAGTCAACAGAGCAAAAAGGCAACCTAAGCAATGGGAAAATATTTGCAATCATTTTAACTGATAAGGGTGTTAATATCCAGAATATATAAAAACCTCCTACAATTCAACAACGATAATAAAACAATCTGATTAGAAAATGAGCAAAGGACCTGAATAGACGTTTCTGCAAAGAAGATATACAAATGGCCAATAAGCACATGAAAAGATGTTCATGACTAATCATTAGGAAAATGTAAATCAAAACCACCATGAGATACTACCTCATACTCATTAGGATGGCTATTACATAAAATAAACAAACAAACAAACCAGAAAGTAAAAAGTGTTGGTGAGAATGTGGAGATATTGGAACCCTTGTGCATTGCTAGTGGAATTGTAAAATGGTATAGCTGCTTTGGAAAACAGTGTGGTGGTTTCTTAAAAAATTAAAAATGAATTATCATATGACTCAGCAATTCCAATTCTGGGTGTATATCCAAAGGAATTGAAAGCCGGATCTCAAAGAGTTACCTGTATACCTGTGTTCATAGCAGCACTATTCACTATAGCCGAGAGGTGGAAGCCCTCCAAGTGCCTATGGACAGATAAATGGATAAATGAAATGTGGTATATATTTACAGTGGAATATGACTCATCATTAAAAGTAAGGAAATTTTGGCACATGCTCCAACATGGATGAATCTTGAGGACATTATGCTGTGATATAGGCCAATACAAAATGACAAATACTGTATAATTCCACTTGTACGAAGTCTTAGAGTAGTCAGATTCACAGAAGAGAACATAGAATGGTGAGTGCCAGAAGCTGGAGGGAAGGGAAAATGGGATGTTGTTATTTAATGGGTATGGTACTTCAGTTTTACATGATGAAAAAAATTCTGGAAATTGGTTGCACAACGATGTGAATATAACTTACCACTACTGAACTGTACATTTAGAAATGGTTAAGATGGTAAACTGTGATGAGCTCTTCATACAATTAAAATAAAATTAAAACAAGAAAAAGCATTCAATGCCATCATATATTCATATCTTTTATATCCTCTTCCCAGAAATGTTTATGTAATTAATGTACCTGAGAAAATTAAAATGAACACATTTGTTGATATAAACATATATTTGACCTATTCATGAATAGACAAAGATATGACTCATTTGCATACAGATATAAATGGCTACCTCATTTTTATATTAATTTATTTTTCTAATTAGATTTTTAATTAAAACATTTATATTTGTTTTAAAGTAAAAAACTTAAATACACATATAGAAATAATGTGACTTCAATAATTATAACTAACATATATTATTATTTAAATATCATAAATATTAAAAAAGCATATGCTTGAAAAACATTCAAGAGGGTTTAAAGAGTACATATATTTTACAAAATTATGAACTGAAAATAGAATTAAGATTATTTATAATCAGGAAAAATTTATTAGCAAGTTGAAATAATTTTCTACATAAATAAAAAATCACTGCTATTGTAAAGGATTCTTTGGACTGAATAATCCATATTCATAGTCTACATTGATCAAATCCATTGGACAATTGTATAATTTATTCTTCACCTTAACTCTATAGCCAGAGACTGAGTTTAAACCTCTCACATTAAGCAAATCAACTGGAGAATTCCATCTTTTGTTTATTATCCCCCTTGTTGCAGTGAGCAACTATCTGACCACAGTTAAATGACTGATCTCTCCATTTCTTTATATCCCTTCCTGGTGAACAAGAATTCTATCATGCACCAAGGATGAAGACACTTTTCTTAAGATGTTGAGACATAATTCTTAATTCGTAGAATCTGCTATCTTTGTGTGCATGAGACAAAAGATGTCCTACAACATTTCCCTTATACGCTACCCCCACCTCATCAGCAACATCCCTTCAAAGCAGGATATAAAGGAGAAAAGAAAAAATTAACTTTCAGGCGTAATTATTTTCCAACTGCCTCTTGGAAAGAGTATGGGAGGCATTGCCTAACATGGTGCTAGCCTGTTGCCTCCATGTAAAAAGTGAACCTGGATTCATTTGCTCAAAATATGGAAGGCACGTGGCCAGGGCCAAGGTATTACAAAAGAAATAGGGTTTCTATTTTCTAGGAACTTGCAGTCTAGAGATGAGGAAAGCACAAAAATTTGCATATATATATATATATATACACATAGTCATATATATACATATCCTTTATATAAAGTCTTTTTGTATATTTATATATTTATATTAATTAGGAGATAGATACACATATTATAAAACATCAATTGGTATATATACATACATAAATACACACACACATAAACACAGACATGCACCCTTTTTTCCAAGATATAATATTTTCAATCTTCACAAGTTAATATTTCATTTAAAATTCAGAGGGTGTTCTTTTTTAAATATAAGATTATTCTAACTTCACCTGAAAGTGAAACAAAACATTCAAGAATAACTAAAAAATTTTTTTGAAAAGCATTAAAATTTAAGTGGAGACATATTCTATTAGCTGCTTCAGAGCCACGCTTGTGGTAAATCGAAGATGGTGGAAGAGTAGAACGTGGAGATCACCTTCCTCCCCACAAATACATCAGAAATACATCTACATGTGGAACAACTCCTGCAGAACACCTACTGAACGCTGGTAGAAGACCTCAGACCTCCCAAAAGGCAAGAAACACCCCACGTACCTGGGTAGGGCAAAAGAAAAAAGAAAAAACAGAGACAAAAGAATAGGGACGGGACCTGCACCAGTGGGAGGGAGCCATGAAGGAGGAAAGGTTTCCACGCACTAGGAAGCCCCTTCGCGGGCAGAGACTGCGGGTGGCAGAGGGGGGAAGCTTCGGGGCCACGGAGGAGAGCGCGGCCACAGGGGTGTGGAGGGCAAAGCGGAGAGATTCCCGCACAGAGGATCGGTGCCGGCCAACACTCACCAGCCCGAGAGGCTTGTCTGCTCAGCCGCCGGGGCGGGCGGGGGCTGGGAGCTGAGGCTCGGGCTTCGGTCGGATCGCAGGGAGAGGACTGGGGCTGGCGGCGTGAACACAGCCTGAAGGGGGCTAGTGCGCCACAGCTAGCCGGGAGGGAGACCAGGAAAAAGTCCGGAGCTGCCGAAGAGGCAAGAGACTTTTTCTTGCCTCTTTGTTTCCTGGTGCGCGAGGAGAGGGGATTCAGAGCGCCGCCTAAACGAGCTGCAGAGACAAGCGCGAGCCGTGGCTATCAGCGCGGACCCCAGAGATGGGCATGAGACACTAAGGTTGCTGCTGCCGCCACCAAAAAGCCTGTGTGCGAGCACAGGTCACTCTCCACACCGCCCCTCCCGGGAGCCTGTGCAGCCTGCCACTGCCAGGGTCCCGTGATCCGGGGACAACTTCCCCGGGAGAACGCACTGCGCACCTCAGGCTGGTGCAACGTCACGACGCCTCTGACGCCGCAGGCTCGCCCCGCATCCGTACTCCTCCCTCCCCCGGCCTGAGTGAGCCAAAGCCCCCGAAACAGCTGCTGCTTTAACCCCGTTCTGTGTGAGCGAGGAACAGACGCCCTCAGGCGACCTACATGCAGAGGCGGGGCCAAATCCAAAGCTGAACCCCATAAAATGTGTGAACAAAGAAGAGAAAGGGAAATTTCTCCCAGCAGCCTCAGGAGCAGCGGATTAATTCTCTACAATTCAAACGTGATGTACCCTGCAAACTGTGGAATACCTGAATAGACAACGAATCATCCCAAATTGAGGCGGTGGACTTTGGGAGCAATGATATATTTTTTTTTTTTCCCTTTTTCTCTTTTTGTGAGTGTGTATTTGTATGCTTCTGTGTTAATTTTTGTCTGTATAGCTTTGCTTTTACCATATGTCCTAGGGTTCTGTCTGTCCGTTTTTTTTTTTTGTTTATTTTGTTGGGTGTTTTTAAAAATAGTTTTTAGCACTTGTTGTCATTGGTGGATTTGTTTTTTGGTTTAGTTGCTCTCTTCTTCCTTTCTTTTTTTTTTAAATTACTTAAAAAATTTTTTTCAATAATTATTTTTTATTTTAATAACTTTTTAATTTAATTTAATTTTATTTTATCTTCTTCTTTCTTTTTTGTTCTCCCTTTTATTGTGAGCTGTGTGGATGACAGGCTCTTGGTGCTCCAGCCAGGTGTCAGAGCTGTGCCTCTGAGGTGGGAGAGCCAAGTTCAGAACATTGGTCCACAAGAGACCTCCCAGCTCCACGTAATATCAAACAGCAAAAATTTCCCAGAGATCTCAATCTCAACGCCAAGACCCAGCTCCACTCAACGACCAGCAAGCTACAGTGCAGGACACCCTATGCCAAACAACTAGCAAGACAGGAAGACAACCCCACCCATTAGTAGAGAGGCTGCCTAAAATCATAATAAGGTCACAGACACCCCAAAACACACCACCAGACACAGACCTGCCCACCAGAAAGACAAGATCCAGCCTCATCCACCAGAACACAGGCACTAGTCCCCTCCACCAGGAAGCCTACACAAACCACTGAACCAACCTTACCCACTGGGAGCAGACACAAAAAACAACAGGAACTACGAACCTGCAGCCTGCAAAAAGGAGACCCCAAACACAGTAAGTTAAGCAAAATGAGAAGACAGAGAAACACACAGCAGATGAAGGAGCAAGGTAAAAACCCACCAGACCTAACAAATGAAGAGGAAATAGGCAGTCTACCTGAAAAAGAATTCAGAATAATGATAGTAAAGATAATCCAAATTCGTGGAAATAGAATGGAGAAAATACAAGAAACGTTTAACAAGGACCTGGAAGAACTAAAGAGCAAACAAACAGTGATGAACAACACAATAACTGAAATTAAAAATTCTCTAGAAGGACTCAATAGCAGAATAACTGAGGCAGAAGAACGGATAAGTGACCTGGAAGATAAAATAGTGGAAATAACTACTGCAGAACAGAATAAAGAAAAATAATGAAAAGAATTGAGGACAGTCTTAGAGACCTCTGGGACAACATTAAATGCGCGAATATTCGAATTATAGGGGTCCCAGAAGAAGAAGTGAAAAAGAAAGGCACTGAGAAAATATTTGAAGTGATTATAGTTGAAAACTTCCCTAATATGGGAAAGGAAATAATTAATCAAGTCCAGGAAGCACAGAGGGTCCCATACAGGATAAATCCAAGGAGAAACACACCAAGACACATATTAATCAAACTATCAAAAATTAAATACAGAGAAAAAATATTAAAAGCAGCAAGGGAAAAACAACAAATAACATACAAGGGAATACCCATAAGGTTAACAGCTGATCTTTCAGCATAAACTCTGCAAGGCAGAAGGGAGTGGCAGGACATATCTAAAGTGATGAAGGGGAAAAACCTACAACCAAGATTACTCTACCCAGCAAGGATCTCATTCAGATTTGACGGAGAAATTAAAACCTTTACAGACAAGCAAAAGCTAAGAGAATTCAGCACCACCAAACCAGCTCTACAGCAAATGCTAAAGGAACTTCTCTAGGAAGGAAACACAAGAGAAGGAAAAGACCTACAATAACAAACCCAAAACAATTAAGAAAATGGTAATAGGAACATACATATCTATAATTACCTTAAAGGTAAATGGATTAAATGCTCCAAGGAAAAGACATAGACTGGCTGAATGGATACAAAAATAAGACCCATATATATGCTGTCTACAAGAGACCCACTTCAGACCTAGGGACACATACAGACTGAAAGTGAGGGGATGGAAAAAGATATTCCATGCAAATAGAAATCAAAAGAAAGCTGGAGTAGAAATTCTCTTATCAGACAAAATAGACTTTAAAACAAAGATTATTACAAGAGACAAAGACGGACACTACATAATGATCAAGGGATCAATCCAAGAAGAAGATATAACAATTGTAAATATTTGTAAATATTTATGCACCCAACATAGGAGCACCTCAATACATAAGGCAAATGCTAACAGCCATAAAAGGGGAAATCGACAGTAACACAATCATAGTAGGGGACATTAACACCCCACTTTCACCAATGGACAGATCATACAAAATGAAAATAAACACAAGCTTTAAATGATGCATTAAACAAGATGGACTTAATTGATATTTATAGGACATTCCATCCAAAAACAACAGAATACACTTTCATTTCTTCTTTTTTTTTCACACACACACACTGTATTTTATTTTTACAAGAGACAAATAAACTGACACCAAGCATTGTAAATGGATGACCACAACAAAAGCAACAATGATTGCAATTACCAAACAGAAAACACACTCATACTATGTCATAATATTGACATTCAGTACAGTAATCCTCCACTGTAACAGCTCAATTACTTTGCAGTGAAAATTGATTTGTATATTTTTTGCCTCTGAGTCCTTGTGGGATTTTTTTTTTTATTCAAACAGAAAGTCACAAAAATTATAATCATCCTCATCAGTTCACTCAGTCCCATGTAATTAATTTTTTTTTCATCTTGATCTTTTGTTAGCACTTTTATGAATTCATCAGTTTTCCATTAGAGTTCTGAAAATGCTTATTCATTCAGTTCAGCAGTATAGTCAGTTACCAGAAACCTGTACTTGTCAGAGTCTTTTCCATCAATTCCTTGAAGATGAAACACTTTTGTAGGAACATTTTTGCAAAAGCATCAGAGTATACCCAGAACTGTCTGTAAATGACAAAAGACTTTAAAATGACCACGGTTAAAGATTTGATGAAAGTTCATAATAATGCAATTGACAAGGAAATTTAGTTATTTCTGAGATATACATTTTAAAGTAATAACTAGAATATGACTTATAACATTATACCAGAACATATAACATTTTTAGAAAATTCATGTAATGTCTGAAACATTTATATTAACATATTTCCATACAAATAACCCAAAGAAAGATTAGTATTAGTAGTTTTTTTGTTTGTTGGTTGGTTTTTTATACTGCAGGTTCTTATTAGTCATCAATTTCATACACATCAGTGTATACATGGCAATCCCAATCGCCCAATTCAGCACACCACCATCCCCACCCCACCGTGTGTTCCCCCCTTGGTGTCCACAGGTTTGTTCTCTACATGTGTGTCTCAACTTCTGCCCTGCAAACTGGTTCATCTGTACCATTTTTCTAGGTTCCGTACACATGGGTTAATATACGATATTTGTTTTTCTCTTTCTGACTTACTTCACTCTGTATGACAGTCTTTGGATCCATCCACGTCTCAACAAATGACTCAATTTCGTTCCTTTTTATGGCTGAGTAATATTCCATTGTATATATGTATCACAACTTCTTTATCCATTCATCTGGCGATGGGCATTTAGGTTGCTTCCATGACCTGGCTATTGTAAATAGTGCTGCAATGAACATTGGGGTGCATGTGTCTTTTTGAATTATGGTTTTCTCTGGGTATATGCCCAGGAGTGGGATTGCTGGATCATATGGTAATTCTACTTTTAGTTTTTTAAGGAACCTCCGTACTGTCTCCATAGTGGCTGTATCAATTTACATTCCCACCAACAGTGCAAGAGGGTTCCCTTTTCTCCACACCCTCTCCAGCATTTGTTGTTTGTAGATTTTCCGATGATGCCCATTCTGACTGGTGTGAGGTGATACCTCATTGTAGTTTTGATTTGCATTGCTGTAATAATTAGTGATGTTGAGCAGCTTTTCATGTGCTTCTTGGCCATCTGTATGTCTTCTTTGGAGAAATGTCTATTTAGGTCTTCTGCCCATTTTTGGATTGGGTTGTTTGTTTCTTTAATATTGAGCTGCATGAGCTGTTTATATATTTTGGAGATTAATCCTTTGTCCATTGATTCGTTTGCAAATATTTTCTCCCATTCTTAGGGTTGTCTTTTCGTCTTATTTATGGTTTCCTTTCCTGTGCAAAACCTTTGAAGTTTCATTAGGTCCCATTTGTTTATTTTTGTTTTTATTTCCATTACTCTAGGAGGTGAATCAAAAAAGATCATGCTGTGATTTATGTCAAAGACTGTTCTTCTTATGTTTTCCCCTAAGAGTTTTATAGTGTCCAGTCTTACATTTAGGTCTTGTATCCATTTAGAGTTTATTTTTGTGTATGGTGTTAGGGAGTGTTCTAATTTCTTTCTTTTACATGTAGCTGTCCAGTTTTCCCAGCACCACTTATTGAAGAGACTGTCTTTTCTCCATTGTATATCTTTGCCTCCTTTGTCATAGATTAGTTGACCATAGGTGCATGAGTTTATCTCTGGGCTTTCTATCTTGTTCCATTAATCTATGTTTCTGTTTTTGTGCCAGTACCATATTGTCTTGATTACTATGGCTTTGTAGTATAGTCTGAAGTCAGGGAGTCTGATTCCTCCAGCTCCGTTTTTTTTCCTTCAAGACTGCTTTGGCTATTCGGGGTCTTTTGTGTCTCCATACAAATTTTAAGATGATTTGTTCTAGTTCTGTAAAAAATGCCATTGGTAATTTTATAGGGATTGCATTAAATCTGTAGATTGCTTTGGGTAGTATAGTCATTTTCACAATATTGATTCTTCCAATCCAAGAACATGGTATATCTCTCCATCTGTTAGTATCATCTTTAATTTCTTTCATCAGTGTCTTATAGTTTTTTGCATACAGGTCTTTTGTCTCTCTAGGTAGGTTTATTCCTAGGTATTGTATTCTTTTTGTTGCAATGGTAAATGGGAGTGTTTCCTTAATTTCTCTTTCAGATTTTTCATCATTAGTGTACAGGAATGCAAGAGATTTCTGCGTATTAATTTTGTATCCTGCTACTTTACCAAATTCATTGATTATCTCTAGTAGTTTTCTGGTGGCATTTTTAGGATTCTCTATGTATAGTATCATGTCATCTGCAAACAGTGACAGTTTTACTTCTTCTTTTCCAATTAGTATTCCTTTTATTTCTTTTTCTTCTCTGATTGCCATGGCTAGGACTTCCAAAACTATGTTGAATAATAGTGGTGAGAGTGGACATCCTTGTCTCGTTCCTGATCGTAGAGGAAATGCTTTCAGTTTTTCACCATTCAGAATGATGTTTGCTGCAGGTTTGTCGTATATGGCCTTTATTATGTTGAGGTAGGTTCCCTCTATGCCCACTTTCTGGAGAGTTTTTATCATAAATGGGTGTTGACTTTTGTCAAAAGCTTTTTCTGCATCTATTGAGATGAGCCTATGCTTTTTATTCTTCAGTTTGTTAATATGGTGTATCACATTGATTGATTTGCGTATATTGAAGAATCCTTGCATCCCTGGGATAAATCCCACTTGATCATGGTGTATGATCCTCTTAGTGTGTTGTTGGATTCTGTTTGCTAGTATTTTGTTGAGGATTTTTGCATCTATATTCATCAGTGATATTGGTCTGTAATTGTCTTTTTTTGTAGTACCTTTGTCTGGTTTTGAAATCACAGTGATGGTGGCCTCGTAGAATGAGTTTGGGAGTGTTCCTTCCTCTGCAATTTTTTGGAAGAGTTTGAGAAGGATGGGTGTTAGCTCTTCTCTAAACGTTTGATAGAATTCACCTGTGAAGCCATCTGGTCCTGGACTTTTGTTTGTTGGAAGATTTTTAATCACAGTTTCAATTTCATTACTTGTGATTGATCTGATCATATTTTCTGTTTCTTCCTGGTTCAGTCTTGGAAGGTTATACCTTTCTAAGAATTTGTCCATTTCTTCCAGGTTGTCCATTTTATTGGCATAGAGTTGCTTGTAGTAGTCTCTTAGGATACTTTGTATTTCAGCAGTGTCTGTTGTAACTTCTCCTTTTTCATTTCTAATTTTATTGATTTGAGTCCTCTCCCTCTTTTTCTTGATGAGTCTGGCTAATGGCTTATCAATTTTCTTTATCTTCTCAAAGAACCAGTTTTTAGTTTTATTGATCTTTGCTATTGTTTTCTTTGTTTCTATTTCATTTATTTCTGCTCTAGTCTTTATGATTTCTTTCCTTCTCAAAGAACCAGTTTTTAGTTTTATTGATCTTTGCTATTGTTTTCTTTGTTTCTATTTCATTTATTTCTGCTCTAGTCTTTATGATTTCTTTCCTTCTGATAACTTTGGATTTTGTTTGTTCTTCTTTCTTTAGTTCCTTTAGGTGTAAGGTTAGATTGTTTACTTGAGATTTTTCTTGTTTCTTTAGGTAGGCTTGTATAGCTATAAACTTCCCTCTTAGAACTGCTTTTGCTGCATCCCATAGGTTTTTGGTCGTCGTGTTTTCGTTGTCATTTGTCTCTAGGTATTTTTTGATTTCCTCCTTGATTTCTTCAGTGATCTCTTGATTATTTAGTAATGTATTGTTTAGCCTCCATGTGTTTGTGTTTTTTACGTTTTTTTCCCTGTAATTCATTTCTAATCTCATAGTGTTGTGGTCAGAAAAGATGCTTGATATGATTTCAATTTTCTTAAATTTACTGAGGCTTGATTTGTGCCCCAAGATGTGATCTATCCTGGAGAATGTTCTGTGCGCACTTGAGAAGAAAGTGTAATCTGCTGTTTTTGGATGGAATGTCCTATAAATATCATTTAAATCTATCTGGTCTATTGTGTCATTTAAAGCTTCTGTTTCCTTATATATTTTCATTTTGGATGATCTGTCCATTGGTGTAAATGAGGTGTTAAAGTGCCCCACTATTTTTGTGTTACTGTCGATTTCCTCTTTTATAGCTCTTAAGAGTTGCCTTTTGTATTGAGGTGCTCCTGTGTTGGGTGCATATATATTTATAATTGTTATATCTTCTTCTTCGATTGATCCCTTGATCATTATGTACTGTCCTTCCTTGTCTCTTATAACATTCTTTATTTTAAAGTCTATTTTATCTGATATGAGTATA
Organism: Balaenoptera musculus; assembly: GCF_009873245.2. Lineage (NCBI taxonomy): Eukaryota > Metazoa > Chordata > Mammalia > Artiodactyla > Balaenopteridae > Balaenoptera > Balaenoptera musculus. Next base: position 52,812,865 of record NC_045787.1, read on the forward strand.
GCTACTCCAGCTTTCTTTTAATTTCCATTTGCATGGAATATCTTTTTCCATCCCCTCACTTTCAGTCTGTATGTGTCCCTAGGTCTGAAGTGGGTCTCTTGTAGACAGCATATATATGGGTCTTGTTTTTGTATCCATTCAGGAAGCCTGTGTCTTTTGGTTGGAGCATTTAATCCATTCACGTTTAACGTAATTATGGATATCTATGTTCCTGTGACCATTTTCTTAATTGTTTTGGGTTTGTTTTCGTACGTCATTTTCTTCTCCTGTGTTTCCCACTTAGAGAAGTTCCTTTAGCATTTGTTGTAGAGCTGGTTTGGTGGTGCTGAATTCTCTTAGCTTTTGCTTGTCTGTAAAGCTTTTGATTTCTCCATCGAATCTGAATGAGATCCTTGCCGGGTAGAGTAATCTTGGTTGTAGGTTCTTCCCTTTCATCACGGTAAGTATATCATGCCACTCCCTTCTGGCTTGTAGAGTTTCTGCTGAGAAAACAGCTGTTAACCTTATGGGAGTTCCCTTGTATGTTATTTGTCGTTTTTCCCTTGCTGCTTTCAATAATTTTTCTTTGTCTTTAATTTTTGCCAATTTGATTACTATGTGTCTCAGCGTGTTTCTCCTTGGGTTTATCCTGTATGGGACTCACTGCGCTTCTTGGACTTGGGTGGCTATTTCCTTTCCCATGTTAGGGAAGTTTTCGACTGTAATCTCTTCAAATATTTTCTTGGGTTCTTTCTCTCTCTCTTCTCCTTCTGGGACCACTATAATGCGAATGTTGTAGCGTTTAATGTTGTCCCAGAGGTCTCTTAGGCTGTCTTCATTTCTTTTCATTCTTTTTTCTTTATTCTGTTCTGCAGCAGTGAATTCCACCATTCTGTCTTCCAGGTCACTTATCCATTCTTCTGTCTCAGTTATTCTGCCATTGATTCCTTTTCATGTAGTTTTCATTTCAGTTATTGTTTTGTTCATCTCTGTTTGTTTGTTCTTTAATTCTTCTAGGTCTTTGTTCAACATTTCTAGCATCTTCTCTATCTTTGCCTCCATTCTTTTTCCGAGGTCCTGGATCATCTTCACTATCATTATTCTGAATTCTTTTTCTGGAAGGTTGCCTATCTCCACTTCATTTAGTTGTTTTTCTGGGATTTTATCTTTTTCCTTCATCTGGTACATAGCCATCTGCCTTTTCATCTTGTCTATCTTTCTGTGACTGTGGTTTTTGTTCCACAGGCTGCAGGATTGTAGTTCTTCTTGCTTCTGCTGTCTGCTCTCTGGTGGATGAGGCTATCTAAGAGGCTTGTTGGGAGGGACTGGTGTTGTGTAGAGCTGACTCTTTCTCTGGTGGGCAGAGCTCAATAAAACTTTAATCTACTTGACTGTTGATGGGTGGGGTTGGGTTCCCTCCCTGTTTGTTGTTTGTCCTGAGGCCACCCAACACTGGAGCCTACCCAGGCTCTTTGGTGGACTAATGACAGACTCTGGGAGGGCTCACACCAAGGAGTACTTCCCAGAACTTCTGCTACCAGTGTCCTTGTCCCAACAGTGAGCCACAGCGCCCCCCCACCCCGGCTCTGCAGGACACCCTCCAACACTAGCAGGTAGGTCTGGTTCAGTCTCCCCTGGGGTCAATGCTCCTTACCCTGGGTCCCGATGCACACACTACTTTGTGTGTGCCTTCCAAGAGTGGAGTCTCTGTTTCCCTCAGTCCTGTTGAAGTCCTGCAATCAATTCCCACTAGGCTTCAAAGTCTGATTCTCTAGGACTTCCTCCTCCCATTGCCAGACCCCCAGGATGGAAAGCCTGATGTGGGGCTCAGAACCTTCACTCCAGTGTGTGGACTTCTGTGGTTTAAGTGTTCTCCAGTCTGTGAGTCACCACCTGCCAGTTATGGGATTTGATTTTACTGTGATTGCACCCATCCTACCGTCTCATTGTGGCTTCTCCTTTGTCTTTGGATGTGGGGTATCTTTTTTGGTGAGTTCCAGTGTCTTCGTGTCAGTGATTTTCCAGCAGCTAGTTGTGATTCTGGTGTTCTCGCAAGAGGGAGTGAGAGCACATCCTTCTACTCTGCCATCTTCAGAATAAACTTTCTTCTCAAGTGCTCATGGAACATTCTCCAGGATAGATCATATCTTGGGTCACAAGTCATGCCTTGGTAAATTTAAGAAAATTGAAATCATATCAACTATCTTTTCTGACCATAATGTTATGAGACTAGATACCAATTACAGGAAAAAAATTTGTAAAAAATACAAACACATGGAGGCTAAACAATACACTACTTAATAACCAAGAGATCATTGAAGAAATCAAAGAGGAAATCAAAAATTACCTAGAAACAAAACACCACGACCCAAAACCTGTGGAATGCAGCAAAAGCAGTTCTAAGAGGGGAGTTTACAGCAATACAATCCTACTTTAAGAAACAAGAAACATCTCAAATAAACAACTTAAACTTACACCTAAAGCAATGAGAGAAAGAAGAACAAAAAAACCCCAACGTTAGCAAAAGGAAAGAAGTCATAAAGATCAGATCAGAAATAAATGAAAAAGAAATGAAGGAAACAATAGCAAATATCAATAAAACTAAAAGCTGGTTCTTTGAGAAGATAAACAAAATTGATAAACCATTAGCCAGACTCATCAAGAAAAAAAGGGAGAAGACTTAAATCAATAGAATTAGAAATGAAAAAGGGGAAGTAAGAACTGACACTGCAGAAATATAAAGGATCATGAGAGATTACCACAAGGAACTATATTCCAATAAAAAGGACAACCTGGAAGAAATGGACAAATTCTTAGAAAGGCACAACCTTCTGAGACTGAACCAGGAAGAAATAGAAAATATGAACAGACCAATCACAAGCACTGAAATTGAGACTGTGATTAAAAATCTTCCAACAAACAGAAGCCCAGGACCAGATGGCTTCACAGCTGAATTCTATCAAACATTTAGAGAAGAGCTAACACCTATCCTTCTCAAACTCTTCCAAAATATAGCAGAGGGAGGAACACTCCCAAACTCATTCTACGAGGCCACCATCACCCTGATACCAAAACCAGACAAAGCTGTCACAAAGAAAGAAAACTACAGGCCAATATTACTAGCAAAGAGGATCCAACAGCACATTAAAAGGATCATACACCATGATCAAGTGGGATTTAGGCCAGGAATGCAAGGATTCTTCAATATACGCAAATCAGTCACTGTGATACACCATATTAAAAAATGAAGGAGAAAAACCACATGATCATCTCAATAGATGCAGATAAATCTTTCGACAAAATTCAACACGAATTTATGATAAAAACCCTCCAGAAAGTAGGCATACAGGGAACTTACCTCAATATAATAAAGGCCATATATGACAAACCCACAGCCAACATCGTCCTCAATGGTGAAAAACTGAAACCATTTCCACTAAGATCAGGAACAAGAGAAGGTTGCCCACTCTCACCACTATTATTCAACATAGGTTTGGAAGTTTTAGCCACAGCAATCAGAGAAAAAAAAGAAATATAACGAATCCAAATTGGAACACAAGAAGTAAAGCTGTCATTGTTTGCAGATGACATGATACTATACATAGAGAATCCGAAAGATGCTACCAGAAAACTACTAGAGCTAATCAATGAATTTGGTAAAGTAGCAGGATACAAAATTAATGCACAGAAATCTCTTGCATTCCTATACATTAATGATGAAAAATCTGAAAGTGAAATTAAGAAAACACTCCCATTTACCACTGCACCAAAAAGAATAAAATACCTAGGAATAAACCTACCTAAGGAGACAAAAGACCTGTATGCAGAAAATTAGAAGACACTGATGAAAGAAATTAAAGATGATACAAATAGATGGAGAGATATACCATGTTCTTGGATTGGAAGAATCAACATTGTGAAAATGACTATGCTACCCAAAGCAATCTACAGATTCAATGCAATCCCTATCAAACTACCAATGGCATTTTTCACAGACTAGAACATAAAATTTCACAATTTGTATGGAAACACAAAAGACCCCGAATAGGCAAAGCAATCTTTAGAAAGAAATATGGAGCTGGAGGAATCAAGCTCCCTGACTTCAGACTACACTACAAAGCTGCAGTAATCAAGACAGTATGGTACTGGCACAAAAACAGAAATATAGATCAATGGAACAGGATAGAAAACCCAGAGATAAACCCACGCTCATATGGTCACCTTATCTTTGATAAAGGAGGCAAGAATATACAGGGGAGAAAAGACAGCCTCTTCAATAAGTGGTGCTGGGAAAACTGGACAGCTACATGTAAAATAATGAAATTAGAACACTCCCTAACTCCATACACAAATATAAACTCAAAATGGATTAAAGACCTAAATGTAAGGCCAGGCACTATCAAACTCTTAGAGGAAAACCTAGGCAGAACACTCTGTGACATAAATCACAGCAAGATCCTTTATGACCCACCTCCTAGAGAAATGGAAATAAAAACAAAAATAAACAAATGGGACCTAATGAAATTTAAAAGCTTTTGCACAGCAAAGGAAACCATAAACAAGATGAAAAGACAACCCTCAGAATGGGAGAAAATATTTGCAAATGAAGCAACTGACAAAGGATTAATCTCCAAAATTTATAAGCAGCTCATGCAGCTCAATATCAAAAAAACGAACAACCCAATCCAAAAATGGGCAGAAGACCTAAATAGACATTTCTCCAAAGAAGATATACAGATTGCCAAGAAACACATGAAAGAATGCTCAACATCATTAATCATTAGAGAAATGCAAACCAAAATACAATGAGATACCATCTCACACCAGTCAGAATGGCCATCATCAAAAAATCTAGAAACAATAAATGCTGGAGAGGGTGTGGAGGAAAGGGAACACTCTTGCACTGTTGGTGGGTATGTAAATTGATACAGCCACTATGGAGAAAAGTATGGAGGTTCCTTAAAAAACTAAAAATAGAACTACCATACAACCCAGCACTCCTACTACTGGGCATATACCCTGAGAAAACCTTAATTCAAAAAGAGTCATGTACCACAATGTTCATTGCAGCTCTATTTACAATAGCCAGGACATGGAAGCAGCTGAAGTGTCCATTGACAGATGAATGGATAAAGAAGATGTGGCACATATATACAATGGAATATTACTCAGCCATAAAAAAGAAACGCAATTGAGTTATTTGTAGTGAGGTGGATGGACCTAGAGTCTGTCATACAGAGTGAAGTAAGTCAGAAAGAGGAAAACAAATACCGTATGCTAACACATATATATGGAATCTAAAAAAAGAAAAAAAAGTGGTCATGAAGAACCTAGGGGCAAGACGGGAATAAAGATGCAGACCTACTAGAGAATGGACTTGAGGACACGGGGAGAGGGAAGGGTAAGCTGGGACAAAGTGAGAGAGTGGCATGGACATATATACACTACTAAATGTAAAATAGATAACTAGTGGGAAGCAGCCGCATAGCACAGGTAGATCAGCTCGGTGCTTTGTGACCACCTAGAGGGGTGGGATAGGGAGGGTGGGAAGGAGGGAGATGCAATAGGGAAGAGATATGTGGATATACGTATGTGTATAATGGATTCACTTTGTTATAAAGCAGAAACTAACAAAAAAAAAAAAAAAGAAAGGTAAATCAATCCAAATAATGGTCACTGCCAAATACACCCTCTAGTCTTATTATTCCCAAAGCAAAAACAAATATCCTGCTTTTTAGAACACAAGAAATCCTCAAAAGTTCATTTGTAAATAACTTTGGAATCCTGTATACATCTTCCCTCAGAAAACTATTATAAATGGTGATTCAAGTAAAAAAATGAACATCCAGTTATCACACACGGTAGCTGACCTCATAGTTTTAGCTTGAATAACAGTCCAGGTGCACTGAGGGAAAGAAGTAAGGAAAGAAATTCTTCCCCCACTTCCTGGGTGAATGAATCTTCCCAAATAAAGTTCTGAATGAGATCGTAATTTTCAGCTACGAGTGTAATACGAAGCACTTCTCGTAAAAACTTTTCCTCAAAGACAGAAAAGATTATATTTTCTTTTTATGAAAGTAACAAGGTTTTACTTCTTTAAAGTTAATAAAATTTAAGTAAATAAATTTATTTTAAAAAATTTTATCTCTTAGTGAAAGGAAAATGGCGAGAGGGAGGATTATAACCTTGTAGAACTAGGTGAAGTCAAGTGACAAAAAAGGAACTGCAGCCTAAGAGACCAGCACTGGCAGAAACAAGAAGGAGCATGCCACATTTTAAGAAAGTTTCTAACAAATGGACATCTTCAACAGGATAAGAGAAAGTAAAAGGTCTGGACACACACATGAACCTGTGGACAGTGAAAGGTAATGAGACAAGTAGGCATATCCTGATCAAGAAACTGGAACCCACCCATTTCTGTGCTTTAAAAGATAACCACAGGAGGGGATGAGAAGATGAGAAAGGAGGTAGCACAGAACAGGCCCCTTCAGATTCTCTCTTCCCAGTTTCAGCTACCTTGATCAAAACAGAAGGAAACAGATCCATCCTCTCCCTAAAGTTGTATAAAAATTTCAGTAACTAGGCTTATATTTCAAATATCAGAAAAGCCTAATTAGATCCTAATATAATAAATCATTAGCATTCAAAAATTTATTATCATTAATTTCCATAACTCAAGAAACCCTAAAAGCCTTACTGAAGTGAGACTATGTATTGGAGTATAAAGATAGTGTGTAAACCTAGCTATCACAGCATCTATAGTTCAGTGTAGGGTTATTATTTTCTACTTGCCAATTTGGTAGTGATTAAAAACAAAAAATAACCTGTTTTTTGTAATAAGATAGAAATGTCAGAAGCTAGAGTAGAGACTTTGCAAACCTGCATATAAAATCCCTATTTTTTCCTTCTCTTGAGAAGGAGGAAAATGCAAATGCAAACTTTCTTTATAGTGGGAATACAATAAATATTTGCTGAAAGAAAAAAAAAAGCAACCACGCTTGTATCTTATTTTTTGAGAATTTTCCCAAATTCATGTCAGACACCAAACCACATATCCAGGAGGCTCATAGAAACCCAAATAGGATACAAGCCAAAAAAAAAAAAAAGGAAATCTAGGCATCTCATATTCAAACTGCAGGAAATTAAAGATGAAGAAAATATTGAAAGAAGCCAGAGAGGGAAAAAACATGTTACCTGTAGAAGAGTGAAGATAAGAATTACATCTGCTTCTACCCAGAAACCCTGTAAGCATAAGAGAGTAGTGTAAAATACTTAAAGTGTTGAGAAAAAAAAACCTACCAACGTAGAATTCTGTATCCTGAGAAATTATCCTTCCAAAGTGAAGGAGAAATAAAGACTTTCTCAGAAAAGTTAAAATTGAGCCATACTATAGGAGCACCCCGCCTAACTCCCCACAGCAGGGACTGCAGCTCCCTGTGACGGCTTCTCTTCTGCTTATAGGTCCACTAACCATGTAATAAAGCAAGTCCTCCTAGAAAACCTTCCCTGGAAGGAGGAGCAACCCACTGATACCCATTTGACTAAAGGGCTCTAAAGAGGGAAATAAAATGATAAATTAAAGCAATATTCAACAGATTATGGCGCCAAGTTTGGTGTACTGTTCAGAGTTGTGTCGTGGGAAGTACACACACACACAATCTCTTTGACATAATAACTTATGTCACATTGTGGTGGAAAGTTCCCTTGTACAGAACCAGGACGTTGTTTTGGGGATGAGATACGACTGTCCTAAGCAGTGCCAGGCTTTCTTGCTATTCCCTGTTAACCATTCTCTCCCTTTGCCTTAATCTTTATTGACTCCCCACCCCCCTACTTCTTTAAGCGTGCAGTGGACAACCCTGTCAGTTCTTCCAACTTTCAGCCAAAATTTTAGATCAGCCATGTACAACTTAGTGCAAATAATCAGACAAGGTATTCATCTATTCATAGCAAAAACTGACTGAGTGCCCCTCCAATGCTTGTATTGAAGGTGGAACAGCATGTTTTGTTTCCAGTTTGCAGATGGAAAACTTGGGGTAGATGCAGAAGTCTTTCTGTGGGCCCCTGAAGTCACAGCTTGGGCTGGTCCTGACAATCAGTGCTTTGGTGTCTGTAAGGCAATGAATGGCCTCTCTCTATTTGGAACAAATTTCCCAAAGTTCCAGGTTTCTGAAAAGGACCAGGCTGTAGCCCTCCAGTTTGTTCTTTTTAGGATTGAATCACCCATACAGTGTCCACGACACACGGGTCCAAGCTCCAACTTCAGGTATAGACTCGGGGAATGACAGCATCATGGAGCACCTTATTTCTGTGTATAAAGAATTGCAGGCTGAAAGCAGTTTCAAGACTGCCTCTCTAACAGCTTCCCTAAGGGAAACAACTTAATCCCACAGTGCCCCTCACAGCTGTGTTTTCAGTTGTGAAAGCTGGGCTCTCAGGTAGAAGTGTGTCAGAATTTATTTGTTGGCTGTGGTGGTATCTTATTTGCCTTGCTTTGCTGATCAAGTGTCTTCTTTAAAAGAAAAAAAATCAATAAGGAAAGGATGGGATACTTAAAAGTGAAGATGGTGATGATGATAATAGTAACGATGACAATGATGGGGAAGAGGAGATAGCTAACCCCATCTAGCACTCACAATGTATCAGGCAGTGTTCTCTGTGCTTTACATGTTATGACTCAGAATAGTTCTCTAGCAAATGTATGAAGTTGGTAATATTATCATCTTTAATTTACAAATGAGGAAACTGAGTTAATGAGAGACATGTTCATAGTACATAATTCACAGTACATACATAGCTAGCAGGTTATATACTTAAAAATTAGTTTCTCACCCATATCATATACCAAAATAAATTCTAAGAGATTTAAACAGTTAAATGCACTAAGTGAAATGAAAAAAGTACCTAGAGGAGAATTTTTTTTTTAATATTCATGGCATATCTGATTATGTGATGTTTTCTAGGCATAAATACAGTAGAAGAAATCACAAACATATCTAAACAGCTATTTTTAACTTCTAATTGTATAAAAGCATATATTCAGTTAAGAAGCAAAAATTTAAAAAGAAACCAGAAATATACCTAATGGTTAATACCCACAATATGTAAAGTATTTGTAAATCAATAAGAAAAACAGTAATAACCTGAAAGATAAATGGTCAAAGAATAGGAATAGACAATTCAACAAAGGAAAAAACAAGCATTACTAGTGCTATATAAAAAATAATAATAACGGCTATTATTTACTTATTACTCTGGGCTAGAAACGGTGCTAAATACTTTAATTATCTTATTAACTCTTCAAAAAAACTGTGTATGATGTGCATGCTGAAGATCACAAAGCTAGTACACAGACTGGGAACCCAAGCCTGACCACAGCTCCAAACTCAGTATTTAAACATAAAGCCACACTCCAGTGATGTGCTGGTGCCAGCTCATTCCCATTGGCTGGAGTCCACTGCATGTACCTCTTCCCAACTACATGTTCAGTCATGCCGTGTTGGTAGCTTGAAATAAGCTATGAGGGGAGTATTTACACCGCAGAAATCAGCATGTGCTCCAAATAACACCCCCACCGGCAAAGCTTATTATTAAATAGTTCTCAACCCACCATTTACTATCTCCCTAAAACGACTGGAATCGGATTTCAGAACCTGAACAAAGGAACTTTATCAAAGCACAAGTAATACTGCTGAACTGTTTTTCTAAATGTCAACTTCATTGCTCAAAGAAATGTGAACTAAAATGAGAGCTAGATACCATGTTTGCCTACAAATTAGCAAATATTAGAAGAGAGCAATGGTAAACTAAATTGAGATATCAAAGGCATGTAAATTAATTCAACCTTTCTAGAAAAGTATTTGGTACTACGTATCAAGATTTTTTGAGAAGTTCATATATTTCAATCTCATAATTCCACTACTGAAAACCTAAGGGAAATAATCAGTGATGTGTACAGTGATCTGTGCATTAGGATGTTCGTTTCAACATTGCTTAGAGTAAAAACTTGGAATCTACCTAAATAGCCAATGGTAGGATAACAGTTAAATAGTGTATGTGACAATCACATGATGAAATGTAACGGAGCTATTAAAAATTATTTTCAATTTCAAAAAACATTGTAAAACTATGTACACAATGATCCATACATTATTCAAAAATATATATATTTCTATACATATGTAATAGATACATTATTCAGATATATACTCAGGTCTTGTTTATAAACCTCAGTAAAGTTTTGCATTTTTCTTCATATAAGTCCTACATATATTTGATTAACTTTGGTGTGTGTATAATGTAGGTATATATAATACACATATTATATCTATAATGCATTTATATATGCTGAGATTATATTTTTTAAACTAAACAAATGGAAATACATATCATGCTTACAGAATTGAAGACTGAATATTATAAAAATGCCAAATATTTATGTTAATTTATGTTTCATGAACTATAAACATAAAAAAAAAATCAAATACAATTCCAGCAGAATTTTTCTTCTTTGAACTTGGCTAAATGATCTGTAAAATTATGTGGGATTCTGAATGATTTTCTCATTTAGGAGTTTAATTTTCCAGATTTTATATGAGAGCATATATCACTTCTGAAAAATACTTGATAATGATATAAATGCTTAATACATATTTAAGTATATAATAAGGATTTTAGAATATGTGTAGTCTTTTACATATGTGGATCTTACATGTGGTATCAGGCAAGTGCCACAGATGTCAAAGGGAGAGATTTTTCTGTCAGAGGACCTGGGGATTCAAGAAAGTTGCTGTTACCCATATGTAAGGTGACCATTTGAGCAACACATTATAATCCGGAGTATAATCTATTTACTTGAAATCAAGATGGCGACTCTTCTGCTCTCTGGGAGTCCTTTTATATCACTCATTATTAGGAGCTAATTGAAAACAGCCCAAATTCATCGAAGCTTGTTAGCTCCCACTGTTCTAGAAACTATTGTCTTGGGTATCTAGCTTTGCAATCTCTTAGGGAAAGTGCTGCTTTTAGCTTTAGGAGGGTTAAAAATAAAATGCCTGATAATAATTCATCAGAGTGTTTCTAAATCATGAGTGGTGACAGTGGCCTTAGGATTCTTGTCTAGATTAGTTTATTTTCCCCAGAATAAACATTGAAACCAAATGTAAGTTTTGCAATAGAGGTAACCTTGTGTACAGGAAATAGCATGGAATTCAAAATCCAAAGACCTGATTTGAGTCACAGCCCGCACTCTGCCTAATGGAGCAGTGAAGAGCAAGCCAGTTAACGGTACATTCTCCTCGCATCATTCACTCATTCATTCAGTAGACCAGTATTTGTTGCCCCCACTACCATGTATCAAGCACTGTCTTGGCACTAGAAATCAGTAAAGAAGAGAGTAAAAGCCCATGCGTCTATAGATCCTACATTTTAGTTGCAGACATAGACAACAGTATCAAAATGATGAAATAAAGATTCATATAATTTTTAGTTAAAAGTGCCTGCAGAGAAATAGACAGGGTTAGGGTGGTGGAATGTGTAGAGATAGAGGGGAGTGAATTGGAGGAGGAGGTTGATAAGATGGTCAGGGAAAGCCTTTCTAAGGTTGTGATGTTCAAGCAGAAACTGAACCCAAGGGTGTTAGCCCCAGGAGGACAAGGATGTGAAGTACGATTGCAAAGGCCCAGGGCTGAGGTGAGAACATCAAGGTCAGTGGTGCTAGAGTGGGTGAGCCAAGTGGGAAGCTGGCAGGAGATGAGGTCCAAGCAGTAACATTGACCTTACCACCGGAGCCATCACAGAGATGAACAGTGTGTAGGACAGCCACAGGGTACCCGACGACTCACTCTACAAATGTTAGGAGAAAGAAAATGTTAGGAAATGGAGCTCTGGTATCCTTGTCATTGTCCATATCCGTGTGTCTTGACCACGCGGTAAGAGTTCTGTGTTTGGACAGAAGAGAATTTGGCCACTGACCTTTTCCTTGGGAGGACTTGACAGCACCAGTCCATTTGGGGCTCAGAAGGGGCCACATTGTATTTTATACAAGGTGTTCACTTCCTGCACAGAACCCACCTGGGTTAGCTGCTGGTCAGGACCAACAGCTGGTCCCTTCATGCAGTAGGCATTTGACACGTGAGTGTGCACTTCTGCTATTCATGCTTGGGATGTCATGTACAAGAACAACTATCTGATGACACAAGAAACTGGGAGGGAAATTTTCATAATGCATGGCATAGTATAAGGAAAGTTTTATTTCTAAATGTATGTAATGGTGCATGGGCAACACATCATGTTATCTTTACCATGCCCTTTCCATCTGGGCTCAACTGCAGGTCTTGCATACAACGTCGTCTCTCATCTGCTTAACATTTGGAGAGGTACGATCACTAGAGAATGATGTGGGAAACCAGGCTCAGTCATAATAACCCTTTCCCACAGTCGAGAAGGGAGTAAGACTACTCGGTTTAGCCTTTGACAACATAATGCAGGGTTGTCAGACTGGCCGCTCTTCCCAGATCATCACCTCCCTCCTGCTACTCTGCTATTAGTGTTAACCTCGTTGCTCTTTCTGCTGTCATTGCTCCTCTGCCTACCTCTTCCTGCTGTCCCAGCTCACACTATACTTTCCTGGGGCCAATTCTCTGCCCAGAAGTGTGGGAAGATGAGGGAGAGGCAGCTGTGCTCATTTCCCAGGGCTACAGTTGTCTCAGTGTCTTGGGGTGGAAATACCTGCCCGGGTGCCAGCCTCCAGGCACCACGGTCCAAGAACACACTCTTTCATAAGCTTTGGGCTCACAGAGTGCATGTGAAACCTACGCAAGTTCAAATGCACTTGAAAGCTTTTCAAATATGCTTTCCCGTTGTTAATCTGCACATTCATCTGCACATCTGGCTTGGAAGATCTCAAGCCACAAGATCAGCTCTTCTTAGGGTGACTGGTTTGCCGCTGTAATAAAGCCAAATGCAAACATGGGAGAAGAGGCAGTGAGAGGCAACTCTCCTTTCCACTGGCTGCCCTCTGGACAGGAGTTCTTCATTATGGGGATCTGTTGAGTTTCCATCACTTAGATAACATTTAAAGTGGTATCTCAATAAAGTGGGAGATGAAATGTTAGTCACCATCCCTCGACACTCCAAGCACACTCTGCCTAGTACGTGTAACTGAACATAAAAGAAAGCCAGCCTCTCCATTAGTCACTTATCTAGGCAAAGCTTTGGTGCTGAGCCAGAAATTAAGAGTGCCAATTCAATCTGCCAGGTCCCAGTGATCTTCCCAGATTGGAAATGGATAGCTATCGCACTGTGGACCACTAGGTATTGGTTGCCAATTGGAAAAGTCCTCAGAAAACTTTCTTGAAAAAGTGATTGGGTAAGTCATTTGGATATTGCTTTCAGCTCCGTTCTTCATACTGAGAGTTGATGTGTTGGTTTCCCAAGGGCTGGCTCTAAAATCCACTAGATCTTGTTTTAATCACAAACATAATCAGATTTGTGTGTACTTTGGAAAATTACACTCCCTAAATCCACAATTGTTTCATACAGGTGAAATCTGATAAAATTATTTGTAAAGGTAGAATTAAAGGTCCAGAGATGGGCAATATTCTAACAAGACCACATGCATCCTGGAGGACAGGAGCAGAAGGGTCCAGATTTCAGGCTACCGATGAGGGCAGCCACATGTGTTCACTGATTATATAAGTCCTTCCCTCTAGGATTTTTTTTATGTCAACAGCTTGTGGTTACCTTCTTCTCTCACTCTCATTCTGCCACTATGTTATACTTTCCTGCAATTTCAGTCCCTTGGTCAATGGTGAGACCACCAAGAGTACAAGCTCTGACTTTACAGGTGTAGAGTTTTCCAACCTCAACCCCTTTAGACAATTCCCCCTGTTCAAGTCATTCCAACAATCAGTTACCAAAAGTCAGCTGACATTAACAGTGGGACTGTAAAGATAACTAAGTTTTGGTCCCACTTTAGTAGGTCTTAGGGTCTGGAAGAAGAGACAGACACTTAGCAGATAATTTTAATGATTTCAATATAACATGTTAAATACTGAACCAGAAATCTGCCCGCTGTGCCATGAGAATATAGAGAAGAGTACCCACAGCTCAGCTTGGGGTTCAGGGAAGACTTCCTGTGACAAATTATAAATGAATTGGGCCTGGAAGGATAAGCAACAGTAAGATAAGTGGAAAAGGTGTTCCAGATGGAGGGACAAGTATAAGCAAAGGCAGAAAGTCATAAAATAGCATAGGGTCCGCAGGGAATCATAAACAGTAGATATGATTTAAGCATTAATTATGAGTCAAGAAATAACAAATGATGAAGCTGTAGAGGTTGGGTAGTAGGTGCCAGGCACCAAGGGCCTGTGGGACAGGCAAAAGAACCTGAATTCTATAGATGATGTGTAGTCTTCGAATGTATTTAAATGGGGAATGATGTTGTCAGATTTAAATTTTAGATAGATAATTTTTGAAAGGTTTTGAAGTATGGATGTAAGGGGATAATACTGAACACTGGGAGATAATTTATGAGGCTTTGGGTCCACTATAGAGATTATGAGTGGGTATAGAGAAAGAGGATAAAGTTGAGAGATTCTGGACATGGTGATTGGTTGATTAGGTGTTGGGGAGGTAAGGAAGAAGAAGAAGTTGGGATGAACTCAGGTTTCTACATTGTGATGGCATGGATAATGGAACTACTGATTGGATTAAGCACTATAGATGTTTGGAGGTGCAATTACCATCTAAGAAGCAGTGGTGCAGAGAGAATCCAAGGTGCCAGAATCATGGATACTGTATCCAGTAGTGATTTGCTGGACTAGTATTAGAGATTTCAAGGGTAGGATTTTTAAGGTGCAGAAGCAGCTCAACCTGGAGCTGGGATAAACCTTCTGGAGAGAAAAAAGTAAAAATGTCCAAAGAAAATTCCTCTGATTTGGAAATGTCATGAATTTTCTTCCCTTGACGCCTACTCTCCCACCACCAGCCCTTGACATTTTGTAGTTACTGTACCATTAGAAATGTGTTTCCTGTAAGTCCAAAGTTCCACTGACAATGCCATGAAAATTTATTCTTAAAGCACCCCTTTCCTATTCCCAATTTTTGTCCATATAGTGTCACGGAAAACTGGTCAGAATGAAATTTCTTTTCCACCTTCCACCTTGTTGTAACTTTCACTTCTTTAAATCTCTCTGTGATTCTATCAGTGACCATGTATGTATACATAAAAGTGTACTTCATTTTATTGCACTTCACTTTATGTGCTTCGAAGATATTACATTTTTTTTTTACAAACTGAATGTTTGCGGCAACCCTGCATTGAACAAGTCTATTGCCACAATTTTTCCAACAACATTTGCTCACTTCGTGTCTCTGTGTCACATTTTGGTAATTCTTGCAATATTTCAAATTTTTTCATTATTATTATATTTGTTATGGTGATCTGTGATCAGTGATCTTTGATGTTACTATTGCAAAAAGATTAAGACTCGCTGAAGGGCTTCCCTGGTGGCGCAGTGGTTAAGAATCTGCCTGCCAATGCAGGGCACACGGGTTCGAGCCCTGGTCTGGGAAGATCCCACATGCCGCAGAGCAACTAAGCCCGTGAGCCACAACTACTGAGCCTGCGCACCTGGAGCCTGTGCTCCGCAACGGGAGAGGCCGCGACAGTGAGAGGCCTGCGCACCGCGATGAAGAGTGGCCCCCACTCGCCGCAACTGGAGAAAGCCCTCGCACAGAAACGAAGACCCAACACAGCCAAAAATTAAAAAAAAAAAAAAAAAAAAAAAGACTCGCTGAAGACTCAGATGATGGTTAGCAATTTTTAGCGTTAACATGTTTTCTTTTTTGGCTGCATTGGGTCTTTGTTGCTGCGTGCGGGCTTTCTCTAGTTGTGGGGAGCGGGTGCTACTCTTCATTGTGGTGAGCGGGCTTCTCATTGCGGTGGCTTCTCTTATTGCAGAGCACGGGCTCTAGGTGCTTGGACTTAAGTAGTTGTGGCGTACAGGCTCAGTAGTTATGGTGCACTGGCTTAGTTGCTATGTGGCATGTGGGATCTTCCTGGACCAGGGTTCGAACCCATGTCCCCTGCATTGGCAGGCAGATTCTTAGCCATTGTGCCACCAGGGAAGTCCCCTAAAGTATTTTTAAATTAAGGTATGTACATTGTTTTTTTAGACATAATGCTACTGCACACTTAATAGACTGGAGTATAGTGTAAACATAACTTTTATATGCACTGGGAAACCAAAAAATTGTGTGAATAAAGCAATATTCACTTTATTGGGGTGGTCTGGAACTGAACCCACACTATCTCCAAAGTATGCCTGTATATATACATACATGTACTTGTATATGTATATATATATATGTACGTATATACATACAAATATATGTGTATATATATATATTTCACTCAAGAATTAGAAACTTACAAATTTTTGTGACTGTAATAAGAAGCAGTTGCATATGCTTGTTCATGGAGAAGAAAGTTCATTGGCTGTAGCCTTTTGTCTCTTTTGGTTCTCTTCCTTCCTGACCTCAATTTCCCTTTGAAGATTTAAGTAATTCTATTTGAACACAAAAAGCATGTTTGACAAATAAATATTAAAGCTTACTACCGGAGATATGATAAGGCAGGTGGATGAACTACAATAGTTATATTTAAGTCAAAACTGCCCTTTGGACCAGCACTATCAAATGAAAATAAAATGTGAGCCATATGTGTAATCTTAAATTTTCTAGTAGTTACATTAAACAAGTAAAAAGAAAGAGGTAAAACAACTTTAATAATATCTTTTATTCAACCCAATATATTCAACATATTATCATTTTCACATTTAATCAATACAAAAATACATTAATGACTTTTTTCATAGGAAGCGTTCAGAATCTGGTGTGTATTTTACACTTAGAGCACATCTCATTTCAGATACCAAGTTTTCACCTGAAACCCATGACGTGTACTTAGATTTCATAAACTTAATTTTTAAAAAGTATATACATGTATCCAAGTTGTTCCAATCATACTTAAAATTTCCTTAGTTGCACTCTCTGCACGTTAAGTGCTCATGGCCACCTGTGGCTTTTGTGTTGGACAGAGCAGCTGTAGACCTTTACCCTTCCTCTCATCCAAATCTCCGAATGCTGTAAATGAACTTGAGGCAACTGAACATTTCTGAAAGATATTTCTGAAAGTTTTCCAAACCACCCAAGCCTTTGAGATCTCATCTGTAAGCTCTAGTTGATGGAGTTTTCAAACTAGCTCAGTCAGGCTTCCGAGGGGCTTTAGAAGAAAGAGTAAAGGTCTTAAGATGGAGAAATAACAGAAAACAAAAGCATTTGATCAAGAAGATATCTGGTACGTGTCCTGCAAAATAAATTTGTGTCCATTTTTAAACATTGATTATAAAATTTTTTATAATATGAAAGTAGTCTTGAAAGTAAGTTTAAAACTTTAGGGTAGGTTTTGTTGTTGTTGTGAGGTTTGTTGGCTGGTTGTTTGGTTGTTTTACCTTCTAATATATGATCTTAAAAAATTCACAAATTTCCATTTGTACTACGAAAAACACTCCAATGTGAACCTAGTGACCCTCAGCAGTTAAAAATATTTATTAGTATGGTGAATCTAGCCTAAGGTTAAAGCTGATCCCCTCTGTACCAACACACACACACACCACACACACACAGGCACATACACACATGCATGCACACACACATATACTAAAGGACATGTGTGGCTTTAGAGCAAAAAACTTCCCTAACAAAGGCCAGCAGACATGTTTGGACCATATTGTATGCTACATCAGAGCTTAGCGGTCAGAGAGATTGTTTCGTTCCATCATATATGTTTAATTTTTGGCAGGGGTGGAGGAGTGAGAGGCAGAGAAGCAAGGAGTCATTCATTCCTTCTTCTCTCCCAGTGAACTCGAGTGGGATGAACCTGGCAAGAGTTGAGCCTGAACATCCCCTTCACTGCGAGCCAATGGATGGGGTCTGGAATGGGTGAGAAGGAAGAGGAGATGAGCAGGCAATTCCAGGATCCTACAGGCACCTCCTGTCCTAGCCCTCTTCCTCCTCCATCTTCTGTGCTCAAAGTTCACTATTAGTGATTATTTAACAGACCTCTTGTCTTAAGAGTCTTAGGACACATTCCAAGAAACCCTGGGCTTTCATCTCTTTCACTTTTTGAAATGTGTCAGGCTAGCTCTCAGAGTCTGATGTCTGCTGTTCTATCTGCCCCTCCTCTAACTCATCATTTTCTAATTTCTTTTTTTTCAAGTTTGAGCTCACGTTGTGTTTAACATTAGCATTTAGTGAAAGACAAACATTTCAGCTTCTTGACTGTGGTTTTCCTGGGTTTGAACACCAGTCAGTTAAACATAGCAATCATTTATGGAACACCTGCTCTGTGCTAGGGGCCTTGCTAAGTACTTTGGTGTCAAACATACTGTATAACTATATAGTATACACTCAGGCAGGGGCAGGGATAAACTAGAAAATGCTGGACTTTCTTCCATGCACAAACAGGGGTGATATGAATACTTAAATGGCCAGGTGTTTCCCAAAAGACAAATCAGTAACAGAGTATACATAACTTATTCTTTGCTCTCAAAAGTTGTAGTAGTGGTCTGATTATTTGCATTCTGATCCTACTGATTACACACCAAGTGGATATTTTATGCGAACAAAGCCAAGAAAGAATGGAAATCACACACACACAAAATCTTGCTAGCTCTTTACTTTGGATCTCTGACTGCTTCAACTTATAGTGACAACTTGGGTCAAGGCTTCATTCATAGACGTTTTACTAAATGAATCCACTAATTTATTTTTATCCCAATAGAAACATGGGCCCTGAGGTTTTTCATATATCTTACTCATAGAGAATATTTTTCCATGAAATACCTAGAAACAACCTAAATAGGGGAAATGGAACCCATTGAAAATGCAACATGAGCACAATTTCAAATCAGATCAGAGACTGTTTGGGGTGGGTAGGTTGGGAGGTGGGGAGGCTGGAGCTGAAGGAAGAAAAGGAGAGAAGAAGAAAGAGGAAGGCCCTCCTGACCAGAGAAAACAGCTCTAGTGAAGGAACAGCCTCTAGGAGGGACACACATCCATTTAACCAGCTTTTGCTCTTGTGATCTCTAGCACTAATTTCTAAATTCTCCTCTCCAAAATAGGCACACCCACTTCTGGTGTGAGACTTCTGTGTGAAGGTTATTTTTACCTTCTTATTTGTACCCTCTGTGAGAAGGTTATTCTACCTTGAGTGACTTATACAACAGCCGTCAGGGCTTTGAAAGGGGCAGAGACCTCTGTGACAATTTAAGTGGCCATCTCTGGACATCAAATCCACAGTTCTTTCCTGACAAGAAAATATTACTGGTCGCTAACAAGGCCATCAGAGTAGGAGTAGAATAAAAGTAAGAAAGAATTGGAGACAGTTTTGGGGGGTGAGTGGGACTGACTTGTAAGATTTAAAGATATGAAGAGGGAGAGAATCTTTGGAGATAGAGAATAGATATGGACTGGATTTCATCAGGACATGATTTGCTACTGAGAGAAACAAACAGCCAGTAAGGAATAAATGATTTACTAGAGAACCATGATGCTGTGAATCACCCCTGAAAGGCAGGATCGATTGCAAAGTAGGAAGCCTAGGTCCTAACGTGGCTCCTTTCCCAGCTGTGTGATTCTGGGAAAATCCCTCAGCCCTCTGAGCTTCAGTATCTTCATCCATAAAATAACAACATGAGCTGAGATAATCTTTTACATTCCTTCACCCCTAGAATTTTTCTCTTCTTCTTACCTTTTATATTCTTAAAACCTTGAGAGGATGAGTTGGGAAATTATTCACTAAAATCTAAAATAAAAGGCTTGGATTTTCACCAATGATCATTTATATTGGTAGGGGAGGGCAAAAGGGAGGTGAGTCTATAGTGAATTAGTTTTGCTGATATAATAAACAATGGGGGAAAATAACCCTACCTATCATGGCCTTAAAAAAAAAAAACAATATTGCCCTATATTCCTATTCCATGTTATCATTTAGAAAATAATTGCAAATCCATTGCTTTGTTTGATATTTATAATAGGAGAAATAAGCAGGAACTTACCAGTCTATTGCCTCGTTTGATATTTACAGCAATTAGGAGAAATGGGCAGGAAAATTACTATTTTTACCAGTGACATTAAATTCAGAAAGTTTAAATGGTTTTTTTCAGAGTCACAGAGCTAGTTAACGGGGGTTGCAAATGATGGGGCTGGAACTAGATTTCAGGTCTTCAGAACCCTGAGCTTGGACACTTGCCTGTGCTTTTGACATGGTCTTCCCAGAAGTGTCCAGAAACATAGGGAAGCTGCCTGAGTTGTCACATCCCCAAATGATGTCAGAAGGAGGATGCAGCTTCTCAGATTGGACTATACCTTCCTTTGGTCAACTCACAACTGTCCTTTAGTCAGGAGCCTCCAACATAGGGTGCAAACACCCTGGGAGGGCACAAATGATGCGTTAGGGTACAGGGGGGAAATATTAAGAAAAATTCTATTTATATTTATTTTGCATCACTCCTTTACTTTGTTTTTGAGTGTTTTATGACATGTAATATATTAGCACAAAGTATCAACATAAGTATTATAGTTCATGAATATAATTTATAAATGGGGCCATATTTTTTACTGATTAAATCCTTGATCAAAAATATTTGGAGACTATGCTTTAGAAAACATTTGGAGGAAAAAGCCAAGAGACTAAAAGAATTGATAAAGCTATTTTTATTAGCCCCTCTTTTTCTATCCCTTATGAGGACTGGGGGAAAGTGAGAAGGGCTGTGGAAAGGAGCAGGTTCAATCAGAATCTTGAAGAAAATCCAGAAAAGTAGACTAACAAATGGAACTGCTCTGGCCTAACTGGGGCAGCTGGTCACATGCTTCCCACCACACAGAGGCCCCTTTGTTTCTCTCTCACACACTGCAGCTCTTTGTCAATCATAATCAACAATTCCATTCAGCTGTTCTTGCCGCCACTTTTCTCCTGTCTTTCAAGTCTATTAGGCAATAAATGTAAGGCAGAACTTCACAAGCCTTTCAAAGATAAGGTTAAAAGGAAGAAAAATATGTCCTGATCAATGAACCCACAGGTCCTTTCTAATCGGAAAAAAAAAAAAAAAAAAAGTCTAAGCTACCCAGAGAAAATAACTGGGGAATTTTTATATTATTCATACCTTATAAAGTAATTGCCAACTGATTTTTAGTGTTCTCCCCAAATCCTTATACTATACGTGGAAAGTGTATAAAATAGGGAAGGAATATGCTGAGAAGGAGGAAAATTATTGCCTTTCACCCTTGGGCTCCAGGAAGGTTGTGAACCCAGAGTTATTGGATTATTAACACAGAAACTATAAAGGAAGGACATGTAATATTAAAGAAATAAATGAATACTCATTATAATGGCAAGTAGGAGGTCATCTCTTAGGGTCAATATTTGGGACTATTTCAAGGAAGAAGAGATCTGCAGAAGGGCTGTAATATTTCTTTTATATATAAAAATAATAGAGCACAAAAGGAGTCCACCTAAGATTATGGTTACAGTATGCATGTGCCTTTAAACTGCTTTCTTTACTTACAATTGTTGGTAGACATTAAAGGCACTGGATCATTGTTACGGTATTTTATAACCAGCAGAGACCATAGACATCGTCTCATGGGAGCCTAAGGAATCTGGAGGCTTTTGAGGATGAGCTTTCTGTATTTAGAGGGTATGGCACTGACTCTGAGGGGTGGGAGGACAGCACGGTCTTTGGTTTTTTGTCCTCTTTCTGTCACTAAATTTCTTGGGCAGGCTTCTTAATTTCATTTTATAGAGAAAATTTATTATGGAGAAAATTATGAGAAAATTCATTTCTCATCTGTAGCACTTATTTATCTGGCAAACATTATTGTATTCACTCTGTGCCAACACTACTTTAAGTGCTGGAGATACTTAGATTAATGAAATACTACCCCTTAAAAGGTACACAGCCTGATTAAAGAGATAAGAGACACATACAGTTAAATTATCAGTATAAAGCAACCTATGAACCAAGACACAAATAAGTGGTAATTTCAATAAGTACTATTAAACTCTTCAGAGGCAAAGAGGAAGTTCTTTTGTCCTGCAAATAAAGTCATCATAGCTGCTCTCTGCTATCCTCTTCCATTTCCCTTTGTTCTGGCTGCCATCTTTGGCTCCATGGACTGGATCCCACTGGCATGGAAATGAGAACAGTGGAATAAAGGACGCAGCTTAAAAGCACAGAGCTGTGATGTCTGTGCCTCTTTTCCCCATCTTACAGCATTTTTCAGGGTGTTTGTTAGTACGCCCTTTAGAATCACAGGGCAAGGATGGGTTGGGGGTGGGGACTGAGATGCAGAGAACAATGGTAAACACAAAAAGTGGTAAGATGTGTTGGCAAATTGAACCAAATACTCACTGTCATGAATGATTACTATTTTTGTGTGTGCTGTTTAAATAAAAATAAGGTGGGAATAAAAATAGCTGAGGGAAAACTACTGCCATTTTCTTCCTTAATGAATCAGTTCTCTCATTCAGTGTGGTTTAGAATCAACTATTTAGAATAATTCTCTTCCACGTTCTTCCAGGAGAGAGATTTGAGAAAGCTAATTTTAACAATTGCATGGTGACCATATATTCTAACTAAAATACCACAATACGTGGCCTAATAAAAACCACTTGGTTTTTGTTCTTTGACTCTGTCCATAGGCATTCTTTCAAAAGTATAGAGGTTTATACTGAAAATAACTGAAAAGACCAACACTTTCTGAACTTTACACTATCTGAAAATCTGAGATACATGGGGCTTATTCCTACCACTCCTTGGGTTTTCATTTAATGTAGCCTAAATCAAGTAGAATTCTGAGAATTTGAAAAGCAATGTGAACCAGTCAATTTATTATTATTATTATGTTATGTTGTTTGGCTCTGATTGTATACATTTATAAAATTTTCATTATTACCCATCCCACTTTTTCTCTTTGGTGAATTAGATTCCATCTCTATTCTTTTTAATGTTTATCTTCAAATTTTTAGCACACAAACAACTGTAAAATGTTGTCAAAGCCTAAATTTATTATACATCTTTACCTTTCTCCCAAATCAAGCAAGAAATTTATCTCCTATACAACTTCTATTTACTACCTTTCATTTTCTGTGTTTTTATTATTATTAGTTAGCAAAATCTTTTCAACAGTCAACAGTTAAATATACTAATTCTTCCATGTAGCTCTGTAACAAATTGCTCCAAAACTTAGTGGCATAAAAAAAAGAAAATCATTATTATGGTCATGAATTTGAGCAGGGCAAATTAAGGATGGCTTGTCATTTTTTCACACCATGTAAGGTCTTTATTGGAATCTGGCTGTTGGCTGGGGGCCTCAGTCTCTCTGTTTGTGTTCCTTTCCAGGTGGTCTCTTTGTGTAGGCTAGTTTGGGCTTCCTCAGAGTATGATGGCTGGGTTCCCAGGGCAAGTGTCCCAAGAAAGAGATGGCCAAGTAGAAGCCATATCACCTACCCTTGAAAGTCACACAGTGCCTCCCTCACTGCATCCTACTCATTATAAGGCAGCCACAAACCTACCTCAGGTTCAAGGGCAGGGAAAATAGACTTAATCTCTTGATGGTGGTGTGGCAGGGTTCTATAATAGGAAGGACTGAAAATGTTGCTGTGACCATTCTTGGAAAATGCAACCTGTCACATTAACATATTTTACCAATTTCCACAGTCACCCCCGTTCTTTTCATCTCATGTCATTCCTTTGGGTTTGCTTTTCTTTGTGAAGTACATCAACTAGTGGTTTATTAGCAATAGTTATGAATATTTTAGATTTTATACCTTACTCTTTAATAATAGATTAGCTGATTATGGAATTTATATTGGCAGTTATTTTTTATCAGCACTTTGAAAATATTATCCCATTGCTTTTTCTTTTTCTTTTTCATACATTTATTGTGGTAAAATATACTTAATAAAATGTACTCTCTAAATCATTTTTAAGTGTACAGTTTAGAGGATTAAGTGCATTAATATTTTTATATAACCATCACCACCATCCATTTCCAGAACTCTTCTCATGTTATAAATCTGAAACACTGTACCCATTAAATAAAAACTTCCCATTTCTCTCCCTCTTCCCCCAGCCCTGGGCAACCACTGTTCTACTTTCTGTCTCTATGATTTTGACTCCTCTAAGTACCTCATATAAGTGGAATCATACAGTATTTTTCTTTTTTGTAACTGGCTTATTTCACTCAGTATAATGTTCTCAAGATTCATCCATTTTGTTACATAATATTGAACAGAGTTCCCATTTTTAATCAACTATATTCCAATATAAAATAAAAAGTTAAAAAAAATAAAAACAAAAACAAACAAAAAGATTGATCCATTTTGTAACATGTTTCAAAATTTCCTTCCTTTTTAAACGAAATTGGGTCATTTGCAGAGACGTGGTGGACCTAGAGACTGTCATAGAAAGTGAAATAAGTCAGAAAGAGAAAAACAAATATCTAATATTAACGCATATATGTGGAATCTAGAAAAATGGTATAGCTGATCTTATTTGCAAAGCCGAAATAGAGACACAGACATAGACAACAAACACATGGATACCAAGGGGGAAAGGGGAGGGGGTGGGATGAATTGGGAGATTGGGATTGACATATATACACTATTGGTACTATGTATAAAATAGATAACTAATGAGAACATACTGTATAGCACAGGGAACTCTACTCAGTGCTCTGTGGTGACCTAAATGGGAAGGAAATCCAAAAAAGAGGGGATATAGGTATATGTATAGCTGATTCACTTTGCTGTACAGCAGAAACTAACACAACATTGTAAAGCAAATATACTCCAATAAAAATTAATTTTAAAAAATTAATTTAAAAAATTTTCTTCCTTTTTAAGACTTAATAATACTCCACTGTGTGTATACACCACATTTTATTTATCCATCAGTGGACACTTGGGTTGCTTCCATGTTTTAGATATTGTAAATAATGCTGCTATGAACATGCATGTACAGCTATCTCTTTAGGCCTTGCTTTCAATTCCTTGAATATATACTCAGAAGTGGAATTGCTAGATCATATGGTAATTTTATTTTTAGTTTTTCAGGAACTGCCATACTGCTTTTTTCTGTCCATTTTATGTTCCTACCAACAGCAGGAAGGCTTCCCCTGGAAGTTGCAAGCCTTCAACAGGCTCCAGAGCTCCAAAATAGTTGAATAGACAGATTCTGCCAGTGTAAATGTTGTCTAGGTGGGGAGACAGATTTATGGTGTGTCCTAATATGCAGTCTTCCCAGAAATCTCCTATCCCATTGCTTTTTGACATCTATTGCTGTTGATATAAATCCACTTTCCTTCTAATTGTCATCTATCTTCTATATCTATTAGCTTATACTTTGTTTTATTTTTATACTTGATATATAAAATATCAATTCAATTTCTAGGTCTAGACTGATTGATTGATTGATTTTGCTCAGTACTGTATGTGCACTTTAAATCTGAAAAATCAAGTATGTTATTAATTCTAGACAATAATTTTTGCCATTCTTCCTTTGAATATTGCCTCTCTCTCATTTCCCCTATTTTCTTTTCCTGGGGATCCTGTTGGATACATTATATCCTTCATGTCTCTCAACTGCTCTTTTATATTTTCAAATCACTTTTCTCTCTGTACTGTGTCCTGGATCAGTTCCTTAAAACTGTCTTTTAATTTACCAATTCTCTGTTTAACTGTTTTTGTTTAGTATTTTAGGGAGAAAGTGTTCTTCCTTTTTTATCACTTTGAGCATCCTTAATACACTACTTTTAAACTAATATTCAGATTGTTGTATTGTTCTTATCTTTAGGTAAACTCCCCTCCTGATTGCTGATTTTGTTGGCATTTACATCCCTCTTATGTGTGTGATTTCTAGTTTAAGGTTAATCTTGGGTAGCAGTATCGTTTTTCTTCTTCTTCTCTTTTGGAAATCAGCTAGTGCTATCTACTAGTTTTGTGGTTGGTTCTGCCCTTTTCCTCAGGACCCAGAATTCAGGTTTAGGCCTTCTATTGGATATTCAGGGCATCCATGATGGAAAATATTGAAAATATTACACACCCAGTCCAAGCTAGTAAACAGTTTGGCTCAACTCCTGGCACTGAAGCTGTATTTCTCTTTCCTGTATCCCAATCACATAGCTTATAGAAGCCATAGCCCAAGATGGTAGCAAATAGTGTTATTTTAGCCTCTTTTACGGTGAGGTTAACCCAGCCTCTGAGTTCAAGAAGTAAGCCAACCTCCAGTCTTACATCAGGCAATTTTAGTTCCCATTATCCCACAAGCATCAACATCCTTAGTATCCTCTGCCAGTTTCCAGACCTAGAACCTGAAGGTTCCCCAGCCTAACGTCTCTCAACTTCAGTCCACCTTTTCACTCTATAATTTATATTCCTCTTCTGGTCCATGAAAATTTCTAATTTTTTTAATCATATCTATTTTTACAATTTTTTCTCTTTTTAAAGTCTATTACTGTTATATGTCTGGTGCATTTGGAGTGTCTAAAATTATGAATTTACAATGCTATCCTGACTAGAAATATAAATTTATCTTTAATTCTTTGTCTTAATTCATTAAGTAACACCAAAGATAACACAAGTTAATATTAAAGCAGAGAGAAAAGATAAATGTTATGCAAGCACCATAAAGCCTAACATCAAAGGAATTTTTATTCTATCTCTACTCTCTCATAATAACTGAAGTAGAAAAGAACTGCATAGCATTCTTTATATTAATTATAGAATTATATAATTAGTGTGTCATACTAAATGCCCAGGAGAGCCCAGTGACGTAATGAGAGTCCATGTCTAACTGGTTCTTCCTCAGGGAAACATTCACTTTGGTACTAAGTACTTTCTTATATTGCAAATGCTTTTAATCCTTATACTGTGTTTAGGGATTTTCTATTTATAAGCTCTTCCTGTTACAAATTATATAAAAAAAAGTAGGGAAAATGGCAAAGATTGAGTAAATTCTTTATGTACTGGTAGACTTAGTTTTCTTAACGTGAGGTACTGAATATTCAGATTTCTTCTCTGTTTTTTCTAAACTCAATGGAAAACTAGTACTATATATATTTTGCTTAATATGAAAATGAGGTTCTGTTTTTGCTATATTTTAAGCAATTTATGAATGGGATTTAAAAAAATAAAATAGTAAAAAAGCTTATAGATTGAAAAGTAGGCCTCATTCCCATCCTAGATAGCTAGTCCTCTCTTTGGAAGCCACCTTTTTTCCCCCACATAAATAAGTATTAGGCACCCATATTTCTATACCTTGCTTTTCCACTTAATATATTTTGAGATTTGCTTTTAATATCAACATATGTAGGTTGACCTTCTTTTTAGTAGATACAGAGTATTCTGTTTTAAGGGTGTGCTGTAATTTACCTTATCTGTCCCTTATTTATAGGAATTAGGTTATTTCTAGACTTTTGCTACTACAAACCATTATGCAATGAATATCCTTGTGGGTACAATTTTGCTCACAAATGCAAATTTATTGAGAAATGCTGAGCCAAACTGCCTTCTATTGTGGTTATATTGAAATAAGTCTTTAAAAACAAGTGCACCATTCTCTTAAACTGAAAACACTTAAAATTGAGCAGTGTTGCTTAAATCTACAAACAATCTATACCCATTTTCTTCAAATTTGTAGCCAACCATATTTTTGCATGTGGGCAATTTATAATTGATACTTAAACATTTTTACAAACAATTTATTTTATTTTAAAAAACAAACTATTGTCCAAACGTACACATTTTGATCACACATTTTAAGGAAATGGTCAGAAATTAATCCTAATCAGTTACGATTAATCCTCAGAATATATTTGCCCCATAATTTTGTGCTTAGCCAATCCCTGGCCTCATCCATTTTTATGTTTATATATTTTAGAACATCCACTATTATTTTGCAGACTAGGAGAGTTACTTGACAAATGTTTTCTCATTTTGAGAAGGCTCAGAATGGCTGTATCACCAGCAACCCTCTTTGTGAGGGTGAGGTGGAGGGATTCCCTCCCCATACAATCCCTGTCATCTTGGCCTCCGCTGTTTTCACGGAGGATGAGCACCAACCTCAAGCCTAGGTGAGGTGAGCCAGTGGCCTGTGAAGCCTTCTGAATCAGCACCCCCACCAACAGCAGTGTCCTAATCAGGTCCTCACTCAGGAAGGGAATCATCAGGAGTGGCAGGATCTCTCGAAACAAAGTGCGTGGACAAGTCTCTAGGCGCTGGAGGAGCGAGCAACAGACACCTTCTCCTAAGGGACAGTCCAGGTCATGGGGCTGCTAGGGCCATGACATCTTCTGGGCGGCTCCTAGACTGTGTCCTATTCTCCCCTGATGCCCTCAATAAGTAAAGTAACTTAAGCACAACTTATGTTCCTTGCAACCTGAAAGGAACTGACTCAACAGCCTTAGCAAATAGTAAAAGAGGAACACATTTAGTCAGTCAACAAATGGCACTTGAGTCCCAGGGATGTGCAAAGTATTAGGGACACATCAGTGACCAAAGATAGCCATGGAACTTACAGTCTCTTGAAAAAGGGCAGAAAAAAGTGAGTAAGAAAGATAATAGATAATGCTAAGGGCTAGTTAGGTGGAGAAGCATTTGCAATCTGGGATATGCTTCACAGGGATAATCCTTAAGACCTCTTGATGAATACTGTATGCTAACACATATATATGGAAACTAAAAAAACAGTACTGATGAACCTAGGGGCAGGACAAGAATAAAGACGCAGACATAGAGAACAGACTTGAGGACACAGTGGAGGAAGGGTAAGCTGGGACGAAGTGAGAGAGTGGCATGGACATACATACACTACCAAATGTGAAATGCATGGCTAGTGGGAAGCTGCTGCATAGCACAGGGAGATTAACTCGATGCTTTGTGATGACCTAGAGGGGTGGGATAGCTAGGGTGGGAGGGAGGCTCAAGAGAGAGGGGATATGGGGATATATGTATACATATAGCTGATTCACTGTGTTGTACAGCAGAAACTAACACAATATTGTTATACTCCAATAAAGATGTGGAAAAAAAAAAACCTCTTAATGAATTAACTGAGAGTGGATGAGCATGAATGAAAAGAACAAGGGAAAATACACATTAAACTCTAAATATTCCTGGGTACTTTAAACCTAAGAACATCCCTTTTCTTTTCACTGAATCACTAAGTCCTGTTGAGAAACAGGTAGCAAAAGCATTGAGCCCACTGTTTAGCAGTACTCTCCTAGTCTTGGCTTTCTAAATCACCAAGGAAAGATTTGATTATGTTGAGTGTGTTTTAGTTTAGGAAACACTTTATCATATGCCAGGTATCTGGAAATTTCTGTTGCATGTACCTTGTATCCCATTGATTCTAATATGGTAGAAATGAGAGTGATGAAGACAGAGAATTGGTTCCTGAAGGTCTAGGAGAAATCTAGGGCATTTCTATCACTCAGATGATACCAGTTCCTGTAACGGCCTCTACATCCCCACATTGTACTGTACTGGTTTAATTGTGCGTGGCTTCTTCTCCCATGTCCTGTGAGAACTACATGAAGACAAGGCCCAAGTACCCTGTTCACCACTTTTGTGTTTTTGGTGGTGTTGAATGGGTGAGTGAAAGAATGAATGAATGACTGAGTCAATCAATCCTGAGGATCTGGCCCTTGGTTGGCTCTTTCCTTGAAACACACAGTTTCTCTAACTTCAACCTGTCCTCTCGGTTAGTCTCAGATTGGCTTTTGGCCCCAAATAATTTTTCAGGTTGTTGGTTCTACATCTGGGTTTCTGCATATTTCATCCCTAATCTGAGCGTCCTCTTTATTTCATTACTCTACTTTTTTTCTGCCTACATTGGGCATCCATATAAGATGAACATCCGCATAGGATGTTTGTGAAAATCCTATTAAGACAGAAGAAGGTTTGCTCTCAGAAACTTTTCAGAGTGGACACTCTAGGTTCTATCATCATTAATGTTTTGGGATGGGGGACTGTACCACACCACTTGTGATGCTGTACAAGACTTTACAACGTCTCCTTTCAGCTTCAGAGTGGATCTAAAACCATTACATTCTATCAATTTGGAGACCTAGATATCATATTTTACAATGCTTCCTGCAGAGCAGTTCAGAGAAGAGTACAATGTATCACTTAAGTACAAAATATTGACTATTTCTATAACGAAAAAGTACAGAGAGTTCCATTTATGTTTATCCTTTCATTGCAAATTGCTGCAACCTGGTCAAAAAATTTTCTCTGTGGCAGCAGGATATCTGCCAGTAAATGAGTCTGTTGAAAGGGCCACACCAAATCCAGCATCATGGGCCAACCCTGACCACAGCTGAGTGGTGTGAAGAGGGCTGACAGCCGCGTGGTCAACACCCAGGCCAGAGAGGAAAGCAGCGTGAGGTGTTAGCGGAAAAATCCAACTTCCCCCTCTTCCAAAGATGATGCGCAAAACCAAAATGGAGCACTCCCTGGTGAGTTTTAAAAGAAACTTTCATTTTTCAGAATGAAAGCATTTACTAAGCTTTTGCATCTTTATGTCTTTTTCCATATTTCTTTCTGTAGGATAAATGTCTTTTTAAAAGCTCATGCTTGCTTAGTAATAATTATGTGTTTCTATTGTTTTATGTGAGAGGTTTAGTTAATTACTATATTAGTTTCCTAGGGCTGCCATAGCAATGTACCATGCACTGAGTGGCTTAAATAACAGAAATTTGTTCTGGAGGCTAGAAGTCCAAGAACAAGGTATTGGCAGGGTTGACTCCTTCTAAGGGCTGTGAGAGAGAATCTCTCCCATGCTCCTGCTCGGCTTCTGTGATTTGCTGACGATATTTGGCATTGATTGGCTTATAGAAGCATCACCCTGAACTTTGCCTTCAGCTTCACGTGGTATTTTCCCCTATGGGCTTGTCTCTGTGTACAAATCTCCCCTATTGATAAGACACCAGTTACATTGGATTAGGGCCCACCCTAATGATCTCATCTGAACTAATTACATCTGCAGTGATCCTATTTCCAAATAAGGTCACATTTAGAGGTACTGGGTGTTACCCAGTAACATAATTCTTATGTTACTGGTCAACATCAGAACTTGGGGGAGATACAATTCAAACCATAACAGTCACCAAATTCTGCACAGCGGCATTCTGAAGGGCAGTGTCTGTGTCTTATGACCCCTGGGTTCAGGCATAACGACTTAAACTTAGTAAACATTCAATAAATCATGATGGAATGCCTTAGAATTGTGGTGCAAAATCACTTCAACAGATCCCTATGACCTAGAGCCAATAAGTAGTAATGAGGAGCAGTATTATGAGTATCCTTGATAACAAAGTTTCCTTTTTGAAGCTAAGGCCTTGTATTTGCACAAGTCTCATTGGACTAAAGTTTTCAGATTCCAAATAAGTCTTTAGTACCTAATGGAAATAAAGTAGGACCAACTAACTCCAAGGGGAAATGTAGAAAAAGTTGGTCACGGTCAGCTGGGGAAATCTTTTGGAGATTATGGGGACCTAATCCGTCTCTACTCCCTACCAGCTTGAACTTGATGCAAAACAGACACAAGAAGTTGATAGTCAGATGAAATTAAAAAGAAAATTAAGACAAAAAAGAAAAGCTAAACAAAGTCAGCTTTGTTAATGGGCAAACGCTCAATGACCAATAGGGATGTCTAAGAAGAATCCAGTGGAAACTATAGGTTGGGTTCAAGTCGAGGTGATGTCTCTTAATCTCCCTTCCCACGTAGGGGAGAGGTTGATGCTGCTGGGCAGACTCTGTCAAGATGCGGGGTGCAGACTCCCTTCTGCCAGGTCGGCCACAGCAAGAAGAGTGTGAGAGCTTGGGTGCTGGACCAAACTGTGACTTTCACGAGCCTTAGGTATATTATGTAAGCCCCTTCCTCCAAAAGAAACAAAAATAAAAAATTATATTTTTTGACAGTGTTGGTATAAAGATTAATATATTTATAGTATCTATTAAAACATTGCTTGTGATGTGTTCATTTTTTCTCCTGATTTTAAAAGCAGTTAAAACATTTTTGTGGGTCCCTGCAAGTATTTTGAGCCAGAGGACCATGCCAAATGTACCTAATGAATAAGTCAGCCCTGCCTGGCCAGATTGGCCCTGACTCTGAGAGGCAGGCCTTGGACCTGAACCCTGGTGTATGACTTTCACGATGGCAGGAAAGAGAAGAATGTCTATGGTCTCTCATACCGTCTTCCAGGAGGCAGGCAGCGAAGGCACAGGGGTAGCCAAAGCAACCCCTCTGACTGGTGAGTGAGGCCCAGTGCAAGCTCTGCAGTCTACCCAGGTCCACCAGGGCAGGACAGAGGCTCTGTTCCCCTCCACCTCTGTTGGCTTCAGCCTTCCCCCTCCTTCCTTCCTCCCGTGCTGCTCTCTGTGTTCCTCCTCTCCCCACATACAAGTCGAGCAGAGAAGCAGCAAAAGCAGCCCAACCTGCGCTGATAAGGAGGGTTTCCTTAGCAGCGGAGATGGGAATGGAAGGATTTAGAGGAAGTTTCTCCTGGGGTCCTTCAAAAGCAAGTCCTGGGTGGAGGATGGAAAGTGAAAAGGGAAGAGGAATCAGATCTGTGAAGGCAGTTTAATCTGTTCTAAACATTTTACTAAGCGTTTTACATTCTTTATCACGTTTAATTCTAAAAACAACACTGCCTGGAGGCATCGCCATTGTCACTCCTACAGAGGAAGGAAAGGGGTTGTTAAGTGGCCGAGTCTAGATTTGAGGTGAGGCTTTTCTAGCTCTCATGCCTATATGTAGGATTTTCCTCTGTCCAGATTTAGTTGCCAGTTCAGTTCAGGAAAATTTATAATGGAGGTAGAGTGCAAGGAGGAGAAGTTAAAAAAAATTCCCATGCATAAGAGATTTTTCTTTGCAGATTAACTCTTTTTTTTTTTTTTTTTTTGGTTTGATCATCTTTAACATTTATTTATTTATTTGGTTGCGCCGGGTCTTAGTTGTGGCAGGCGGGCTCCTCAGCTGAGGCAGGTGGGCTCCTCAGTTGCGGCACATGGGCTCCTTAGTTGTGGCATGCGAACTCTTAGTTGCTGCATGCATGTGGGATCTAGTTCCTTCAGCAGGGATCAAACCCACCAGGGAAGTCCCGCAGGGAACTGCGCCACCAGGGAAGTCCCACAGATGGACTTTAAGAAGGTTTAACTGTCGTTCTGTATCTCTCTGAAGGCTCATTTTACCCACAATCCACTACCAGCATCTTTATGACATGCCACTGATAGCTAGTAGAAATTCAGAATCACCTGTCAGTCTGGTGATTATCATAACTTTTGCTGCACTAAATAGTGGATTAAGGAAAAGCCCGGGTTTTCAACCGCTGGACCACGATCCTCTTTAAATTATATGTTTTTTATTTAAACACCTTTGCTTCAAAAATCTGCTCTGATACTTAACATAGCTTTATAGTAACAAACACTTCAACATATTGCCTGGCTTTGTGAATTCAGTTAGGG
Source organism: Balaenoptera musculus (assembly GCF_009873245.2). Taxonomy (NCBI): domain Eukaryota; kingdom Metazoa; phylum Chordata; class Mammalia; order Artiodactyla; family Balaenopteridae; genus Balaenoptera; species Balaenoptera musculus. Next base: position 52,846,439 of record NC_045787.1, read on the forward strand.
ACTTCTGAGTGCATCAATGCCTTTCTCAAACAACAACAAAAACAAAAACACCTGACAGGCCCTCTGTTCTCCAAAATTCTATTTGTCTGTTTTTAAGACCCCAGAAAACCAAGGGCTAGACAGGCTCCCCTGAATACCATGATTAATTGGCTACTAAGCACAGAGTTAGTGCATGTAATTTGGTCAGTTTTTTTATTATTTGGTTTTCTTTGTAAGTGGCTTTACTCCTTTTAAAGAATTTCTTCCAAGCTCTTTTTCTTCCTTTTAAAAACATAAGTTCAATGACTTGTCCTTGTGTAAGGTGGGAGTTGCAGATGCCCTCTTTTGATTATAAAACACAATATACTTATTCTATTTTAGGGACCAAAGCACTCATAAGAGCTTTGTAAGTTTTTTTTTATTTTTCTTAAAAATAGGACACTTCATGATGTGTAGGTACTTGCAAACGTAGATCTCAATAGGAAAGAACTTTAAAATTAACCTATGAAATAGTCCCAGGATATGAAAAATAGCATACAATAGAGAGAGGACTGTCCCAACATTATACGAGTGTGCTCTCTTTATTCTGACCTTCGGTAACCATCAGGTGAGCTGCTGCTTCTCAGCAGGAACTCCCTGCCCAGGTCAGGCAGAGCTCGTTAGCCGTTCCACAAGCCAGAGTGGATCCCCTGCCTCCCGAGATGTTCTGCCTCCCTCTTTCCCCAACATCCCTGGGATGCTTTTAGCTTCTCAGCCCAATTCAGTTATATAGATATTTCTGCAAGTATGGTTAATAGATGCTTGATATCACTTTGGCTTAAAAGATTTTCTTTAGCATGAGTAATTGGTAGATCTAGCCTCTAAAATAGGTTATATATAATAAAAGAAATTTATATGTTTGATTTTAATCCCATTTCTGGAAACTCCTAAAACTCTTGGAATTTCCTAAGTATAAGCAATGGGAGCATCTTTTGTTATACTATTTGGTCTTTTGTCTTCAGTTCCTGAAATTACTTCAGAGCATAAAGGTGAGAGGAGTATCTTGTTATACCTAACAAGCCCCTTTCAACCACACCTGAGTTCATGTTGACTCAGTGACTTTTGGAGATCCTCTAGGCATGAGGACTAGTTCCTGGGGGGGAAACAACCAGGAGTAGAGGGTTACAACTTAACCCCACCTGTCGACCTTTAGGGAGGGGAGGGGAGTTGGAGGTTCAATCAATCAAACAATGGCCAATGATTGAATCAATTATGCCTATGTAATGAAGCCTCCCTAAAACCCCAGAAAGATGGGGTTTGGAGAGCTTCCTGGTTGGCGATTACATAGAGGTGCTGGGAGAGCAAAGTGCTCAGAGAGGGCATGGAAGCTCTGTGCCTTTTCCAACACACCTTGCCCTGTGCATCTCTCCATCTGGCTGTTCCTGAGTTATAATCTTTTATAATAATGAATACGTGATATGAATACAACTAGATACTCATCTGAATCTACAAATATTCTCAATTACTGCTTAAATCTAACTTTGGTTTTCATCTATTGACAAGCCCTAACTTGTCTGAGCATTCTTGGGACTGCAGGCCAGGTTGGACCAAAGCTGATTGACCAAGCCTCCACGGCCAGATATTCCATTAAAACTGAAGTCATAGTTTTAAGGTTTTGAAAACATTACTAGTAGATCGAATATTGGCTAGTACTATTCACCCTGTTTAAAGTCATTAGCTCAATGTATTATGGTTTGACTTTTTGACAGTCTTGGCTTCTCCCATTCACCCCGTACAATACATGGTAGAACCTCTCTTAATTAAAATGAACTAAAGTTGTGTCTTGAGAATTTCATAAATTCACACTTAATAATCCATTTAATTTCTCTGAATCTCAGAGTGTAAGTCAATATCAAATTTGTATTTTTCCATGGTGACACCAGTGTCTGAAAACTTACATTAGCTCAAAGGATGAGTCATCAGCCCTTCCAAGTGGTTGCTTAGCGACACCTGATCAGCAGAAAGTCGGGAAAGCATACTGGATTTGTACCCCTGCTCACTTGATTGAGTACACTTGCTTCCTCTCCGTGCCACCCTCCTCAGCTCAACCTCTGTCAGTCAGGCCTCCTGGCTCACGTGAAAAGAAGGATGTGTTTTTCAAGGTTTTGAGTCTGGGAAATCATTTGGTCCCATTGTCCTAGTGGATCACCTTCTTTAAACAATCCCTTCAAGCTCCCCATTTTTTTGTTTGTTTGTTTGTTCCTCTTGTTTTTTGCAAGGAGTGCCTAATCAGCTAATTATTATTGTAGATTTCCTGAAAGTGTTTTATGTTTTGAATGTAGGTGAACATTTATGGAGAAATTGTGATTTGAAAATCAGGCAAACCTGAAAGACCTGAGAGAAACCACCTGTGCTCCCTGAATTCCAATTTGAAAATGTTGACAACAAGAAAAGAGAATCATTTTCCTGCAGCAAATGAAGGGTTGAATTTTCCCAAAGACAACAAGTTTTATAAAAAGCAGACCTTGTGAAAAATGCTGGGAGATGTTGGCACTTCTAAGATGTCTCTTGATTTCCGTTTAGGCCTAATCTTTTTGTTTCATTTAGCCCAGGTATGTGGGTTTGAATTATTTTGGTGACTAAATTAATAGCTATTTAAACACTTTAAAATGATTATCTTCAGAGATTATTTACTCTAACTTAGCCCATTTATATTATTGTAACTCGTTATTTCGTTGTGTTCTTTTAGTTTTGTTTTGTTTTTTGGACTAGGGATTTTTTTTTTTTTTTAATCAAAGAAACAATAAAAGGCTTGGGCCTCTTTAGAAAAGAACAGCATGAATGAGGGCTCCCTTCGTTAGGCTGTATGTGATGGTGTGAGTTTAAATGTTAGATTCTCTATCAACCTCCAGGTTTGAGAACATGTTTCCTCTCTGGGCATCATGGTAGGATGGAACCCCATCTGTGATCTCCTCTACCCAGAGAGAATTGAAGTGTAGCTAACAAGAATCAAACTAATGAAAAACAGGAGTTTGGTGTTGCCGGAATATGTAGAAAAAGGTGGAGTCTTAAAAAAAAATATTTCTCCCGCCAAGACAGTATTGAGGAAACTCGTTATTTTCCGTCTGCCTATTTCTTATTCTCAGTGTGAAGTGAAAGCAAAGTTTTAAAACTTTTCTCCACTGCAAAGAAAATATATTTCAGAAAATCCCTATCTAGAAAATAAAGCAATTAAGAATTATCTGGCTGTGAGGATCTGGCCCCAGCTTGACTTCAAGCAACAGCTTCTTTGCTTTAAATCAAGATGTGCATGAGAATTAGGCTGCTCTGATCAGCCAACGCGCTGAGTGACTTGACGTTTTAATAAATAAATAAGTATTCAAACCGTCATAAAGTATCCTTTGAAATTATAAACATGGGAAACTTTATGAGATGCAAGTGGGTGTTAAATGGTCCAGCAAAGCAAGGCCTGAGCAGTTGGTAGGCTTTGAAATTGGGAGATTTAAAATTGGGAAAATTGGGGGAAGTTTTTGGGAAAATTAAATCTACCAAAAGACCATCTTTATTTATTTCAAAGGCTTATGTCTCTTAAAATTTCTAAATTTAGCCCCCTAGTTTGGAAATACAAAGAGATTTGAACTTATTTTTTTCAATTGACTCATGATTAACATACAATACTATATTTGTTTCAGGTATAAAACATAGTGATTCAATATTTTACACATTATGAGATAATTTCCTTTGTCCCCCCACCTGCACCCCCCTGGCATCCACCAGTTTGTTCTCTGTATCTATGAGTCTATTTCTGTTGTGTTTTGTTTGTTTGCTTGTTCTGTGAATTTCATTTTTATACAACCAGCATGCGTAGGCTACCGTTTAATATTATGGTAACTTAAAAAAACTCATTTAAGCGAAAACAGCTATTTAGAAAGTTTAACTTTTACTTTAAAAAGATATGTAGGACTTCCCTGGTGGTGCAGCGGTTGAGAATCCGCCTGCCAATGCAGGGGACACGGGTTCGATCCCTGGTCCAGGAAGATCCCACATGCTGTGGAGCAACTAAGCCCGTGCCCCACAACTACTGAGCCCGTGTGCCTAGAGCCTGTGTTCCTCAACAAGAGAAGCCACCGCAATGAGAAGCCTGCGCACTGTAACGAAGAGTAGCCCCCAATTGCCGCAACTAGAGAAACCTCGCTCGCAGCAACAGACCCAACGCAGCCAAAAAAAAAAAAAGATATGTAAAAGTTATTCTGTGTATGTTAATGTGTGATACCCAGGAAATTACTAATTGGTAGTTAGTTCAATTTAATTAATTAGATGTTTACTCAGTGGCTATATGTGCCTAGTCCAGGTTATGCACTATTAGAAAAATTAACATTGTGTGTTGTCTTATCTATGCTTCCTGTGAAGCAAGATATTGGAAATAATTTGTTGTGGAAACACTTTTCTCAAAGCACTAGATAGACAGCATGTATTAAAGTCCCATATTGATTTTGATCAAGTACTAAAGTGTGGCAGAGACTAAGCAGTAGGGATAGTGGGGACCTGAGAGGTTTGTGTTACAAGAAAAGATAAAGGTCGACAGTATAGATAACTTAAGAATATTTGGTAGATTAATTGTTAGAATTTTGGTTGGTAAAGATAGTTAAAGAAGAGTTAGCCAGATCATGGCAGAGAAGAAGCACCAGTGAATTCATGAGTTATTTCCCTGATTACCATTTTTCAAAGCATACATGTATCATGCATCTGCCACTAGTCAGGTTAGTGGATCAGTTAATATCTCTTAAAGACTTGTAAATAGTAGACTATTCCCTTCTCAATATGTATATTATCCTAGTGGTTGGCTTACGTAATAAGCAGCTGCTTTTTCTCACCAAGGGCTGTTAGCACGTGTAGCTGGTATTTCTGTACAGTAGCTCTCTCTGTACTTTTGACAGGCTTAGCTTCATAATTTGCATGGTCCAGTGCAAAATGAAAATGGGGTCCTTCTGTTCAAAAATTAAGAATTTCAAGATGGTTACAACAGAGCACGAAACCTAAGTATGGGGCACTTCTAAGTAAGTGGTCCTGCACAACCGTACAAGACACACACTCATGAAGCTAGTCCTGCTGATGGGGAAAGCCAAATCAGTGTAAATGAACTATGATTAAGGCAAAACCTCTACATCAAGGCACAATCAACTAGTGTGCAGCTCATAGATGAGCAACCAGTTAATGGTCATATATATATATATACACATATATACATACATGTATATATATATGTAAATACATATTTACAACATAAGTATAAATTTGTATAATATTTAACATTATATTTTAACAAACATACATATGTAAATATATATGATTAAAATATGTAAAATAGAATTCTGAAAACCTCTGATGTGATAGCCTTGGGTGAATAAACTAGAAAAAGGTCACTTGTCACTATCCATAAATCATGTTATGCATCAGGTGAGATATCATTCAACAAATATTCTCTGAGTCTCTATTCTGTGCCAGGTACTTTTTTGCGGTGTGAGGATACAACAGAGAACAAAATAAACAGAGTCCCTGCTCTCAGAGAGCTTTCATACTATTGAATTTTGGAAATTTTGACTGATTTGCTCAGTCTTTACTTCGTAGTTTTGCTTTCATGTTGAAACCCCTGGCTTTCCTGCCTCTATTCAGACCGGAAGCAAAAGTATCAAAACTTGGTTATTCTTGTCACTGTTTAGAACTGAGTAGAACCAGGACTCTCTGGAAAAGAATGTGCTGAAAGTTTGTCTTTGAGAGGTTTCCAAGCTGAAGACACTCCTAGGAGCACTTCCCCCGAGGCCAAAAGTCTCATTTACTATCAGCGATTCACAGGGAAAGAAGACAGCCCACTTATCTTTGGTAAGAGGACAGCTCTGATGATACTGAGTGACACAGGATTGCCCTGAAAGTCCACCGCATCCATCTTACAAAAATCAACAACCCTTGCTTTTCCCCCTTCCAAAGAATTTACTGGTCTGGTTTGGCCTTTATGTGCCACATTCCATTCCAGAAGCCCAGCTAAAATGTTCTCAAGGTCTGACCAGAGATTCCTCCTCCCTTCCCCGGGCTGGTACAACTTGACCGCTGCTTGACATCAAGGTCAACTAGAGACTGGGAACAGTTATGTAACTGCATTATAAATTGAATTAGAGCTGTACATGAGCCCAGACCAAGTAACCAGGGCAGCTCCAGGCAAGAGCAGCAACGTGTCCCCAGGAGACAACATTGGAGGAATCGCTTTATGAGGAAAGGAAATAATGTATCACAGGCAAAAAATAATCTCTCCCCAGTCCCTCCCAAGTCTGGGCAGGCTGCTGCCCTGTCAAGTGAGGAACAAGAAAGAGGCATTGAGTGCAGAGAGAGCTGGTAGCAGTGTGGCAGTGGGTACTGAAGAAGCACCATGCATAACACACACACACAGAATGAGAAAAAGAAATCCGTTTTAATATCAGAACAGACGCCACCCATACAAGAGAACTAAGAAGGCTTACTCATGGGGAGGGGAAAAGCTTCTGGCAGTCATCTGTGCTCTGGAGGATGGGCAGGAGAGCTTACTGCAGGACAGTCCCCCTGCTACCAGGGACCAGTTGTTCTAGAGAGAATATGTGCACACAGGTCTTAAAGGCTGGGGCTGAAAACTCTTTTGATGCCTCTGATGACCCAGGACCTTCTACCCCAAAGTAAGATGTCGTGCTAGAGAGAGGGGAAAACAGTAGCTGGGTTTTTTGGTTTTTTTTGTTTTTTCACAGGCAAATGAATACAGAGGTAACTTTTGAAATGATAAAAGGTGCTGGGACCATATTATGACCTTGGTCTATGCTAGCATAACCATCTTCAGAAACAAATGAGGAGAGGCAGAATAATGTAAAGCTGAAAGCTTGGACTGTGTAGTCCACTGATGGGACCTAACCGTACTTCCATCTCTTACTAAGTGCTTGACATGTGGCCAGGTTCTTAAATCCCTTCTAAGCTCCAGCTTAGATAATTATAGTACCTACCTCAAAGGGCTTTTGTGAGATTCAATGGAGTCAAATGCAATAGTGTTTGAAAATTAGTCACACGGAGACTTGAAAATACTAACAAAAATAGCTAATAATTATTGAATGTTTTAAGTGGCTTATATGTATTAATCCATTTAATTCTCACAGTAATCCTATGAAAGACACAGAGAGGTTTAGTAAATTGCTCAAGTTTGCACATCTAGTAAGTGCCAGAGCCAGAATTTGAACGCAGGCAGTAGCTTTCCCATTCATGTTCTAACCTAGGATGTGTTAATGAAGGGATTGGGGCTCATGAAGTTATATATGTATAATAAGTAGTAGGTTTTTATACTGTGCCTCAGAGGTGTTTATTGCCCATGTATATTTTCCACTAGAGTCAGTGTTCTGTAGACGTTCCCTCTGAACGTGTGCCAAGGTGGCCGTGCTTTCACATGTGAGTGAGCAGAGGATGTGGCTCTTTTGCTGTATCCCTGGAATAGGGCAAAATGACTATCAACGTATAGGAATTTAGGAGGCCATATGGCACAGTTGTTAAGTGCATGAACTCTGCTGTCAGATTGCCCAGGTTTTCTTCCCAGTACTAGCAATTATTAGCTCTGTGCCTTGGACAAGTCACTACACGTGCCCAGCCTCAATTTTCCTTATTACAGAAAGGGATAGCGTACTAGTACTTACTTCCTGGGCTTGTAGTTAAGATTAGATCAGTTCGTACATGTAAGAGGACTTAGCACAATACTTGGCAAATCTTAAGTGTTCCGTCAATGTTGACTGTTATTGTTGATTTTTCTGCCATTCACCCTGCCAGGCCCAGGGATACAGCAGTGACAGGTCAGGCCGCTGCTCTGATGGTTTTTCCATGAAACAAAAAAACAAGTAAATAAACAACAAAAACGTAGATTGTGAAAAGTGTTATGGAGGGCAATATACTACAGACTAACTGAGAAAATGGCTCTCTGAGGTGGTGACAGTTAAGCTGAGGCTTGAGGAATCAGTGGTGAGCAGGGGACAGAGTACCCAGAAGAGGAAAAGTAAGTGCAAAGTCCCTGAAGCAAGAAGGAACTCACCACATCCAAGAAACAAAACGAAAGCTGCGGTGGTTTGAGAACAGTAACAGGCATTGGCCAGGCTGGAGCCAGGGCTCACCTAGTTCTGGTGAGTAGAGGAAGGCAACGTCCCATCTCCCTCA